>NC_068344.1:17728432-18399935 GCF_014633365.1 Diospyros lotus
TTTATGAGTTTATTTAGTAAATTATCCTATTTTGTATTTTATGTGCGTAGAACAAATAGATCCTGCAGTGAAATTATAATTTTACTATTTGCTCATAAATTATGGATTTTATGTAAATTTTGTCCCATGGTCTCATCATGTCTTTGTAAAAGTTCTGAGAATTTCAAGTGTGTAGCCCGACTGAGATTTGAGTGCCCTCCGCTGCTATTTTTCTTTAGGGGCATAGCGAATGCGACGAAATTTGGATCCCACTCAGGTTGCCCTAACCTATAGGGGCATAGCTGACCTTTAAAAATATGGCAAGTGGTCGTGGTTATAACTGTCGGTTACGATGGCACTCCAGAGGTTGGACCGGGGGCGTCACAAGTTATTCCATAGGCCTCGCGGCTGCAAGGTGTTGGTCCTAATGATGGTAAATATATCCCAAGAGGGGGGTGAATTAGGATTAGTATAAATTTTTGATAATTTAAAATTCTGATTGATGGCAGAACACTAGGTTTCAAAATATAGGCTATATGTTTCGAAATAAACTTTTCTATTAAGTAGGTTTCAAACCTACTATATATGTTTCGAAATATACTTTACTGTTTTAACTTGTTTCGAAATCTATGAGGTATGTTTCGAAATACAACTTACTGTTTTGCTTGTTTCAAAATTTCTTAGCTTGTATTTCAAAATAATGATATTTGGAAAAGATGATTTACTTAGGTAAGAGTATACCAAAGATGTTTGTATATCAAAGATATGATTATACGAATATGTATGTTTAAGCTCAAGGAAACTTTGTTTTAGTCTTTGAAAACAATTCTTTTGAAAGCATGAGTAATAGGCAATAATGATAAGCAAAATCGAAAGAATAATTTCACACAAGATATATAGTGGTTTGAAACCCTTCCTAATCCACTACTTTCAAGCTTACCCACTTGAAGGATTTTTCAATCACAATCACTTTTACTAGTGATCAACCACAACAAGGATTTTACCAAGATTCACCCCAAAACCTTGTACAATGAGTTTTTACGAGCTCAACTCAAACCTTACACCAAGTGAGTTTTAGGCTCAATTCAAACCTTACACCAAATGAGTTTTAGGCTTAACTCAAACCTTTGACACAATGAGTTTTAGGCTCAACTCAAACCTTTACACCACAATGAGTTTTAGGCTAAACTCAAACATTATAACATTAACAAGATAAATAAAACTTATTTTTACAACCCAATAGATTGAATGCAACAAAATGCCTTACCAAATGGCTGTACAAACCTCTTGGTTTGAGGTGAAAAGAGCTGAAGAGATGAGACTTGTTGTTTACACTTGCTTCTCCTTTTCGAAATTGTAATGCACAAGAATAGGATGTGAGAAGATCTTCTTTGAAATCTTGTCAAAAGGATTTAGATCACCACTTGTGCTTGTGTATGTGTCTTTAGTGTGTGCTCTCTTGTTGTTTTCCTATTCTTATCTTCAAACACCTTCTATTTATATCAACAGATAGAAATCTAGCCATTTTATAGCTGTTAGAGACAAGACAGAAAAATAGGTTTCGAAAGATAGCATACAGGTTTCGAAACATTATAGTTTTACAATAAGGTTTCGAAACATACTCCTCATGTTTCGAAACATACAACATTTCAACTGTACTTGCACTTAGAGGCATCAATGAGTTGGAGACATAATCTATTCCCCACTAACATATAATAATGATCTCCATTTCAAATTTAAATTTGAATTTTCAGAGCATGGAGAATGCATTAAACAAATGAAAGAGAAGCTTTTAGATAAATACAAAAATGCAACGCAAAAGCATCTCGATTTTGAATTATCTGCTGACACAATGTCAGAGGTTTCGAAACATAGAATGAAGGTTTCAAAACATATTTCAAAAACTTGATTCAAAACACATGCATATCAGATTTGTAAATGCTCTGCTGACAAAATTGTCAGAGATTTCGAAACATGAAATATAGGTTTCAAAACATAGTCCAAAATCTTATTTGAAAACACATGCATTGCAAAGATGTTCCGAAATAGCATATACACTTGAAAACATTGAAAACTTTTTCAGAAAAGGTTTCGAAACATGCATAGAAACATGACAGATTTTCAAAAACATTTACTTGAAAGCACAATCCATAACCTGTATACATCAAAACTTACTTGAAAGTAAAGGTCCATATTTTCTTTTATTTATATTTTATCTTCTATTTACTTTTATAAAGAAAGTACCCCCTATTTGAATTCAATAAAAATATCCAAAAAATCAAAATTCATAATAATAAGAAAGTAGAATTTTGGTTTTAGTACAAATTCAGGGTTTAGCAATTTACCACCTTCAAAATATATACTTTCTATTTCATGAAAAATTCATTAAAAATCTTTTTAATACCAATGGATATTAGCTATCAAAATACCGGGAGATAGTTTTCCAAAAAGAAAACATTTTCTTATATGTATCCTTATAAGGTGCTAACCATCAAGACTTAGAAAAAATAAGGTTTTGCAAATCTCGATATTTGGAATTCATTTGGTTTCATTTTCGCAAAGTAATACTTGATATTGAAATTGATATATGTTGAAAACCATAACCTTGATTCAAAAGACTTAGGGCCTATTCTCTTTGGCGTTTTCAGTCCGTTTTGAGTTTTCAATTTTTCAAAACACTGAAAACACGTTTACTTTGTTATTTTCAAAAACGCATTTTCGAAAACAACTAAAAAATTTGTAAAGAAAACCCAAAACAACATTTTGTTGTTTTGGGCGTTTTCAGTGAAAATATACTGAAAACTCAAAAACATGAAAACATTCAACCCCATCCCCCCAAATTCTCGACAGAACTACTCTTTCTGCTCTCTCTCTCGCAAGCAACAACGACCTCGCCATCTCCACTCTCCTTTCTGCTCTCTCTCTCTCTCTCGCAAGCATCAACAGTCGACCGCCTCGCCATCTCTGTCGCTGCCAGTCTTCTCTTTGCTCTCTCTCTTGCAAGCATCAGCCGTCAACTGACTGCCTCGCCATCGACGTCGCTACCACTCTCATCTCTGCTCTCTTTCTCGCAAGCATCAGCCATCGACCTCGCCCGCCACCGCTGAAGTCACCATCGACCTCGCCCGCCATTGTTAAAGTCGCCATTGACCTCGCTCGCCACCGCTGAAAGCCGCCACCGTCGATCTTGCTGGTTCTATTGAAAGCCACCGTCATCGATCTTAGATATACGGAGAGTTGTCCGTTGGATCTTGCTGGTTTTTGGGTATGTTAACTCCCTTGGCTTGGAGCTTCTAATGGTAGGCTCTGATCAGTGGTCGTCGGTGACAAAACCGCTGGCCAGAGAAGATGCAGCGCTGGAGAATGGAAAAAGGAAAGAAATAAAAAAGAAAAGAAAAAAAAACATAAAATAAATTTTCGAAAATTACCAAGTAAACGCGTTTTCAATTTTTAGTTTTGAGAAACAATTTTTCAAAATGACAAAGAGAATGCATTTTTTAGAAATCTCAAAACAAACACTCAAAACACAAAACTCAAAACTCAAAAATGAAACACAAAGAGAACACTACCTTATGGATTAAACCAATAGATGTTTTTTTATCATCAAAACTAATATACAAAAAGGTGCAACATCACAGGGAGCTCTTCACGAGACCCTCTGCAGCCTTTTTTGCCAGCCTATTGGCAATATTGGCCACTTGCTGCGAATCTGTTGTAGCCCTTTGTTGCTGGGTTGTTCTAGTTAAACTATGTTGATCCTTTTATTAATTTGTCAACACTTTTTCTCATAACATATTAGTTTCATTCTTATCACCCTCATTGTATTCCTTCATTAGCTTTATTTTTCATCTTTTAAGGGTTGATTCTTATTGTAAGCTTTTACTCAATTTTCTTTAAAAAGAAATGATTGTAAGGGTTGCTGCCTAATTCCCCAAAAAGATTTGTAAGTTTACTGCTCAATCGATAAAAGTAGAAGTTTCAACTAAATCTGTAAAAATTGTGTGAAGGTTATAGTTTAAGCTATAAAAGCTGAGGTTGCGTTTTCTTTACTTTTCAATTTTTAGTTTTGAGTTTTGAATTCATTTTCAGTTTTTTGTTTCGATAGTTTATTTTTAGAAAATTGAAAACGCGTTTTGTTTTTTTCATTTTGAAAAACTATTTTTCAAAACAGAAAATTAGAAAACGAGTTCTCTTTGAAATTTTGAAAATATTTTTTTACTGATATTTTATTCAATAAAATTGATTATTAAGTAAATTATAAATATTTAATATTAATATATTATTAAAAAAATATATAGATTTTCAAATTAATGAATTTTATAATAATTTTTCCTATTATAATAATAAAATACGAATAAATAAATATGTTTTGAGTTTGTTTTGAATGAAAACACTCAAAACAACTTTTTGTTGTTTTGAGTTTTCTTTACAATTTTTTTTTTTATTTTAAAAAATGTATTTTTAAAAACAGCAAAGAGAATGCGTTTTCATTATTTTAGAAAATTGAAAACTAAAAATAACTTAAAAATAGTAAAGAGAATGCAATCTAAGCAGTTAGTAGATTGTTGAAAATTCTTAATGAAGAATCAACGTAATGCAGGTAGGGAATTGGTTGAAGTACTATAAATATATTTTGCATTGTTTGTTTTCTGTTTCTCTATATATTGGTTTCCATATACTATGTATATCCAATTTATATTTGAAGCATTGTTTTTGAAATCACACAAGTATAAATATTTTCATCTCAACATTTTCAGCACTGATTTTGAAATGACAAATGTTGAACATGCTCAATCTTTATTCATAGCAAATCCTTTTAGAAAAGGCATGAAATCATTTAAAACAGTTTCTATGCATAATCTTTAATATAAACAAATAAATTTTGAAACACTGAGTTCACTCACTTCTTGGTGGACACTCTTACATGTCCTTGCATATGAGACTTGACACTGAATTTGGGTGCACGAGGAAGCAAAAGGGAGAATAGAGTATGGAAGAATAAAAGAGAAAGGAGGAGAGGAGAGAAAAACAGGGCAGCCAAACGAATAAGGAGAAAGGTTGGAAATACTAAGGCGTGTGTGTGTGGTGTGTGTTTAGGTATGAGTGAAAGTGAGAGATATTAAGGTGGATGTGTAGTTTATGAGTTTGGGTGTGAGTGAAGAAGTGGAAAATATTAAGGAGTATTTGGTTGTAATCACGTTTCATTCAATAATATTTATATCCACACTTAAACTTTATTTTGATTTATTGCAAGTGGTGGAGAGTTTTTTGGGAGGCCAAAACATAATTGTCATTATCATGGTGAATAAGGTATCAAATTTATCATTAATATATAAATATGGTACAATACAAATGACGTGCAAAGTTGGGCATGGTTCATATGCATTACTTTAAAAAAAAGTTAATAATATATCGTAATTATGTATGAGATAAGATATTAAATTTGAATTAATATGCAAAAAAATAGTACTTAAGAATTAAGAATATAATTATAACAAACTATTTGTATTAAAAAATAGTGCTTAAGAATTAAAAATAGTACTTAAGAATATAATCTATCTTAGTCACTTTACTCTTTTGTCAATCTCGCAAGAATAAATTTTTAAAAAACTCTTTAGAGAAACTAATAATTACAATATCTTAGCCTTGAAAATAAAACTAAATTATGCTCTCAAGTATAAAGTAAAGCTGTACTAATATAAATTATAAAATAAAAAGCAAAAGAAATCTATATATATATATATATTTATGAGGGGATGAGAGCGTAAGGGACCCACTCACTAGCCTTTGTGGAACGAAGTGCAATGCCAGATCGAAATACCCAGCAAAATCTGACATTTTTCTCTTTATGGCTGGCAAAAAGAAAGAATTTGGTTGGTGCTTAATTGTGATATATGCTTTACGACACATGACCTTTGTAGTAGTTTCCTTTAAATTAAACTTAAGAAGTATATGTAACGAGAGAAGGAGAGGAATATAATCTCAAAGATAAATTTTTATTAATCTAAAAAGAGAATAAAAAAAAGAAAAATTTTAGGACTCTTACTTTCATGCCACTACTAATTAAATAGTTTAAGATTAAGACTTATCAATTGACTTTAAGAGTGTGTTTGATTGCACACATTTAACATAGAAAATATATAATTATTACACATTTTTTATAGAAAGCAATCAAACACTCTTAACTTTTCTATGAAAAAATATGTATGGTACAAGCATTTAAAGTTTCTTTCCATGAAATTCATTTTTCAAGGGGGTGGGGTAGTTTTTTTAGGTAATATTACCTAGAATTAAATTCTAGGTAATGTAATCAAACAACACACCTTGAAAAATGAATTCCATGTAAAGAAGCTTTAAATGCTTGTACCATACATATTTTTCATAGAAAAGTTAAGAATGTTTGATTACTTTCCATAGAAAATCTGTAATAATTACATATTTTATATGGTAAATGTGTGCAATCAAACACACTCTAACTTAATTCAATTAGAAAAACTAATAAATAGATAAGACTAAAGACTTGTTCAACTAATTAACTAGCATAGAATCAGGATTACACATCAACATCCCCCCTTAATCTAGATTCGACAAAGTAGTCATTCCCATCTTCTGTTTCAACTTGATGAAGGCCTCGTACTTTAATGGCTTGGTGAAGATGTCGGCCACTTGATCTTCAGACTTGCAATACTCCAATTCTATCTCACTTTTGGCAACCTGATCTCTCAAAAAATGATAGCGTATGTCAATATGTTTGCTTCTTCCATTTATAATAGGATTCTTAGCTAGATTAATTGCATATGTGGAATATAAATATGACCCATTAAATAGTGCAACCAGATTGCTTGACATGCACTTGATGTTGCCGCAACATACTCTCTGCTTCACAGGTTGAAAGTGTAACAATTGATTGTTTCTTAGATGACCATATGCAACTTGTATTTCTGAAATTAAAATAGTAGCTAGAGGTGCTTTTATGGTCATCTAAATCTCCTCCCCAATCATTGTCTGAGTATCCTACAAGAGCACACTGGTTAGTTGAAGCATAAAACAAACCATGATCATAGTGCCCTTTAGGTACCACATAATTCTCTTGGCAACTTGCATATGAGATTGTCAAGGAGATTCCATAAACCTACTAATCAAACCAACTCCATAAGAGATATTAGGTCTTGTGCATGTCAGATATCGAAGGCTGCCAACAATTTGCTTAAAATAAGTTGAATCAACAGGAGTCCCATCATCATTCTTCAATACTTTTGTTCCAACTTCCACAGGGGTTCTCACATGATTGCATTCAAACATATGAAACTGCTTTAAGAGATCAACAACATACTTCTTTTGGGAAATAAAAATCCCATCTTCCTTTTGAACTACCTCTATTCCAAGATAATATGACATTAGACCAAGTTCTGTCAGTTCAAATTCATCCAACATAGATCTCTTAAATTCTAAAATCATTCTGGGATTATTGCTTGTAAAGACTAAAGCATCAACATAAAGACACAACAATAATATATCACCAGAATTATTAACTTCGACATATAAAGAGTGCTCAAAGGGGAATTTTCCAAAACCTATTTTACTGAAGAAAGAATCAATGCAGTTGTTCCATGCTCTCGGTGCTTGTTTTAGGCCATACAAAGCTTTCTTCAGTCTATAAACTTTATCTTCCTTTCCCTTGTTCACAAACCTTGGAGGTTGCTTGACATAAACCTCCTCTTCCAATGGACCATTTAGAAATGCCGACTTCACGTCCATTTAGTGAACCTTCCAATGATTCTGCGCAGCCGAAGCAATAATCAATCTAATAGTTTCAATTTAAGCAACATGAGAGAATATCTCTTGATAGTCATAACCCGGTTGTTGCTCATATCCCTTCGCCACCAATCTTGCCTTATGCTTTTCTATCTTGCCATCTGACTTTCTCTTTGTCTTGAAAATCCACTTCACACCAATGGTATTGTGACCTTGTGGAATATCAGTAAGCTCCTATGTGTCATTTGTTTCTATTGCATTTATTTCTTCAGTCATGGCATTCACCCACTTGGATTCTCGATTTGCTTTTTCAAAAGTCATTGGTTCACAATTTGCGAACATTACAAAATGCACAAAATTTCAATCATCATCTATAGCATTATCAGAAATTACCTCAAAATCATGCAAGGTAATTGATAGCTACCATTGTCTCCTTGGTCTTTCTATTTCCAAGGGAGCAGATCTTTCTTGAGCAGAGATTGGTGAGGCCTCAAAATCATGCAAGGTAATTGATGGCTACCATTGTCTCCTTGGTCTTTCTATTTCCAAGGGAGCAAATCTTTCTTGAGCAGGAATTGGTGAGGCCTCAAAATCACGCAAGGTAATTGATGGCTACCATTGTCTCCTTGGTCTTTCTGTTTCGAAGGGAGCGAATCTTTCTTGAGCAGATATTGGTGAAGCCTCAAAATTTTTTATGGGAGTAGCAACTTCAGAGACCTCTTCAAGGTCAGAAATGAGATGTCTTCTCGAATCATCATGTATTTCTCCATCCCATTTCCAAATCTCATCTTCAACAAACGTCACTTCCCTACTTAAAATCACTTCTTTATCATTGGATTATATAGCTTGTAGCCACCACGCTAGTAGCCAACAAAGATGGTTTTCACTCCTCGATCATCAAGCTTTGTCCTTGTTTGTGCTAGAACATGAGCACAAGCAACTAATCTAAACACCTTCAGGTGTTTTACACTTGGTTTGTAACCATTCCATGCTTCTACAGGAGTAATATCCTAGACACTCCTTGTTGGAGACATGTTTAATAGATAAATAGAACACAATACAACTTTTGCCCAAAAAGAATTAGGCATACCTTTGGCCTTTAACATGCTCATCTTCATATTCATTATCGTTTTGTTCTTTCATTCTGCAACTCCATTGTGTTGTGGAGTGTAAGGAAATGTGGCTTCATGCTTGATTCCCCGTTCTTCACAAAACTTATTAAATTCATCACATACATATTCACCCCCACCATTAGTTCACAACACCTTAATAAAATGACCGCTTTCCTTTTCGACATGAGCCTTGAATTTCTTAAAATACCCCAAAACATCAGATTTCCTTTACAGAAAATAAACCCAAATTTTTCTGCTATAATCGTCAATAAAAGTGAGAAAATACCTATTATTTCCAATTGTTAGTTTGTTCATTAGGCCACATATATCGGAGTGAATGAGCTCAAGCGGTTATACTGCACGCTGATTTTCTACAGCAAAGGACATCCTACTTTGCTTTCCAAGAGTACATGCTTAACACAACTGACCATTATGTTTAATGCTTGGCAAACTAGTTACCATATTTTTCTGAGCAAGCAACCTTAAACTACGAAAATTTAAATGCCCAAAACGAAGATGCCACAACCAGGATTCATCCTTTATAATAGCATTAAGGAAGGTATAACTACCACTAGAAATATTAACTCGAAACATTCTATTCATGGTCAGAGGAGCTTTAAGAATAAGTGTACCTCTTTTGTCAAGAATGGAGAGTTGATTTTTCCGAATACTCATGTCAAACCCTTTTTCCAGCAGTTGGACTATACTTAGCAGGTTACTTTTCATGCTCGTCACATAAAAAACATCAAAGATGTATTTATGATCTCTATTCTTCAATTTAATGAGAATATTCCCTTTCCCCATTATTGGTGTAACACCCCAGCCTCTTCAGGGCGTTTATAATATGCTAAGATTTTTTTTTATATACATAAATCAAAATCCTCAACATACCCATGCAAGTATAGGATTCCTAAAATGAAACTTTAAGGAATGATAAACTTAACCATAAACGGAAGTAGAATCAGAACCTAATCGTCCCATAACTTGATACGTAAATGCATTAATACATATAATCCGTTCAACGAAGCATTACAATAACAGATGTAAACTAAATACAAAATCATCTGAATGACTGGTCCTAGCCCTGGCATAGGACCCATAACTTCCACAATGCTGGAGCCTCGATCACCCCTTACCCTTCTGGCTACTCGTCTCACCTGGAACGTGGAATATTTCAGGGACATAGTCTTCTAAGTAAGGGTTAGAATGACATGAATGAATGATACCCTAATGTAACTTCCCTGGCAAATCAGCTCGGTACGAATGTAACACCCCGCTTTTCTCTTACCGAGTGTGTCACTATGCTGGGGCCCAAAATATACAAAAATTATTTTTCTTTCATTCTTTCTCGGTACATAACTTAAACCTTAAGTACCGAGTCCCGAACAAAACCCCCAGCAAATCATTAAAAATGCGGAAGCGATAATCGAAACTTGATATGGTACATAATCAAATTACTTTATTTATAACATAAGAATTCGTACCATAATTAACATCATATCTTCAATATTAAAATACAATACATGGAGATTTCATAATATTCTAACAAGGCTAAACATCAATAAAGCATCAGCTAAAACATATCCGAGTCAGCTCGTTGAATCCATCGGCCATGCCTTCATGTGCCATCATATCTCAACCTGTTCCTTGCCTGAGCTGTAAGTCTAAACTGGAACGTGGAATGTTCTAGGGGCATAACCCATTAGAAGATGAAACTTCTAGTGAGGGTCCAAAACATATATACGAATGCATGATGCAATAACATGAACAACATTTGCCCTTAGTGTAACTTCCCTGGCCCGCAAGCCCGGCTAGGAATCCTAGGCAAATCCCGAACCTATGCAGGATAAGTCTAACGTTATTCCCTCAACGCTCTTGGGGAATTACGGCTACACTCTGGGGGCGACATCCCATTCCCATGCACAAATATCAAAGTAACAATAATATCGTGCCATGCAATTATCACGACTTTCCATGTAATATGACAAAATGAATCATATCTTTCGTAAATATTATGCATATATAAGCAATCATATCTTTCATAAATATCATGCATAATGAACAATCATATCATGTAGGATAGGAAAACTCACAAAACCATGTTTGGTATAAAATTACTCATCTTTTGAGATAAACTTGCATTTTCTCAAAAAGCGTGCATCGCCTCGATATGCGTGTCCCACCTCGATTTTCGTGTCAGCTCTCAAAAGTTGCACCAATCACATCATCTCGATCTCCTCAATCATAAAATAATATTTAATCACTAAATATCCTCAATATTCCATTTATTTCCTATTTTCCTTCATTTTTCCTTCTAAAAATCCCAATAATTACATCGAGACTATTTCCTCAAATCTATCTTCACAACAATTCATAATATGCTATAAACTTCAAAGGAAAAATACTGGACTTACCCGGATGGTGCATTTTTACGCAAAACGAGATTCTTTGGTGCAGAAATCGAGACGTCGGAAACCCAAACTTTAAAACTTTTTGCACGGAACCCCGTAAAATAATTTTCTGGATTTTCCAAGATTTTTTCCAGAATTTTCCATCATCTCACGTGCCTGCATGTGCCCCAACATGCTAGGGCGAGTGGGCGCACGTGAAGCACTGCGCATGACCAGTACGCGCCGGTCGTCTTCTCCGGCGACGGCCGTGCCAGCGATCCGAGCTTCCTCCACATTCCTCTTCCTCTCATCTAGTCGATCACGATGGCATAACTTGACGCTTGAAACAAGCACCGGAGGTGCCTCAATTGGGCGGCCAAAGCCTCGGCTTGGCCGTCCGCCTCGTTTTCCGGCAACCCCTGGAACAGCAATCAAACGTGCACCAAAACGCTCCAAATTTACCAGAAACGATCTACATCTCATGGGCTTCAAAAGCCCTTATTTTGGACCTCCAATTTGTTCATTAAAATGCCCAATTTGAAGCTCCAACTTACCCATTTTTGGCCAACTCAAAAACCTTATTTATAGGCATCTTCGATGCTCCAAATGCCTGAGATCGGTTAGCCTATGAGCCTTAGAGCATAACCCTACCCTAGATCGACCTTGAGCAAGCCCCATCCGACAACCAAAAGCATTTTACAGGTACTCGATCGCGTGGCCACTTTTGGTTGCTTTTCTGTTTTTTTCGGCCACCACGATGGCTGTTGTCGGCCAGGCCTTTACAAAAGTTGGTCCCAGGACCACCCTCGTGCTATCCCTGTGGCCAATTTCGGCCATGGCCGACCAGCCATGTGTTGGTCATTGGCCCAACTTTGAAAAATTATATTTTGGCCCCTCAACTTTTGGTATTCTCATTTTGGCCCATTTTCACTTAACCCCTAAACTTTCCAATTTTGCCATTGAGTCCCTCAAGTCTTAAAACATTCATTTGACCCTTGAGAATTCTGAAAAAATATTGTTTCGGCCTCCCTCTAGCAATTTCGAAACACTGCACTTAGGCCCGAATCTTCGTTTTGGCCTTAAACTTCTTCGTTTCTTCCTGAAACCACTGAAGGGTTGTTCCTTATTAGAAACCGATGCCTCCTCAAGCTTCCGTTGACTTCCAAGAAGTCGTCTATGACAATTCGGTATTGCAGCCTAATTGGTAGCTGCATTTTTGCTGTACCAAAAACTGTTCACGATCCAATTTCTTTCGGCACCATAAATCCTATCTCGGGGTGCTTGTTAATGCCACATCATTTTTCTTTGGCATTTCGGCTCCAGGGCACTCCCGGTAGTCGATTTGGTCAATTTTTCGGGCTATTCAAATACCAAGTTTCTCTGAAATCCCATTTCTCTAATAAATTGCTTATTTTTAATTAACCCAAATTTCTCGGGTATTACAACGGAACCCTAGATAGTAGTCCTTACTTGAACACAAGGTAGCGGGGTACTTCAAACGTTGTTCCAATAATACCGTCGAGGAATTACGGCTACACTATCAGGGTGACATCCCAATCCCATGCACAAGTAACAATATGCCAATAACATCATGCTTATGTGAAAATCATGATTATCGATGCAATAACATATTAACAAAATATGAAAAAATGACCATAAATCTTGCGAGTATCATGCATACTTTAAGAAATCACATAATGTATAAGTTTTATAGAAAAAATCACTCACTTTTCTTCAATATTCAAATCATCATGAAAAACACGCACTGCCTTGATTTGCGTGCCAAGTCTCAAAAGTCGCACCAACACTCAACTTTAGGCCTCATGGAACCCTAAACACAATATTCATTCAATAAATACCATCACCTTTTTTTTTATATTTTTCTTCATATTTTTCTATAATTTCCTCCTATTTTCACCATGAAAAATCTAAAATAAATATCTATACCAACATTTTTTCCAAATATTTCTACATAATAAATCCTAAAATAATTTTCTCAATATTTCTAAAAAAAGTTTGAGAAAAACCTGTTGGCGACGAGCCCTCACACTCTTAGTGCGTGGTCTACGAGTGAGAGAAGGCACGTGAGCTTCACGCTCCAGTCATCTTCTCCAGTTCCGGCACACCAGCGATGCTGGTTCTCACTCCAGGCTTGCTCTCATCCTTCAGTCGATCAAGGTAGCACTAAGATTGGCCTGAAAGGAACACCGGAAGGGGTCCAACCGACTAATTGAAGTGTCGACCAACTCAACCGCTTAGGTTTCCGGCGAGGCTTTGATTCTCCCTCAAACTTACACAAATGCTCTCCAAACCTTCCAAAAACAGTCTATAGACTTCAAGGAACAAAATCCCCTTATCCCTTACTCTCGATTTTCCCTCAAACGCCTTTAATTTAAGCCTCAAACTTGCAAAAACTCTCGACCACTTCGAACCTTAATTATAGCCAAAATCGAGCCCCAACACGTCCAATCATGTCTAATCCAAGCTTTTAATGGCCTTTACCTCCCTTAGATCAATCTAAAACTCTCATTAATGCCCCAAATGTCCCCTCAAGCCCTCAATTTTTTGGCCAAGACACAGCCAGAATTTTGATCACATCGGCCACTGACGTGGTCGATTCTCGACCGTGGTCAACCCCCGAGGCAGCTAGGCCTAGACCTACCCTCTCTGGCGACCCTCTCAAACCCCTCACTGGCCGCCTCCAGCGATGGGAGAGGCAGCTGATGGCTGGTAGTGTGAGCACTACCAGCTTTTTCGAAAATTTTGACTTTGCCCTCTCAAACTTTAAAATTCTTTTTTTGTCCTTTCACTTAGCCCTTTGACCTTTCTAAAATTTCCATTGAGGCCCTTAAGATTTAAACTTTCCATTTCTACCCTAAAAATCAAGAATTTTTGTCATTTTAACCTCCCTCGGGTATTTTTAAGAAATTACACTTTGGCTGAATAACCAATTGAATCGTAAATCCTTTCATTTCAACCCAAAATCACTTAAGGGTTGTTCCTCATGATAATTTGACTCTTTTAAGGGTATTTTTGACTTTTCAAAAGTCTCTTACGATAATTCAATTTTTCAACCTGAATCGAAACTGTACCGAAAATTGTCTCTAACCCGATTTCTTTCAATGCTAAAAATCACACCTTGAGATGCTTGTCTGGGACATACCTATTTTCTTAGGTATTTAAGCTCCAAGGCCTCCCTTTCGATTGATTCGGTTATTTTCTCGGGCTATTCTGATCTTGATTCTCATGAAACTTCGCATTTCCTCCCCAAACCTATTCCAAAGATAACCTAAAGTTTTTTTGGTATTACAACTGGAATTGTGCTGTCATTGGCAAATTTGACCTTGGATTTTACTGATTCATCAAGGTCAGTAAACAACTCCTTCTTGCCACACATATGATTTGTACATTCGGTGTCAAGAAACCAGGTGTGATAGCTTGGTGGTTCATTAGCTGTTGTAACCATCAAGAGGGCATGACTCTTATCATCTTCACTTCCTTGTACATACTGAGCCCTTTGATCATCATTTTTTTATCTACACTCACTCGCATAATGTCCAAGTCTATGACATGAATAGCATTCAACATTAGACTTGTCATACCTCCATTGATCACGTCCTCTACCTCGGCCTCTAGAGTTTGATTTGCTTTGATGGTGGTTATCTGATCTCTCCTTGTTGTCATTTGCTTAAGAATTATTCTGACTTCGGTGGCCTCTGTTGTTGTTGTGACCCCTACGTCCTTATCCTCTACCACGCGAACCACGTTATCCTGAGTTAATGTCACTGCTTCATTCAGCTTTGGTGGAGACTTGACTTTGAAAGGCCTGCTCAATAGGCTTTTCAATTTGCTTCTAATTCATACACTGCTCATGTGCTTGCAACGTACTTGATACCTAATTAGTTGTCATCTCAGACAAATTATGACTTCTATCGCAACAACTATATGCTCAAATCTGGGTGTTATTGTTTGCAAAAATTTTTTAACTTTTAACTGCTTTGAATATTCCTCCCCATAGATTTTCATTTGATTTGTCAAAGCAAGAACTCGACTTACATAATCAGAAACACTTTCAAAAGATACCATTTGTAAGAGTTCATATTGACGTATTAGGGTTTGGAGTCTTACTTTCTTAACTTTATCCTCACCTTTAAATGACGTCCTTAGGGTATCCCAAGCTTTCTTTGACATTGTTATAGCTTCAATCTTCTCAATGATCTCATCATTCACCCCTTGATGAACGAGATACAGTGCCTTCTTGTCCTTCTACTTCTGGTCACGATGAGCATTTAATTCGCTGTGTTGCTCTTTCAGTAATTGTTGAAACTCCAGCCTCCATCACACTTAGCAGTTCGTGGTAGTAAAAAAACACTCTTATCTGAAGACTCCATTCTTGGTAATTTTTCCTAGTCAAAATGGGAACGAAAATCTAAGTTGAGCCATTCATGAACTTGGCTCTGATACCACTGTTGTAGTTTCTTTTAAATTAAACTAAAAGAAGAAGTATATGGAACAAGATAAGGAGAGGAATATAATCTGAAAGATAGCTTTTTATTAATCTGAAAAGTGAGAACAGAAAAAAACTTACTCTCAAAAAATTGATTGCAGCTAGCTTATTTATAATAGGCAGAGACTCCTACTTTCATGCCACTACTAACTAAATAGCTTAAGACTAGGACTTACCAATTGACTCAACTGAATTCAATCAGAAAAGCTAATAAGTAGATAAGACTGAAGACTATTGAGCCAAATTGCTCTAATAAACCTATTGTGTATTTTGATGTTTGACAAAACATAATTTTAGTAAAATTATTTTTGATATATTTAAAACCCCTAATGGATTTTTGATATATTTTAAGTATTATAGTATTTTGTGTATCAAAATGAATCAAGAAATGTTATTTCTCTAAGTCTAGAAGATTAGCGCATTTTAAGAGGACATATAAGAAAATATTTTCATTTTGGAAAACTATCTTCCGATATTTTGATAGCTAACATTCATTGTTGTTAAAATGTTTTTTTAATGAATTTTCAAAAAATAAAAAGTATGTATTTTGGGGGTGGTAAAATTCCTAAATCCCGAATTTGATCTAAAACTAAAATTCTACTTTCTTATTATTTTAGATTTTGATTTTTTAGATATTTTTATTGAATCCAAATGAGGGATACTTTCTTACTTACATTTATGTATTAAAGTAAATGGAAGGTAAAATATAAATTAAAGAAAATGAGAACATTTACTTGTAAATGTAAATGTAAATATCTTGTAATGTATACATGCTATATGGATTATGTCTTCAAACAATTTCTATATGTATAAAATTTATTTTCT
The DNA here is from genome assembly GCF_014633365.1 of Diospyros lotus. Taxonomy (NCBI): domain Eukaryota; kingdom Viridiplantae; phylum Streptophyta; class Magnoliopsida; order Ericales; family Ebenaceae; genus Diospyros; species Diospyros lotus. The sequence goes on from NC_068344.1 coordinate 17,745,001, forward strand.
ATAAAATTGGGCTCAGAAGTCGACTCTTGGTTAACTGGAGTCGACTCCTGTTAAGCTGAAGTCAACTTTTGCAAAGCTAGAGTCGACCCAGCCAAGAGCAATTGATGTAGAGTTGACCTGATAGCATTGATGTTTTTCGAAGAGTCGACTCTAACATTAGAGAAGTTGACTCTTGTATAACTAGAGTCGACTCCCATTTAAAATGAGAGTCGACTCTTGTTTTAGAGAAGTTGACTCCTCAGGTCCAACGGTCGAATTTTTTCTAACCGTTACAGATCCGTTGAAAACTCCACTGTATATATCAAGAAGAGATTTCTGGAGAAGACTAATAATGCACAACCAAGATCAATCTTTCTAGAGGCACTCTCAAACTCTCAAGCAACTCAAGTAAAGCAATCCCAGGCTCAAGCTCAAAGTTTAATCCATTTGGAGCCCAAGGCAAAGAAGAAGACATTCTCTCCATTTGTGGTAACGTGTATTATTTCTATTTTGCCTTGTACATCATTGTGTTTAATTAATTCCATATTAGTCCAAGGTTGTTTGGACATAGGATTTATTTGTATTAATTTGTGGATTGTGAGTGGCATCCTAGAGCCTAAGTAATCTATGTGTATTATTGTGTTGTATTAGTTTTCGGAGTGAGCTAAGGGGAAAACCTCAAGGTGTACAAGTTTGCTAGGTGATCTTGTGTGGAAACCTAGTGTTGTGGTTTTAGTGGAACTTCAAGTGTCGGGTTGACCTTGAGAGAGTGGAGTAAGTGTTGAATCGAACCATTATATATCTTATGTTAATATTGTGGTTGTTTGTGTATCTATATTACTATCGCTCTCAAATAACATATATATTTCTAACAAGTGTATTTTGTGTATAACAAAAGATTAAGAATTTTAAATAGGAGGAATTCAGTTTAATAAGTTTTTAACACTCAATTCACCCTCCCTCTTGAGTGACCATTATGTGTCAAGGGACCAACAAAGACTTGCTCAACTAACTAACTAGCACAGAATCAGGATTACACATCAACAACCTTTACATTTTATCGAACAAAGAAAAAGTCTAAAATAGCAAACAAGCTTTGGTGGGAGCTTCAACTCTAATCATCCAGTTGTTAAAATCTCCGAATATTTACTCATCAATTCACACGCGCTCACACAAACTCACATTGTAATTAAGGTTGCGTTCTCTTTACTGTTTTCAAGTCATTTTTAATTTTCAATTTTTTAAAATAATGAAAACGCGTTCTCTTTGCTGTTTTTAAAAATACATTTTTTGAAAACAAAAAAAAAAATTGTAAAGAAAATTCAAAACAACAAAAAGTAGTTTTGAGTGTTTTCATCCAAAATAAACTCAAAATTCAAAACATATTATTTATTTATTTATTCATATTTTATTATTGTAATGGGAAAAATATTATAAAATTCATTAACTTTAAAATGTATATATTTTTTAATAATATATTAACATTAAATATTTATAATTTACTTAATAATCAAATTTATTGAATAAATTATCATTAAAAAATATTTTCAAAATTTCAAAGAGAACGTGTTTTCTAATTTTTTGTTTTGAAAAATAGTTTTTCAAAATGACAAAAAGAACGCGTTTTCAATTTTCTAAAAATAGAATACCAAAATAAAAAACTAAAAATGAATTCAAAACTCAAAACTAAAAATTGAAAAGTAAAGAGAACGCAGCCTAATATTTTTAATCCATATCAGACTGGGAAATTTTTGAGGTTTTGAGGGTATATAGAAAAGTTTAACAAGTTTGGTGTTTTGGATACATAAACTTATTTATTTTTAAATAAGATGTATTTTTTTTCTTTGATTTTAAATTTATAAAATATTCGTATTAGTTAATCATAAATATACTTTATTTTCACACATATCACTAACCAATATGAATATCATTAATTTAAAAACAAGATATAACACATAAATCTTGTCTACTGACAAGAAAATTTATTTTTCATTATACCGTGTCAAAGAGGCAATGTTCAAAAAATCAAATCAAGTATCAAATTGGAAAGGAAAGAGGGGTTAATTGTTCAATGGTTGGACTGAGGTCAAACTGTGGTTGAATTAGGATTTATTTTTACAAAATGAAATAAATATATATTGATTAAAATTATGATATAAAAACTTTAAAAAAATGAAGTTTATCACATAAGGTTTTAATAGATTTAGAAATCTGCATTAAGTGATATTAATTATTCTACAATTTATACAACAATATTAACAAAAATTTATGATACAAATAAAATATAAATCATGATGAAATAGTTATATTACAAATAAAAAATTATCTATATATCAACAAAATAATAGACATCAACTTCTTTCCAATCTTTTAAATTATTTCTATATTTTTTAATATTTTCAAAAAATAAAAATAAAATTAAAAAGAATCCTGAGCAGCTCAACTAGCCCAAACAAATTTCATATTTTAAGGTCACATCTTCATTCATACCTCTCCAATCAATATATATGAATGAGTTCCTAAATTTCTTAATAAAGATCTTATTCTTAAGTGTTAAGAGTATGTGACAATAACATTTGGATTAAGGATTTTATAAAGTGAGTCCTAGTCTTCAGACTTCTTACAAGGGGACTATGATTAGTCAATTATGAATTGACGCATGGGTTACTATTTTTGATTAGTATAAAATACTAATGATAAATGATGGTGAGTCACATGCTCTAATCTATGAGATGGATATAGTAGACACGTGGGTAGATGTTAGTTAAACATCTGCTGAATGTGAAGTAAGTGATAGATCATATGGCTGAGAGGATCTATGATCTGTCACTGGCTTTGATTGTGTTACTAGTCCTTAGACCAGAGATAACACAATTGTCTTGCATATTGGTACTTGAGATTTGTTGCTGCTAAGGACGACCTGATTACCACAATGGGAGATGCAATGTGTGGTCTCTGTGCAATAACGTAGGCAGGTGATTACTAATGGGATCCATCAACTTCTGGCATGAGGTGAACATCTTATGCGATTAGAGGTGGTAGTGATTGTATAAACCCTTGGCCTGGGTACACATGATTGGAAATGTGTTTCCAATATCGAAAGGAGTACTAATGTGTCACCTCAGTCACTCCATGCTTGATTTGTGCATAGCTATCTAGTTAATGAGTTTAATCAAACCATAACTCTCACTCAAACGGGATGTTAGTCAATGGAGAGATTATAGTACATGGGAATCGAAAGCCCAAATAGGTTCTCTTTGAAGTTTGACTTAATTACTAGTTTGATTGTCCTGACATAATGCTAGTTGTCAGTAAGGGTTTTTCAGGATATATCGAGAAGATAGAGAGATCCTCGTTATAGACCAAAGTGTTTGGTCAGCGTCAAAGTGTTTGACGTGTCCTAATTACTATTTAGTAGTAAACTTAGAAAGTCACACATATATTTGACTGTAGTGATTGAATAAGCGATGAAAGCTATAATCATCATTGATAATTAATGATGACACCGTTAAGAGTTAACAGATAGGGTTCAAATTAGTTGGAGCAATTATCAAGAATTGATAGGCATGCTATTAAGAGTTAACAGGGGCCTTGATTTTATTATGAGATACTAAAAGGGCTATAAAGAGTTAGTGGCGAGTCTAGATGCAATTTAAGGAAACTTGGAACGGAGGGATCGAATCGATCGATAGGATGAAAAATTGGTCGATCGGACCTTTCTGATGGGTGCAAACCAATCAACCATTTCCTTGAAATTGGATGACCATTTCTTTTAACCAGGGTCACGTATCAGCTCAATTTCTTTGTCATTTTTGTAACAAATTGGATGGATGGGTGAAGGAGGACGATGATAAGGACAATGTGCCTAGGGCACGCCTCTCCCTCTTCAACTCTGTTTTCTCTCTCTTTCCTAGTCATTTTGTCTAAATTTGGGCATTTAGGGTTTTGGGTGTTCATATATAAGGCTTGGCAAGGAAGAACATTGAGAGCTTTTGCTGCTTCATTTTTAGCAACTATTGCTATTCCTTATATTGGCCCTTGAGCTCTTCTTAATCTTTAGTGCCTTAGAAACCCTCTATTCCTTTGCTCATTCTTTTTTTTTCCCCGTATTGTAGCAATTCCAATTCAACAGTGAGACTATGTGAATTTGGAAGCATTTGATTTGAACCTATTTTTGCTTCAATCACCTATAAGAGGGTTGGCTAGCACATAAGTTCTCTTATAGGTTTCATCCACACTTAGAGCATGCACTGACTAGGTCCATTGTTCTTTCGGTGAATGGATCAGTCATTTGATTTGCTAAGTCGAAGCATCAGGTGACTACTTGTTGGAGTCGTTCGGGAGCTGTTAACGAGCAAGAGTTGTTGCCTCAGGTGGAACTTCAGACTACTTCAAAACCAGTACTTCCATTGAAGTATAGTTCTTACCCCTTATGGATGGTTTTGATTTATATTACATATGGTTGCCGATACCGAGCCCTGCACGGTGATTTCTTTTTATTTTCGCTATATTTATTGTATGTTTTCGAAAAAATTTAAAAACGTTAAAACCTTGTATGATACACTAGATGTTAGCGTTCCTCTTAAAAAGAATAGGTCAACAATGTTTTATTAGATTCAATGTTTAATTAGTTTTTCTTGTATTTTCAAGTTACTTCATTTGTCTTTTAAAACTTTAATAATATTTTAGGATCCACAAGATTTTATTTATTTAAAAGATAATTTTAAAAATTATTTTCAAGAATTGTTTAAGATCAAAACTTAAATTACAAAGCACTCAGTTTAACATGCACAAAAATATAAGTCCAATATCACCAACATTTTATTAATGTTTCATATTTAAGATATACAAGTACAAAATCAAGTCAATGCACCTGACACCTAAGGTTTGACAAAATCACAGAGACACCCTTTAACATATAAAAATGGCAAACATCTGTCTCCTAAGATTATAGATCATACCTGACTTTCCCCCTTACTGTAAATGAACGAGAGTCAATTTTTTGCTAATACCAAAAATACCCTTTCTCTCTCCCCCACACATCTTTCTTTTTCTTATATAATTATATAGAGATAAAAATATAAAAAAGTGAAAACGAAATGATAACACTACTAGCCAACCACCATTACCGAAAAGGGAACCCCATCTAGGTTAATCGAAGCGTCCATTAAAATCGAATAAGCCTAAATCTGGGCCCTTTGGCTTTGAAAAAGGAATCCAAAGAAAGAGAAGCATTTCTTACTATAATCGTGGATAAATTCTAACTGTCGCGAACTTTCCCTCCCTCTCTCCCCCTTCTTTATTCTCTTGTTGTCGTCGGCCAACAAATCAAAGAGCTCATCCTTGCATATTGAAAATCAAAACGCACTAAGGTAGCTAGAGAAGATAAAGGTAGACATCACTGGGCAAGAGCGGTTGCCGTCGACAAAGAGAATTGATTGATTTTCATGGGAAGAGGAGGGGGAAATAAAAAAGAATGAGTGAGGATAGTTTAAAAATGAGTGTAAAATGGTCTGTTTGTACGAGAAGTTAGCAATGGAGAGGTTTTTGTCATTTTTGATATGTCAAAAATGTCTATGTCCCAATTTTATAACAAGTCTTCAATCGTGCAGAGAGTAAATTTATTGAAACGAACTTTTTGATCAAATAATTATGGAACAAATAAACCTTGTATTATAGGGCTTGATCAACACAAAAATGGTTGCTGCTGACTGTTGTGGGTAGACATGGCCACGGTTCATGAACCGCCGGTTCCGGTTCATGAACCGCCGGTTCCGGTTCAAGAAATCTTTGAACCTGAACCGAACCGCCCAAGGGCGGTTTGGGACGGTTCGGTTCCGGTTCGTGCCGGTTCGGTCAACGGTTTGGACCGGTTCGGTCAACGGTTTGAGCTGGTTCGGTCAACGGTTCCGGTTCCGGTTCAAACCGAATTTTTTTAATTTTTTTTAAATATTGTTGTATTCAATTTTGGTCCTTGTTCCGTTGTTCGGTTCGGTTTGGTTTCGATTTTTAATTGTTAAATGTAATTGTAAATATAAATATTCTCAACCATATTTTTAATAAAAAAACACTACTAAAAATTGAAGAAATATAAGTAATAATTTCATTAAAAATAATTAAAACAACTAAACAAGTATGTAATATAAGTAATTAATTTTTACAAATGTGAAAAATAAAAAATAAAAAATAGAATTAGACTTAATTTCATTAAAAAATAATTACAACAAAAATGTAATACAAGTAATTAATTTTTACAAATGTGAAAAAAAATAAAATATGGACTTGGATCCTACGCATCTTCATTGGAGTCGGAAGTCGCCGTTGTTGAACCATCATTAACCCATTCGTCAGATGATGATGAATGGATAAGTTCTTCTTGACGTCGCATGTTAGCTCTTTCCCAATCATCGAGGCAAACTTGAGCTTCCAATGATTCTGGAGCCAATCTTGATCTTCTTTCGTCCAAAATGTTGCCTCCACTACTGAATGTTTGTTCAACGGCTACAGTTGAAGCTGGAACTGCAAGAAGTTGACTTGCAATAATTGCAAGAGTTGGAAATGTCTCATTGTGCCTTTTCCACCACTCCAAAATTTCAAAATTTAAACCTGTATCATCACCAAACTCAAAAACTGTGGTTAGATAAGTTTCGAGCTCCGAATGTGAGCTCGATCTAGGTTTTTTCCTCCTTTGATCTAAAAATTTATGACCCCATTTCATTGGTTGGGAGGAAGAGGAATGCGGAGCCATGGATGGAAATGATTCTTCACTACTATGAGCAATAACATATGCTTCATATAATTGATTGCATAAAGTTCTAACCTTAGAAATTATAATATTCACATCAATTTCTTCATTATTTTCTAATCCTAACAACGAATAATAGTTAGACAAACACTCAATTAAACCATCAAATTTACACCTAGGATCAAATACCATAGTAACAAGAAAAATTTCAGGAATAAATTGATAATAACGTAACCATTTTTCTCTCATTTCTAAAACAGCATGACAAATTTCTTCAACATTAATTCCTTCCATTAATACACCGGCCACATTCATTGCTTCTATTAAAAATTGATGTGAAGTTGGTTTATAAACACTACTAAGTGTATGAGTAGCATCATTAAAAATTCGTAAAATATTCAAAATTGAACTACAAACATTCCACATAGTTGGAAAAATAGGATATTGTGGAATATAATTTGCTGCAAAAGAACACAATAAATCTTTATATTCAAAAGATTGATTAAGTAATTTAAAAGTTGAGTTCCAACGAGTAGGGACATCTTTTGAAAAACGTTTTGGGGTTTGACCATTGGAGGTGCAAAAATGTGCCCATGCTTTTACAGTTCGAGGGTGTACCCAAATATAAGAAATAACATTTCTAATTGGATCTAAATAAGAATTAAGTGACTTAATACCATCTTGAACACATAAATTTAAAACATGACATGCACATCTAACATGAAAAAATCTTCCACCAAAATTTGGTTGGCAAATTCTTTTCAATTCATTAATAGAAGCAGTATTAGCCGATGCATTATCAAAAGAAATTGAAAAAATTCTATTAACTAATCTATATTCTTGTAAAATTTGTTGAATTAATCTACAAATATTTTCAGCATTATGACTTTCATCAAAACATCGATACGCAAGAATTCTTTTTTGTAAAACATAATTTTCATCAACCCAATGACAAGTAATACCCATATATGAATGAGTTTGCCAATGGTCACTCCAAATATCACTACAAATAGAAACATTAATATTATTGTTTTGAAAATATGTTATCAATTCAATTTTTGAGTTTTTAAACAATTTTAACAAATTCCTTTTCAAAGTATTTCTAGGAATTGATTTAAAACTAGGATTAACAAAGTTTTGACAAAATCGAGTAAAACCTAATTTTTCACCAAAACTAAAAGATAAATGATCAATTGCTACCATTTCAGCTAAACCAGACCTACAATTAGCTTCATTATAATGAAATAATTGAGGAGAGTTTGAAGAGGTAGCAAACCCGGATATTTGTGTTTGATCGCGGCTCAATCCAACCTTGAGCGGGTGCTTTGTTTGCAAATGTCGGGCGAAAGTACCATATCCACCTCCTTGCTTGAATTTGTATACTTGATTACAATAATTACAAGATACATCAAATTTACCATCTCCTTTTGGTGTTTTCTTGAAATGAATATTAAAAATATCAGAAGTAGAAATTTTTCCACCTCCCTTTTGTTGAGTTTCACTTTCTTGTGTTTGAAAATTTTGAGCTTCAAACTCAACATTTTCAACATTTCTACCTTCACTTGCCATTTTTTTGAAAAAAGTATGATAATAAAAAAATATAATAATGATAAAATAATATAGTAACAAGTAATAAATAATTAACAATATAATTGAATAAATTGATAAATAACAAAATGAGAAGATTGAAGAAATTGAAATTAAAATATTAAATGAGAGACAAAATTGAGAGAATAATAGCTTGAGACTTGAGAGAGAGAGAGAGAGAGAGAGAGAGAGAGAGAAAGTGTGAAAAATGAGTGGGGGAGGGAGGGGTATATATAGATAGGAATTATAAAATTTAAAAAAAAAAAAAAAAAGTTTGGGGGGGGGTCCAACGGTCCAATCCAAATTGGACCGTTGGGGGAGGGGAGGGGTGCACCGTGCGCGGCCGCACGCGCACGGGGGGGGGGGGAGGGGGGGTGCACCGTGCGCGGCCGCACGCGCACGGGGGGGGTTGGGGGGGGGGAGGGGGGCCGGTTCCGCGGAACCGGAACCGGCGGTTCCGATTCTCCGGAACCTTGAACCGGAACCGAACCGAATTTCGCCGGTTCGGTCCGGTTCCGGTTCCGGTTCGGCCGGTTCCGGGTCCGGTTCCGGTTCGGCCGGTTCCGGGTCCGGTTCCGGCCGGTCCGGTTCCGGTTCGAACCGCCGGTCCGGTTCAATTTTGGCCATGTCTAGTTGTGGGTGGTGATTAAAGTGCTTGCTCTAAGACTAAGAATACATAATAATACAAAGGGTACGTGATTCATGTGGTAGTTGTGGAAGAATCTCTATGCATACATAATACAGCTTGTAGTTGTAGAGATCATATCCCCATTGCTGGCGAAGGAAGCTTTCGCTTTCTGATGGACCAAATTAGCCCACCAAGCTATATGTGGGAAGATATTGTCCCATCGATCTTGGAAAAGAGGCCTTCACTGACTACTTTTGCAAAGCTACTTTGACGATACTGATTGCTCATTCGGATCGGTATATATATGCGTGTGTGTGTTGAAGGTTTGAGAGATTAGTTTTGGGAACATTAATTCATCAATGGCAAGCTCAAGCTGTTTCTCCTCTGAAGTGTACCCGTATCCCGTCGATGTCAACGTGGAGGACTTCGTTCACATCAAGCTGTCCAGAACGAACTACTGCCGGCGTTTGATCATGACAACATTTCCTGGAAAAGATCCGACGAACTGGTACAGAAATGGTTACGGAGCACGATCCATGACGATATGCTCCGCACTAATGTGGCGCACCTTAAACCCGCTTTCGCTATCTGGCGGCTTTTGGAGGATACATTTTTTAATCATTTCGCCGATTTTATGGATTATGGTAAGGTGTATTAAAGATGGTGATTTCGGGGCCAATAATGTAATGATGGACTGCATGGGCATGGGCATGAGGCAAATTAAAAGGATGGAATTACGATCCACTCCTACCCCTAAATTATAGGTGTCAAAAGGGCCGGCCCGGCCCGGCCCGGTCTGGCCCGAGTCGGCCCACGGGCTTTTTAAACGGGCCGGGCCGGCCCTTTTACTAAAAGGGCCGGGCCGGGCCCGAGCCCTTTTATCATTGATAGGGCCCGGCCCGGCCCACGGCCCCCCTACAAAGGGGCTGGGCCGGGCCGGGCCGGGCCAGCCCGTGGGCTAGAGGGCCGGGCCGGGCCCTTAGCCCACGGGCCTAACGGGCCGGGCCCGGCCCTTTTTTTTCTTTTTTTTTTAAATAATTTTTTTAAAAATAATACACATAATATATACATATATAAAAATTAATTTGTTTCTTTTAAAATATTTTCTATCTTAATTCTTAAGTTTTAAATATTATTTCATTAATTTATATTCCTTATAATTTTTTTTGTGAATTGATATGAAAAATAATGTACATATAAAAAGGAGAATGTTTATTTATAATTTAAATATATAAAAAATTTAACTTAAAAATTTTAAATAAATTAATTGATGGTTATTATTTATATATATTGCGAAATTAAATTTTTTAATATCCAATATCAATAATTACTAAATAATAACAAAATTAAAAAAAAAATGAGTAAGGGCCTTACTGGCCCATAAGGGCCTCATGGGCCCGGCCCATAAGGGCCCAACGGGCCACGGGCCGGGCCGGGCCGGGCCCTTAAACGGGCCGGGCCGGGCCCTTAAACGGGCCGGGCCGGGCCGGGCCGTGGGCCCAATTCCTTTGGCCCAGCCCGGCCCCCCAATGGGGGCCGGGCCCGGCCCGGCCCGTATGAACAGTAACGGGCCGGGCCAAAGCCCGGCCCGTCATGGGCTGGGCCGGGCGGCCCGCGGGCCGCCCGGCCCTTTTGACACCTCTACCCCTAATTTGTTTCGTGAGAGACAAAAAGTAGAGCTATCCTCGCCTGCCCGTCGCAGTCTACCACAAAAAACATGATTCTTCTAATATAAATGAAATTTTTATTTGAACAAATAGAATTTTTATAAATTAATAATTATTTATTTGAATATATTTTGTACGTAGAGGTGATGATGGGAGAAACAAGCTCTAGAGAAGCAGGGATCAATCTGAGCCATTACTTCCCATTGTACCAAGCGGTGCAAGAGGGCGACTGGGAGCGTGTGAAGAAATTCCTAGAAGAAGAACCCGATGCAATCAAGGCCCGAATCAATACGTCCTTACAAACGCCACTACTGGTAGCGGTGAAGTCCCCGCACAGGAACAAAGTTGTGAAGGGGCTCTTGGAGAGGATGTCGGAAGAGGATCTGGAGCAGTTTCAACACGGGACAGACGAGTCTTACACAAGGCAGTGGCTGCTGGGAATATAGAGGCAGCCAAGATGTTGGTGAACAAGAACCCTCGCTTGCCTTACATCTGTGGTGGTTCCGGCGTTGTACCTCTACGTATAGCTGCTCTTACGGCCAATAGAGAGATGGTATCTTACTTATTGAGTGTCACCAAAGAAGACACTGATCCTACGCCCTTCATCAATGAATTAGGCGTCAAGCTCATCGACTCACTAATTATCGGTGGACTTTATGGTATGTCTTTTTTCTTTGTTCCTCTCCATTCACTCCTACACACAAGTATCAGTTATTTGTGGCCCACATGGGCAGCCCAGTTGGTCAAGAAGGGGGGCACAGAGTGCCTTCCGTGGTGAATCTTGGACCAAGACCAAGACCAAGGATCGAGTCTCGCAAGCGGTAGTGTGGGATATCTCTCTTCAAAGTGAGGGGAGCTCCTTGTGCGTGGTGAGTCCGGGTCTAACCACTGCGTCCGGCTGGGTCACCATGATTAACCTCCTCCCACGTTCTGTTGGGCCGGGTGTGAAAAACGCTCAGGATGAGCGATTTCACCTTTTGGACCAAGTATCAGTTATTTGTGGACAAAAGCTTTCGGAGAAAATAAAAGTTATCATCCCTAGGTTTATCCTAATTGCAAGTCCTTCTTACATTTTAATAATGGCAATGACCTCATTAACTATTATAAAAGAGTAAAATGGTCTATTTGCTTTGTTTCTCTCTCATCTCTCTTACGATTTGAGAAAAAAACTAAAAAAAGAAAAAATCGATGATACTTGACCATTGCTGGCCACCCACCAATGATTGCATTACAATATTTATCAATGATTAACTAACAATAAAAAATGAAACTAAATAAACATAAATGAAAAATAGACACCTAGATCTAAGTTCTCTAAGTTCCTTGAAACTCAAATCTCGATATCTTTGTTCTTTTATGGACAAACCAATGTTCGATTCCCTCTAAGTTAGAACCCTTACACACACACACACACACACACACACACACACACACACACACACACATATATATATATAGAAAGAGAAAGAGAGATGGATAAATAGATATAGGTAAAAGAGAGAGACGTGATAAGAAAGAAACTGCATCTGTTGTTGGTTGGTGGTCGTAGGGATTCCAAATTTCTTTCCCATCGCATGAAACATTGTTGATGGGGTGAAGAAGTTCCATCCTCTATGAATGATGACATGATACCAAATTTCATCTTTATTACCAATGGATAATCATTTGAAGACCATTGGTGATAAAAGAAAGAAATAGATACGTGAGAGAGGAAAGAAAAAAACAAAAAAAGAGAGATGAGAAAGAAAATGAGAGAAAATATCTTAAAATATAGGAGCTAAATGGTCATTTTACTTTATTTGTTAAGTGTAAGAAGTTGTATATTATTTTTGAAAATATAGGGATGATTGGTCTCTTTTCTCCAAATTTCAAGGGTGCCTTATGAAATGGACTTTAAAGCAATGATTGACTGTACCTTGTTAGATTAGGCAATGGTTGAACTTAAATAAGATTCACCAATATAGGTAAACTTGAGACCTTGGTTTAGTCATTGGTGTTGCTCAACAATGGAGAGAGAGAGAGAAGAGTTTGGAAAGACATAATAAAATAGTCATTTTACCTTTTTAGAATTTTAAAAATAGAAGGACCTCAAGTGCAAAGTGTAATTTAAATTACAAGTGCAAAGTGTAAAGTGTAATTTATATTATTTAAATTACAAGTGGTAATTAATTAATGCAAATTTTGATAATTAAGTCTAAGTGATGGTTGGAAATTGGAATTGTTGTTACAGACATTGCTTTAATGTTGATTCGGAGACATTCGGAGTTAGCTGCCATCGATTCGCGTCTTCTCAACAGAATGGCGCTCAAGTTATCTGCTTTCCCAAGCGGACTAGCCCTCAACTTCTGCCAGTGCTTCATCTACTCCTGTTAGTCTCGTAATTCCTTCCATCACTCTTTTCGTACTTAGTAATTAAAACAAATAAATAAATACAATAACAACAACATAAATGCTAACACATGATGATCAACAATGATGCTAGGAATATTATGGACAAGGTGGTAAAGTTGGTACTTCATGCATGCTAGGAAGCAATTTTTCATTTCCACCTTAATTCAAATCATAATCTGTAATACGTCAGGGTGGGGTTTATTTGTATTCTCATGGTTATACATTTTTTTTTTTCTTTTTTGCTTATTATGTTCTTCTGCCATTTTTACATTTAGATGTTCCTACCAAGTTGGAGAACTCAGAGAAGTTAGAGAAGCAACAATGTGGAGGAGACATAGAAAGTCCTGCCCAGTACTCTACTCCCGGTTCGTCAAGTTGTCACTTAAGAATTTTAATTTTCGTTTCATGGGAGAATAATATATTTTTATATAATTTATTTATGAATTAAATTACTTTTTAGTCTGAACTGTACTTGTTTTCTGTAATTCGAGTAATGAAATTATTCAAAATCTCATATTGGTGTGTAGGGATTTAAAAACTCTCATCTAATGTACGCATCCAAAAATATACATAATGAAGTTTGGATAGCAAAATGCAATAATCATTTAAAGGAATTGAACAATTCATTATTAAAGTTACCTCTTGAATAATCCAAATTTGATTTAAGTGAAACTTTACAAGATGACCTTATCCTCCTCAAGTTAGTTGGTCCACACCAATCTAACTTCTAAAACCCCTTGAAGTCCCCTTTTGTGTTAGCTGCAAAGCTACGTCTAGGCTTGTAGTTCTCCTAATTAGTTTCAAAAACCAAAACTCATCTCTTAAGCAATTTGAGAAAAAAAAAAAAAAAAATAAGCAAGAGAAGAAGAAACCAAGATGAAGGAAGAGCAATCTGTAATTCAAGAATATTTCCAACCTCTTTCTTTTGTCTTCTTTAATCTCTTAATTTATATGCTAGAGTGGACAGATAAGTGGTGGATTATGGTATAATCCACTACAAAACCATGTAGCCTGAGCAATTGACAAGTGACATAGGAGTTAGTAGACATTCCACTAACTCTTGAACCTTTCACGCACAATCTGCCAAAAAGAACCATTGACAAATTTTAACATCTGAAAAATTATTGATAATTTATGAAATAAGTTGACAATTTGGTATTTGTTACTGAAGGTTCTTACTTAGTGCATACAAATTTGGCATTAACTCTTGATCACAATTAGGTACTCTCCATTAATTCTTAATGGCATCGAAAATACAATATAAGCCCCACAATTGTTATTTCGGTCGCTTTGCTTTTAGGTGTGTGACTTTTTAGGTTCACCACGAAATAGCAATAAAGAAACATTAAACTCTTTTGGTGTCAATTGAACTCGTCAATCTATTTTGAGAATCTCTCCATCTTTTCAAAATACCTTAACAATCTCGAGTGACGTCTAACAATTAATATATCAAGATAATCTAAAAAACAATAAATTTAATTCAAAGTGAACCTATTTAATTGACAATTATTATGCAATTCAATAATTCCATTACTAATGTCTCGATCAAGTGAGAGCTATGGACTAATCCAACTCACTAACTTAGTACTACCTTTCCAATAATCCGTGCATTGGCCAAAAACTTCTCTTATCACATACCAACATAAGATCACTTAAGACATTCACCTCACATGAAAGGTAATAGATCTTATTTGGTAAGCACCTGCTTCCATATATCTATCAAATGAGACTACACAGTGAACATTATCACCTTGCAATTGGATGAATATGCATCACGAGCAAATCCCACACACCAATATATAAGACAATCGTGTTACTTCAAATTAAAGGATAGTTACACAATCGCAACTGATAATAAATTATTAATTCTTTTAAGCATTTGATTTTTTTTCAGCGTCACATTCGGTGTAGGGGTGTGCAAGCAGTTGGTTCAGTTATCGAATCGATTGAAATCCACTAACTAAATTAATCAAACAGGGAGAAAAAATTGAACCGAACCGACTAATTAACCCAAATAACTAAACTAACCGATAACCAAAAAAAATGATAGTAAACTATATAAACTGAACCAAAAATTGAAAACTAAACTAACTAACTGATTGACAAAACAAAAAACCAAAAACTGAATATTAATTGATAGAGAAGGTTCTACAAAGAGAAAAAAAACCGCACCAACTGTATCAAACAAACATTAGCACACCCCTAAAATTGGCAACAGAAACAAAAAGAGACATAACTGTTAACGCAAATTATGGGATTGTAATCTTGATCAAGACAACTGATGAAGACTTATTTAGGTAGGTATCTTCCTAATTAAGGAAGTTTATTATTTGCCTTGTATGCCATATGATTAGTTGCTAGAATTAAGCTAATTATTTGTATATAATGACGTTCAGACAGTGAATTTCTTAAGTGGAAATCAGAACAGAAATTCCTTCATTCTTACATCTTTTCATGGTATCAGAGCAGTAATTTTCTCATTTTCTCATTCTTTTCATAATTTTTAGTCATGACGACACCCTCTCAAATGTCTACCACCATTCCTGCAACATCCTCTTCATCCACCACCAATTCTTAATTTGTCAACTCCTTCCTCCACCATCCCAGTAACTGTTCTCGATCCGTCTGACCCTCTTCTACTCCATGCCTCTGATCACCCAAACATGCTTCTTGTCCCAAAGGAGTAAGCTAAATGTACGAAATTCAGTACAGTTTTCATAGCTTTCATTTAATTGAATCTCTTATTGAATTAAACATTAGAGTGGCTTTATCTTGGCCGAGTTCTGGAGTAGTTTTTTTTCTCTTGTTTTATGTCTATGCAAGCAATTCTAATCCATTTCAGCAACATATATGGCCAGAGTTTCTATTAAATAATATAAATTCAATTAGCTATCGATATTTGTGTCATCACTAATAATCGCAGGGGTTTCGCTGCATAGAACCTCTGTGCTATAGGGTTTGATAGAATGGGGTGGCAGAGCTAGTTGCAATTCCATGGACGTTGGAGTCCCTCTCCTTCACTCCTGTCAATGACGGTTCGATGAGGGTTCAGTTGTAGAACCCTCGATGGCAGGTGGTAGCTGGGTGGCTGGCTAGCAACGCTGACCAACCGCCACCAGTTTATTTTATATATATATTAAAATCATTATTTGTATGTATATTTGGTAATGAAAAAATTTTTTGGAAAATATAAATCTATTATAATAAATTATATTTTTTGAAAATGTTTTTGTATATATGTGCATGTCGTAGTCCGTTGGGTAGATTTTGATGACAGTTCCCTGACTTTAATATGTTTATTTTTCCTGTACAGTAAAGCTGAGAATGAGATTGCAGGCAATGGTATGGAAAGTTGCTGAAATATTTGGTAATAATCCGCATGAAGATAAGAAAATCTTTAAGATTTTGTTTGGATTTTGGAATTTAGAAATTTAAATTCTAAATTCACATATTTGGATTTGGGTTCGAACTATATAATTTCTTTCTAGACTCATAATATTAATGCATCAAATTTGATCATTGTAAGTACCACAAATCAAGCATGTTCGAGAGAAGAAACAAGAAAATCAGTACGCTGTTGAGCTTGTCAAGTTTCTTTGCACGGAAGTGGGGAAGCTGGATCACTTGAAAGCTAAAGACATGCTTAAGGTGCCACTATCCACGGCAGCGTGCGTGGGTATTCGAGAAGTCGTCGAAGAAATTCTGCACAAGATTCCAGGTTCAACTCGTCTAAGATTAGATGGCAAATCTGTCTTCCATCTGGCAGTTTTGAACCGTCGCGAGCAAGTCTTCAACCTCATCTACCAGTATGTGGGATCAACATTTACAAAATTATCGCAGTCGGATATAATGGGAAACAATGGCCTCCACATGGCTGGATATTTGTATCCTCAACAGCTGCTCAACCTGCGTTCTGGTGCTGCTGGTGCAGCCTTACAAATGCAACTCGAATTACAATGGTTTAAGGTACTTCTTCTCCTCAGTTGCAAAAATGTGTTTTCTATAATTGGATCAAACAAATAACATGCAAATCAAGCAAAAGGACAAAATAATCTAAATCGTATTCACAATATATCACAAAGAGAGATATATAACTTATTAATCAATAAATGACATATATAACTGAATCTTGTCAACTTAGGGGTGTTAATTACACAATATGATTATGCTGACTGTGAGGTCTTTAATTTTGATCTAATCCCAAAATCACTGGATCTTGTACAGGAGGTGGAAAAATTTGTTCTACCACAAGCCAAAGAAGATAGAAATTATCTCGGACAAACACCAGAAGAGGCCTTCACCGAGACACACAAGATCTTGGTGAAAGAAGGAGAGCAGTGGATGAAAGATGCCGCCAATTCATGCACAATTGTAGCTGCGCTTGTGGCCACCGTCGCCTTTGCAGCTGCCATCACTGTGCCAGGTGGAAACAACGGTGTCACTGGGCTTCCACTTTTCTCCAAAGAAACAGCCTTTGCAATCTTTGCCATCGCTGATGCCCTTGCTCTTTTCTCCTCCACTTCCTCCTTGTTAATGTTCTTGTCTATTCTCACTTCTCGTTATGCCGAAGAGGATTTTCTACATGCATTGCCCAATAGACTAATCATCGGCCTTATAACCCTCTTCCTCTCCATATTATCCATGATGGCAGCCTTTGTCTCCACTCTTTATCTTGTTTTTGCAGCTAAAGACACGTGGATTCTCATTCCTGTAGTCGTATTGGCCTGTCTACCTGTTACTTTGTTTGTATCATTGCAATTTCCCCTTCTCATTGATATGATCAAATCCACGTATGGTCCAGGAATTTTTGGTAAGCAAAGCAACCGTTTCATCACATAGACAAAGTTGAAGGCTTTATAAAGTATTAATGTGTGTAACTAGTTGTCGAATAATAATTAAACTTGGTGTATGTTGAACCCTTTTTTAAGTATTGGGGTACTTTCAAATGTTTGGTCTTGGTAAAATATATTGGGGTTGTACTCTTATTGTCAATGGAGTGCTCAATAAATCTTATAAAGTTTTCTTAATGCCTCTGATTTTTGTAGAGGTGATTTTTGTAGAGGTAATACCCCATGTTGCAAAGTGTCAAGTAAGTTCAAGAAACTGAAAATCAATTTGAGAATTTAGTTAACTAATTGCCGAATCAATAGGAGGGAGTACACTAGACCTTAGATTTTTAAGGGAAATAGTATGGTAATGACGAGTAATACGAGTTATGAATTTAGGCATCAAAAGAAGTTATATCGAGAATAGTTTTCGGTACAACTATCTACCAGGTTGAGAAAATCGAATTATCGTAAGGGATGTAATACTCGAGATTTTAAGATTCAAATACTTGAGGAAATAGGATGTTTTAAGGGATTGTAGATGTTTGGAGATAAAAGTTTAATTTCTGAGCCAGGGGCAAAATCGTAATTTATGAGGTTCGGGTAAAAGTGTAATTTATCTAAAAATTAGGGGCATTAGCGTAATTAATCCATTTTTCAGGGACTAAAATGCAAATAAAAATTAGCCTAGGGACTATGTTGAAAAGGGTCTAAGTGTAATTACCCAAAAGTTCGGGCCAAAGTGTAATTCTTAAAACCTTTTTACTAGGGGCATTTGAGAGATTCAGGAAAAGCCTCATAATGACTTTAGAGATAAGGATGAAGTCTCATGATGACGTTAGAAATAAGATGAAGGCTCATGATGAATTTAAGGATGAGATTTGGTAAGATTTGGATAAGATTTTATTTGATTTGATATGATTTGATTTGGATAAAGATTTGATTTGAATAAGATTTGATTCGGATATCAATGATTATATAAAATCTTAGAAGATTTAGAATGATTGCAGAATATCTTAGAAGATTTAGAATGATTGTAAAATATCTTAGAAGATTTGATAATAATTATATAATATCTTGGAAGATTTACAATGATTGCAGAAGATCTTTAGAAGATTTGGAATGATTGCAGAATATCTTAAAAGATTTGGTAATGAATATATAATATCTTGGAAGATTTACAATGATTGCAGAAGATATTTAGAAGATTTAGAATGATTGTAAAAGATTTTTGGAAGATTTAAAATGATTGCAGAATATATGTTTCTTGGTGGCTAAGTTTCCAAAACCTATAAATAGGGGTTCATAGCCAAAGGTTTCTCATTCGAAAATTGTGAGAAGTTCGTGCCAGACAAGAGTGCTTCGGCTTTAGTGGATAGAGGGCTTTTTAAGCATACGCGAAGCATCACACGCGCAAAGTACTTGGGCAGCGCGTGATGACGTGTAAGGAGGTGGTTTGTTTAAAAGACTTGAGAAGTTGCACAAAAGTTGAGGTTTGACACAAGATTTGAGGTGTTCTGAGTTTCGTTTAATGTGAGTGTTCGCCCCCAAAACTTGATTTATTGTACTTGCTCTATCTGAACATGCGTGTGATTTCATGCAAAATGGTTTTGTGTATTGAAATGGTAACCGGTGACGGTTGGTTTTTATGAGGGAGGTTCGTCCCTAAACGTTTTGAACTTGTGCATTGCATTTTATAAAATGTTGTTTATATGATACATTGAATTGTGAAATGTGGCATTGTCTTGAGTTTTGTGTGTACGTATGGAATGTCAGCCTCGGATGTTGTGTGGATAGTGTAGCCATAATTCTCCAAGGGTGTGACAAAATAATAGGGGTATCTGATGCTGGTGTGCATGTTAGGATAGCCGCCTTGGTTTCCGTGCCAGACCGTTTGGTCAGGAAAGTTGCACTAGGACGACTATGTGGTTCATACAGTGTTGTTCATGTGGGATGTCAGCCTAGGATGTTGTCTGGATAGTGTAGCAGTAATTCTCCAAGGGCGTGAAGGAATAATAGGGGTATTTGATGCTGGTGAGCATGTCAGGATAGCCGCCTTGGTTTCCGTGCCAGACCGTTTGGCCAGGGAAGTTGCACTAGGATGACTAGGTGGTCCATGTGAAATTTTGGAGTTGGGATTGCATGGTGGTTCCTGGATGCTTAAGGTGGGAACGTAATCTGGTGAGATGCGTTGGCAAACCCATTTAAGCTAGAATCGCGTCGTGTTGTCGAGTCGGTATGGTGGCATAGCTTTTAGAGAGATTGCTCTTTTCCCGTGGTAGGGTTAAGCGTGTGGGATTCTCTTGGGCTAGGGCTTACTGGGTGTATTGGTTTATTTCATGTCTTGCATTCATTCATGAAAAATGTGATTTTGAACTCTCACTTAGATGATTTAGCATCTAATTTGTACTATGTCCCTAGAATATTCAAACGTTCCAGGTGAAAGCAGTGGTGCGAAAGGAAAGGGGATTACCGAGGAATGACGACGATTAGTGGATAGTTTACTTTATGTCATTTTCAGTTATGTTATTTATTTTGAAAACATCATGTAAACGTTGGCTCAGCTTTATATTATAAATAAAGTGGTTTCGGTTATGACTTGTTAAGGTTTTGATCTAGCTTCCGCATTTGTGTTGGTGAACCTGTCATAGTTATTGATGGTTCATAGTTGATATACTGAGAAGGTATAACAGGATCTTCGGGGAATGGTTTATGTTGAGTTTCTGTTGTTTGTTGGAAAAAAAAAAAAAATATCTCAGGAATCTTACGTTACGTAATGCCCTCCTGGGAATTGGGGTGTTACATCTACTATCCACCAAGCTGTCTTACAGGGCTTGCCAGCCCATCATTGATAAAATTTGGAATAGAATTTGTGGTTGGCGTAGTAGGTTGCTCTCCTTTGGGGGGGCGTCTGCAATTAGCTCAATCTGTTTTATCCACCATCTATGTGTATTAGGCGTCTGTTTTCATCCTCTTGAAAAGGCTAGTCTATAAGATTGAGCAGATTATTCGTAATTTCCTTTGGGGTGGCAATGAGGCGAACCCCCATAAGGCCAAGGTTACTTGGCGTGAGATTTACTGCCCAAAGGAGTAGGGGGGCCTGGGTTTTAAGCCTCTGTATGTTTGGAATCAAGCCTTGGTTTCCAAGATTATTTGGTGTTTGCTTGTAGGGGATAGGGAGTCCCTATGGGTGAAATGCATGCATACTTATAGGGTAAAAGGGGCGTGTGTTTTGCTTCATAAAGTTCCTTATGTATATGCCCGTGATACTGACAAAAACTACTATTATTAAGGAGGGCTCTAAGATCTTGTTTTGGGTGGAGGATTGGGGATGGTTGGTGCATGTTCCTTTGGCATGACCAATGACACCCTTTAGGTGTGCTCATTGATAACTTCTCTTGCCAGTTACCTCAGCAATTAGGCATTTCTATAATGGTTAAGGTCTTGGATTTTATTCAAGATGGTTCATGGATCTGGCCGGAGACTTCTTCATCTTCATCTTCAGACCTTATTCAGAATCATCTTCCTAACCTTCCTCATCTTCAGCGTTGTGATGAGCCATATTAGCTTCCAGCCTTGAACGGGGTTTTTTCGGTTAGGATCGCCTTCTAGGACTTTCAGGGTCAGTGTCCTTAGTTTTCTTGGTATCGACTAGTTTGGTCGTCTGTGAGTATTCTTGCCCATTCTTTAATTCTCTAGTTAGTGATTCAAGAATGCTCATCTACTCTTGACCATATTAACCTATTTTTGTCTTTTTCGAATAGATATTTTTTTTGCAGGATGGATGTTGAAAGACATAGCCACCTATTTTTTGAGTGCCCCTATACTTGTGAGGTGCTGTCTTTCTTTCGCAGATCGAAAGAATTTAGCTGGCCTTGGAATTAATGGAATATTGATGTGTGGTGGGCAGTTGCAAGATGGAGTGGCACGAGCCCTTGGCAGGTGGCTAATAGGTTGGTGTTTCATGCTTTAGTGTATTTCATCTGGAGGGAGTGTAACAACAGGTGCTTTCGAGATCAGCGGAGATCTGCTCCTCAATTGACTCGACAGATTCAGTTCACAGTGTGGGCTCCTTTGACGATTGTCCATTTTAAGTTGTCTCTTCAAAGTCATGTTTTTCGTCATGTTTGATGACTTTCGAGAAACCAAAATATTTCTCCCCATTGAGCAATCGCTTGTTTGCTTTTGAAGACTAGTTTTAGTTTTTGTTTTTAGATGCTGATTTCGTAGTTTTGTTCACTGATGTATATATCTTCAATCCTTTTTATTTTTTTATTTTTTTTTCTTAGCCCAAAGGGTGATGGTTGTTGTGCCTTAGCCCCTGCTTTGGTTTGGTGGTTTGGGGTTTGCCCTGATCTTGGTTTGTAACCGTTTTGGCTGTATTTTTATTTTATTTATTCTTATTTACACACACAAAAAAAAAAAAAAAACAAAATCCATAAAGTTATGGAGATGTGGAAATTGTACTCATGCTGATAGTTAGAAAGAATATTGACGACTAAATAGAACTCGATTTGCTCCGCTGTACTCATTTTGCACATGTCAAGTTAGAAGAATAACCTGTGATGCATGCTAGGTTACCACGCACGTGATTCCAGTGCCTTTTCCATTGTTGTGGGTCTTTCATTGAAATTTGTCC
The DNA here is from genome assembly GCF_014633365.1 of Diospyros lotus. Classification (NCBI taxonomy): domain Eukaryota; kingdom Viridiplantae; phylum Streptophyta; class Magnoliopsida; order Ericales; family Ebenaceae; genus Diospyros; species Diospyros lotus. The sequence continues at coordinate 17,767,463 of NC_068344.1, forward strand.
TCGGAATGCAATGGAGTTGGATTTTCTATAAGGGATACATATGGCATTCGTATTATGAACCATTTTCGACTAGATACGGGTCCTTGGGAATCTAACTCCAACAACTCTTTTTTGGTTGTTAACTCAACTTGGCTTATTTTGATTTCAATACTTAAAGAGTGTTCAAATTTCAATTAAGATCAGAAAATTAATCCAGTCTCAAACTGGTTAGACTTCAATTTAGTCCTTGTTCCACTTCCAGGCTTCAATTCGTTTTCAATTCGATACGAAATGCGTCTAATTTTGAAAACTAATTATAATTAATATAATAATAATATTATTTGTTAATAATATAGATATAATATATAATATATTATATTTAAATATGCAATGTAATATTTGCATACTTTTTAGAATTTTATATAGAAATATAGAAAAAAATGTTCATTAGTCTTAGTCTAGTTTAGTTTATAACTGATCTGGGCCAAATAAACACCCATGTCAATATGTGAATGTTAAATATTTTATATTTATATTTAATTAAAACTTTAAATATTGATGGAGGAAAAAAGAAAGCAGTTTTTATTATGAATAAATTTAAGCTAATTGACTTGGACTCCTTTTCTTAAACCATTGAGAAAACAGGTGGCAACAAACAACTTTATTCTCTCTCATCTTCATCCATTCACTATGTCTCCTAGGGTTGGCAATGGTTCGGTTCAGTTTTGATTTTTGTCAAAATTATAATCAAACCAAACTTAAATTCCTAAAATCAAAACCAAACCAAAACCCATTTGGTTTTAAAAATTTAAAACCATAACCAAACCATTCGATTTCGGTTCGGTTTCGGTTTAACCATGATTTTTTTAGTTTAATCCATACCAACAAATAAAGACAAATAACATTCATAAATTTTTTTGATAATTTCACAACAAATAAAGATAAATACTAATAAAGTTACCTTATTTTTGTATAAAGTTACAAAACTTCTTGGATATAAAATCACATCTCCAAACCTACAATTGTTAAGATCAATAAATTAATATTTGCATAATTAAATTATAATTTAAGCTAAAAAAATTTAGCTACGAAAGTTAATACTTTTATCAACAACATCAATATCTTCTTCATAAATTGATGCATATCCATCTGAAATGAATGAGCCAACTCCATCTAACAAAATTATAAATATAGAAAATAAATTAATATGAAAATGTTAAAGTCTTAACAATAAAAAATAACTAGTAAATGAAATAAATTCACATTTTTTCATTTCATTTGACAACCAACTTTGGGCATACATCAATGCTTCTATTGTCTTTGGATGAAGTCGATTACGATGAGGACTCACTAGTCTCCCACTAGAACTGAATGCCGACTTCGAAGCAACAGTAGATACAGGAATGGCTAATATATCTCTTGCAATAGTTTGTAAGGTAGGATACTTCACCCCATTCACTTTCCACCAAAGTAAAATATCAAACTGACCATTATCTACTATAACATCTTCATCCAAGTAAAGGTCCAATTCAGTTCTGAAACTAGTAACTTTAGTAGTTTTCCTCTTTTTAAGAAAAGATTGATATTCATCATCAAAACAAATGAAATTCTCTCTTGGAGTGACGTTCCCATCCAATGTACATTCTTGGTTATTCACATCATTCACTTTGTTCTTTTTAATGTGATATTCCTCCATCAAATCATAACAAAGGTACTTGATGCTGCTAATTTGTTCATCATAATCATAAGGATAGACCTTAGGAGAGTAAAAATCAAGAAAAGTCATCTTATACCTAGGATCTAACACTGCAGCAACACCCATCAACTTATGAATCACATTCCAATATGCATTAAACTTATCTGACATGCTTTTTGCCATTATACTAATCACTTCATTGGGAGACTTAACCCACTCATTCAATGTCAACTTGACCTTACAAATTATTGGAAAGTACATATTAGCAGTTGGATATTTTGTCCCAGAAAACAACCCAGTTACATTATAAAACAACTCTAATCTGTCGCAAACATCTTTTGCAGTTTCCCAATCCCCGTCACTTGGCACATTCTTATATTGTGATTCAAATAATTTAAGTCGAGGAAACACAGACTTATAAACCAAAGCAGTTTTAAGCATCAAATAAGTAGAGTTCCATCTAGTAGGACAATCCAAACCCAACCTTTTAGTATAAGGCACTTTCATTTGTCGACAAACGTCCTCAAACTTTTCTATTCTTTTTGGAGATGCTGTCCAAAAAACTACACTTTCCCTCACATTATCAATGGCATGCTTAATCACATCTAAACCAATCTTAACAATAAGATTCAAGATATGGGCAGAACAACACATATGCAATAAAGATCCACCATTTAAAAGACATCCAACATTCAATTTTGCTTTAATCTTACCAATCATACTATCATTGATAGAGCAATTATCCACTGTAATTGTGGATAATCTTGAGTCCACATTCCACCCAAGCATAGCATCAATTAACACATCGGTCAACACATCACTTGTATGAGGGCAAGGGACATAGATAAACCTAAATGACATACAATTATAAATTATTAGTAAATTTAAAGTTTAGAACTACAATTATCAAATTTAACAACAATAAAACAATATACTAAGTTAAAAAATACTTGTCATACCTCAAAATTTTGCTATGCAATGTCCAAGACTTATCAATGAAATGTCCTGTAACAGCCATAAAACCCCTTTTTTGGTTACTAGAAGTCCACATATCCGTTGTAATAGCCACCCTACTGTCAATGTTTTCAATCAAACTCATCACTTTATCCCTTTCTTCAGTGTAAATCCTCATGATATCAGTCTTCAAAGTATTACGAGAAGGACACTTGAAAAGAGGTTGAATGGTACTTGTGAAATCTTTGAATCCACTATGCTCCACCATCGAAAGAGGATAATCATGCATAATGATCATCTTTCCTAATTTCTCTCTTCCTTTTCTTTCATCATATGGACCGGAAGAGATCTCTCATTTCAAATCAGATTTTATAAACATTTGCCTTATATCTCCTACCAATCTTCTCTTAGGACACCTATTGAGATGTTGCTTCATAGTTGATGTACCATTTGTTGATTTACCCGCAAGTAATTTCTTACAATAGTTGCATTGAGACTTAATTTCTTTATTAATGACCACTCTTTGAAAATGTTTCCATACATCACTTCTAGTCCTACCACCAATTTCCTTATCAGAAACATTTACGTCTTGAGAACTCTCCACCGGTATTGATTGATGAGTTTGTTCACCGGACGAAGATCCGCTCGCAAAACATTGTTGTGTGCTACCACTTTGCGAGCATGCCATATTCTATAAAAATTTACACAAAAAATACAACAACCTCAACAACAAATGAGCATGCCATATTCTGTAAAAATTTGCACAAAAAATACAACAACCTCAACAACAAATGAGCATGCCATATTCTGTAAAAATTTGCACAAAAAATACAACAACCTCAACAACAAATCAAGCATAAATAAGTAAACAAAATATGACTGAAAAAAAAAAAACCATACCAATAACCAGTTATATGAGAGCCGAGAGGCCGGTAGAAGGCGAGCAAGAGGCGGGCGAGGCTGACTGGCAGAAGGCGAGCAAAGGTGGGCGAGGCTGATTGGCCGATCCCTCGAGCAAGCGTGGGGGAGAGGGTGAGAGCCGAGAGCCGAGAGCCGAGAGGCAAAGGGCGAGCGAGGGTGAGAACCGAGAGGCAACAAGGGCGAGCGAGGGTGAGAGGGATCGAGCGAGAGGTCGGAAGGCAAGCGAGAGCAAGAATGGCAGAGAGCTAGGGCGAGTGAGGGCAAGAGGGGCCGAGAGCAAGAGAGGGCCAACGATGGCGAGCGAGAGAAATAGAGAGGCAGAGAGTGAAGGCGAGCTCCCGCCGACGAGCAAGAGAAAGGAGACGCGAGGGTGAGAGAGATCGAGGGCGACCGAGAGCAAGAGGGGCCGAGCCGAGCCCTAGCAAGAGAGATCGAGCGATGGTGACCGAGAGCCGAGAGCAAGAAAGGCCGAGTCAAGCCTTAGCAAGAGAGATCGAGCGAGCGCGAGCGAGAGGAAGAGAGATGCGGAGAGCTAGGGCACGCGGACGAGATAGAGCGAGAGCCAGATCCAGAGAGGAAGGAGAAGAGAAAGGGAGAAGAGAAAGGGGAGAAAGAAGGCCAGATCGGGTGGGTTGGGGTGGGATGCGCGCGGGTGGGTTGGGCTGGAGTGGGCTGGGGTGGGCGCGGGTGGGTTAGGCTTGGGTGGGCTGGGTTGAATTTTTATATAATATATATTATATATATTATACCTATTTTATTATATATATAATATATTCGGTTTGATTTGGTTCGGTTTGGTTCGGTTACCCACTATTCGGTTCGGTTTCGGTTCGGGTTTTGGTTTGGTTTTAGTGAAAACCATAACCAAACCATACCCATTGAAACAGTGTTCGGTTTTTTCCCAAACCAAACCATTACCCAGTCAAACGGTTTTTAACCGCGTTGACCGGTTCGGTTTCGGTTCGATTCCCCACGGTTTCGGTTACAATTGCCATCCCTAATGTCTCCACAGATAATCTTCCTTTATCTTATATTTTTAGAAAAAGAGGACCAAATTTCTCTTTAGTTTTACAACATTTTATCTTATTTTAAGCGTTGGAAAATTATATGTTTGAGCGTTTTCTTAATTAAACATAAGAAATTTTGCTAATTATTATATTTTTGGAGAGGAGTATACAGTCGAAACCCAGTGCACAAGGGGCATTTTGTCTCTAAGAATAACCCTTTGACATCTCTGGACTTTGTGCTTCTAATGAGAAGAGTTACAAATTTACTGAAATTGTTGCAAGTAACAAAGAATCTATTACTCAAGAGGATTCCTGTGAACAATACATTTAATACTATGGTAGAATCTTAAGTGCTTTTATCTAAAAGATGCTTGCTTGAAAAATGGCTTGATTTTCAAATGATTGATAAAAAGTCTATTTGTCAGATTCATGAATTTGGGGATGTAATTTTTGATATGAAAATGAAAGGTAATATAACGAATGAAACTAAACTTGTTGAACCTTTCATTAAAGAATTGCCTCCTTTTTTATTTGAGTTTGCTAGAGGTCTTCAACAAAAAATTGAAAAAAATTTAATTGGATGATGATATGCTTGTTGCATTAAGAATTGAGGATAAACATCATACATCTCAAAGACTGTTGTCAACAATTGATTTTCAGGCAAAAACTCATATTGTTGAAAATGCTCACAAACCTAATGTTATGGTATAACCAAACAGGCCTTAGCCAATCATGCTCTAAAAATCATCAAAGAAATCCAAAGACCCAAAAGAGCCTGAAGAGACTTTCGAGTAAAACTCATCCGAAGATCCAAAGAGTCTTTGGAGGAGTCATCTGCGCTCAGTTGCCTCGAAGACCCGAAAAGTCTTCAGGCAAATACCTGAATCTCGAAAACCCCAAAGAGTCTTCTGGGTCTTCGGGAGAGTCTCCTTCCAAAGGACACTTTTTGGGGCACTTGGTCCTCGAATATGCCTCTAGGCCCTCCGACCTCATCTGTAGCCTTTTCGCCCAAAGGGTTAGGCCACCCATATCTGCCATGTGTCCCAATATGCCACATGACTCAGTCCTCGAAGCTTATAAATACCCCCCGAATTTGTGCCATGGGGATCTAGATTTGGCACCCGAAGAGACACATATGAAGATTCACATACATAACCCATACTCATTCTCTACATCATGACATCATCTGACTTTGGTATTGGGGGGCCTGTGTGGGAGAGTTTCCTGTGTGCCTTCTAACTGTTCTTGTGTCGCATACATCCCGAAGACCCTAAAAACCCATCTAGAGATAGTAAGGCAGTAGCACCTCTTGGAGATTCGTCAACTCTTTCGAAGCCTACCCATTTGAAGACATACCCAGCCAAAGATTCATAGCCTTTGGAGACCAACTCTCCTGAAGACTATCTCGAGGCATTCATTTCGCTTTTTCAGACAATGGATCGAGCTTAGCCATGTGAACTCTACTCTCCCGGATAACGGATTGAGACATTCTCCAGCCAAACGCTTACTAGTGCCACTTTCTAGAACAGACCTTACTCCTAATTTTCTTCCTAGACTCTACTAAGCTATTTTCTAAAACAAACAAATTTAATTATTGTATCCTTGTAACAACAATTTGGTATCGTCTGTGGGAAATGTGACTAAAATCCAAACGTAATGGTGAGAGCAACCAAATCAACTTGCATAGGTAATCCACCCAACCACCCACGAAGAAACACTAGAGCCAGGACTACAACCACTAGGAAGCATAGCAAGATAATTCCCCTAGAACCTCACGTTTTGATAGTTGGAGAAAATAAAGATATCCATACTAAGAATGCCACTCTCCTAGAAGGAAACCCAGTCACCCGAATTAGAAGCATTAGAGTAAATAAGTGTAATACCCTATTTTTGTAAGGTTGCCACGTATTTTAAGTGAGTTTAAAATACCAAAAAATAGGCTTGAAAGGGCAACAAGTGACCGAATCAGCTGTAGGGAGTGCCTTGGAGCTTAGATACATAAGGAAAAAGGTATATCATTGATGAGCATCTCGAGGCAGGATTTATGGTATTAAAAGAAATCAGAACTGAGATAATTTTTGGTACAACTGTAATTTAGGATGAAAAATTGAATGATTGTAAGGGATCTCCAAGAAGTCAATGAAACCCTGAGGGGGCTCCAATTTTAAGTAAGGATCAACTCTGAAGTGGTTTCAGACTGAAACAAAAGTCCTGAGAGGGAGCAGAGACGAAATCATCCTTATCGAGTAAGCGTTGAGTTATTAATTTTTGATTTTAAGTATCTTGATGAGAATTAATTTGATGTTTGAGGGTGTAATTGCAATTAAAGAATTACCCAAACAAAATAAGGATGAAATTAGGAGTTCATGTGGTAAAATATCAAAGTTTGAGGATTTGAATAAAGGGCCAAAATGACATTTGGAAGAACCTTGGGGTATTAGATTTGGATTTCAAAATTCATTCCATTCTAGCTTTGGATTTCAAAACCCTTTCTAATATAGCTTTGAGTCTTTGGAGTCCAAAGCTTATCTGGGGACATATGGCGACGCGTGATTGGTCTGGGAAATCTATAAATAAAGTCATGGGGTTGTTCTCAAATCATTCTAATGGAGTTTGAGAATTGAGGGTGTAATACCCGAGAAATTTGGGTTAATTAAAAAGAAGCAATTTATTAGAGAAATGGGATTTCAAAGAAAATTAGTATCTGAATAGCCCGAAAAATTGACCAAATCGACTGCCGGGAGTGCCCTAGAGCCGAGATACCAAAGGAAAATGATGTGGCATTAACAAGCACCCTGAGATAAGATTTATGGTGCCGAAAGAAATTGGATCGGGAACAGTTTTTGGTATAGCAAAAATACAGCTGCCAATTTGGCTGTAATACCGAATTGTTATAGACGACTTCTCGAAAGTCAACAAAAGCTTGAGGGGGCTTTGGTTTTTCATAAGAAACAACCCTTCAGTGGTTTCGGGAAGAAACGAGAGGGTTTCAGGCCAAAACAAATATTCGGGCCTAAATGCAGCTTTTGAAAATTGCTAGAGGGAGGCCAAAACGATATTTTTTTGAAATCATCAAGGGTCAAAATGATGTTTTAGAACATGAGGGTCCTAATTGAAATGAAAGAAAGTTCAAGGGCTTGAGAAAAGGGGCAAAAATGCAATAAGTCAAAGTTGGAGGGCAAAAGTGGAATTTCTGAAATTGGAGCAAACCATGGCCGACCAACCCATCAAATCGTCAAAATTGGCCACAGGGATAGCACGAGGGTTGCCCAAGGACCAACTTTTGTGAAGGCGTGGCCGACAACGGCCACAGGGGCGACTGGATTTCAAGAAAAATCGGCCGAAAATGGGGTCATTTTTATCAAAGCCTGCAAGTGATGATAGTGGTCGGTTGAGGCTGTTTGAAGGTTGATCTAGGGTAGGTAAACCTTCCTAAGGCAGTGGGTAAGGCGGCCAAGGGTGTTTGAAGGTTCGGAAACGCCTATAAATAGGCGTTGAATGTGGTTGAAAATTTGATAACTTTGAGCTTCAAATCGGTTGTGTTTTTGAATGAATTGGCTGTCCAAAATAAAGGGCTTTTGAAGCCCATAAGGTGTAGATGCATCCTGGAGAATTTGAGGCATTTTGGTGAAGGATTAGAGGGGTTTCGAAGCTCGTCGGAAAATGGTGGCGGTCCACATGGCCGAGGCTTCGAGCCTCCGGTTGGGGCACCTCCAGTGCTCCTTTTGAGCTCCCGGATAGCCCATGAGGATCGACTGGACCAGAGGAAGAGGATGGTGGAGTCAGCCCCGATCGCCGGCACGGGCATCGCTGGAGAAGATGACCGGCGTGTGTCAGTCATGAACCCCTTTCCACGTGCGCCCACTCGCCCTAGCATGTTGGGGCGCGTGTGGGCGCGTGTTATGCTAGAAAATTCGGAAAAAAATGCTGAAAAATAGAGAAAAATATTTTATGAAGGTCCGTGTAAAAAGTTTTGAAATTGGGATTCCCAATGTCTCGATTTTAGCATCAAAGAACCTCGTTTTGCTTGAAAATGCAACATCCGGGTAAGTTTAGTATTTTTACCTTGAAGTTTATAGCATATTATGAATTGTTGTGAAGATAAATTTGACAAAATAGTCTCGATGTATTTATTGGGATTTTTAGAAAGAAAATGAAGGAAAATAGGAAATAAAAGGAAATAAAATGGAATATTAAGGATATTTAGTGATTAAATATTAATTTATGATTGAGGTGATCGAGATGATGTGATTGGTGCAACTTTTGAGAGTTGGCACGAAAATCGAGGTGAGGCACGCATATCGAGGCGACTCACGCTTTTGGAGAAAATGCAAGTTTATCTTAAAAGGTGAGTTGTTCTATCCTAAGTATGATTTGGTGAGTAGATTTTATACTAAACATGGTTGTCAGTTTTCCTATCCTACATGATATGATTGTTTATTATGCATGATATTTATAAAAGATATGATTGCTTATACATGCATACTATTTGCGAAAGATATGATTCATTTTGTCATATTGCATAGAAAGTCGTGATATTTGCATGACATGATATTATTGTCATATTAATATTTGTGCATGGGAATGGGATGTCGCCCCTAGAGTGTAGCCGTAATTCCCTAAGGGCGTTGAGGGAATAACGTTAGGCTTATCCTGCGGAAGTTTGGGATTTGCCTAGGATTCCTAGCCGGGCTTGCGGGCCAAGGAAGTTACACTAAGGGCAAATGTTGTTCATATTATTGCATCATGCATTCGTATATATGTTTTGGACCCTCACTAGAAGTTTCATCTTCTAATGGGTTATGCCCCTGGAACATTCCACGTTTCAGTTTTAGACTTGTAGTTAGGGCAGGGAGCAGGTTGAGATATGACGGCACGTGATGGCGTGGCCGATGGATCCAACGAGTTAACTCGGATATGTTTTAGCTGATGCTTTATTGATGTCTAGCCTTGTTAGAATATTATGGAATCTCCATGTATTTATGTATTTCAATATTGAGGATATGATGTTAATTATGGTATGAATTCTTATGTTATAAATAAAGTGATTTGATTATGTACCATATCAGGTTTCAATTATTGCTTCCGCATTTTTAATGATTTGCTTGGGGTTTTGTTCGGGACTCGGTACTTAAGGTTTAAGTTATGTACCGGGAAAGAAAGAGAAAAATAAATTATGTATATTTTGGGCCCTAGACACGCTCGGTAAGAGAAAAGCGGGGTGTTACATAGGGATTCTAAGGTGATGAGCTTTTTCTTGAGAGAGGTAGAAAATTATGTAAGAAGAAGGGAAGGAATTGAGGAGAAGCGAAGAAGAATGAGTCTCGTCGGAGTTTTGACTCTTCGCCAAATTTCTTCCCAAACAGTCAAAAAAAAGGAAAAGTAAGTCCTTTTTTTGTAATATTCTTGTAGAGGGCGAAGAGAGGGACTCGTAGGTTCAAACGGAAGTCTAATCGGAGTTAAAATGAGGGAGATATGGCCGAAATACAAAAGTGACGTAGTGCTGTCATAGCGGCACTTGAATTATATGTGTCGGGAAGAGGCTACATGTTGAAGGCATGTGGCCACTTTCCCAGGGCGTGTGGGGTCTTATTACCTTGAAATTATCTAGATTTACCCCTCATTTAATGCTCTTCAACCCTATGTAAAAATATTGGAGGTTAGGTTTACCGAAACTAGTATTTTCTACATAAACCTTGGACATTTGCAGTGAAACCGTAACTTCCAAGAGATAAACCGTCAATGTGCGGCTCCTATACTCCAAATCCTATTTTGTTCTTTTATGTGAGACTCCTATTACATGAAACATGTTTTGTGAGACTCTTGTAGGCAAACTCTTGTTGTTCTCTTTCATGAAATTATGTTGCATATATGAACTGCGTTTTCCTGAAAATATATGCTGTTGGGTTTCAATTGTTACATTTATAAAATCCATATGGCCATACTGTTGTACCTATTTGTCGTTGTCCGAGGAAAAAAGTCTGGATATCCCCCAAGAGGCGCTATGCATGCGCTATTAAGAAAGCTCTCATGGGGAAGATCGTGAGTCTAAGGGACAATGGATGTGGTTTTTGCATGAGTTCTATGAGGTCAGGCCAAGGTGACATGGTTAGGGACCTCTTGAGAGGCACTATGCTTGTGTTGTTGAGAAAGCTCTTATTGGAGGAGGCTAACGTGTTCACGAGGCACTTCGGAGTAGTTCTCATTGTTTCCTCATATGTTTTATACCTGTTCATGCATTTATATAAACTATTTTGAAGTTCTCACTAGAAGATTCATCTTCTAATTAGACTATGTCGTTGGAATATTCAAATGTTCCTGGTTTGAAAAGCGGCTCTAAGGGAAATGAGGTAATTGAAGAATAAGCTCGTTTTACTGTTAGTAGCATGTTTAGCATGTCTTTATGTATGTATGAGAATTTTAGTTGATGCGAACCTTAGTATGTATTTGGTTATGTTTAAAACGTTCGGTTATCGTTCTGAGACATGTAATTCATTTTGTAAACGTGTTGAACGGTTGTTTATATGTTAAATAGAGCATTATGATTTCGTACCTCATCAGATTCGATCTAGCTTTCGCATTCGTAAGCATATTGCCTATCTTAGCTATTTGATCATCAGGATTATTAGGCTTAAAAGGTGAAATTGGGATTTTTAGGAGTTATGTGTTATACATCCGTGGATGTGGTGTGAAAAACTAAAAAATTCTTGAAATCCTAAGTTATAACACGCCCAAAAAATTTGGGGTGTTATAGTTAGTATCAAAGTGAATTAAATAGAAACCCAAGTAGAGACTTAGAGGGGAAAAGGAAACCGATGGTTCGTAAAATAAAATCCCTACTTGGAGACTTAGGGGTAGTCGGTTGAGGTTTTAAAAGATATTTATTTGAAAATACTAACCTTGTTAGTGACAGAACAGCGAGTTGAAATGACCTAGCTATGTAGGTGAGGGTCCGATGATATGGTTTGAATAAATGTTGATTTGATATCCATGATTATGGATCCATGAGATTTAGAAACTGTTGATTTGGGATCATTAGTTGAAATCATTACGTTGAATGATGGGGTAACTGGTAGTTACCAAGAATGATCTGGTCGTGAATGGTTAGTCTAATGTGACATAACCTCGCTGACAAGATTAGATTCAGGAATAGGTGACATGAATCATCGAGGTTCGAATGTAAGGATAAATTAGTGATTCTGAAATTGTGGTGTGTAGATTAATGATCCAAGGGATTGGGTCAAATGAGAGGCCGAAGATGGATGGTTGTTTTAAGAGTATGAAGATATTCGCAAGGAGAATCTATTGGTTAGATTTGAAGTTATCTTCATTTGACTATATACGAATGCACTTTTCAGTTGAGGAAAGACTTGAGAATGCAAGTATGAGTGGCGTTGGAGACACTATGAGGGACTTGAGAATGCAAGTATTGTGAAACGTTCTGCCGTGAGATAAGCGTTGTGAGGGTCGAGGGGTAGATTAACCTTAGTGTCTGGTGTGGCAATGCTAGTGGGATTATGAGATAGGTCATTTTTGCATATGCCTCGAGGATAGAAGTTGGGTTTCATAGGAAAGCTATCCAACGTGTAAAGTGGATATGGTAGATTTGATGCATGCTTAAGGCCCTAGGGTATGGTTGTTGCAGAAGGAGTTAGACATGTGGTCGCGACAGTAAATGATAGTTTTTTGAAGACTACGATGAGACCGTGAAGTTTCACCCAAGGCGTATTAGTGTGGGGGTCGATGTTTGGTGTAAGAGTGAACCTACTATGTGATCGGGTTGATGGTGATAGCTTGTGTGCTGGTTGACAGTGAGCATAGTGCCTAGGAGGAACTAATTTGATGGTCGCAGGCCGATAGTTGGACCTAAAGAACGAAATACGAGAGGCAATGGAATCTCAGTGAGTGAAATTTTGGGTAATAGATCATGACCAGTCTAAAGCTATGATAATGAGTTGTGTGATGAAAATCTCAATTCAAGAAAGAGTTAGTGCGCCTAAAACGCAAGAGTTGCTTATTAGGTGTTGAGCCAACTTGCTCATATTAATTAAATTTTGATGATTAACAAAAAAAGAATTTTCAATATACAAATTATAGTATTTTTTGTGATTAACAAAAAGAGTATTTTTATTAAATATATTAATTATAGTATCGAATTATTTTTGATTAATTTATAAAATATTTTTTCATACCATATGTATTACCAAAAAATATTATTTTCTATTAAAAATATTTTTATATAATTTTTAGATTAATTTATAAAATATTTTTCATAGTATATGTATTACCAAAAATATTATTTTCTATTAAAAATATTTTAGATTAATTTATAAAATATTTTCATAGCATATGTATTATCAAAAATATTATTTTCTATTAAAAATATTTTTTATATATTTTTAAGATTAATTTATTAAATATCTTTTTATAGCATATGTATTATCAAAAATATTATTTTTTATTAAAAATATTTTTAAATATATTTTAGATTAATTTATAAAATATTTTTATAACATATTATATAACAAAAAGAATTTAACAACTAGGTGCATGCCCTGATTCGAACCCAAGACCTCCAACAAGTCCAAATCTTCATTTGTCAGCTAATCTACAAGGTTCCTTAATCACATATGTGCACATATTAATTTTAAGTTATACTTCTAAGTTTTACGGCCTATAATGGTCTGATTTTCGACTTTTGGAAAAGTGCTCAAAATGCCTATAAATACCCTCCCAATCTCGTTTTTGAGTATCCAAGTACTTTCATTGTATATCCAAAGCACTCAAATGCTCTCACGCTATCATCCAAGCAATCTGAGGCTCACAAAATATTATTGCACATCAACGGAAGAGCCATAGGGCAAGATGGGAAAAATATTTTCAAGTCTACTCCGAATTTCTTTGAGGTCACTAATTTATTTATTTTATTTAAATATTATTGCTTTGTATATTTTTGTGCTTAATTACTTATTTATGTCCAAGTATGAACAAATTATTTATAAATATTTAAATTATTATTGAGGTTTGTATAGGTTTTCTAAAATCATTAAAATCTAGATGAATCTAGTTTTCAATGTAACATAGGGAGAAAATCTTGGTGTAGTGGTTTGCAAAAACCCGTTGTAATCTAAGTGTGTATCTAGCTTTCAATGTGAACTAGTGTAAAAATCTTGGTAAAATTGATTTAATGGAACCACAATGGTGGTTAGACCTTGGATTAAATGTGTGTGAAAACATCTAACCACTATAAATTATCTCGTACTTCAGTTTATTTATTTTTGTTATATCTTGTGGTTTGCATTAATTATTAATCTCAAATATAATTTATTTTAATTATCAAATATATATTCTTAAAGAAAATAATTAATTAATAATATTTATTAAAAGAGATAAAAATTTTAGCTACTAAATTCATCCCTCTCTTAAGTAGACATACCCTACGAGACCAACATTAGGTCGTAATGAGCATAAAGGGAATGATGAGATACCTAGTTAAGAAAGTTTGTGACTACGGTTCAGTGTACCAAGTGTACTTGGAGACTTAGGGGTTGTGGACTTAGAGCAAACATAAGGGAAGGCTTGTATGAGGGGTACCATAGAGAATAATGATAGGGTTTAATTGTTTACATATTTTTATCTTAATCTTGTGTTATTTTTTCTACATAAAATGTATATTTATATGAATTTTACATTATTTTAATCTCCTTTTGTAGGAACCCAGCAAAGGATATTATTTCGAAGATTTGAGCGTAAAAAAAAAAAATATTATAAACTTAATTTCAAAATTAATATTATAATATAAAAAATAAATATTTTAAATAATTAATATTATAATATAATTAAAGTTATTATAATTAATAGTATAATAAATATTATATATTATATTATATCTTAAATTATAATATTTATATATATTTATATTATATGATAAGGGAGGTTGGAGTTTTTGGAGGCGCACATTGGATTGGAATTGGCTAGGGGCGGCACAATTCGAGACAGAGAGCAAGGAATTAAAGATCGGGAGAGCGGCGCATAGTGCCAGAAGAAATTATTGGGGAGCTTCTGACGCGGCACAATGAAGAAGGAGGCTTTGTATGCACAGGAACAATCACACTTAGATCTGTTTTAGATCTGGGTAGGGAGCTTCTTTCTCCTTTCAATTTCAGTGTTTGTTTTTATTTTAATAATGTCTAACTAAATTATTTTAGCTAAGGTTTGAATGGATTTTAATTCTGAAATTATGTGAGTATTTGTTTAGTTCAATTCAAAACCTAATTATTATTTACGTGAGGAATTTATATTGTTGTGTTTAATACTTTAAAAAATTGGCCACCTTTTAATGATTTATGCATGATATACTAAATGATTGTTATAAATTAGATCCATAGGCAATATATATCACATGCTTGACTATGAGATCAAAAGAAAATTAGCTCATGTATGAGAATTGAGGAAGCTTAGTAAGTCAAATCTTTTTTCGAGATTAGAGGTTTCCAAAGAACTCAATACTTATTTATTTCGTTGATATCTGCTCAGAAATCTGATAGTGAAATTGAATTAATAAAGGATTGATATGACTTGAGAAAGATTATTAATTAATTGAGGGAAATCCACAATTACATGCAAATAATTATAAAATACTGTAAAGGTATTTGTAGTTTTGAATCGGGTTGAATAGATAATTAGATAACTCAGATTAAATGAACCCTAGTGCATTCATTAATTAATCTTTCTCCTAAAGAATTCAGTTTTCTATTTATTTTTCTTTTTATTTATCCAATTAATTAATTAATTCAACTTAGCCTAATTAAAATTATTTTGGTATTGTGATTTAGTTTTTGTGGGATCGACACTCTTTTTAGCACTATATGCATATTGACTAGGGTGCACTTGCTCGAATTAATTATGCATAAATCACACATCAGTTAACGTTGTCTTCTTAGAACTTGATAGATGATTAGAAAGTTGCATGTGGTTAGATGTGCGAAGCCACTGTGAATCTTAGGATTTAGGCTAAGAATTTTGAGGAGCCTAGTGAGTTTGAGGATTTAAAATATACTGAGTGTATGCAAAGACCTCAGAGCTGACTCCCAATAGGCCAAAGGGCAACCCTAGCTTTGTGACCACCCATACTAGAACCTTGGCCGTGTGATGGGGTGAGTGGCTGCAATGGCTGCCCAAAGGTTCGGTAGGCCCAAAACCTTAGCCATGATAAGGTGAGAGAGGTGCGAATGCTGGCCAAAAGTCTTGTAGGCAAGGTGGGTAACCCCAGGTTTGTCAATGGAAATGGGTGTGTGTGAACACTAGCCTTGAATGGGGGTGAGGGAGGTGCTAATGCTGGCCAAAAGTCCATTCGGCCCGAAGTAGTTGAGGGATGAGGTTCCTAGACTATCTGAATTGAGCTAGGGATAGTGCCTTGGATTTTGGAATTAAGGTAAGGTTACCTTGAGAAAAGGACTAATGGGAACGAGTCATGTCAGTTCGGTATTAACTTGGCTGATGAAGTGGTCAAGGTGAAGTCTTGAGCCTTATAGAGGTTTCGGGCTGGAAACTTTGATTGTTCATGATTTGGGACATGATGAGTTGATGTCAATGGGACGTGTAAGGAAGATATGCGATCATCAAAAGTTTGGGTACGATCCATGTGGATAAGTTATGCCTTAGGTAACCACATGGGACCTAAATTGTTATTGAGATAACCGAAAAGAAAATCTTTGAAAGATTTATGATTTTGAGGTGTATAGCTCATATGGAAAGAGGTCAAGTTCGAATGGACTACTAAGTGCACGAAAAGCTTCTAGGAGCTTAATGGAATACTGACCACGACACCTGTTCTGGCAATCCCTAGTGGGCCCGGTGGGCATATTGCATACATCGATGCCTCGAAGGTTGGTTTGGGTTGTGTGTTGATGCATCATGGTCAGGTGATCGCATATGGATCACGCCAGTTGAAGAAGCACAAAGTGAACTACCCAACGCATGACTTGGATCTGCCAGCAGTGATATATGCTCTGAAGCTATATATGGAGACACTACCTATATGAAGAGACGTTTGATGTGTTCACAGACCACAAAAGTCTGAGGTATGTGTTCTCGCAGAAAAAATTGAACATGAGACAATGACGATGGATGAAACTCCTGAAGGATTATGACTGCACCATTTTGTATCACCCGGGGCGTGCCAATGTGGTGGTCGGGTTGATGGCCTAAAAGTGGCTGCTGATTTAGGCTTTTAACCTGATGTTGGTGACTGTAGTGCTGAAGGGATCATCTATCCTAGTAGCTGGCCTGGCAGTTTGGCTAGATCTGGAGATCGAGATACAAAAGGCTAATGAGGGTGATCGACGTATATGTTTATAGGTAGATGAGCAGGGTTAGCCCAAGAGTTCAAATTTTGAGATGCGTGATGGCATTCTCAGGTTTTGGGGTAGAGTGTACGTGCCTAATCTTCAGGAATTGAGGCAAAAGATTCTAGATGAGTCTCATAGGACTAGGTATACAGTGCACCCGGGAGCCACGACGATGTATCGAGATCTTCGAGAGATCCATTGGTGGTTGGGGATGGAGACCAGGGTGGCTAGGAGGGTGGCACAGCATGATATTTGCCAAGGAGTAAAAAAATTGAGCAACAGAAACCCGCAGGGTTGATGAGATCTTTGAAAATTCTTGAGTGAAAATGGGAACATATCACGAAGGATTTCATGATAAGATTTTCGAAGAGTCGGAAGGGCTATGATGCCATTTGGGTGGTCGTAGACAGGTTGACAAAATCAACACATTTGCTGCCTAGGAGGATGGACCAACTGGTGCAAAAATTCAGAGAGCAGTACGTAAAGGAAATGATGAGAAATGCCAACTATTGGAGTATAAATGCAAAGGTTTAATCGGATTTTCAAAACCTTTTCGAAAAACCAATAAAATGGCAGCGAAAACATAAACCAAAAACGCCCTTGTAATACTTGTTTCAATGTCCATATGTTATTCAAATCTAAACCATACCATAGGGGGTTTAGAGGGTATACCTTTAAACTCTTGAAGGTCGATGTAGAGGTTGAAATACTCTTGGTGGTAGCAACTCCTTGCTCCAAACAACTCCCAAACAAATTTTGGTTAGACTGAATTGACTCTCGAAAGCACGGGAGGCCTACTTAGTCCACGTTCCAATGAATGGTCGAATCCCTCAACTCACTCTATGTTCTAGATAGAGAGAGTGAGAGAGATTGGGCTGAAACAAAAATGGGTTCAAAGGAATAAGCCCAAGCATAAAAAAGTCTCACTGTTTTGCTTAGGTTGCTACTATAGCAATGAGAAGGTTAAGGAGTTATAGAAGAAGGGCAATCACATAGTCTTTAAGCTCTGATATTAGGAGGAGAAAATGAGCTAGAGATAAAAGGTTTTTATCAATCTCTAGTGGCTTTATCTTCTCTTCGTTTATATATCAAATACATAAACCCTAGAAGACCAAAAACCCACCCAATCAGACAAAACTGACTAGGGGAGAGAGAGGGGACCAAGGGATGACAAGAAGGACACACATTGACTCCTTTCTCGTCCTCCCATCATCCTCCCGTGCCACATGCCCAAAATCCATTACAAAAGAAGACAAACGAATTGTGTGTTCGTGACCCTTTGCAACAGGACCGGTCGATCGTTCAAAAGGAGCTGTTGGCCGTTTCTCTTGAAACTGGTCGACTTGTTCCTTAACTTGTCGACCATTTTGGCCCCTTCATCCAAAATTTCCATAAATTGCATCGATGCCCGCTATTAACTCTTAACAGTACTTTCATTATCTCATAATGAAACTAAGGCCCCCGTTAATTCTTAACGGCATGCCTGTTAACTCTTGACGATTTCTCCTTATTAATTAATCATTTAACTAGATCTGTTAACTCTTAACGATAATGTCATTAACTCTTAATAACACTTTCAACCTTAATTGGTTAGTCAACTATCACACTCGGATATGTGTGTGACCTTCTAGATTCACTACTAAGTAGCAATTAGGACACGTCAACTCTTTGACATTGACCAAACATTTTTGGTCTAGAACGAGGATCTCTCCATCTCCTCGAAGTATCTCGAAAGACCCTAAGTAACAATTAGCATTATGTTAGGGCGATTCTACCAGTAATGAAGTCTTACTTCAGAATATAACCTATTTGGGCTTTAGATTCTCGTGTACTATAATCCCTCCATTCGTTATCATCCTGATTGAGTGAGAGTCATGGATTGATCAAACTGACTAACTCGATAACTATGCCAAAATCAGTGTGGTGAGATTGAGAGGACACATCGGAACTTTTTTCAACATTGGAACACTTTTTAATCAAGTGTACCTTGGCCAGGGGTTTCTACAATCAAGACCACCACTGATCGCATAAGATGTTCACCTTACATTGAAGGTTGACGGATCCCATTAGCAATCGCTTGCCTTTATATGCCACTTCATAGGGAACACACAGTGTATCTCCCAACCGATAATCGGATGGTTCTTAGCAAAGGTAAATCCTTGGCACCGACACAAGAGACAATTGTGTTGCCTTCGGTCAAAGTACTAGTAACACAATCGAAGCCTGTGATAAATCATAGATCTTTTGAGCCATGTGATCTATCACGTGTGTCACATTCAGTAAGCGTTCCACTAACACCTACCCACATGTATACTATATCCATCTCATTGATTATTGACTGCTCTTATCCCCACCTTATAATTTATATTATTTAATTATTTCTTTTATGCAAAATTGGTGGGGTGTTTATACTCGCCAGGGCATGAGTGTACGTATAACATAAGTGTAATTTTCCAGATGAGTTCGGGTCGGTTTACTAGGAGATTTTTATGGAAGGAAAATAAGAACACCAGAATAATTTGGTAATCAATTATTTTTGGCTATTTTGCTAGGAAAATTATATGCATGAACTAATTTAACAGCAACGAAATATATCAATGCGTATTTTTAATTAGCTGAAATGGAAAGTAAAAGTACTTGGGTTAAGACAATTTCAGTGTCAAAACCAATTAATTCCCAATTTAATAGAAAAGATCAGTAATATTCATCTGAATTAAGTTTTGAAGATCTGTCAGTAATTTTAGTTCAAGATAATGATAATTCTTGATTAAGCAATCTCCATACATGACATGAAAATTCTAAGTTAAGCAATTACCATAAATTGAATTATATTTCATAAACATAATTTATAGATACAGATTAATCATTTGGGCTTGAGTATGAAAACATTTTTAAGTCTAGCAATCTCCATACGTGGCATGAAAATTCTAAATTAGGCTTATGCTCTAATCAAAACTCAAATATACACTATACGCACACTGCTCAAATTAAATTAGATTAATATTACACATTTGAAGAGCAGCTTTCTTTGGGAATCATTGGCATTGGACACTGTCCTTGCCTTAACCCAAGATTGGATTTAGCTACTCATCTTCATTTGAAAATAAATTGGCAGAAATTTAAATGGCGTAATTTAAATGATGAAAATTAAATGATAGAAATTAAAATTGTAAAATTAAATGACAGTATTTAAAAGATAATATTTAATCGGCCATATAGGAGGTGGATAATAAAGATAACAGAAAAAATAATAAAACACAACTATATAGAAACTAAAGTTGAAGATTTGAGAGAGAAATTCTAAGAACACAACTATGCTTTGATTATAGAAAAATTGAATGGAAACAAGTGCAACCAAGTGAGCTATTTATAGCCCGCAAGATGCAATGGAGACTACACAATTATCTAATTTAATAATAAAAATATCTAATTTAATAATACAAGGATAAACAAAATATGTAATTTAAAAATACAAAGATAAACAAAATATCTAAGAAACTTCCAAAACTTGGGCCTTTAGTTTTGCGCTTGGGCCTTCCTTGTGTTGGGCATGGGTCTTCCTTGTTTTGGTCTTGGGCCTTCCTTGTGTGAAGCATGTAATCCATATATTATATATATGTTATATTCATTTTTTTATTTTATATATTATATATATATATATATTTTTATATTAATATTTTAAACCTGCACGCAATCATAAAATGCATATTCATATTCAATTTAAATTAATTTTAAGATCAAAATAAAGGTGAAATTATAACAAACTTTTTACAAAATTGACCACTAGTCAATTATGGCATGCGACTCACCATCCTTTATCATTAGCATCTCATACTAATCAAAGGTAGTATCCCATGAGTCAGTCCGTACTCGACTAATCAAAGTCCTTATCTGAGAAGTTTAAGGACTTTGAATAACCATTAAGACATCCTTATTACAAATGTTAATTGTCACATATTCCTAGCACTTAAGAATATGACATTCAACAGGAAATCTAAGAACTTATTCATATATTATGATTGGAGAGCTATGAATGAAGATATGACATTGAATGTGAAAACATATTTTATTACATATTGCAAGAATTACATTATTAGTCCCATAAATATAAATGCCAGATGCCATCTAAGTCTAGCATAAGGGCACTGACACTAACAAGAAATAGTATGACTCCATGGTACGCCAGTAAGTATAGTCTTAGATCAGGACTCGAGGATCACCTCGAGATTTCGAGAAAGTTTGTAGGAGTGTATAGGAACTCGATTGAAATTAAGTACGGCTTATCACCCACAGACTGACGATCAATCAGAGAGGACTATTCAAACACTTGAAGATATGTTGAGATCTTGTGCCCTTGATTGTGGAGAAAATTGGGAGGAACATTTGCCATGAGTGGAGTTCGCATATAGTAATAGTTACCATGACAACATTGAGATGGCTCCCTATGAGGTTTATGGTGGAAGAGCACTGTTGGTAGCCTGATGTAGCAAAACTATCTACCGTTGGACCCCTAAACAAGCAGGCCCTATGGTTGAACCGAGTAGGTGGGGCGGTTCATACCCTGGCAGGGAATTCCAAGAACGTTGGAGGTGAAGAGGCCTCTTCTAGTGGGTGTGTAATACCCAATATTTAATATCAAAGGCATTTTTGGAATTAAGGGGTCAAAATGGAGTTATCAAAGTTTCGGGCCAATGTGTAATATTCGAAACATGAACAAAAGGCAAGAGTCCATGTTAAAGCAAGTCAAGGAAGGTAAAATTAACCAAATAAGTAGTATTAGACAAAACCAAGAGATTTGCGAAGGTTTGAGGTCGAAAACACGTGATTAGGGGCATTTGGGCAAAAATACAGATTGTGTAAACTGCTCGAGGGAGGTCAAAACGATGATTTTTTCAAAAATTCTTGAGGGAAATGAGTAATTTGGAACTTATAGGTAGTGGATGAATTATTAGAAAGTCTAAGGGTATTAAGGATAGGGGAGAAATGAAGTTGGAAAAGATTTGGGGGGCTAAAGTGCAAAAAATGAAAAGTTGGGTGTGAAATCGACCGACCGCATTGTAGCTGCCGGCCAATCGCCTCTGGCTATTGGGAAGCTCGCCTGGAGGCTCCAGAATAGCCTCTAGGTCTTGATGGATCAAGGGGCGGTGGCCATTAATCGAGTAAGGCGGCGATGGGACTAGAATTTATGGCCGAAGTGACAACGGATTTGGCTAGATTTTTTGAGGCCATTTTCTCATGATTTAGGGCTAGTTGATGGGATTAAAGGCTAGATTTGGTGCCTAAGGGATAAGATCTACCGGGATTTAGTGGAAATTGGCATTGAAAATAGGTATAAAATGGGGTAGAAGGCCAAGGGTTTCAAAAGCAAAATAGGTTGAAATTGCTTGCAGTTTGCTTGAATAAATCTTCACGGATAAGGGGGTTTTGATCTTTGAGGGATAGGAAGAAAATCTAGAGAATTTGGAGAAGAGTGGTATAGGTTAATTAGTGGGGTTTTGTGAAGCTTGCTGGAAAATCAGACGCGGCCAGACCGAGACCTACAACTGGCCGTTTGAGGCCCTTCCGGTGATCGTTACCGATGTTTGAGGGTTCCATTAGGATCGCCTCTAGAAGAGTTTCAAGCCTTTGTATTTTGTTTGGCCATTGGAGACCGTCGCAACTAGCCATCGTAGGAGAAGACGATTGGAGAAGACAGTTCATGCGTGTGCACGCGTGAACTCCACCCTCAATCACGCGCTAGGCGCGTGAGGTACGCTCTTGGTCAAAAATTAATTTCAGTTTTTTTATAAAATTATTTTAGAAATATTTGTGTAAAAATATTTGGTGAAATGAGGTGTTAAGTATTTATTACAAATTTTTGAAGGAAAGAAAGGTTGTAAAAATAGAGAAAAATAGGGAAAATTGAGGAAATTATGGAAAAAATAGAAATATTGATTTCTATAGCCATAATGATAATCAGGAGAGGACTTAACAGTTAGAAGGAAAGGTTGCATGACTTTTTAGGTGTGACACGCTTTTCAAGGCAAAAATCAGTTTCTACTGAATTAAGGTGAGTGGTTCGATTCCAGTCTTACCCATTATTTTGAAAATGGTTTGGTGTGTGTGTAGTGGGTTCAGGTGAGCGGTTCTACCATCCTAAGCTTAGATTGCATGTGTTTGGACTAGTTTTCACGAGCGGTTATACCATCCAGAATTTGGGTTATATCATGTAGGCGTTTTACTTAAGTACTTGTGGCATCGTATGCATATTGAACATGTGGTATATTGCATCAACTATTTTTTTACCTATAAAAGAGTCGGTGCATGGCGTGTGATTTTCATATCATTATGGTATTGAATTCGTGTCATTGTTATGTCCGTGGGGGACGGGATGAGGTCTTCTTGAGAATGGGGTAAGGTTAATCCCAGTGATCGGGTGACACGGAAGGGCACTCGGGGATTAAGTATGTCGACGCAAGGTCAACCCCAAAGGTGTGTGGAATGGATTTTCCATGGGAGGTTGAGTATGCCAGGGAGATTTCTCAAGTTAGACGTGTTGCATGTTGTCGTTGTCTGTATATGCCATGCTCGTGTGTGTTTCATGCATTCAGTAAGCTGTGTCATGCCATCACTTAGATATTTTATCATCTAATATGGGTTATGCCCTTGAAACATTCAACGTTCTAGCCAGGGACTGTTGCGAAGGCGAGGACGTAGCCAGTTGAGGGGCAATGGTGTTTAGTATGATAGTTGTTGTAGCATTTTGAGGTGATAGTATTTTTTTTGATATATGTATGAATGATTGTATGATAATGTTGTTATCATTTGGAAGCTTTGTACTACGTATTTTGGTGTGGAAACACTATGTATGAACCTCATGGTAGACCACGATATTTTGATATTATTTAATCTGCTGTGTTATTCTATGACTCATTTAGTTTAAGATTATTGATCATGTTAGTTAAATGGGCAAGACTAGGGTTTCCGGGATCTTATCTGAAAGTGAAGATTATTCTTGAAATCACCGTGGATGTCGACTATTGTATGTGTTGAGTAGGTTAAAGCATGTGACAATTGTTCTCGATGCACCGCGTGTGATGAACTTGGAAAAAAAAAAGTTCTCGAGGATTCCCTTATAGTGATGCGCCTGTGTAAGGTGAGGTGTTACAATTGGTATTAGAGCCCTAGGTTGATTAAGATACCTAGGATGTGTTTAAGATACTCAGTTGATTGAGGATTAAGTAGACTTATCGATTAGAGAACTTAGAATAGGATCATTGAAATCCTAGTACATCTAAGATGAGAACTCGAGAAATGTGAAATTTGAGGTTTTTAACTAGAATCTACGTTCAGTGACAAGAGGGGTCGAACAAGTTCTATTCACACCTTGGGCACATCAGTTGGAAATGAGAGAGTCGGTAACTAGGGTCGTCGAAATGACATAGATATATGGTTGACAAAATTTTAGAAGAATGAATATTTTGTGATTTTGGTACAACTTAAAGCACAGTATAATCTCTTTTGAAAAAATTTTAGTGAATCGTCTTAGTTATATGTTGATAATGGTGATGTCATGCCTTGACAGGATAAGTAAAACGACTGAGGTTACTAGGAGAACTTATCAAATGACTTGGGAGAGTAAGAATGGCTTGAAGCTAATGTAAATCTTAAGGGTGAGTTAGATACGTCAAGTGGAAACTTAAGACGAACAGATCCAGTTAGAGCCAATTAGTGGAAATTTGAAATAGAGACTTAGGGGAAAAAAAACTGATGGATCGTAAAGACAAAATCCCTACTTAGAGATTTGGGGTTTGTCGATTGAAGTCTTTGAGGTTATTAATTTGAGAATACTAAACCTTGCTAGGTGATATAATAACGGGTTGGAATGACTTAGCTATAGGAGCTAGAGTCCAACGATGTGGTTCGAATGTAAGGTTGGTTCGGTAACCATAACTAAGGATCCATGAGATTTGGAAACTGTAGATTGGAGATCATTAGTCAAAATCCTTTTCACTGAATGTTGGGATATCTGGTAGTTATTAAGAATGAATGAATTATGGATGGTTAGTCTGGTATGACATAATCTAATTGTAAATCAGGTTTGTGAATGGATGATATGAAATCATTAGGATTCGAGGGTAAGAATGACTCGGTATAGATCGAGAATCCTAAGGAATGACCCGAAGTAACAAACCCAGAATGGTTCGATAAGTGCTTTTGAGAATAGAATTTGAGGGTTTTAGGAATCCAAAATTGTTGATGGGGATACTGAGATAAAGGATCCAGAACTGATGACAAAGGAAATAAGGAAAGATTACCTTAAGGAAACAACTTATAGGAACGAGTCATATGTGTTTGGTTTCATATGTTATTCAAGGGTAAAGAGGGTCAAGGTGTAGCCTTGAGTCTTGTGGAAGTTTTGGGTAGTGATAGAAAAAAGCACTGTATTGAGGATATTAGCCTAGGATCAGCTGAGGAAAACGAATCAGAATTAGATCGAATTCTTGTTTTGGGTGTTTTAGAAGTTTATCTTAGTGGTAACTGGTTTGTATAAACATGTTCTGGGTATCAATAAAATTTTTCTCTTTAAGTGAAATCTTTAAGTGTGCTCCTAACTTATTGCCCCTTATTAATGGTCACTACTAGACAAAGACAAAACAACCATAAATTGGTTATAGTTAGGGTCAAGTTGCGATCGAGAATTACTAGGATAGCAAATGTGGGATTCGCATGTTTTAAAGATTGGAATTTTCCCTTTAAATGGAAATTTGAAAGAATCTTGTGGCTTATAGAGGATTTGCAGAATGAAACCTTACTTGATGATTTTGGGGATTGTAAATAATATAGGGACCACTGATAAACTAGAGATTTGTGATTAGGACAAACCTTGGAGATTAGAAAGATTTTGGGATAAGAGAATTTCAAGTTTGACTTTGATGTTTCTAAGGAAAATTTACACGTCCTGTATAGACTTGGAGATAAAACGATATTTCAACTTGAGGAGAAGTTTACATCTAAAGCATGAAATGACCCTAGTCGATTTAGGAAGGTTCAAACTCAGAAGAAAATAGTTAGCAAGGTGTGTGGCAGCCAGATAAAAAATTATGCACACAAAGGGTCATATGGATAACAAGTCTTTATAAACTACATAATTAACACGGTGATTGTCAAGGACCAAGGGGTAATCATAAAAGTCTTGGCTTGAGTTTTAAGGCACCGAGGATTTGCTAAACTTGATAAGCTTGTAAAGATATCATGAGGCATGATTAGACCTTAACACAATAGATTTGACTCTAATAAGTCCAAAGAAAGAAATAGGATTGATTGAAAGAATGATTCATAAAAGTAAGTGCCAAGTTGAAAGTTAATCGTGAAATGAGATGTCAAAGTATATATAAGGAGTATGAAACTTCTAAACCAGTTTTGTGATGAACTAAGCATATGGCAGCGACGTGAGTCTATAAGAGAATATGGCTGCACGACCTAGTATAAATTCAGAAAATAATAATTAAATTGGATGGATTTCTAATAAAGGAATTTCAATTGATGTTGGAATGTTTGACAAGTTATAAACGTCTATAAGAGTAGCAATAGAAGCGTGAGGTTCCATCATGTGCATGATAAATTTGGAAAGTAAAAGGGATTAGATTGTGGGAAAGAAATTCGAAGTCTTAGGAATGGTTAGGACAAGGATGCACAATTTGATTGAATGTTACTCTAGAAAAGAAAAATTGAGAATCCAAGAGATCAGGGATTTGGACTAGCATTAATTGAACCACTATAACTCTCGGAGATGGAACGAGGAATTCTAGCGTAATGATAACACCATTGGTGCTTGGCCTATAACAAGGCAGAAGACTGACGGTTGGCTCGCGGTTTGGGGAGTGATACCCATGAGTTGGAGCAACACAGTGAACTGTGGAGATGGTTAGGTGCCAAGGTTCAGGCGACAATGTGGAAGTTATGTATAGATTAGAGTCCAAGTTCCTATGGACTGGAGCATTGTGGTAGAATTCCTAATTGTTTATGAAAAGGTTGAAGGCTTGGAGGATGACTTAACCTGGATATTTGCCTTGTAGACTATGATTGTCAAAAGAGAATCGGGAAAAAAAGTAATCTCGAGCGAAGTGATAATGTTTGGCAAGCTATTATCGAAGATTTGTGGGAAGGTTCTCTGGAATAATTGCACCCACGACAAAACTCATGAAGTTATGGTTACTAAGAAGTGATGAGTGGGCCCGGGAATTCAGGAGTTATGGTAAAAAAGTAATTGTGTTCATAGGTCGAGGTAGGTCCTAACCAGGAATGAAATAATCCCTAGCATAAGCATGTGTTATGGATTTGTTTAGAATATGTATCCCGGACTAAGCAAGTGGTGGGACGATTATTTCCTGGATATGGCCTTTGGGAAGGATTTAATTCTAGTTATTGATTTGATTTTCAGTTTCGTGTGCATATTATTACACACCCTAGGAATTGTGAGTAATTGGCTTTGATTTAGTTGTCACGAATCTTGCCTTTGGTGATATAAAAAGGTTGGAGCACTAGTAGGTATATCTTGGTACTCTCGAGAATATGAGTTGATCTTTTAAATGGGACGAAGCAAACATGAAGATATGTTAAGTTATATGTTGATAAGTAAATGAAAGTGTTTTTTCATTTCGAGAGACATGTCTTAACTTGAGGAAGCATACGAATGAGTTGTTATAACGAAAAACGTGAGTTTCAATTCCACTATGGAAATTTTATTTGGGTTGTGAGACTATAGGCTAAGCTATAAAATCTATATTAGGTGTTGCCAATGACCCGATGGGAATCGAAAGTTATCCTGTAAGGTTTCCATTTAAGGAAGTTGTGTGAAAACTAGATCGCCTTGTAAGGAACGAGATTAAATCTATTCCTAAAATCGGGGATGATGGAGACCTTGTCTAACTTAATAGAGAGATTGTTTCTCACGTGAGAGGGATATGGGAAACACCGCTTAGTTGAGATAGAGTATTTAGCGGTACTAGGTTGAGGTGCCACAAATGACGTATGTGTCTAAGTGCTTGTGCTGATAGTGGGATTATGGAGGTAATGAGAAATAGGGAATTGAAACGAAATGAGAGTAATGTGTTGAGACAATTTGAATAATGATTGATGGATAGTGTTTGAAAGAGGAATAGTAACATGCCAGGATGTCAGGTTACCGTAGGAGGAATTGTGTTCTTGATAGGCCTAAATTAACGATTTGTGTTACCAACTGTAAGAGTCTGCGATATTATCTCTAAAGTTAATGTGCGATCAGGGTATGGTCAATTGAGGGAAAGAAAACGAAACCATCCTAAAATGCCACACTTGAAAGACTTTCAAGTGTGGGACAAAGTTAAAGACATATCCTTGCAAGATTGCGGAGGACAAAGGTAAGAGCACAAAAAGCTCAACATCTTGTTACAATTGACTCTAAGGAAGAAGAAGAAGAAATGGGGAGACTAGCCATGATGAAGAGGAGGAGATCTCTGAAGAGTCTAGGAATAGCAAAATCAAAATTAAGCTTTTTCAATGATGCATAGTTAATTTGATTTGTACTCCTAAGAACTCTAATTTGATTTGTACTCCTAAGAACTCCTTGATTGATTATTCCTTTTTGGCATGTACTTAGAATTATCATTTGCTATCATTTAAATTGGGTTCCTTTATCTTTGCATTGGTATCACCTTGATAATATCTTATTATTTCACACAAATAAGGGAGTAACACAAAAATAGGAGGAGAAACAAAAAATTCCTATTCATCTAGATATTAGTTGAGTAATGAAATGTAAAAAGATGAAATCTGATAATGTTTCTCAAATAACACTCTTAATACCTAAGTAAAGGGTGAAAATTAATCGAGTAAAAGAAGACATCAATTGAGTAAAACTAAACATTAATCGAGTAACACTAAAATTATGTGAGTAAATTTTTAATCTACTCGAGTAAAGCATAAAATTACTCAACTAAAGCTAAAATCATAAGCAAGTAATCTTAGAAATTACTTGACTAATGAAAGGAATTAGTTAATTAATTTTCTCAAAACAGATAAAGGGTGAAAGTCTTTTATTATTACTCGACTCAAGTATCAGTCAACTAACTCTTAAAATCGAGAATGAGCTGACCTTCAGTCATTTATCAATCAAGTAATGGAGAAAATTACTCTGACTAATGTGAGTAATTATGCAAGTAATCTTAAACTACACTCAATTATTGAAAAATAATGGTCAACTTGTTGAAAACATTACTCAAATAACTAGCTCAATTATGCAAGAAAATTGAAACATGAATCGACTAATTAGGGTTTGATATAAATACCTCAATAAACGGTTTCAAATTTCATTTTGACATTTCTGTTTTTCAAACATTTCAATTCTCTCTCCCAATCCTTACTATCTAGGGTTTTCAAACATCAGCAAAATCAAAATTCCTCGGGTATTCCCCACATCCTATTCTTCTAATTTCACATTTTGTTTATAAATTTAGTTTCCTTTTCATAATCCGAATATCAAACAAAGCATCTTCAATTTGATATGCTTCACCTTCTCACTAGAAAATCAAAATGGCTCCAAAGAGAAAGGAAAGGAAGTTGCCACTTCTTCAAAGCATGTAGAGACGAGAACAAAAAGAGCACAAAATCGACACACACCATCACCTCCACTTGCACCTAGACTCAAAAAATTTAGAAATGACCGGCACAAATCTTTATACTCTAAAGTCCTATATAGAGGATTCTTGCCCGTTAGGAACATAAATTGATCAGAATTTGAATACATTAGTTTTGGTTCACACCTTAAAGAATGGATCACAAACATAGACTGTTTCCATCTCTCCAATTTAAATATTCCATGTTACCTTGAAGCAATTGCTGAATTCTATTCCAGTCTTCCCTAAAGTCCATCGGAAAATAACAAGAAAATTATAGAGTCAATTATATTAGGTTTAGGTTTCAAGGGCAAGAAAATATGTACACATTGACTCAGCTTTGTGATCTTCTCTCTTTATCTGAATGCAAAACACTTTTAAATGAAACAAATTATGATCTAAACAAAATATGAACATCCCTTAATAAAGAACTGAAGAATTTACGCCTGCTAAATGATTAGTGGTTAATTTTGTAAAAATTTTGTTATAATTATACCCTTCTTTTGATCTTAAAAATGGCTTAAATTAGATATTAATATATATTTTATGGTTATATGCAACTTTAAATTGAAAGATGAATGAAATGAAGTTCTAAAGTAAATAATAATAATATATAAAATTATATATAATACATATACATCATTATATGCATGCATGTAATATATATATATAATATATAATTTATTAATAACATTAAATTATTTTTAGGCATGAAGAATTCAAGCCCATGAAGACTTAAAGTCCATGAAGAATTCAAGTCCATGAAGAATTCAAGTCCATGAAGAAATCAAACCCATGAAGAAATCAAACCCATGAAAAATTAAAGTCCATGAAGAATTCAAGCCCATGAAGAATTAAAGCCCAATTTGAGCAACCCATGGAAAATATTATTTGGAGAAAGCCCAAGGATTATTTTTAATCCTAATGAAGATTAAAAAATCAATTTATAGAAATCTATTTTTATTTTTTATGTGAGAGCTTTATTAGGTGTGTTTTTTAGTTAAAATCCATTTAACTATTATGTGGATATTATAGCTAAAATTCATTTAACTTTATGAGTGCTTTATTAGGTATGTATTTTAGCTAAAATCCATTTAATATTAGGTGTGTATTATAGCTAAAATCCATTTAACTTTAAGTGTGTGAGTGCCCATTAGATATAATTATGTCTAATTGAATAATTGAAATTGTGTGGTTTGTATTGCATCTTGTGGCCTATAAATAGGTCACTTGATTGCATTTGTAAGTGTGATTATTATTCTTGAATCAAAGTTTAGTTGTTTCCTTATAATTCTCTCTTTGAGAATTGTTCTTGTTCTTTCCCCTTTTCTTTAGTATTCTCTCTTGTGATCTTACTTCCTTTCTTTCTTCTTTTAAATTCTTATGTCATTTATTATTACTTTATTATTCACCTCCTAAATGGCCGGTTAATTTGTGCCTTTAAATTTCTGCAATTTTAATTCTTGTCATTTAATTATTCACCGCCTAAATGGACGGTTAGTTTATGCCTTTAAATTTCTTGTCATTTAAATTTTGTTATTTAAATTACGTCGTTTAAATTCATGTCAATTAACTTTTAAATGGAAATGAGTAGCTAAATCTAATCTTGGGTTAAGGCAAGGACAGTGTCCAACGCCAATAATTCCCAAAGAAAGCTGCGCTTTAAATAAGTAACATTAATTTAAATTTCAGTATGAGTGTATCTTAATTATTGAGAAATCACTAGGTTTGGATTGGAGCGTAAGCCTAACTTAGAGCTTTCATGCCATGTATGAGAGTTACTAGAACTGGAAACGCTATCATACCCAAACCCGGATAATTAATTTAGTTGTTTTGTGTATTAATTGCAATTGGATTTATGGTGGTTGCTTAAATTAGAATCCCGCATATCATGTATGGGGATTGCTTAACCTAGAACTATCATTATCTCCAATTGCATTTAATAACAAACCCTCATATCTGAAATTAAATTAATGTTGCTAATCTTTTATGCTAAAATTTGGGAATCAACGGGTTGGCACTGAAATTGTCTTAACTCAAGTACTATCCAATTTTATATTCTCACTTAAAGTATTTATTTCAATTATTGCCTTAATTTATTTCCTAGTATCTGTTGTTTGAAAAACCATAAAAAACCTTGTTGCCAATTTGTCCAAATGCGTGTGTGCTTGTGTGACATTCTTTTTATTTTGCCATAACTAAATCTCTCAGTGGACGACCTAGACTCATTCAGAAAATATAAATTTAAGTTTGGACTACAACTGAACTCGTACACTGACGAGTATAAACCTCTCACCTAAATAAAGAAAAAAATATAAAATTTTTATTGTATTTTGTTTTGTGTTTTAATTGCAGGGTGGGAGTGCAACCAAATTTTGGCGCCGTTGCCGGGGAGATTGAGGCAAAAACAAAAAGGAAAAAAAAAATATAAGAAGAAGCATCTCCTGATATATTCGGTAACTCTGTTTCTTTTTACTTTTTTTTTTTTTTTTGTCCATTGTGTATGATACTTAGGTCTGGTAGAACTGTAGAAAATCAATCGCTCATATCTCAACACAATGAGAACATGCCACTTCCACAGAACATGTCTGCACGTGGTAGTGACCACGGTGACCCTGATCCCATTGATCAGGAGATGATCAGACCCCTTAGGGAGTATCTTCATCCTCCTAGGCAGACAAGCCCCTCATGCATTATTCTTCCCATCAATCATCATAGGTTTAACTTCAAACCTGGCACAATCCAATTGTTGCCAACTTTTCATGGCATGGATTCTGAAAATCCATATACTCATATGAAAGAATTTGAGGAAGTATGTAGCACTTGCATGGACCATACAGCAAATGAGGATGTTATAAGATTAAAAATCTTTCCATTCTCACTGAAAGATAAGGCAAAAATATGGTTAAGCACTCTCCCACCTAGATCTATAGGAACTTGGAGAGAAATGCAAACAACTTTCTTAAAAAAATACTTCCCTGCCAACAGAACTGCTACTCTTCAAAGACAAATCATGAACTTTGCCTGTAAACCAAATGAGAATTTTGCTCAAGCGTGGGAAAGGTTCAAAGACCTTCTTCACACTTGTCCGCACCATGCTTTTGAGCAATGGAGAGTGGTCAGTTTCTTTCAGGATTCACTCACTCCCCAATTGAAAATGCTAGTTTCTACAATGTGCAATGGAGAATTCTATGAGAAGACTCCAGAAGAAGCTTTCCACTTCTTTGACACATTGGCTGAGAATACAAGGAACTGGGAAGTTGGTCCAACATCTGCTCTTGATTCAAGAGAAAATCCACAACCTAAAGGGAGATACCAATTGAGTGAGAGTGACGATTTAAATGCAAGACTAACTGCTTTAACAAAGAAAGTTGAAAACATGCAACCCAAAAAGGTGCAATCTGTTAATCAAGTGGAAGTAAAGTGTGCTGTGTGTGATGCAACAGATCATTCAACTGAAGAATGTCCTACCCTACCTGCTTTCAAGGAGGTATTGTATGGGCAGACTAATAACAATCATTCACACAATTTTGAGGGGAGACAAAATCAAAATCAGAGTGGAGCATATTATGGGAATAATCAGAACTACAATTCATACCATCCCAATAATAGAAATCACCCCAATTTTTCTTGGAGAAATGATTCTGGAAATCATTCTCAACCTCCCTTCCCTACACAACAACACACCTTCCAACAAAATCAAGGTTCTTCATCCAATACTTACCAACCTCCTCATAGGAGATATTTGGAAGATACCTTGCACCAGTTCATCCAAAGTCAAACAGGTATCAACAATCAGGTTGCTCAGCTTGTCAAAAATCAAGACCAAACAAACAGAGCCATGGAAGACATTAGGAGCCAGTTGACCAAGATAACACAAACATTGAGTGTGAGAGAACCCGGAAGGTTTCCATCCCAAACTAATCCTAACCCAATTAGGCAAACCAACCAGGTAGAAGCTTCAAATAGTGAAACCAACACTCATGAACAAGTGCAAGCAGTGACTGCCCTAAGAAGTGGAAGAATAATTGAGAAACCAACTGATCCTAGGATAAACCAACTTGTTAATGAAGAAAAAGAACCAAAAGATCATGAATCCACCGTGGAGAAAAATGAAAAAAATGATAAAAATGAAAAACATGAAAAAAATAAAAAAAATGAAAAACAAAAAGAAGATGAGAAAGAAATTCAATACAGGCCCAAACCACCTTTTCCACAAAGGTTGAATCATTTGAAAAAAGAGCAACAAAATGCAGATATATATGAAGTGTTTAAGCAAGTGAGAATCAACATCCCGCTGTTGGATGCAATCAAATAAACACCTTCATATGCAAAATTTTTGAAAGATCTGTGCACTGTCAAAAGAAAAACAAATGTGCATGAAAAAGCATTCTTGACTGAACAAGTCAGCGCCATTCTCCAATTGAAAACTCCTCCCAAATACAAAGACCCAGGCTGTCCAACCATTACATGCATCATAGGAAGTCAAAAGGTTGATCGGGCACTCTTGGATTTAGGAGCTAATGTCAATTTGTTGCCATACAGTGTGTATCAACAGTTGGGATCAGGTGAGCTTAAACCCACTAGAGTGACCCTTCAGCTGGCTGATCGATCAGTCAAAGTTCCACGAGGAATTGTGGAGGATGTTCTGGTACAAATCGATAAGTTCTACTTTCCAGTGGACTTCATCGTTTTGGACACCCAGCCGCATCAGGGGCCTCAACCTCCTGTGCTAGTCATCTTAGGTCGACCATTCCTTGCCACATCAAATGCCATCATCAACTGTAGGAATGGTGTGTTAAAGCTATCTTTTGGGAACATGACAGTAGAAATGAATATCTTCAGGGTAGCCAAACATCAGGACACTGAGAGTGAAGTGGAGGAGGTAGACTTGATCCAAACACTGACCAATGACTGTTTTGAAGAGTTCATGAGAAGACCCAAAGAAGGAAATCAAGATCTTGAAGAAATAAAAGAAGTGGAAGTCATAAGCAAAGAAAGTGAGAAGCCTACATGGATGCCTGGTTTAGAGCCATTAAGGAACTTGGACAGTAAGCTCATGGCTCCTGATAGCCATCAGTCCACGCCTGAGAGAAAGCCATTGCCCAGTGATTTGAAGTATGTCTTTCTAGGAGAAGGGGAAGCATTCCCAGTGGTGATCTCTTCAAGTTTGACACCTCAGCAACAGTAACAACTGATAGAAGTTCTAAAAGCACACAGGAAGTCATTAGGATGGACCATTTCAGATTTGCAAGGTATTAGCCCTTTGATCTGTACTCATAAGATATTCTTGGAAGAAGGAGCAAAACCAGTTAGGCAAATGCAAAGGAGATTAAATCCCAACATGAAAGAAGTTGTCAGAAAAGAAGTGCTTAAGCTATTGGATGCTGAAATAATTTACCCAATCTCTGATTCTAAGTGGGTAAGTCCAACACAGGTAGTACCCAAAAAGTCTGGAGTCACTGTTGTAAAAAATGAGAACAATGAACTGATTCCCACGCGCATCCAGACAGGATGGCGTATGTGCATTGATTATAGAAAGCTCAATTCTGTGACAAGGAAAGATCATTTTCCTTTGCCTTTCTTGGATCAAGTTCTGGAGAGAATAGCAGGCCAAGCCTACTATTGTTTCTTAGATGGGTACTCAGGGTACAATCAGATAGAAATTGCACTAGAAGATCAAGAGAAGATAACTTTCACATGTCCATTTGGGACATTTGCATACAGGCGCATGCCATTTGGGTTATGCAATGCTCCAGCCACCTTTCAAAGGTGTATGATGAGCATTTTCAGTGAAATGGTTGAGCAGATTGTTGAAGTATTTATGGATGACTTTTCTGTTTATGGAAGTAACTTTGAGGCCTGTTTGGAGAATCTGAAAAAGGTTTTAGCAAGATGTGAGGAAACAAATCTGATACTCAATTGGGAAAAATGTCACTTCATGGTGAAACAGGGCATAGTCTTGGGGCACATCGTTTCATCTAGGGGGATGGAGGTAGACAAGTCAAAAATTGAAACAATTCAAAAACTCCCCATCCCTAGGAATGTGAAAGACATCAGAAGTTTTTTGGGACATGCAGGGTTTTATAGGAGATTCATTGCTTCCTTTAGCACCATAACAAGACCCTTGTGCCATTTGTTGTCTCAAGATGTTCCGTTTGAATGGAGTCCTGCCTGTCAAAATGCTTTTGATAAATTGAAAGATGCACTCATTTCAGCACCTATCATTCAGTCCCCTGATTGGTCCCTCCCGTTTGAACTTATGTGCGATGCTAGTGATTACGCGATAGGAGCTGTGTTAGGGCAGAGGAAGGATAAGAAACCTCATGTGATATATTATGCTAGCAAAACTCTTAATGAGGCATAAAAGAATTACACTACTACAGAGAAAGAGTTACTAGCAGTTGTCTTTGCCCTGGACAAGTTTCGATCTTACCTCGTAGGGTCACTAGTGATTATTTTTACTGATCACGCTGCTCTGAAGTATTTGTTCACAAAGCAAGATGCAAAACCCCGTCTGCTCCGATGGATCTTACTCCTGCATGAGTTCAACATTGAAATCAGAGACAAGAAGGGAGTAGAAAATGTGGTGGCTAACCATTTGTCAAGGATTCCAAGTCAAGATCTCACATAATTTGATGAACCAATTCATGACAATTTCCCTGATGAGCAACTGTTTGAAGTGAATGTTATTCGTGCATCATCTGTTGTCCCTTGGTATGCCGACATTGCGAACTACCTGGCAACTGGTCTGATCCCAGACCATTGGAGTAAGCAAGATAGGCATAAATTCTTCAGAAAAGTCAGAACCTTCTTTTGGGATGAGCCCTACCTCTTCAAGT
Organism: Diospyros lotus; assembly: GCF_014633365.1. Taxonomy (NCBI): domain Eukaryota; kingdom Viridiplantae; phylum Streptophyta; class Magnoliopsida; order Ericales; family Ebenaceae; genus Diospyros; species Diospyros lotus. The sequence goes on from NC_068344.1 coordinate 17,803,847, forward strand.
ATTGTCCTGACCAAATCATCCGTAGATGCATACCCGATCATGAGCAACAAAGTGTCATCAATTTCAGTCATACTCTTGCATGTGGAGGCCATTTTTCTGTCAAGAAAACAGTTGCAAAAATTTTTCAGAGTGGATTTTATTGGCCGACACTGTTCAAGGATGTGTACAAGTTCTGTTCAAATTGCGATCGATGTCAAAGGTTAGGAAGTCTGTCAAGGAGAAACATGATGCCATTACATCCGATCCAAGTGTTAGAAGTTTTTGACTGTTGGGGTATGGATTTTATGGGCCCATTTGTCAATTCATTTGGTCATGAATATATCTTACTTGCTGTTGACTATGTGTCCAAATGGGTAGAAGCAATCCCGGCCAGAACAAATGACCATAGGACTGTCGTGAAATTTTTGAAAGAAAACATATTCAGTCGATTTGGGATGCCACGAGCAATCATCAGTGATGGGGGTTCCCATTTTTGTAATAAAGTTGTAGCAGGATTAATGAAGAAATATGGTGTACTGCATAAGGTTGCAACACCATACCATCCCCAAACCAATGGTCAAGCCGAGCTAGCCAATAGGGAGATTAAGCGCATATTGGAAAAGACTGTTGCTGCTAATCGTAAGGATTGGTCCTTAAGACTAGTAGACGCTCTTTGGGCATACAGAACAGCTTACAAAACAATTTTGAGAATGTCTCCCTATAGGTTAGTATACGGTAAATCTTGTCATCTGCCGGTGGAAATTGAGCATAAAGCATATTGGGCAATTCATAAGATCAACAAGAGTCTAACTGAAGCAGGCTTATCCAGGAAGCTCCAATTGAATGAACTTGAGGAAATTCAGAATGAAGCATTTGAAAATGCACGATTGGCCAAGGTTCGCATGAAAGAGTTACATGATCGGCACATCATTCGAAAAAGCTTTCAGGTAGGGCAACGGGTACTCTTGTATGATTCTCGATTGCATCTATTCCTAGGAAAATTGAAGTCTCGATGGGTCGGCCCCTTTGTAATCAAGTCCATCTCAGGATATGGGGCATCTGAGATAGAAAATCCAGAGTCAGGACAGCTTCTAACAGTCAATGGTCATAGGTTGAAACCATACCAGGGTAGTGTTGAGGAGAATGAAGGAGTTGTGGATTTGGATGATCCACCATCATCTGATGAATAAAGGAAGTTTCATGTCGTCTGGGAATCTAACGTTAAAAGACCACCTTTCCATTTAGGTTAAATGGATGTTTATAGATCTGAAAAAAAATAAAAAAATAATAATAATAATAATAATAATAAAGAAGTATATATATAAGTTGTTCATTTTCTGCATTACTTAATTAACTTTGATTCAAATAGTGTTTCTCTGTGTGCAGTCTAAATAAAATTTTTTTGCATACGAGTTCATGCATTGAAGACCACCAGGTATGCCTATCTTCTATCCTTTTATTGTCGATTAAGGATAATGCGCAATTTAAGTTGGGGGGTAAGGTGTACTTGATTTATTGGTGTTTGAAATTGATCCATTGTATCCATTGTGCAAATAATTTTGTTAGACTCGATAATATTGTCTTGTGTGGTATGTATGATTTTATTGGGCTCCTAAAACAAAACATTTATTAAAAACAAAAAAAAAAGAATAAAAAAATCAAAAAAAAAAACTAATAATAATAAGAATAAGAATAAAAAAATTAAAAAATAAACAATAAAAAATAAAAAATAATAATAAAAAAAAAATTGAATTGAGAGAGACAGAATTGACGCTAGTGGTAGCCATCTTTTCTTGGGCAGTGCAATCACACTGCCCTATAAAGGATAAGGCACACTGCCAAATGTTGAAAAATGAGGCACCAAGCGTTGAAAAAAAAAAAAGGAGATGCCAAGCCTGATGGTGCAATTATGGCATTCCTCGACTCGAGTGTAGAATAGTGATGACCATTGCTCTATAAGAGACTCCATATCTGTATGAGGCAAGTCACCCCTCTTGAGCTCAATCTTCTCTCCTTTGTGTTATTCTCCGATCAGGTACTCTCATCCCTTTTGTAAAGTTTATAGTTCTTTACTTTCTTCTTAGTATAATTTAAAAAAAAAAATGGATCTTTATCTCTCAAAAATTCACAAGTACTATCCATCTCTCCCGCAGAATGATTTGAAAAACATTTATGCTACTAGGTGTGAAAGACTTAGGTTGTTGATGCGTAATAACATCCCTGAAGATATTCGTTGGCTGATCGAAGCAAAAGTTTGATTAGCTGGTGAAACTTCACCTAGTTTTAAGCATTTTCCAGGCTTAGGGAAGAGTAGTTTTGCGAAGAAAAGAAGAGCGAAAAGAGTGAATGGTTGTTACAAATGTGCTCGATGGACCTGTAACACATGATGCAAATCTGTGGGGTTTACGTCCATAAATCGAGAAGATAAAATTAGTTTCATAAAGGATGGACTGAGTAAGGAGTCTCTGGATGATATCCGATTGACTCTTGAGACGCATCCATGTGGAATAGTGCAAAGAGAACTTCTTGCTTTATGGACCCAGTTCAGAAGTGACCACCAACGCTATAGTCTTGGGAATCTGACTAAAAACGACCCTGTTTGCCAATCTATAAGAAAATTGGATGGGAAGCTTATCCCTGCTTCATAGAAAGTGTTTAAGCCGTTTCTGGATGTAAAACCAGAGGAAGATGTGAGCCACAATCACAACTACTTATACTTACGCATGATTTTTGTTTGTATTTATTTCTTGTTGAATTGTTGTATAGCTACTTTTGATCGCCAAACTTCTTTTCAGGACATACAAAAGGAACAAACATGGAAGGCCAGTTAGTTCGTCGAATCAATACCATATGCGTACTTTGTGGCTCTCAACTTGGGAGCGATATTTGTTACGCACTTGCAGCGAGCGAACTTGGTAAAAAATTAGAAGAGAAAAAAATTAATTTGGTATATGGAGGGGGAAGTCGTGGATTGAATGGTTATGTTTCACAAGCTGTACATCTTGGAAATTCATCTGTGGTAGGTGTAATGCCAATCCCTTTAGCTGAACCACATATTTCCGGGATTACACGCGGTCAACTTATAGAAATGACTTCTATGTCTGAGCGCATGGCTTGTAAGATTTATCAGTCAGATGCCTTCATTGCCATACCAGGAGGTTTTGGAACACTTGAAGAAATCTTTTGTATAATCTCTTGGGCCAAGAGTAATCTCCATACCAAACCCATTGGACTTTTAAATCTTAACCATTTTTTCGATGGGTTACTCTCTTTTCTTGATCAGGCTGTGGACCAACAGTTCATTTCTCGTTCAGTAAGAAAGATTCTCATTTCTGCATCCACCATTGATAAGCTGCTAGAGAAATTACATGCTTATGTTCCACAGTACGATCCTCATGAGCCTCGGATAGACTGGTCTAAGGCAATTAGTAACAAGCGCCAAAGAGGTCCGATTAATTTAGATTTATCACTGTGAGAAATGCTCTTTATTAAGATGGCTGAGTAAGGAGTACTTTTTGTACTCTTGAGACGCATCTAGTTATTGTACAACTTGCAGGATTTTTCTTGGTTGTGTTCTCTTAAAAAAAAAAAAAAAAAAAAAAACAAAACAAAACTGTGGAATGTTGTTAGCAAAGTCTTTGATAAGATGGCTGAGTAAGGAGTACTTTTTGTACTCTTGAGACGCATTTTGCTTATCTTATGACTTGCATGAAATTTTTATTTTGGTGTGAAAATATAAATATATATATATATGGTGTGCTCATTTGTTGTTTAAATTTTAGCAGTTCACAACAAATCTATGGACTTGTGGAGTTATAGGTATTCCTAACAACCCTAATTTATTACTGCAATTCAAGTTGGGGGGTGTAAGGTCTAGTCATGAATCATCTGGTTTATATTTAACTGTGAGTTTGTTATTACTAGTTTGTAGTCTTGTGAGAATTGATTATCTTTATCTGCTTTTATAAAAAAAAATAAATTATTATGTGTTTTAAATAATGCTATTCCTAAAGCTTTAAAGTTATGCACTGATAGCCGGTTAAGTTTGCAATACGAAACATGAATGCATTGATTTCTCATTTGAAAACGTTTATGCATGAGAATAAGTAATTTACATTCATCAGGGATTCAAAATTTAGAAATTGGTTATCGGTTATAAAGTCAAAGGTAACAGTAATTAGCTGATTAGTACACTGTATGATCCCTCAACAGAAGTGGAGACTATTACCCAAGTGAGTGTTTGAGCCTAATAATCGTTAATTCTAAGTGAAATAACACTTACTCTAAATATGCTTTATTATTTATCTTATCTTTTCAATGGCTTCAAAATATCAATTTGCTTTGAATGTCTAGTATGATAGCGGATAAGTTTAACTGGTTTCAAACTCTGAATTAGATGACTGAGTAACATCGTTTTGTAGAAGTATGATAGAGGGATCAATTTCTTTCATTTTGGGCCTACTAACTTTTTTTTCTTTCTTTACATTAATCTCATTTGCTATCCCATTTGAGCCATTTGTAGTACAATTTCTTTCATTACCCTCGTTTAACCCATAACCATATGAATTTTATCCAACCTGGTGTGATTTTGGGAATTAGTCTGTTTATCTATTTTCATATTTAAAAAGAAAAAGAAAAAAAATGAAAAAAAAAGAGAAAAAAAAAAGAAGAAAAAAAAAAGTGAAAAAAAGGGGGAAAATTCTCTTAGTTATTCAGCATAACTGTTTCAAAATGAATGCTAAAAAAAAAAAAATCCCAACACACCCTTTGCACACTCTACCTTTTCTTTGACAACCCGTATTAACCTTATAGCCCCATTACAACCCAGTCTGGTCCCTTTTGATGCTATAAATCATGTGATCTCAGAATTCGAGTTTGGAGTAGGGAATCATGTTTAAATTCAGAAGTTACTCATCTAGAGCATTATTCCAATCATGAAGCTATGTCAATTTCCTTGTTCTTTCATGAAAATACGTTCCTTGTATTTGGGATGGCACCAAGTTTTGAACTTGTTCTGCATTTACTCTTATAACGGTGCACCCCCTTGTGTGTACACCTGAGGAATCCTTTTTATTGGAGAGAAAATCCATAGTGAGATTTGAAGTCAAAACTTCGAGGGAGTAAGTCTGTGTGTTGGTTATCCTAATTTCCATTCCTGAGATTGTATGACCTTTAACCAAAAATCTGATTTAGAATGCTAAATTATTTATTCAATTTTATGCATTTCGGTTTCGAATTTGAAATTTTTACATTCATACAGTTATTAAAGCTTGGCATGTGTATAGTCTGATTGCTAAGGGACTAGCAATGTTTAAGTTGGGGGGTATGATTAGTGGTTAATTTTGTAAAAATTTTGTTATAATTATACCCTTCTTTTGATCTTAAAAATGGCTTAAATTAGATATTAATATATATTTTATGGTTATATGCAACTTTAAATTGAAAGATGAATGAAATGAAGTTCTAAAGTAAATAATAATAATATATAAAATTATATATAATACATATACATCATTATATGCATGCATGTAATATATATATATAATATAATATAATATATATATATATATGTGCCATGTGTAATATATATATATATATAATATATAATTTATTAATAACATTAAATTATTTTTAGGCATGAAGAATTCAAGCCCATGAAGAATTCAAGTCTATGAAGAATTCAAGTCCATGAAGAAATCAAACCCATGAAGAAATCAAGCCCATGAAAAATTAAAGCCCATGAAGAATTCAAGCCCATGAAGAATTAAAGCCCAATTTGAGCAACCCATGGAAGATATTATTTGGAGAAAGCCCAAGGATTATTTTTAATCCTAATGAAGATTACAAAATCAATTTATAGAAATCTATTTTTATTTTTTATGTGAGAGCTTTATTAGGTGTGTTTTTTAGCTAAAATCCATTTAACTTTATGAGTGCTTTATTAGGTATGTATTTTAGCTAAAATCCATTTAATATTAGGTGTGTATTATAGCTAAAATCCATTTAACTTTAAGTGTGTGAGTGCCCATTAGATATAATTATGTCTAATTGAATAATTGAAATTGTGTGGTTTGTATTGCATCTTGTGGCCTATAAATAGGTCACTTGATTGCATTTGTAAGTGTGATTATTATTCTTGAATCAAAGTTTAGTTGTTTTCTTATAATTCTCTCTTTGAGAATTGTTCTTGTTCTTTTCCCTTTTCTGTAGTATTCTCTCTTGTGATCTTACTTCCTTCCTTTCTTCTTTTAAATTCTTATGTCATTTATTATTACTTTATTATTCACCGCCTAAATGGCCGGTTAATTTGTGCCTTTAAATTTTTACAATTTTAATTCTTGTCATTTAATTATTCACCGCCTAAATGGACGGTTAGTTTATGCCTTTAAATTTCTTGTCATTTAAATTTTGTTATTTAAATTACGTCGTTTAAATTCATGTCAATTAACTTTTAAATGGAAATGAGTAGCTAAATCTAATCTTGGGTTAAGGCAAGGACAGTGTCCAACGCCAATAATTCCCAAAGAAAGCTGCGCTTTAAATAAGTAACATTAATTTAAATTTCAGTATGAGTGTATCTTAATTATTGAGAAATCACTAGGTTTGGATTGGAGCATAAGCCTAACTTAGAGCTTTCATGCCATGTATGAGAGTTACTAGAACTGGAAACGCTATCATACCCAAACCCGGATGATTAATTTAGTTGTTTTGTGTATTAATTGCAATTGGATTTATGGTGGTTGCTTAAATTAGAATCTCGCATATCATGTATGGGGATTGCTTAACCTAGAACTATCATTATCTCTAATTGCATTTAATAACAAACCCTCATATCTGAAATTAAATTAATGTTGCTAATCTTTTATGCTAAAATTTGGGAATCAACGGGTTGGCACTGAAATTGTCTTAACTCAAGTACTATCCAATTTTATATTCTCACTTAAAGTATTTATTTCAATTACTGCCTTAATTTATTTCCTAGTATCTGTTGTTTAAAAAACCATAAAAAACCTTGTTGCCAATTTGTCCAAATGCGTGTGTGCTTGTGTGACATTCTTTTTATTTTGCCATAAATAAATCTCTCAGTGGACGACCTAGACTCATTCAGAAAATATAAATTTAAGTTTGGACTACAACTGCACTCGTACACTGACGAGTATAAACCTCTCACCTAAATAAAGAAAAAAATATAAAATTTTTATTGTGTTTTGTTTTGTGTTTTAATTGCAGGGTGGGAGTGCAGCCACTAAACACCTTGATTTAATCATTATGTGGTGTGCAATAACTAATGTTCATTTCAATCTTCCTGCTTTTATCTTCAATAGATTGTACCAAGCATTCATAAATAAGTCCATGAGCAAAGTGTCTTATAGCATGATTGTCTCTATCAAATTAAGCAAAACTAAAGGGACCCTAAAAAATGAAAGAGCTGTCCCACACTCTTCATTTGATACCTACTCCAAACAAACCATAATTATGAAGAAAATAAAATGCATTGATGGAGTATGGAAGATGCCTTTTAAGGAAAATAAGGCAGACAAAGGAGATGAAGGCAAGCCCTTCTTAAACTAATCCATTGAATCAAGCTGGTCCTTCCTCACAGCCAGTACCTCCAAGTCCACTTGTCACAGCCACATATAGAGAAAATTAATTCATCATGAGAAGTCTTACAAGATTGATTTCTCAACAAGATGATCTCCAAGCTAGGATGACAAGAGTGGATGCAAGCTTAGGAAAAGTAGAAAATTTTTTAGGAAGATCAAGTTGCTTCAAGACTATTGACACAAAGAAACAGCTGCACCACAATCAATGACTCGGAGGATAAAGAAGAAAAACAAAAAGAACAAGCAAGTGAATCAGATGAACAGGGGGAGTAACTTGGTATAAAATGCCAAATTTACCAACTCTCCCATATAATCTTCAAGTGGTAAAATCTTTCTATAGGTATAACCTTCAATGGTATCAGAATTATCCATCTTAACATAAGGTGGTATGTCACAAAGGGGAGAAAAGCCAATGATGAACAAAAGGGGGAGAAAAGATTATATAAAATATCTTCTTATCCTTTTTAATAATGACAAAAAGGGGGAGAAGAATTTAGATTAATGATCACATTAAAGTTTTGTCATCATAAAAAAAAGGGAGATTGTTAAATTATGTTTTAATTATGAAATATATGAAAAAATTTAATGACTTTAATGATAAACTATTAATCGAGTAAAGCTTAGTGTCAATCGAGTAACACATCACTTACTTGAGTAAAGTCCATTATTAATTGATTATCTATGTTTGGAAAAGTTAGTTTTAACCAACTTTCAAAACATTACTCAAATAACCAATATTGTTAATTGGGTAAAACAATTTATGGGCTTAAAGTTAAGTGAGAAAATAACTGATTAGTTGAGTAACAAGCATTCATAGTTGACTAACTCATCAGTTTAATCAAGTAAGATTTGAATACTCAAAGACTTAATTGAGTATATGTTTGATGTATTTGAATATTGAGCTAAAAATGCTTAATCGAGTGATTTGAATGATAATTAGCTAAGTGTCATAACTAGTCTAGTAACTAGATTCATTAATCGAGTAAGAAATAAAGCTAAAATGACAAGTTTCTGTATTTTTGTCATTAATTAACTAAAAGTAAATGATAATCGAGTAGTTCATTTTTTAGTCGAATAATCAAATATCATAGTTGAGTAATAATTTGATTGAAAAATATCAAGTCTCTATACCTGAACAATTAATTGTCTAAGAGGTATCTCATACTTGAGTAATGACATGTTTTAATCAAGTATCAATAGTGCTTAATCAAGTAACTAACCTATAGTCAAAATGTTAAATCGATTATGACATATTATGTACTCGAGTAATATCATTATGTAATCAAGTAACTAAGTAACTTATTCGAGTAAGACTCATTGGACAGAGAGTGAGTCTTTGAAAAAAAAATTATCAATCGATTAAGTAAAACATGTAGTCGAGTAATAACTAAGCTTAATCGACTATCCTTTAAGCTTACTTGAGCATTTGCTAATCTTACTCAAGTAATAGTAATTTTCACTCGACTATTGTTCTAAAAATATTAGTCGTTACAGAGGATTAAATGTGCACAATTTTGATCATTTGAGCCATTTCAGTTACATTTAATATAATTTGAAATCTCTTTCACACAAATGGAATGAAAAATGAATTTAAACTATATACATATGATGTGCAAAATGATGAATTCTTTTGTATGTATATTTGTGTTAACTAACTTGATTATTATAAGTCAAATCAAAAGAGCTATTGAGATTGCATGTATTTGAAATTCAAATTTAAAGTTGAAAACATCTATAAAAACCCAAGCAGTACACGAGGTTAGGTTGTTGCTTCCATTGATGTTGCCTGAGCGCTTGATCCTTGTTGAGTTAATATATTAATGATGTTTTGATAATGAAGTTGATAAAATATTAATGCAAAACTTTAATTATGTATCAAATAATCAAGTGAGCCCTTATGCATGATTCTTTAGATTTAATTCTACTTAAATAGGAGAATAAGAGCTTTCTAAGTATTTGAGTGAATTTAATTGCCAAAGATAGTTCTAATCATTTTTCAAACCACCACTCGAGTGATCTTGTGCAAGTTATCGAGTAGAAAATATTTCAGCTTATTGTGTAATTCAGTATCCAAACAAGGTTGATAAGGCTCAGTCAAGTATCTACTTGTAAATCTCAAATATCTGTCTGAAATATTATAATCGAGTGATGAAAAATGTGTTCAAGTATTTAAGTAAGCAATTGAGTGAATCATATTCACCAATCAATTGGAAATAATGTCCTAAAATACCAAGGCTGCTTGCATTGTCAATCGAATAACAAAATTCTCCAATTGAGTATTAAGTTTCTAAACTAAGGCAACAATCAACTAAAGTAAATACCAAATTGAGTGTCTTGATTCGTTTAGTTGAGTAGGTTAAGTACAATAGTTGATTACTTTGAAAAGAACAGAGAGCAGGTCTCTATGTCTTATCTTTCCAATTGACTATTAGGTATTTTATACTCGAGTGATAACATAATCAATCGAATATCGAAAATTGTTCAATTGAGTGTTCTTTCTAAAGTATATCTACTAATTGATTGAAAGCTATCTAATGTTCAAATCGTGTTATTCATTCAATTGAGTATGTATTATAACTTAGTCGAGTGAATTAGTTTGGTAAGTGAGTTGGTCCTTGTAGTCTAATAAGTGTTGTTGCAAAAAATACACTAATTAGAATTTATAATGCGAGAACGCTAGAGTTGTAGTAAAGCAAGGCGAATAACTGTCAGGTATCTGCTTGTGAAAATGTACATTGGGTAGCTTCGGTCTCTAGTTACCTGGTCGGGGTCTTGAATAAGCCCTTAAGTGCATATTCGGTGGGGAATTAATCCGTCCGAGAGTGTCTTCCCATGTGTTCGGGGCATTATTTTGCTCATAAGAACAAGTTAGAAGACATGTGGGGATTCCCCACCCTGTGTATGCCCTCCGATACTTAAGTTAGTATGTGAACGAAAATAGTCTGTAATACCCCGAGAGCCTAGAGAATGGTAGTATATATCGAGGATAAGTAAGGAATGAAACAACACTAACTGAATACCTTTTGAGGTGAATGTAGGCAAAGAACTCTCGGGTTAAGCGTGCTTGAGCTGGGGAAGCTCAAGGATGGGTAACCCCCTTGAAAGTTCGCGTAGGTCTATCAGGGTAAGTTATTATGTTCTTTCCAATCGCTCGATGCAGAATGTTACATAGTCACCTGGGGGAACTCATAAAGGTTATGCCAAGTGTTCAATAAATAAAGTATGCAGTTAATGAATATAAAAGATGTACCTTTCTTGACGAGAAATGAGTCATTCATAGTATTTTTACTAGATGTTGGAGATGAACATGCACAAGGTGAGCATGAGGATTTTGGTCATTAGTCTAATTCAAATGGGCTTAAGAGGAATTCCCCTAGAGAACTTAATAGCCTAGGGAGTCCTCCGGGAGAGGGTGGGCCTTATGGCGAGCTGTCAACGTAGGTTCTTGGTCTCTAGATGACCTGCTCAGGCTAAATCCTAAAGTAGCAGATGATGTTTCTAGATGGGGTTTATTATTCTGAATTTAATATGAGATTTTTGGAATGCCATCCCTATTGTACAAGATATAGATTAAATTGTGTATGACCTATTAAGAACTTTAATTGGGCATGATGCAATTGAACATGACCATCATCAAGCTATGGGACGCATTAGGCACTTTATACGTAGGTATGGCTTGTAGGTAATTAGGGAAGTATATGAATATTATATGTAGATATTGTAAGTATAGATATTATGCATACATTTTGGATAAATGTCATTAGGAATCATATGGGACAAGCCATAGCCGTGGGACCCGAGGAGCAATTAAGAATGGCTAGTAACCAATTGAATACATATATTATATGTACATTATAGTTTAGTGGATTGGAGATGCAAATGGGTGGCACATACGGTCACAGTTGGAGTGAGCCAAATATAATATACCTAATTAATTAAACTCACGTAATAATATAATTAATTATATTCATTATACTTATGTGTGGCAGGAAGAAGGCCGGAAGCATCCAGCATGTGAAGGACTCAAAAGGTAGCAACTAGGGGGTCTGCATGGCACTTGCGCATGGCCATCATCTGGATGGTTGGAAGCAGCAAGTGAAAGCCCATGCAGCCTCCTTGTGACGACTCGAATATGGGCCTAGATTATTTTGGTATTTTGAGTATTAATGTCATGTGAGTAAAATTTGAAATATTAATTGAAAGGGATGTTTAAGTGTTGCAAGTTAATAAATATGTGATTTTATAAATAATTAAGTGGTGAAAAAGGGAAGAAAGACCAAATGGGAATATGCATAATAGAATGAGGAAAAATGGGAAGATAAAATGTTATAAAAGAGATAGTACAGAGCAAGCCTCATTCACTCCTCTCTCTCTGTCTCTCTCTGTCTCTCTCTCGTTCATTTCTCCTTCTTTCCTCCTTCATTCCCAATTTCTTCTCCTTCCATTTGGAGCTTCAAGGAAGGGAATGATGGTCGAGATTAAGGGGCTTTGGTGGAGTCTTGGAGGCTAAAGCTTGTGGCTCTTCTTCTCCAAAAATCCTCCATTTGAATCAAAGGCAAGTTCCCTTCAAACTTATTTAAATGGAAAGCTTCTATCTAGGATCCTTGTTGTGGGAAAATTTAGGTTTTTTCCCTTTCATTGTAGTCCTTGAAATGTCCAATTTTGGGTGAAAGTTAGAAAACTCTTCATTTTGGAAGAGTTTTCTTTAGAAATCAGGTTGTTTGCGTCTTGTGTATTTTTCTTTGAATTTTCAGTTAATCATTTGTATAATCTAAATGGAGACTTGTTTTTAAAAGGAATGATGCATTTTTTGTAGGGTGTAGTTACATGCATGAAACTAGTGAGAATGCATGTATTTTTAGGGGGTTTTCTAAAGCTCTCGACTTCTACCTATCGACAACCCCTGGGAGGCTGTTGACCGTTAGACACCAAGAAGGTATTTTCAAACTGTCGACAGGTTAGCTGAGGCTGTCAATAATTCCCTTTTGAAACCCTCAAAACTGTTGACCGTTTCTCTTTAAGTATCGATCGGTTGTTTCCCCCATTGCTTGATTTCTTTAATTAGAGCTTCCAACTTGCCCCAAATTAATATGGGAACTTCTAGCAAGCCATCCAACCTTCTAAACTACAATTTATTCATGGAGGGTGGGAACTAGGTGTGTGTTCCAGACTCATGTACTATTCAATAAATTTTGGGGTAAACGAAGGAATAGGGCTATGGGTGCTACTTATTGCATTAAGCATAAGAAGGGGTGATGTTCTTATAACATGTCTTCATGGTGAGGAAATAGCCTTGGTTCTTGATAAAGCATGTTAGATACGTGGGTACACTTGTGCACATTTAAGCTTTTAAAAGGCTAGGTGTTGATGAGAAAGCTAAGGATGTCCTCACATGCCGCTAGGCTTATGCCCGATTGTGGTTATTATGCCTGTGGGTCTATACTTGATCGTGGTTATCATAACGGTGGACTTGTGTTTCCCATGGGAGCTTCGACTCATAATGCCTCCTAGGTTGGATTAGGGTGTGGGTGGTGATGGTCCATACTTTATATGGTACATATTTGTTGATGGATTGGTATATAACTTAGTAAATGAGCGTGATTTGCATGATTTTGATTATGATGTTAACCTTTGGAATTCCTCCTTGGGCTGTGGGATATTCCTTTATTCTTTTCATTGCTTTATCATGCCTCATTCTCTTGTGCCGTCCTTTGTTGCTTATACTTGCTAAGCTTTGTAGCTCATGTTGTTTTCTTGCATTATTCCAAGTTCAGGTAAAGGAAAGGTAAAGGAAGGTGGTGAGTCTAGTCATGTCCGAGTGGGGATGGATATGAGTATAGTCACTCCAATCCTGAGGCCCTTGGGAGTTAGTTTGAGAGTGAATGGTTGAAAATTGTTTTGATTGTATTTTATTTTGCCTTTCTCACTATTTTGTTATGTATGGGCTGATATGCCCGGTTAAAAGAATGATGTAATGCTACATGGTGATGTATATATATTTTTTGAAATCTTATAGATGATGTAGAGATTTTGTGGTTGATGTTTGGATTTTATTTGTGTACCTTTTCCATGGCAACTCTCTCATGGACCTCCTATGCTAGTGGGAGTTTCGGGAGGCTAGCCGTTGTACACCTGGCTGGTCTGAAGTAGAGCTAGCCGAAAGCAACCAATGAAGAAGAATGGTCGGGAAGAAAGGCATCCCGAGAAGGACCCAACGCCCACCTGGGAAGAACGTGGGTGTAGGAAGGAGGAGCAACGTGGAGAGAATCAAGCGAAGACAATCATGCATGGAAAGAAGCTGCCTTGTGGAAAGAAGCATGCAACCGTTATTAAGAGAAGTAGACTACTGAGAGAAATGTGGAGAACTAGACTGTCGAGAGGATCAAGGTTTCCGAGAAAATATGATTGCTTAGAGGACGAAGGCCTTTGCCAATAGAAACACTACTTGCTAAGAGAGTTATTGTTTGTCGAGAGTAATATTACTTGTTGAGAGAGATATTATTTGTTGAAAGAATATGTCAGTTGACGAGAAAACTAAACTGCTAAGAGAAAAAAGAGAGGCTGCAGAGAGAAATATGAGTGTGCCAAGAGAAAATGTGTTGTTGAGAGGGAGAGGGTGTGAGTGTTGAGAGAAATCATGCGGCCTAGAGAAAAACCAAGGAGACTGTCGAGAGAAAACCATGTTGTCGAGAGGATATGAGTACTGAGAGAAAATGTCCGATTTCAAAATCGTGTCAAAAAGTTCTTTACACTCATTTTACTGTACAATTAATAAAGGAATGTGCCACTTTTCCCCTTAAAATTTTGCTCTTTATAGAAGAATATGCCACTTTTTTTCTTGTATAATTTTGCCCTCCAAACCATGATTATTAACATTATTACCATTATTAATTATTCTTTTTCTATTTATTCATGTTTTATTCTTTGAAAAATATATGCCCACTTGGATATATTTATTAGACATTTGCCTACTTGTATTTATTCACTAAAACACTTCCAGGCTGACATTTTGAAAAATCTATGGCACAACAATAGCCCTCCACTCTTTTCTTTGACCTTTAATTCAAAGGGAAGAGTAAATGTTGTTCTCTTGCGTCCACCTGGATTGATGGACAATGTAATACCCCAAGAGCCCAGAGAATGATAGTATATATCGAGGATAAGTAAGGAAAAAAATAACACCAACTGGATACCTTTTGGGTTGAATGTAGGTAAAGAACTTATGGGTTAAGCGTGCTTGAGTTGGGACAGCTCAAGGATGGGTGATGCCCTAGGAAGTTCGCGTAGGTCCATCAGAGTAAGTTATTCTTGTCCTTCTCATCGCTCGATGCGGATGTTACAGGTGGTATCAGAGCAGACCCTTGGTGAAGGTGGTCCGATGAGAGAGAGGAGTGGTGCCGAGGCCCGAGGGCCTGTTCAAGGAGCAGCTTCTGGCAGGCTTCTAGGATGGAAGCCTCCAAAGGGGAGAAGATCTGGGACTAGTTGTAAGGTGGCATGACGAGGACGTCATGTGCTCAAGGGAGGGGGAGAATGTAATACCCCAAGATCTCAGAGAAGGGTAGTATATATCTAAGATAAGTAAGGAAGGAAACAACACCAGTTGGATACCTTTTGGGCTGAATATAGGCAATAAACTCTCGGGTTAAGCGTGCTTGAGTTGGGACAGCTCAAGGATGGGTGACTCCCTGGAAAGTTCGCATAGGCCCATCAGGGTAAGTTATTCTTGTCCTTCTTATTGCTCGATGCGGGATGTTACAGACAAAGTAATTTTTCATAAGTTCATGCTGACACAGAAATGAGGTCATTTACTAAAGTAGGGTTGGGTAGCTGTATGAGGGTAACTCAGCGTGCCGAGTGGGTGGCGAAAGATTTGAAGGCACAACTTGAGGCATCATTGTGGTGTTCTCGGTCCCACCTTCGAGGTGCCATCGTAACCCAGGTTACAACCACGACGACCTGTTGTAACATCCCACTCGAACGATAGGAAGGACACAAGTCAGCCCAAAAGGTATTTAGCTGGTGTTGTTTGCTTTCTTACACTATCCTCGATATATACTAACTCTCTGAGCTCTCGGGGTATTACATTCTCCCCCCCTTAAGCACATGACGTCCTCGTCATGCGACCTTACAACTGGTCCCAGCTCTCCCCCATCCAGTGTCCCCAGTCCAGTACCCCTAGCCTTGGGCTAGTACACGGTCCCTAGTCCAGTACCCCCAGCCTTTGGCTAGTACACGGTCCCAACACACGGCCCGGGTCGGCTCTGATGCCACCTGTAACATCCTGCTCGAGCGATAGGAAGGACCGGAACAACTCATCCTGATGGGCCTACGCGAACTTCCCAGGGGATCACCCATCTCTGGATTACCCCAGGTCAAGCACACTTAACTTGGGAGTTCTTTGCCAACATTCAGCCCAAAAAGTATCCAGCTAGTGTTGTTTCCTTTCTTACACTATCCTCGATATATACTAACTCTCTGAGCTCTCGGGGTATTATAATGCCCCTACAGATTAGGGCGCCTTGAGGGGGATTCAGGTTTCGCCGCCTTTGCTCACCGAGAACTTGATTCCCTAAAAAAAAAAAATAGTAATAGAGGACACTCAAATCTCGATCAGGCTACACGCTTGAAATTCTCATTGCTGTTATAGAGACATGATGAGACCATGGGAGCAAATTTACATAAAATCCATAATTTATCAGTAAATAGTAAAAATTCTAATTTCACTGCAGGACCCATTTGTTTTACACACATAAAATACAAAATAAGATAATTCACTAAATAAACCGATGAATATAAAAAATCTTCTCATGACTCATCAACTGCATCTACTAGCAATGCATCCACCATAACCGTTTTCCCCTTTTTAGAACCCGAGCCATCTGTATGGTTAGTTATAAGGGGTGAGTCCTAAGATTCAGTAAAGACAATATATAAAATAATAAATCATAAATTCATGACAAACATAAAAAAAACATGGAATGAATCATGTATGCAAACCCATTCACCTCATCCATCTCAGACTCTTGGTGACCCCATATAATTTTTTCCAAGCCTAACACGAACTTTATTAGTCCCAAATCATAGCCTCATGCCTAGGCACTCCCATATCATCATATGCAAGTTATAACAGAATAATTTGCAAATAAAACATATAAACCCTTACAAAAATAGTGTTTACTACATTCCTTGGAAGATTTCTTTAATCTATTAAAAATCACCGATGAACACCTCAAAATTCCTCTTACAAAAATTATACATGGAAGATAAAAGAATATATTACTAAAAATTAAGTTATATCCAATTTCAGATATTTTGAGAAATTGAGTTTATGAGAGAGAGAGAGATTGAAATAGGCACCATCATAGAGAGATTGGAAGAAAGAAATAATCAGTGTGAGTTAAGCAGCAAGGTAAGTACAAAATATCTAAAATTGGATATAACTTAATTTTTAGTAATATATTATTTTATCTTATTATGTTTAATTTTTGTTAGAGGAATTTCGAGGCGTTCATTGGTGATTTTTAACAAATTAAAGAAATCTTCCAAGGAAGGCAATAAACACTATTTCTGTAAGGGTTTATATGTTTCATGTACAAATTATTCTATCAGGATTTGTATATGATAATAGGGGAGTGCCTAGGCATGAGGCTATGATTTGGGACTAACGAAACTCGTGTTAGGGCTTGGAAAAAATCATATGGGGTCACCAAGAGTCTGAGATGGATGAGGGTGGGCGGGCCTATATGCACGATTCATTCCATATTTTTGTTTTTTATGTTTGTCATGAATTTATGATTTGCTATTTTACATATTGTCTTTACTGAGTCTTAGGACTCACCCTTTATCACTAACCATACAGATAACTTGGGTTCTAGAAATGGAAAAGCGATAATAGTTTATGCATCGCCAGTAGATGTAGTTGATGAGTTATGAGAGGATTTTTGATATTTATGGGTTTATTTAGTAAATTATCGTATTTTGTATTTTATGTGTGTAGAACAAATGGATCCTGCAGTGAAATTATAATTTTACTATTTACTCATAAATTATGGATTTTATGTAAATTTTGTCCCATGGTCTCATCATGTCTTTGTAAAAGTTATGAGAATTTCAAGTGTGTAGCCCGACTGAGATTTGAGTGCCCTCCGCTGCTATTTTTCTTTAGGGGCATGGCGAATGCGACGAAATCTAGATCCCACTCAGGTCGCCCTAACCTATAGGGGCATAGCTGACCTTTAAAAATTTGGCAAGTGGTCATGGCTGTAACTGTCGGTTACGATGGCACTCTAAAGGTTGGACCGGGGGCATCACAAGTTATTCCATAGGCCTCGCGACTGCAGGGTGTTGGTTTTAATGATGGCAAATATATCCCAAGAGGGGGGTGAATTAGGATTCGTATAAATTTTTGATAATTTAAAATTCTGATTGATGGCAGAACACTAGGTTTCAAAATATAGGCTATATATTTCGAAATAAACTTTTTTATTAAGTAGGTTTCAAAACCTACTATATATGTTTCGAAATATACTTTACTGTTTTAACTTGTTTCGAAATCTATGAGGTATGTTTCGAAATACAACTTACTGTTTTGCTTGTTTCAAAATTTCTTAGCTTGTATTTCAAAATAATGATATTTGGAAAAGATGATTTACTTAGGTAAGAGTATACCAAAGATGTTTGTATATCAAAGATATGATTATACGAATATGTATGTTTAAGCTCAAGGAAACTTTGTTTTAGTCTTTGAAAACAATTCTTTTGAAAGCATGAGCAATAGGCAATAATGATAAGCAAAATCGAAAGAACAATTTCACACAAGATATATAGTGGTTCGAAACCCTTCCTAATCCACTACCTTCAAGCTTACCCACTTGAAGGATTTTTCAATCCCAATCACTTTTACTAGTGATCAACCACAACAAGGATTTTACCACGATTCACCCCAAAACCTTGTACAATGAGTTTTTACGGGCTCAACTCAAACCTTACACCAAGTGAGTTTTAGGCTCAATTCAAACCTTATACCAAATGAGTTTTAGGCTTAACTCAAACTTTTGACGCAATGAGTTTTAGGCTCAACTCAAACCTTTACACCACAATGAGTTTTAGGCTAAACTCAAACATTATAACATTAACAAGATAAATAAAACTTATTTTTACAGCCCAATAGATTGAATGCAACAAAATGCCTTACCAAATAGGTGTACAAACCTCTTGATTTGAGGTGAAGAGAGCTGAAGAGATGAGACTCGTTGTTTACACTTGCTTCTCCTTTTCACACTTGCAATGCACAAGAATAGGATGTGAGAATATCTTCTTTGAAATCTTGTCAAAAGGATTTAGATCACCACTTGTGCTTGTGTATGTGTCTCTAGTGTGTGCTCTCTTGTTGTTTTCTTATTCTTGTCTTCAAACACCTACTATTTATATTAAGAGATAGAAATCTAGCCATTTTATAGCCGTTAGAGACAAGACAGAAAAATAGGTTTCGAAAGATAGCATACAGGTTTCAAAACATCATAGTTTTACAATAAGGTTCCGAAACATACTCCTCATGTTTCAAAACATACAACCTTTCCAACTGTACTTGCACTTAGAGACATCAATGAGTTGGAGACATAATCTATTCCCCACTAACATATAATAATGATCTCTATTTCAAATTTAAATTTGAATTTTCAGAGCATGGAGAATGCATTAAACAAATGAAAGAGAAGCTTTTAGATAGATACAAAAATGCAAAGCAAAAGCATCTCGATTTTGAATTATCTGCTGACACAATGTCAGAGGTTTCGAAACATAGAATGAAGGTTTCAAAACATATTTCAAAAACTTGATTCAAAACACATGCATATCAGATTTGTAAATGCTCTACTCACAAAATTGTCAGAGATTTCGAAACATGAAATATAGGTTTCAAAACATAGTCCAAAATCTTATTTGAAAACACATGCATTGCAAAGATGTTCCGAAATAGCATATACACTTGAAAACATTGAAAACTTTTTCAGAAAGGGTTTTGAAACATGCATAGAAACATGCATAGAAACATGACAGATTTTTAGAAACATTTACTTGAAAGCACAATCCATAACCTATATACATCAAAACTTACTTGAAAGTAAATGTCCATATTTTCTTTTATTTATATTTTACCTTCTATTTACTTTTATAAAGAAAGTACCCCCTATTTGAATTCAATAAAAAAATCCAAAAAATCAAAATTCATAATAATAAGAAAGTAGAATTTTGGTTTTAGTACAAATTTAGGGTTTAGCAATTTATCACCTTCAAAATATATACTTTCTATTTCATGAAAAATTCATTAAAAATCTTTTTAATACCAATGGATATTAGCTATCAAAATACCGGGAGATAGTTTTTCAAAAAGAAAATATTTTCTTATATGTCTCCTTATAAGGTGCTAACCTTCAAGACTTAGAAAAAATAAGGTTTTGCAAATCTCGATATTTGGAATTCATTTGGTTTTATTTTCACAAAGTAATACTTAATATTGAAATTGATATATGTTGAAAACCACAACCTTGATTCAAAAGACTTAGGGCCTGTTCTCTTTGGCGTTTTCAGCCCGTTTTGAGTTTTCAATTTTTCAAAACACTGAAAACACGTTTATTTTGTTATTTTCAAAAACGCATTTTCGAAAACAACTAAAAAATTTGTAAAGAAAACACAAAACAACATTTTATTATTTTGGGCATTTTCAGTGAAAATATACTGAAAACTAAAAAACACGGAAAACACTCAACCCCACCCCCCCAACCCCCCAAATTCTCGACAGAACTGCTCTCTTTGCTCTCTCTCTCTCTCTCTCTCTCTCTCTCTCTCTCAAGCATCAGCCGTCGACCGCCTCGCCATCTCTATCGCTGCTAGTCTTCTCTTTGCTCTCCCTCTCGTAAGCATCGGTCGTCGACCGCCTAGCCATCGACGTCGTTGCCACTCTCCTCTCTGCTATTTTTCTCGCAAGCATCGGCCATCGACCTCGCCCGCCACCGCTGAAGTCACCATCGACCTCGCCCGCCATCGCTAAAGTCGTCATCGACCTCACTCACCACCGCTAAAAACCGCCACCGTCGATCTTCCTAGTTCTATTGAAAGCCACCGCCATTGATCTTAGATCTACGGAGATTTGTCAGTTGGATCTTGCTGGTTTTTGGGTATGTTAACTCCCTTGGCTTGGAGCTTCTAATGGTAGGCTCAGATCAGTGGTCGCCAACGACAGAACCGCCGGCCAGAGAAGCTGCAGCGCTGGAGAATGGAAAAAGGAAAGAAATAAAAAAGAAAAGAAAAAAAAAACATAAAATAAATTTTCAAAAATTACAAAGTAAACGCGTTTTCAATTTTTAGTTTTGAGAAACAATTTTTCAAAATGACAAAGAGAATGCATTTTCAGAAATCTCAAAACAAACACTCAAAACACAAAACTCAAAATGAATTCAAAACTCAAAACTCAAAAATGAAACACAAAGAGAACACTACCTTAGGGATTAAACCAATAGATATTTTTCATCATCAAAACTAATATACAAAAAGGTGCAACATCACAGGGAGCTCTTCACGAGACCCTCTGCAGCCTTTTCTGCCAGCCTATTGGCAATATTGGCCACTTGCTGCAAATCTGTTGTAGCCCTTTGTTGCTGGGTTGTTCTAGTTAAATTGTGTTGATCCCTTTATTAATTTGTCAACACTTTTTCTCATGACATATTAGTTTCATTCTTATCACCCTCATTGTATTCCTTCACTAACTTTATTTTTCATCTTTTAAGGGTTGATTCTTATTGTAAGCTTTTACTCAATTTTCTTTAAAAAGAAATGATTGTAAGGGTTGCTGCCTAATTCCTTAAAAAATTTGTAAGTTTACTGCTCAATCGATAAAAGTAGAAGTTTCAACTAAATCTGTAAAAAACTGTGTGAAGGTTATAGTTTAACCTATAAAAGCTAAGGTTGCATTCTCTTTACTTTTCAATTTTTAGTTTTGAGTTTTGAATTTATTTTCAGTTTTTTGTTTTGATAGTCTATTTTTAGAAAATTGAAAACTCGTTCTTTTTTTCATTTTGAAAAACTATTTTTCAAAATAGAAAATTAGAAAACGCGTTCTCTTTAAAATTTTGAAAATATTTTTTTAATGATATTTTATTCAATAAAATTGATTATTAAGTAAATTATAAATATTTAATATTAATATATAATTAAAAAATATATACATTTTCAAATTAATGAATTTTATAATAATTTTTCCTATTGTAATAATAAAATATGAATAAATAAATATGTTTTGAGTTTGTTTTGGATGAAAACACTCAAAACAACTTTTTGTTGTTTTGAATTTTCTTTACAATTTTTTTTTGTTTTCAAAAATGTATTTTTAAAAACAGCAAAAAGAACGCGTTTTCATTATTTTAGAAAATTAAAAATTAAAAATAACTTAAAAACAGTAAAGAGAATGCAACCTAAGCAGTTAGTAGATTGTTGAAAATTCTTAATGAAGAATCAATGTAATGCAGGTAGGGAATTGGCTGAAGTACTATATATATATTTTGCACTGTTTGTTTTCTGTTTCTCTATATGAAATAAGATATTAAATTTGCAATTAATATGAAAAAAAATAGTACTTAAGAATTAAGAATATAATTATAACAAAATATTTGTATTAAAAAATAGTGCTTAAGAATTAAAAATAGTACTTAAGAATATAATCTATCTTAGTCGCTTTACTCTTTTGTCAATCTCGCAAGAATAAATTTTTAAAAAACTCTTTAGAGAAATTAATAATTACAATGTCTTTGCTTTGAAAAATAAAATTATGCTCTCAAGTATAAAGTAAAGCTGTACTAATATAAATTATAAAATAAAAAGCAAAAGAAATGTATATATTTATGAGGGGATGAGAGCGTAAGGGACCCACTCACTGGCCTTTGTGGAACAAAGTGCAATGCCAGATCGAAATTCCCAGCAAAATCTGACATTTTTCTCTTTTAGGGCTGGCAAAAAGAAAGAATTTGGTTGGTGCTAAATTGTGATATATATGCTTTACGACACATGACCTTTACATTTTTAACGAACAAAGAAAAAGTCTAAAGAAGCAAACAAGCTTTGGTGGAAGCTTCAACTCTAATCATCTAATTGTTAAAATCTCTAAATATTGACTCATCAATTCACACACGCCCCCACAAACTCACACAAGTTCGAGGTTTTGAGGGTATATGGGAAAGTTTGGTGCTTTGGAGACATAAACTTATTTATTTTTAAATAAGATGTATTTGTTTTTCTTTGATTTTAAATTTATAAAGTATTTATATTGGTTAATCATAAATATACTTTATTTTCACACATATCACTAACCGATATGAATATCTTTAATTTAAAAACAAGATATAACACATAAATCTTGTCTACTGACAAGAGAATTTATTTTCTAATATTATAATATGTAACGTCCCGTTTTCCCATAACGTGCATTACCTCGAGATTTCGGGATTATATATATATCTATATATTTTTTTTCAATATCATATACACAACATAAGCACCTCCATATACATACCCTCGTCATAATCATTTCCCGACAATCCCGATCGTACCTTCTTAGCATATCAAAATTTAATAATTAATAGACTAAGACAGGTAATATCAATCACATTAGCGGAAGCGAGATCGAAACCTCAATGATATATATAACCGACAATTTCTTTTACAATAACCAAATCGATGTTTCACATGAAATATCAAAATATTACATAATCTCTAAACATCGTAATCATAGACAAAACCTACGAAAATTAAACATAGCAGCTACATCTCAATGACATTATTTCCCTTAGCGCCAGTGCTTTCACCTGGAACATTTGAATATTCCAGGGACATAGTTCAAATTAGATGCTGAATCATCTAAGTGAGAGTTCAAAAACATTTTCATGCAGATATACAAAATCATATATAAAACCGATAAATCCTAAGAGAATTCCACACAGCACTTAACCCTAATCAGGGAAAATATAATCTTTCTAAAGGCGACACGACCACACTGACCCATTGGCAAACCAATCCTGCTTAAGAGGGATAACCTCGACATATGAACCCATGAATCACCCCATTGTATTGTTAGGCATTACGCTCTTATTCAAAAGCCTTCCGAAACCCAACGCAACCCTAGCCCCAAGAGTGTCACATCAGCACTATCTCCGGAATCAATGACACCTTGGTATTAATGCTATTGCTTAAAGGATCCTGGCGTGGTGTCCACTCTTAGCCCCGCCACTTGAGTACCGTAGGGTGAAGTCCGTCTCAACCCCGTCCCAAGTAGGTCACATAGCATTAACCCTTGGCACGCATCCCGAGTGCTATCACTCGAGGGATACGTCATAGGATTACAACCCACGTCCCACATGGACAACGCATCATGCAATGAAAAATCATAATGTGCATAAAATCAAAATCTCAATATATGCAATTTACCGTACAAAATCTAGTACATGTGTAAATAATCATTTGTAAATCTAGCCATGGAAATAAACGCTCACAGTAAACCATTCATATGTCACAAATGAGTTTTTCGATAGAACCACTCATCTTTAGACGCAACTTGGTTTTCTCGAAAAGCGTGGTACGCCTCGATTTGCACGCCCCCCTCGAACTTCGCACGAGTCACTTCACTTCAAGCCGCAAGGTACCCTAATCATCCAATAGCCATCAAAATATACTTTTCTCCTTAATTTTCTCATATTTTCTCTTTTTTCTCCTTTTTTTTATCACTCATAATCCAAAATAATTATCTACACAACTATTTTCTCAAATATTTTTACATAACTATATATAAAATAATTTTTCAAGAATTTTGGAAAAAAAATCAGAAATTACCTATGTGGCACGTGCCCCCACATGCGGGCGAGTGGGCTGGAGGGTTTGGCTGGCGCGTGATAGTCACGTGTCGGTCATCTTCTTCCTTTTTTCGGTAGCCAGCGATGCTCCGATACTCGATTTTCCTACACCGATCGAAAGCCCATCACAAGTCGATCCCGATGCCATCGATTTCAGGCTGAAAGGCCACTAGAAAAGCCTCCGATCGAGCATTTACAGACGCGGCAGCCCGCTTCCCATTTTCGATCAGCCCTCGAAATACCCTCAAAACACCTCAAAAATTCACGAAACTTACCAGAAATTCTCCCCTTGCCTCAAGGATCAAAAGCCTTTTATTGGCTTCCCTCGATTCGCCCTCAAACTTGAGCGATTTGATGCTTCAAATTCGGCCAGAAACCCTTGGTATTTATAGGCCAAATCCGACCCCCACGTGGCCGATTTCCGGCCAAAACTCCTCCCACACGCCTCCTAGACCGTCCTTGGCCATGCCCTGAGGAGATTTGCTGCCCAAATCTCTGGATTTTTAGGCCCCAATTCGCGGCCAAATCTGCCATTTTTGAGCAAATTTTTGAAAATTGTAGTTTGGCCCCCCTTGAACTTCCTTTTACATTTTGGCCCTTATCCTCAAGCGTCTGATCTTCCCAGCATCATCACTAAGACTCTCAAGATTTGTACTTCTTATTTCTCCCTTGAAACTTTCAAAAAATTACCGTTTTGACCTCCCTTGGGCAAATTTAGAAAATTACACTTAGGCCCGATTGATCGTTTGGATTTTAAATCCACTCAATTCGACCCGAAATCACTTAAGGGTTGTTCTATACATAAAATATTAGTCCTAGACATGCTCCGTTGAATTTTTGGACGTCGTCTATAACAATTCGGTATTACGACCTAATCGACAGCTGTATTTTTGCTGTACCGAAAACTGTTCCTGATCTAATTTCTTTCATCACCAAAAATCATAATTTATTTTACTCAATGATACTGTACCTTTTTTCTTAATTATCTAGGGTCTGAGGTACTCCCTCTGACGAATTCGGTCGTCCAAAGCTGTGCTAGTGTAGCTTATAGCCTTATTTTTCCCAAAATTCCATTTATGCCCTTATCAAATGTAATTTTTTATCCTCAAATTATTCCCGAGTATTACATAGCATGTCATAAAGGTAATGTTCAGAAAATCGAATTGAGTATTAAATTCGAAAGGAGAAAGGTTAATTGTTCAATGGTTGCACCAAGGTCCAACTGTGGTTGAATTAGTATTTATTTTTACAAAATGAAATATATATATATCGATTAAAATTATAATATAAAAAATTTCAAAAAAAAGTTTATCACATAAGGTTTTAATAGATTTAGAAATGTGTGTTAACTGATATTAATTATTTTACAATTTTTACAACAATATTAACAAAAAATTATGATAAAAATAAAATATAAATCATGATGAAATATTTATATTATAAATGACAAATTATCTATATATCAACAAAATAATAGACATCAACTTCTTCCCAATCTTTTAAATTATTACTATATTTTTTAATATTTTAAAAAAATAAAAAAAATTAAAAAGAATCCTGAGCGCAGCTCAACTAGCCCAGTTTGGCATATTCATCAGTTCAACCATATGAAAAATCTGCCATTTTTAGCACACAATTTTTAGTCCATGAACCAGACCAATTTATATATAGTCCACATAATCAACTAGTCTAGTCCGGTTCTCCTAATACTGCAAAAGGTCACAGAATGCAAAAATTTCTTGGTCTTATATAATAAATAAAACATCCTTGATATAAAATCATGCTAATTACATTAACTTTTAGTTAAATACATAGACTAAAATTGTTGTGTTCTTTGAGATTTCATTGTTGAGAAACTTGCTAATTAAAGGTCGAAAATTAACATCTTAAGTTTATAAAATCCCTTCTTTTTTTTATTATTAAGAGAAACTTAATTACCGAAAATTTTGGATAATATTCATTTTCATCAAATTTGTTTCACTTTTAAAAGCCTACGTGAATAGTGCTTGACCTTATAGAAATTTACCAATGTATGGATTCTTATTTGATTGGAGAAAAAATTTGACAAAAATATAGCATAATTATCAAATGATTGAGAAAAGTGTTGGTGTTGTTGCTGAAATATAACAATTAAATTTGTTTGTGTTAGAAAACAACTCAGCAAGTCCAGCAAGGAAGTCAAGGGGTAAGGTTTGTGTTAGTAAGAGGTGCTAGCAAGTTTTTGGTAGGAGAACTCAATATAGCAAGGGTAAGGATGACTTGATCCATTGTCTCGAAGAGCAAAATTCTCAGGTCTAGGCTCAATCCGTTGTCCGAGAGAGTAAAAAGGTTGCCCGAGTCTTTGGATGGTTGCTGGACCGAAGAGTCTTTAGGAGATTGGATCCCCGAAGGCAATGGGTCTTCGACTGGAATGTCTTTGTGTGACTGGGCTCCAAGAGAGTTGGGGAGTCTTCGGGAGGTGCTAAGCCTTGTTGTCTCTGGATGAGTTTGTGACACAATAATAGTTAGAAGGCATGTGGGGAACTCTCTCGTGCAGGCCCTCTGATGCCAAAGTCAAATAATGCCATGATGCAAAATGCAGAAGGAGTGTGGGTTATGGGTGAGTGAGTCTTTGGATGGGTATCTTCGGATGGGTGTCCTCGAATGGGTTTAGATCTGAAGTATTAGGTTTAGGTCTTTGAGTGCTAGATCTTCATCTTAAGGGTGCAAACCTAGGGAGTATGTATAGGCTTCGATAGCTGAGCCATGTGGCAAGGCAAGACATATGGCATGCTCAGGTGGATCGACTCTTTGGAAAAAGAGTCTTCAGATGAGGTCGCAGAGCCTGAAGGTACCTTCGGGGATGGGATGCCATAAAGAGAATCCTTCGGATGAGACTCCCTCGAAGACCCTGAAAAATTTTTGGGTCCTTGGGATTAAAAGGCTGGCCCCAAAGACTCTTCGAGATGAGTCTATGGGTTACACCTTCCGTTTGAATTTACCCGAAGACTTTGTGTCATCTAAAATAGCTAAAGACTCTTTTGACTCACCTGAAGGCTACTAAGACTCTACTGACTCTTTCAAAGGAACTAGACTCTTCAAAAGACTTTCTTCTCGAAGACTTATTGCCCAAAGACTTTTCATTTTTCAAGGGAAACTCATGGCATCTTCTCAACCAATTCCTAGGCCGCAAAAGGGTACATCGGGTGTAGCTAGGGTAATGACCTCTCCAAGATTGCAACCATCAGTGCTAGAGAGTAAGGATGTTAGGGGATTTGCATGAGCATTTAGGATCTTACTCTCATGGTTGCCAAGAAAACCCCATAAGAAGGAATTCATGGCCACAGTCGAATACGCTGAAGTGGCAATCCACATTTACAGTCTGAGGGTACGACTCAGACTTCCATTGCACCCATTTGGGACGCAATTTTTAAAGGAGGAGATACTGACCCGAGCCCAGCTACACCCAAATAGATGGGTTATACTGGTAGGATTTTTTTATCTTGTGCAAAGAGCACGAGGTAAAGCCTATGACTGCTTATTACATGGGGGGAGAAAGAGTTTGTGACACTGCAAAACACCATTAACAAGGTGAAGCTATTAAGAGGTGCTCCGCAAAAGATGGATGGCTTTGAAACTAGATGGCTAGTGGTCTAATTGCCTTCAAGCTGGAAGGCACTACGATTTTGGCATACTGTGGCCATGAGGAATACGATGCACAAGTGGTCGGATATGAGGTATGTGGTGAGGGAACACAGAAAGAAATTAATAAACTGGTCCAAAGGGGACCAGTAGTTTTGTTCGACTTACTTGTCAATGAATGTATGATGGTGGTAGGATGGATGACAATAAAAAGAAACAAGGGTGCCAGCTCATCGAAACCCATTGCTCAAGGGCATTCGGAGATGGAAAGATCGAGGAGGGTAGCTCCCCAAAGACCTTGCACAGAAGAAGAAAAAGAAGAAGAAGAAGAAGAAGAAGAAGAAGAAGATATTGAGAAGGAAATGATAGAGCCTGGGTACATAAGCAACTTTAGAGGCGGCTAAGGCTAGGGAAATGACAGAGGTAGAGTCCGAAGAAGAAATAAGGGCATAGCTTGAGCCAGTCTAGCTAGAAATATACCATAGCCAGCACCAGGTCGTTTGCTGACTCTCCTTTCCTTGACGAATGAAATACCCACCCCAATGGGAATTAGAGACAGAGTCATGAGCATATCTACCCCTGGTTCAATCTATGGGCCCTATCCATAGAAGGGAGATTCCTCTCCCACACCGGTAGTTAAAGAGGTATGAAATTCAAGTGCGCCTAGGGATGCTCGACACTAATTCAGTGACAGAGCCCGGTGTAGGGGTGAGGCTGATTTATACCACAGTGCTGCCACGGGATGAGCGAGAATTCATGAAGCAAACTCCGAAGGCCTTGGATATCACAGAACGACACTTGATTGAGGTATGAACTTCTCAACTTTATTATCTCAATTACAATGATACTTGAGGTCTAATCCTGTTATGGATTTCTATACAAAGTGTCCAAAGGTTGGTCGTGGCTACTATGAATGCCCGGGTTGACCTTGCTCTAGCATAGGAAGACAGATAGAAGTGGATCGATGAAGGCATTTGTCTTCAGGTAAAACGAAGTTGAGTCGAGCATAAGGTGAGGGATCTCGAGGACTACATGGGGAAAGCTTAAGACCTCGAGAAGGACAATTAATGGATGAGAAGAAAATGAAATTTGTTCAAGGATGACTATGATCAAATAAAGAGAGGGAATGACCAAATAAGGCAAGAATTGGAGGAATAACGCCGAATAATTGAGGCCATCAAAACCATCGACACCATTCTCATCGAGGAGAATAAACGCATGATGGAGGGGATAGAGCATTTGCACACCCAACTCCAGGACGTTGAGGGGAAGGATGAAGAAGATGCGCCCCAGTTAGGGGAGATAAATGTCAATGCCATTCTAGCTACGATGGTAAAGGTTGTAGTGAACTTTGCATGCAATTGTTCATATGAGGCAATGTAGCAAGGTGGAAGTTCACTAAACCAAGAATAAGCGTACTTGACTAGAGATTGAGGGAAAACCAGGCACATGGTGGCATTACTCCACTTACGCAAATAGGCTAGAGATTTGAACCGTTGTGCATGGAGAATAGGTTCTTTTCTCCTAGTGAACTGGGGAAACTATGGGAGTTTAAACTTAAGAGGAGGGGAGCGACTTAATATATCCCCATAAAATGGGACTCCCCACGGCTAGTTATTAATGTGCACTATCCTTGTCATTTTTCGTTCAATAACTTCTTTAATTAGCTTTTTAATTACTGAACTCTAAGAAGGTGGAAAGGCTCCAGGATTATAGTCCCGTGTTGGCCTCTGCATATCTTTAGTAGAGGTAGTGCTCTTAACCTTCTCATTTTATGTGATTCTTTTACCTGTGTTCCTGTGCCTTTCTACATACAACTCCTCTAGCATGGGAACATGTAACTATGACCTTGGCGGGGCCACTAGTGGGTGCGATGAATGCTGCAATGGAGGTACCAAAGTTTGTCTGGGGGAGGCACTGATCCAAATTCCCCTTGAGGCAGGAGGCTTAATGGTGTGAGCCTCCCCAAGAGTTAGCATAAGTGCATGCAACAGCTAAGACAAATGTCTCAGTGCCTTTGAATTTTCTTCGCCACTCTTACTCAAGTCCTCGTATCTCTGTTCTAACTTCTAAAACTCAACAAGCGACATAGTCGACGACCTCGTAACCCCATAGGTTCTCGGTGCATTAGCCTGAACCCAGTCACCTTTCTCTTTACTAGGTTCGTTAGGCTTAGGAACTTGTCTAATAGGACGCCCTCGTTGTCTAGAGGGCT
Organism: Diospyros lotus; assembly: GCF_014633365.1. NCBI lineage: Eukaryota > Viridiplantae > Streptophyta > Magnoliopsida > Ericales > Ebenaceae > Diospyros > Diospyros lotus. The sequence goes on from NC_068344.1 coordinate 17,834,161, forward strand.
TCCTGGGGAGTACAAAGGTTGGGCGTGTAGGGGAGTCATGCACGGGTAAAGAATGCTCTATTTGATTACATGTATGGAGGTGTAGGTAAATTTAAGAATTTTTAGACATCAGAGATACGCAGTGAAATACATAAATACACACATCATACACAACTTGGTTATTCAAGCAACACGATATTTCATGACATGAAATAAAATAAACAACATACTTATAGCTCGGTGTTAGGTGGGTGTAGAAACTGTTTCTACATTGAGATCGAATCCTCCTCACCCCATGGAGGGCCTAGTCTGTCCACACCCAACAAGCTACTCGGTACCTCATTGTAGTTCTCGTCTCGTGCTAGCCTAGGGATATTGATTCATCAACACCTGTGTGACTCACAAAACAATCCAAAATTTTCCCGCGTGTAATAATTACGCCACTGTAATGTTTTTCTCATGAGCTAAAGTTAAAGTAAAAGAAGACAGAGAGCAAGCCATGCCAAAAAAACATCCTCTTCTATTCCTCTTGAAATCAGCCTTAAATTTTCACCACCCGCTCAAATTTTGCGCCACGTGTAAGGCATTAATTTTAGTTGAGGCAATACTAGGAGTAAACTAGCAACTTTAGGGAATCAACTGACATTACTGGGAGTCGACTGGAAACCTCAGGGAAACTCCCACGGTAGTCAACTGTCTGAATGAAACGTTAGACTCCACATTGCACTGGTTCATTAACTTTTAACAAACCAAGTCATTAACATTTATTGACACATCCAAAACCCATTATTGACCATTAATGATGTCTGAGACACAACATGTGCCCAATGCCGATACCAAATGCCACACTAATAGTATACCATATAGGACGCTTTCCTCATCAATGATGATGAGGGTAATAGATCCTATCCTTAAGCACCTACCTCCATGCACCAATAATATAAAACCACATAGATGAATGTCCCTAGCTTGTAATTGGATGATTTGACGCATTAGCAAATCTCGCACACCAATACACAAGACAATCGTGGTAGTTTAAGTCTAAGGATTAGTGACACAATCACAACTTGATGATAAGATCATTATTCACAATGCTATATAATCAGTCATCAGTGTCACATTCAGTGTGTTGTTCTCTCACAACCACCTACGAGTTTACTAGAGACATCCCCATATCATATGGTATGTGACTCACCACCCTGAACCATTAATATCTCATACTAATCAATGTACTAAATATCGTGTCAGTCCATAATTGATTAATTAGAGTCCCCATCAGAAATATTTAAGAAATCCTATCACCAGAGAACCTCATCACATATTCTTAACACCTTAAGAATAAAATTCTTAAACAAGAAATCTAAGGACTCATTCATATAACAGATTAGAGAGTTTAATGAATGATCATAAACTTACCTTTTATTAAACATACAAAAAAACATTAATTGTATTTTATTACAAACATGCTAGATGCCATGTAAATCTAGCATTAAGGCACATCACTAACATGCTCGATGGACTAGCCTTGCTCCGACGAATACTGGTCATTGGTCCCTCGGCTCCCTTATGTTCTTTGAGATATTGTTGAGCCCGTTGCCTGTGAACTTGGGGAAATAATTGAAGGACATTCCCCAAGGATAGGCTTTCGTTGTTTGAGAGATCGGCATATGTGACCTTGGGCTAGGACGCTCTTGCATGAGAAGACCTTTCCTCGCTATTTTGGAGATTTTTCACTAGTTTCCCACAAACAATGCCAAATTATTATTGTTGGAATACAAACAATTAAATTTGTTTGTCTTAGGAAATATCTTGGCAGGGCTTAATAAAGAAGTCAAGGGTAAGGTTTGCGTAGGCAAGAGGTGCTAACAAGCTTTTAGAAGGAGAATAGTTAGAGGACGACTTGATCTGTTGTCCGAGAAAGCAAAATTCTCAGGTTTAGGATTGATCAATTATCCAAGAAAGTGAAAAGGTTACCTGAGTCTTCAAATGGTTTTTAGGAAGAAAAGTCTTTGGGAGATTGAATCCCCAAAGGCAATGGGTCTTTGGTTGGAATATCTTCAGGTGACTAGAGTCTGGGAGAGTTGGGGAGTCTTCGAGAGGTGCTAAACCTTATTATCTCTGGATGAGTCTATGACATAAGAACAATTAGAAGGTATGTGGGGAACTCTCCCCACGCAGGCTGGTTGCACTCTCACCCTGCAATTAAAACACAAAACAAAACACAATAAAAAAATTATATATTTTTTTCTTTATTTAGGTGAGAGGTTTATACTCGTCCGTGTACAAGTGCAGTTGTAGTCTAAATTTAAATTTATACTTTCTAGATGAGTCCAGGTCGTCCACTAAGAGATTTATTTATGACAAAAGAAAAAGAATGTCACACACGCGCACACGCATTTGGATGGATTGATAACAAGATCTTTTTTATGATTTTTTTAGATAACAGATACTAGAAAATAAAGCAAGGTAGAAGTTGAAATAAATGCTTAATGTGAGGATATAAAATTGGATAGCACTTGAGTTAAGACAATTTCAGCACCAACCCGTTGATTCCCAAATTTTAGCAGACAAGGTTAGTAACATTAATTTAATTTCAGATATGAGGGTTTGTTACTAAATGCAATTAGAGATGATGATAATTTTAGTTTAAGCAATCCCCATACATGATATGCGGGATTCTAATTTAAGCAACTACCATAAATCCACTTATAATTTAAGCAACTACCATAACTCCCATGCGTGACATGAAAGCTCTAAGTTAGAATTTAAATGATAAGAATTAAAATAGCAGAAACTAACCGGCCATTTCGGCGGTGGATAATTAAAAGACAAGAATTAAAATTGCAGAAATTAATCGACCATTTAGGCGGTGGATAATAAAGTAACAATAAATGACATAAGAATTTAAAAGAAGAAAGAAAGGAAGTAAGATTACAAGAGAAAACAAGAGAGAGAATAAGAGCAATTCTCTAAGAGAAACTCTAAGAACAAAACTAAACTTTGATTCAAGTAATAACAACCTCCTCACAAATGCACCCAAGTGAGCTATTTATAGCCCACAAGATGCAATACAAACCACACAATTATTCAACTAAACATAATTATATCTAATGGGCACTCACAAAACATTCACCTAACTAGTGGAAGAAAATTAGGTAAAAGACAAAAAATACAAAAGATTTTAGGTGGTGGAATACTCATAAGAATACAAAAGACTTTAGGTGGTAAAGCACTCATAAAAATAAAAAACAAAGAAAAGTCTTTTACAAATTGGGCTTTGTTGGGCCTTTGATTGGTCTTGGGCTTTTGATTGGTCTTGGGCCTTTGATTGGTCTTAGGCCTTTTTTATGTTGGATTCTATTTGATAGTTGGGCCAAGTGCACTTGAAACATCCTCTAGACTCCATAATTGGCCCATGAATTTGAGCAACAATAATGGGTAATCCAACGTCTTCGATTTATGCCCCTAATTAATTGTAGAAGTTAACTTCCTTGCTTCATCCTGTAATAATATGTAATGCAAATAATTATTTATTTTAAGCGTAATTATAAAGCCAAAATGGGGATATAATTCATTAGGATTTAGGAAATATTGACCCCTCATCACACCCCCAACTTGAATATTGCTAGTCCCTTAGCAATCAGATTATACACCAGCCATGATTTAATCGCAATACTTGCATGTGTATAAAAATTTCAAATTCGAAATCAAAATGTGTATAGTAGAACATTCAAAATAAGTCGAACATTCAAAATTAGATTTCTGGTTAAAGGTCATACAATCTTAGGAATGACAATCAGGATGACCAATACACAAACTTACTCCCTTGAAATTTTTACTTTAAACTTTTATGTGGATTTTCCCTCCAATAAAACGATTCCTCAGGTGTACACACAAAGGGGTGCACCGTTATAAGAGTAAATGTAGAACAAGTTCAAAACTCGGTGTCATCCCAAATACAAGAAACGTATTTTCATGAAAGAAAGGAGAAATTGACATAGCTTCATGACTGGAATAATGCTCTAGATAAATAACTTCTGAATTTAAACATAATTCCCTACTCCGAACTCGAATTCTGAGATCACATGATTTATAGCATTAAGAGGGATCAGACCGGGTTATAATGGGGTTATCAGGTTAATACAGGTTGTCAAAGAAAAGGATAAAGCATGCAAATTGTGTGTTGAGATTTTTTTTTCCAGCATTTATTTTGAAACAATTGTGCTGAATAGCTAAGAGAATTTTTTTTTTTTTTTTCCTTTTTTTTTTTTTAAATATGAAAATAGCTAGACAGACTAATTCCCAAAATCACACCAGGTCGGACAAAATTCATATGGTTATGGGTTAAACGAGGGTAACGAAAGAAATTGTACTACAAATGGCTCACATGGGCTAGCAAGGGAGGTTAATGTAAAGAAAGAAAAAGGTTAATAAACCCAAAATGAAAAAAATTGATCCCCCTATCATGCTTCTACAAAATGATGTTACTCAGTCATCTAATTCAAAGTTTGAAATTAGTCAAACTCATCCGCTGTCATACTAGACATTCAAAGCGAATTGATGTTTTGAAGCCATTGAAAAGATAAGATAAACAATAAAGCATATTTAGAGTAAGTGTTATTTCACTCAGAATTAACGGTTATTAGACTCAAACACTCACTTGGATAATAGTCTCCACTTCTGTTGAGGGATCATACAGTGTACTAATCAGCTAATTACCGTTTCTTTTGACTTTATGAACGATAACCAATTTTTAAAATTTTGAATACTTGATGAATGCAAATTACTTGTTCTAATGCATATATGTTTTCAAATAAGAAATTAATGCATTCATGTTTCGTATTGCAAACTTAACCAGCTATCAGTGCATAACTCCAAAGCTTTAGGAATAGCGTTATTTAAAATACATAATTTTTTTTTTTTTAGTAAGAGCAGATAAGGATAATCAATTCACACAAGACTACAAGCTAGCAATAGCAAACTCAAAGTTAAATATGAACCAGATAATTCATAAGTAGACCTTACACCCCCCAACTTGAATTGCAGTAATAAATTAGGGTTGTTAGGAATACCTGTAACTCCACAAATCCATAGATTTGCTATGAACTGCTAGTACTCAAACAACCAAATAAGCATAATATATATATATTTATATTTTCACAAAAACAAAATTCATGCAAGTCATAAGATAAACAAAATAGGTCTCAAGAGTACAAAAAAGTACTCCTTACTCAGCCATCTTATCATAGACTTGCCTAACAACATTCCACAGTTTTTTTTTTTTTTTTAGAGAACACAAGATAAAAAAAGATTTCATGCAAGTCATAGGAGATGCGTCTCAAGAGTACAAAAAGTACTCCTTACTCAGCCATCTCATCATAGACTTGTCTTACAGGGATAAATCTAAATTAATCGGACCCTTTTAGCGCTTGTTTCTGATTACCTTAGACCAATCTATACGAGACTCATAAGGATCGTGCTGTGGAATATAAGCGTGTAATTTCTCTAGCAGCTCATCAATGGTGGATGCGAAAATGAGAATCTTTTTTGCTGAAAGAGAAATGAACTTTTGATCCACAGCCTGATCAAGAAAAGAGAGCAATCCATCAAAAAAATGGTTAACATTTAAAAGTCCAATGGGTTTTGTATGGAGATTACTCTTGGCCCAAGAGATTATACAAAAGATTTCTTTAAGTGTTCCAAAACCTCCTGGTAAAGCAATGAAGGCTTCTGACTGATAAATCTTACAAACCATGCGCTCAGATATAGAAGTCGTTTCTATAAGTTGACCGCGTGTAATCCCAGAAATATGTGGTTTAGCCAAAAGGATTGGCATTACACCTACCACATATGATTTTCCAAGATGTGTAGCTTATGAAACATAACCATTCACTCCACGACTTCCCCCTCCATATACCAAATTAACTTTTTTCTCTCCTAATTTTTGGCCTAGTTCGCTTGCTGCAAGTGCATAACAAATATCACTCCCAAGTTGAGAGCCACAAAGTACACATATGGTTTTGATTCGATGAACTAACTGGCCTCCCATGTTTGTTTCTTTTGTATGCCTTGGAAAGAGGTTTGGTGATCAAAAGTAGCTATACAACAATTTAACAAGAAATAAATACAAACAAAAATAATGTGTATGTACAAGTAGTTGTGATTGTGGCTCACATCTTCCTCTGGTTTTACGTCCAGAAACGGATTAAACACTTTCTATGAAGTGGGGATAGGCTTCCCATCAAATTTTCTATAGATTGGCAAACATGGTCGTTTTTAGTCAGATTTCCAAAACTATAGCGTTGGTGGTCACTTATGAACTGGGTCCACAAAGCAAGAAGTTCTCTTTGCACTATTCCACATGGATGCATCTCAAGAGTCAATCGGATATCATCCAATGACTCCTTACTTAGTCCATCCTTTATGAAACTAATTTTATCTTCTCGATTTACGGACGTAAACCCCAAAGATTTGCATCGTGTGTTACAGGTCCAATGAGCACACTTGTGACAACCATTCACTCTTTCAGCTCTTTGTTTCTTCGCAAAACTACTCTTCCCTAAGCCTGGGAAGTGCTTAAAACTAGGTGAAGTTTCGCCAGCTAATCAAACTTTTGCTTCGATCAGCCAACAAATATCTTCAAGGATGTTATTACGCATCAAAAGCCTAAGTCTTTCATACCTATCAGCATAAATTTTGTTCAAATCATTCTGCGAGAGAGATGGATAGTACTTGCGAATTTTTGAAAGTTGAAGATCCATTTTTTTTTTTAAAGAAAACTCTAATGAGAAGAAAGTAAAGAACTATAAACTTTACAAAAGAGATGAGAGTACTTGATCGAAGAATAACACAAAGGAGAGAAGACTGAGCTCAAGAAGGGTGGCTTGCCTAATACAGATATGTAGTCTCTTATAGAGCAATAGGCATCACTATTCGACACTCGGCTCGAGGCATGCCATAATTGCACCGTCAGGCTTGGTGTCGTCTAGCTTCTCATTTTTCAACATTTGACAGTGTGCCTCTTTCTTTACAAGGCAATGTGATTGTACTGCCAGAGAAAAATGGCTACCACCAGCATCAATTCTTTCTCTCTCAATTCAATTTTTTTTATTTTATTATTATTATTATTATTATTATAGGGGTCCAATAAAATCATATATACCACACAAGACAATATTATCAAGTTAACCAAAATTATTTACACAATGGATCAATTTCAAACACCAATAAATTAATTCTTAAGTACACCTTACCCCCCAACTTAAATTGCGCATTGTCCTCAATCAGTAATAAAATGATAGAAGTGTAATACCCAGTATTACATGGTATTGAAAATAAATAAATTCTGGATTATTTTGAAATAATCCCGGGTGGCCCGGGAAGCCCAAGGGTAAATTTCGAGAAATTAATTAATAAAATTACCGAGTTGGCAGCTGGGAGTGCCTCGGGACTTGGATGTCCAAGGAAGAGGGCAAGCGATTGGTGAGCGTCTCGAGATGAGGATAGTGACGCTGGCAGCGATCCGACCGGGAATAATTTTCGGAATAAATTCTGTATAAGCCCAAGTGGGTGCCAATACCGAATAGTTGGAGGGGACCTTTTGGAAGTTGAGGGGACCCTAGGGGTGGTTCGGTTTTCTGAGTAAGGCAACCCTTAAGTGTTTCGGGGTCGAATAATGGTCCCGTGCAGGCGCAGGGACAAGGTCGGTATTCCCGAGTAGCGGTCGGTTATTAATTTCGATTAAACCAAGATTTTGGGTGGCTTAATTATAATTAATTTAAGCATTGGGAGGCCCAAGAGTAATTAGTAAATTCCTAAAGTGCAATTAATAAATTGCTTAAGTGGAATTTGGAGAATTAGAGGGTTTCATAGGTAATTTATATATATGTATATATGTATATATGGCTGTGGGCGTGAGGGAGCTTCCAGGAAGCTTCCTTTGTCTCTGTTAATTGAAAATGCAGAGATTGTGAGTGATGGCCAAGAGAGCAAATGAGAGTGAGAGATCGCTCGAGAGAGAAAGAGAGAAAGGGTGAGAGAGCATTGCCGAGAGAGGTAGATGGCCGATTGAGGGCGGCCATGGACGGCGCGGCCGAAGAAGTCACGACCAATGGCAATGGCAGCAACGATCGCGGCCTGAAGTAGTAGCGAACCAGCGAGAGGGCTCGCGAGAGATCGAGACCGAGCGAGGAAGAGAGTGGAAGTGAGAGAGTTGAGGGATCGAGCAAGAGGGGCCGATCGGCCATGGCAGCGACTGCCATAGCCGATGATGAAAGAAGAAGGAGCAGCAAGCGGAGCAGCGAGGCGTGCGCGACAAAGCTCGTGGAGGCCGGAAGCGGAGCTGGTTCGCGTTGGCTGCCTAGGCGCATCAATGGCCGACCGAGCACCCAGCGATGATGGCAGCGGCTGAAGCATCTGCAATGGCAGCTTGAAGCTGCAGGATCGGCCATGGCTGGTGCCTGGTGCGAGCGGGAGTTGCGGGAGGCTGCTGGGTCGCTGCTCGCAGCGGCTGGAAGTCGAAGGCGGTGGTGCGCGGCGGAGGTAGCGGAGCCAAGCGTCGATGGCTGGTGTGTGAGCTGGTGGCCGCGCGCAGGGAAGAAGAAGCCGCGCAGGAGAAGGAAATGGAGGAGGAAGAAGAACAGTGGAAGGAGAAGAAATTAAAGAGAAAAAGAAAAAAAAATAATAAAAGAAATAATGGAAAAAAAATCTGGAAAAAGGGAAAAATAGGAGAAAATTCCCAAAAATTCCAAAAAGGTTCTAGAAATTATTTCAAAGCTCGTGGAGCATACTGGAAGCTCGAGAAGAGGATTATGAGCGCAAGTGGTAGCTCGGGAGCCAACGTCGGTGTGGGCGTCTGATCGATTTTCTCCCTCAAATTAGTTGAGTTAAATTAATTTAATTGTTTTCTAGTTATTTTTATTATGTGAGATAATGAATTGTGTAGGGTAGTTAATTGTTAGAATAAACCCTAGGTCGGGGTTGTTTGGAAATTATTGATGGCTGGTGTATGCCGTGGTTCGTTGTTTGGGAATAGTGTTGATGGTGATTTTACAATGTGTGGCGAAATCGAGGGCATTGGGTTAATGCCGAATGTTAATGGGTTGGGTTTGTGTGTGTTTGCCTCTAGGTTCAACCGGGAAGGCGGTAATCCTAGAAGAGCTTGGAGTTCGGGCTGGCGTTCTCGCCGAGGCAGAGATGAGGCTTCGAGTCAGGTAAGGGACGGCCCCATGTGGAAGTGGCCTTGCAAGTTGGTAAATGTGTTTGATAATATTTTTATGTTGCATTGGCATGTAGTGGTTATATGTTGTGTGATGCAAGCTCTAGTGGACCTGTGGCCATAAGGAGGACTAGTGGTGGGGGCTGATAGGTTGATGCCTCAAACCTTAGTGGGTTGTGAGGATGTGTGAGCCTACCCTCATTTGCATGCATTTGGCATACATAAACATGATTATATTCATATTTACATGCATTGCACCCTTACTGAGTCTTTATGACTCATGAGATTTTACCTCATGTGTAGATGATGCAAGTCCGGATGCAAGCAGGGATGGCGCCGGGAGGCCGTTGTGGCAACTAGTTGTGTTGCCCGAGTTATGTATTTTATTATTGCTTGTATGTAGCCAGGTGGGCGTTGTGTATGTATACCCTTATGAGTAAATGTCGGTGTTATTGAGCTTAAATGTATTTAATTGTGTAATCATCATAGTGTGATAGATGATTGTGAGATTGCTTGTTGAATGTGGCATAGTTGGTAAAGCCAAGTTTCGGACTGAGTCAAGATCAGCAATGTATGTTCTCATAAATCCCCAATACTCAGCGAAGTGTTTGTATGCTAGCTTTGTGCCTGGGTCACCTCTGGCTTGCTATGGGGTGAGCTGAAGAGAGGTGAAGCTCACTCAGGTTTCGGGTCTTGGTCCGCTGGATTTTTCTTATTTGAGTTGGGACCGATTCCTGAGTGGAGCGAAGGGAAGGACGAAGCCTAGTTCCCACCTAGGGCGTTTCTTGTTGAAACATAGTCTAACCCTTCAGTTGTGGTTGTCGGGTGAGTAATCTGATCGATTATTTACCGGTGGCGCCCGTAAGTGGGAGCGGGTCGTTACAAGAAGATAGGCATACCTGGCGGTCTTCAATGCATAAACTCGTATGAAAAAATTTTATTTAGACTACACACAGAGAAACACTTTTTAAGTAATGCAGAAAAGAAATAATTTATATATATATATTTTTACATACTTTTTTTTTTTTTCAAATCTAGAAACATCAATTTAACCTAAATAGAAATGTGGTCTTTTAACGTCAGATTCCCAGACGACATGAAACTTCCCTTACTCATCAGATGATGGTGGATCATCAAAATCCATAACTCCTTCATTCTCCTCAATACTACCCTGGTATGGTTTCAACTTATGACCATTGACTGTAAGAAGTTGTCCTGACTCTGGATTTTCTATCTCAAAGGCTCCATATCCTGAGATGGACTTGATTACAAAGGGGCCGACCCATCGAGACTTCAATTTTCCTGGGAATAGATGCAATCGAGAATCATACAAAAGTACCTGTTGCCCTACCTGAAAGCTTTTTCGAATGATGTGCCGATCATGTAACTCTTTCATGCGAACCTTGGCCAATCGTGCATTCTCAAATGCCTCATTTCGAATTTTCTCGAGCTCATTCAATTGGAGCTTCCTAGAGAGGCCTTCTTCAGTTAGACTCTTGTTGATCTTTTGAATTGTCCAATATGCTTTATGCTCAATTTCCACTGGCATATGACAAGATTTACTGTATACTAGCCTATAGGGAGACATTCATAAAATTATTTTGTAAGCTGTCATGTACGCCCAAAGAGCGTCTACTAGTCTTAAGGACCAATCCTTACGATTAGCAGTAACAGTCTTTTCCAATATGCGCTTAATCTCTCTATTGGCTAACTCGGCTTGACCATTGGTTTGGGGATGGTATGGTGTTGCAACCTTGTGCAGTACACCATATTTCTTCATTAATCCTGCCATAACTTTATTACAAAAATGGGAACCCCCATCATTGATGATTGCACGCGGCATCCCAAATCGACTGAATATGTTTTCTTTCAAAAATTTCACAACAGTCCTATGGTCATTTGTTCTAGTCGGGATTGCTTCAACCCATTTGGATACATAGTCGACAGTAAGTAAGATGTATTCATGACCAAATGAATTGACAAATGGGCCCATAAAATCCATACCCCAACAGTCAAAAACTTCTAACACTTGGATTAGATGTAATGGCATCATGTTTCTCCTCGACAGACTTCCTAACCTTTGACATCGATCGCAACTTGAACAGAACTTGTACACATCCTTGAACAATGTCGGCTAATAAAATCCACTCTGAAATTTTTTTGCAATTGTTTTCTTGATAGAAAAATGGCCTCCACATGCAAGAGTATGACAAAAATTAATGACACTTTGTTGCTCATGATCGGGTATGCATCTACGGATGATTTGGTCAGGACAATACTTGAAGAGGTAAGGCTCATCCCAAAAGAAGGTTCTGACTTTTTTGAAGAATTTATGCCTATCTATCTTACTCCAATGGTTTGGGATCAGACCAGTTGCCAGGTAGTTCACAATGTCGGCATACCAAGGGACAACAGATGATGCATGAATAACATTCACTTCAAACAGTTGCTCATCAGGGAAATTGTCATGGATTGGTTCATCAAATTGTGTGAGATTTTGACCTGGAATCCTTGACAAATGATTAGCCACCACATTCTCTACTCCCTTCTTGTCTCTGATTTCAATGTTGAACTCTTGTAGGAGTAACATCCATCGGAAGAGACTGGGTTTTGCATCTTGCTTTGTGAACAAATACTTCAAAGCAGCGTAATCAGTAAAAATGATCACTAGTGACCCTACGAGGTAAGATCGGAACTTGTCCAGGGCAAAGATAACTGTTAGTAACTCTTTCTCTATAGTGGTGTAATTCTTTTGTGCCTCATTAAGAGTTTTGCTAGCATAGTATATCACATGAGGTTTCTTATTCTCCCTCTGCCCTAACACAGCTCCTACCGTGTAATCACTAGCATCGCACATAAGTTCAAATGGGAGGGACCAATCAGTGGACTGAATGACAGGTGCAAAAATGAGTGATTTCTTTAATTTCTCAAAAGCAACTTGACACTCACCGTTCCACTCAAAAGGTATGTTAAGGGCTAGGAGGCGACATAAAGGTCTAGCTATGGCACTGAATGAAGCGATAAATCACCTATTAAAACCAGCATGGCCAAGAAAAGACCTAATCTCTCTCACGTTCCTTGGAGCGGGTGATTTTTGAATTGACTCAACTTTGGACTGATCAACCTCAATACCCCTGGAAGAAACAATATGTCCCAAAACACTTCCTTGAGTAACCATGAAATGACACTTCTCCCAATTTAGCACTAAATTTGTTTCTTTGCACCGGGCCAGAATTTTCTCCAAATTTTCTAGACAACTCTCAAAACTGTCTCCGTACACTGAGAAGTCATCTATAAAGACTTCTACCACTTTCTCAACCAATTCACTGAAAATACTCATCATGCATCTTTGAAAGGTTACAGGGGCATTGCACAGACCAAATGGCATTCGTCTGTAAGCAAATGTCCCGAATGGACATGTGAACGTGGTTTTCTCCTGATCCTCTAAGGCAATTTCAATCTGATTGTACCCAGAATACCCATCTAAGAAGCAGTAGAAGGCATGTCCCGCTATTCTCTCTAACACCTGATCCAAAAATGGGAGCAGAAAATGATCATTTCTAGTCACAGAGTTGAGCTTCCTGTAATCTATGCACATCCGCCATCTAGTCTGGATGCGTGTAGGAATGAGCTCATTGTTCTCGTTTGCTATCACAGTGACTCCTGACTTCTTAGGTACGACTTGAGTTGGGCTAACCCATTTGGAATCAAATATAGGGTAGATGATGCCAGCATCTAAGAGCTTCAACACCTCCCCCTAACCACTTTCTTCATGTTTGGATTTAACCTTCTCTGCATCTGTCTCACTGGCTTTGCATCTTCTTCCAAGAAAATTCTATGGGTACAAATTAAGGGACTAATGCCATGCAGGTCTTTTATAGTCCAACCTAGAACTTTCTTATGTACCTTTAACAGATTCAACAATTGTTCCTCCTGTTGAGGATTCAGACTTGATGAGATCACCACCGACAAAGATTCTTCTTCACCTAGGAATGCATACTTAAGGTTGTTTGGAAATGGTTTCCTTTCAGGTGCGGGTGAGCAGCTTAAGACAGATTCAATTTTCTTTCGAGAGCAATCTTGCTGCTCCAAAAATTCCTCCAAGCCAAAATTTTCCCGAGCAAATTCACAGTTAATGTACTCCTCACTCAATGTCTGTATCAGATCAGCTTATTCAGTCTCATTCTCCACATCAGGTTGTTTGGAAACCCTAAAAATGTTTGTTTCCAAAGTCATATTTCCAAATGATAATTTCAAGATTCCATTCCTATAGTTGATGATGGCATTTGATGTGGCAAGGAATGGTCGACCTAAGATGACTGACACAGGAGGCTGAGGCTCCTGATGCGGATGGGTGTCCAAAACGATGAAGTCCATCGAAAAGTAGAACTTATCGATTTGTACTATAACATCCTCCACAATTTCTCATGGAACTTTGACTGATCGATCAGCCAGCTAAAGGGTCACTCAAGTGGGCTTGAGCTCACCTAATCCCAACTGTTGATACACACTATATGGCAACAAATTGACACTAGCTCCTAAATCCAAGAGTGCCTGATCAACTTTTTGACTTCCTATGATGCATGAAATGGTTGGACAGCTTGGGTCTTTGTATTTGGGAGGAGTTTTCAATTGGAGAATGACGCTGACTTGTTCGGTCAGGGATGCCTTTTCATGCACATTTATTTTTCTTTTGACAGTGCACAGATCTTTCAAAAATTTTGCATATGAAGGTGTTTGTTTGATTGCATCCAACAGCGGGATGTTGATTCTCACTTGCTTAAACACTTCATATATATCTGCATTTTGTTGCTCTTTTTTCAAATGATTCAACCTATGTGGAAAAGGTGGTTTGGGCCTGTATTAAATTGCTTTCCCATCTTCTTTTTGTTTTTCATTTTTCTCATTTTTTCATTTTCCTCATTTTTTTCATTTTTTTCATTTTTCTCCACGGTGGATTCATGATCTTTTTGTTCTTCCTCTTCAACAGCAGGTTGGTTTATCTTAGGATCAGTTGGTTTTTCAATTAATCTTCCACTTCTTAAGGCAATCATCGCTTGCACTTGTTCATGAATGTTAGTTTATCTATTTAAAGCTTCTACTTGGTTGGTTTGCCTAATTGGGTTAGGATTAGTTTAGGATGGAAACCTTCCGGGTTCTCTCACACTCAATGTTTGTGTTAACTTGGTCAACTGGCTCCTAATGTCTTCTATAGCTCTATTTGTTTGGTCTTGATTTTTGACAAGCTGAGCAACCTGATTGTTGATGCCTGTTTGACTTTGGATGAACTGGTGCAAGGTATCTTCCAAAGATCTCCTACGAGGAGGTTGGTAAGTATTGGATGAAGAACCTTGATTTTGTTGGAAGGTGTGTTGTTGTGCAGGGAAAGGAGGTTGAGAATGATTTCCAAAATCATTTCTCCAAGAAAAATTGGGGTGATTTCTATTATTGGGATGGTATGAATTGTAGTTCTGATTATTCCCATAATAGGCTCCACTCTGATTTTGATTTTGTCTCCCCTCAAAATTGTGTGAATGATTGTTATTAGTCTGCCCATACAATACCTCCTTAAAAGCAGGTAGGATAGGACATTCTTCAGTTGAATGATCTGTTGTATCACACATAGCACACTTTACTTCCATTTGATTAACGGATTGCACCTTTTTGGGTTCTATGTTTTCAACTTTCTTTGTTAAAGCAGTTAGTCTTGCATTTAAATCGCCACTCTCACTCAGTTGGTATCTCCCTCTAGGTTGTGGATTTTCTCTTGAATCAAGAGCAAATGTTGGACCAACTTTCCAATTCCTTGTATTCTCAGCCAATGTGTTAAAGAGTGAAAAGCTTATTCTGGAGTCTTCTCATAGAATTCCCCATTGCACATTGTAGAAACTAACATTTTCAATTGGGGAGTGAGTGAATCATAAAAGAAACTGACCACTCTCCATTGCTCAAAATCATGGTGCGGACAAGTGTGAAGAAGGTCTTTAAACCTTTCCCACGCTTGAGCAAAATTCTCATTTTGTTTACAGGCAAAGTTCATGATATGTCTTTGAAGAGTAGCAGTTCTGTTGGCAAGAAAGTATTTTTTTAAGAAAGTTGCTTGCATTTCTCTCCAAGTTCCTATAGATCTAGGTGGGAGAGTGCCTAACCACATTTTTGCCTTATCTTTCAGTGAGAATGGAAAGAGTTTTAATCTTATGACATCCTCATTTTTTGTATGGTCCATGCAAGTGTTACATACTTCCTCAAATTCTTTCATATGAGTATATGGATTTTCAGAATCCATGCCATGAAAAGTTGGCAACAATTGGATTGTGCCAGGTTTAAAGTTAAACCTATGATGGTTGATGGGAAGAATAATGCATGAAGGGGTTGTCTGCCTAAGAGGATGAAGATACTCCCTAAGGGGTCTGATCATCTCTTGATCAATGGGATCAGGGTCACCGTGGTCACTACCACGTGCAGACATGTTGTGTGCAAGTGGCATGTTCTCATTGTGTTGAGACATAAGTGATTGATATTCTATAGTTCTACCTGACCTAAGTATCATACACCATATACAAACAAAAATAAAGTAAAAAGAAAAAAAGAAGAAACAGAGTTACCAAATTTATCAGGAGATGCTTATTCTTATTTTTTTTTTCTTTTTGTTTTTGCCTCAATCTCCCTGGCAACGGCGCCAAAATTTGGTTGCACTCTCACCCTGCAATTAAAACACAAAACAAAACACAATAAAAATTTTATATTTTTTTTCTTTATTTAGGTGAGAGGTTTATACTCGTCAGTGTACGAGTGCAGTTGTAGTCCAAATTTAAATTTATACTTTCTGGATGAGTCCAGGTCGTCCACTGAGAGATTTATTTATGGAAAAAGAAAAAGAATATCACACACACGCTCACGCATTTAGATGGATTGATAACATGATTTTTTCTTATGATTTTTTTAGATAACAGATACTAGAAAATAAAGCAAGGTAGAAGTTGAAATAAATGCTTAATGTGAGGATATAAAATTGGATAGCACTCGAGTTAAGAAAATTTCAGCACCAACCTGTTGATTCCCAAATTTTAGCAAACAAGGTTAGTAACATTAATTTAATTTCAGATATGAGGATTTGTTATTAAATGCAATTAGAGATGATGATAGTTCTAGTTTAAGCAATCCCCATACATGATATGCGGGATTCTAATTTAAGCAACTACCATAAATCCACTTACAATTAATATACAAAATGACTAAATTAATCATCCGGGTTTGGGTGTGATAGCATTTCCAGTTCTAGTAACTCCCATGTGTGACATGAAAGCTCTAAGTTAGACTTATGCTCCAATCCAAACCTAGTGATTTCCCAATAATTAAAACACACTCATACTGAAATTTAAATTAATGTTACTCATTTAAAGCACAGCTTTCTTTGGGAATCATTAGCGTTAGACACTATCCTTGCCTTAACCCAATATTAGATTTAGCTACTCATTTCCATTTAAAAGTTAATTGACAAGAATTTAAATGATAAGAATTAAAATAACAGAAACTAACCAGCCATTTTAGGCAGTGGATAATTAAAAGACAAGAATTAAAATTTCATAAATTTAAAGGCAGAAATTAACCGGCCATTTAGGCAATGGATAATAAAGTAACAATAAATGACATAAGAATTTAAAAGAAGAAAGAAAGGAAGTAAGATTACAAGAGAAAACAAGAGAGAGAATAAGAGCAATTCTCTAAGAGAAACTCTAAGAACAAAACTAAACTTTGATTCAAGTAATAACAACCTCCTCACAAATGCACCCAAGTGAGCTATTTATAGCCCACAAGATGCAATACAAACCACAAAATTATTTAACTAAACATAATTATATCTAATGGGCACTCACAAAACATTCACCTAACTAGTGGAAGAAAATTAGGTAAAAGACAAAAAATACAAAAGACTTTAGGTGGTGGAATACTCATAAGAATACAAAAGACTTTAGGTGGTAAAGCACTCATAAAAATACAAAACAAAGAAAAGTCTTCTACAAATTGGGTTTTGTTGGGCCTTTGATTGGTCTTGGGCTTTTGGTTGGTCTTGGGTCTTTCTTATGTTGGATTCTATTTGATAGTTGAGCCAAGTGCACTTGAAACATCCTCTAGACTCCATAATTGGCCCATGAATTTGAGAAACAATAATGGGTAATCCAACGTCTTCGATTTATACCCCTAATTAATTGTAGAAGTCAACTTCCTTGCTTTATCCTATAATAATATGTAATGAAAATAATTATTTATTTTAAGCATAATTATAAAGCCAAAATGAGGATATAATTCATTAAGATTTAGGAAATATTGATCCCTCATCATAGGCCCACTGATGCCAAAGTCAAATAATGTCATGATATAAAATACAAAATGAGTGTGGGTTATGGGTGAGTGAGTCTTTGAATGGGTGTCTTCAGATGGGTTTATATCTGAAGTGTTAGGTTTAGGTCTTTGGGTGCTAGATCTAGATCTCAAGTGTGCGAACCCAAGGGCTATTTATGAGCTTTGATGGCTAAGCCATATGGAAAGGTAAGACATATGGGATGCTCGATGGATTAACTCTTCAGGCAAAAAGTCTGCAGATGAGGATGGAGGGCTTGAAGGTACCTTCAGGGATAGGATGCCCTGAGGAGAATCCCTCGAGTGAGACTCACCCGAAGACTCTTCGGGATTAAGGGCTTAGGGGAATTTGAAGGGCTACCTGTTTGAAGACTCTTCAGAGTCATTGGGAGACTTATACTCGAAAGACTCTACGGGGTCTTTCGAGTCTTTGGCCTTCTTTGATATTTTCTTGGATTTTGGTTAGATTTAGCTAGGGTATCCCATAACAATTAATAATGTTACAAGCTTGTAAAACTTAACTAATGAAAGTTTAGTGCTTGTAAGTTTAACTGATGAAAGTTTAAGAATCTTTCTACATTAAAAGAGGACAACATATTGAGCCACACTTTTCTTCATTCCCTGCCACTAATATACTTTATTTAGATCTTTAAACATCTTGGTACCAATAGGATGTATAGTATACTTAGGTCAATTTGCCTAATCCAAAATTGGTTGCCTCATATCCCATTTGCTTAGCATCCATACTCTATTATTGAATAGGAGTATCCCATATTCAAACTCAAAATTAGGTTTTCTTACCTAACACTACTCATCATCCCGTTGGTGAAACTTTAGATCCGTTACAAAACCTTGTATAATTTGCTCTGCCGAATCTAACTAAGTCAAACTAGTAACATAGGCAATTTTTATTTTGGGAGTTACTCCCATTATCAAAGAGCTAAAAGCTTCCTCAAATTGCCACTCACACAAGCCATCAACTGGACCACCAAAGTAGGCTCTTTCCTACTCAAAGATCCATCACGACATTAGCTAACCCTTGGTAATATTATATCATGCATGTTATTACCAAAATACAACAATTAAAATTTTGTTGTGCATGAATCCCTGGACCACAATTGAGCAAGGCATTCTAGTAGATTTATACTCCATGAAATAGGCAACAAGTGGCTCCATTGTCTGAGAGAAGTGCGAAGTGTTACTCGGAGGGACTCTAGTCTCTAGCTATCTAATAAGGGCGATCTGGAAGGATACTGTGGTCACCCAGAAAGATGTAGTCTAGGAGAAGTATGGTTTCTTGAGGAAAGGCTTACAAATGATGTGAGTGGTGAGCGGGCCAAGTCGGTGGTGTCTGGGTCAAGTGTTGCATGTGGGGTAGCTACGTGGCCTGTTAGTGCGAGCAACCCTCATGGCTTATGGCATCCGATGAGACTGCATCCGTATCTAGATAAGCTTACAACAATGGTGGTATATGAGAAAACTACATTACTTATTGGTGCGCGCAACCCACGTTGCTTGTGGCACTCGGGAGGACTTTGCACTCATCTAGGAAAAGCTTGCAATATTCGAGAAAACTATTCCAACTATCTTGGAGAATTGCACACATGAAACCAAGTTAGAAGACATGTAGCGATTCCTCTCCTGTGTATGCCCTCTGATGCTTAAGTCAATATAAGAAGAAAAATGGTTGTCCAGGGGAACTATAAACTATGATGGTTTCGCTGGATGCACAGTAAATGTAGTATGCAATTAGAATAACTGATGTCAGTAGGACAAAAAGTGGATCCCCCTTTCCCTAGGAGGGAAGGGGTATTTATGGGCATTTTTACTAAGAATGTTGGAGGTGGACACAGGTCACTCAGGTGCAAGGATAGTTGTCTAGGTTTAGGCTTGGATAGGCTTAAGAAGAATCTCCCCTGAAAGACTTAATGGCCTAGGGAGTCCTTTGGGAGAAGGTGGGTCTTGTAGCGAGCTAATAAACCAGAGTACTAATTTCTAAGTGACTTATCTAAGGGAAATATCTTTTTTTGTATTCTGAAGGTACTCGTGTGGGGCAACTTGGTGAGTGAGATAACTCAGTGAGTGGGGCAGCTCACACATCTTGTTAGTGCCCGGTCCTTAGGGTAGTTGCCTCGTATGGTAGCTCGGTGCACTGTCCCCTATGGAAGTTGCATGGCTTGAGAGCCTATGTGTCTTTCTAGAGCACACACAGTCCCCAAGTGGACTTGCCTTAAGTGAGGTCCCAGTGTAGTGTCCCCAAGGGACTTGCCTTAAGTGAGGTCCCAGTGTGGTGTCCCCAAGGGACTTACCTAGTTCAGGGTCTTGCATGGCTTGCTAGAGTGAAATCCCCTAGGGAACTTGCTCCACTCGGGTGTTTGGGTTCGCAAGGTCCCTCGAGTGAACGTTCCTCTCACGGTTAATTGGTTCACGTATGTGCAAGCAACTTGTCTCACCCATCCTCCTTACATGAGGGCTTCTAACCATGCATGGTAACTTGTCTCACTTGGGTCTATCACCTTGCAACTGTGCTAGATAAGCATTGTACCATTATCGCAGATCATGTCTCGAGTAATCTTAGGACAACCTTTGTAGCTTATTTTTCGTATGGATATTTTTGAAAAATATACCTAGGTGTACACTTGACTGATATATGGCATAACAATAGCCTTCCCCTCTTTTCTTTGACTTTTAAGTCAAAGGGAAGAGTATATGGATTTTGCGCATCCACCTAGAAAGTGAATTTTCATCTAGGTTAAATACTAGTCGATATAGTATCCAACATATTTGGCATTCTCGAGGAAAGCCAAAGAAAGGTTTTTTGAAAATGCACATGCTAGATAGGAAAGTAAACAAGTAAGGTGATGATGTCGTGTATTGCCTTTTCCTTTTCCTTAAATCTATCAACCATACTTAGAAAGTTAAATATGGAAAGATAAGACCAGTTGGTGGCATACGTGTTAGTTCTAATGATGGAAAATATATCCTAAGAGGGAGGGTGAATTGGGATACGTATAAATTTTTCTTCTTTTAACATTAATTAATGACAAATGACTAGGTTTTGAAATATAGGCTTTATGTTTCAAAATAAATGTTTCTGTTTTGAAAGGTTTCGAAATATACAGTATATGTTTCGAAATATAGAATATATATTTCGAAATATACCTTTTTGTTTTGCTTGTTTCGAAATCTTTTAACTTGTATTTTGAAATAACAACGATACCAAGGATGTTTGAGATCAAAGATATGTATATATATATATATATGTGCTTATGCTAAAAGAAAATTTATTTTAGTTTTTGATAATGATTCTTTTGAAAGTTTGAGCAATGAGTAATAAGAAAACAAAATAACAAATTGAGTGCACATGATATTTATAGTGGTTTGGCACCCTGCCTAGTCCACTACCTTTAAGTATTTTTCAATCCCAATCACTTTCACTAGTGAAACAACACAAGGGTTTTACCACGGTTCACCCTAAAACCTTAGTACACAATGAGTTTTAAGGCTCAACTCAAACCTTACAACAAATGAGAAGATAAATGACGTTTGATCTTTATAGCCCAATGAATTGGTAACAATGAATATCTTACCAGTGGCTGTACAAACCTTTTATATCAGCTTGTGATGAGGAGAGCTAAATGAGGTGAAACTTCTTGTTTCCATTTGCTTCTCCTTTGCACAACAAAATGTATGTGAATCTTCATTGAGAGCTTAATAAAATGCTTTTGTTCACCACTTGTGCTTCTATATGTTGTGTTATCTCTTGTTGTTCAAACACTTGCTATTTATATCAAGGCATAGAACTTTGATCGTTTCTAGCTGTTAGAGACAAGATTTAAATCAATGTTTCGAAACATAGCTTATGGGTTTTGAAACATCATAAATTTACACTAAGGTTTTGAAAAACATATACCCCATGTTTCCAAACATCCAACTTTTATAGCTGGACTTGCACTTGAGACAACATTAAGTGGAGACAAGCCCACTAAGATTTTTATAATAATCTCCAATTCTAATTTGAATTTGAATTCACAAAAGATGGAGATTAAATTAAAAAGTGATCTTGAGAATCTTTTAAATGGAGATAATATTAAAAAGATGTAATTCAATTTTTAATTGCTCTTAATGACAGAAATGTTAGAGGTTTTGAAACATAGACCAAAGCCTCATAGATATTTCGGAATAGCATACACACTTAGAAAAACATTTGAAGCCTAATCAAAGGAGTTTCGAAACATGTATAGAAACATGGTTTAGCAAGGTTTCGAGAAATGATGCATGGACTTTAGGTTTTTCAAACTTTTGAATTCTCGAGCCAAAACCTTTCATGCATATTTCAAAACGTAGAAAGCAAATATGAGATTAACATAATAAATTTTTCATTCTAACATTGGTTTTTCATTAGACACATTTTTCTCATTAATCAAAAAATATGTTACAACAATACCTTGACTTATGAGAGCATTCCTCTATTACTTAGCTGGAACTTTTTCGTGTCATGTTAGTTGTTAGTAAGTATTTGGTTCCCTAGTTGTAGAGTAGGGGAGTATCAAAATCCTTAACACAAACAAGTTAGTATATGTGATGCGCCGGCCCCACTACTGAATGTCACCGTAACCCAAGGTTATATCAAGAGGTCCCACTTCGGAGGCTAGCTATGCCCTAAGAACAGAAGAATAAAAATAATGTGGGCGCCCTAGGTGAGGTCCAAGCTTCACTGCCTCCGACCATCAAGAACTTGAGGTCTAAAACTCATAAGCAGCGGAAGGACACTCGAGTCTTGAGTCTGACCTGTGCGCCATAAATAAATTAATAAGTTGCAATTTAGGCATATACTATAACTCACTCACACAAAATGTTCATTATTACAAAAGAAACAAGTATAACTGACAAGTACAAATAGCATTTGACATAACCATTAAACAAAATAGTTACAAGTTACTAGACCTGCATTCCCATCATGGGTTGCCTCTCTCATCATCCAGCTGATCATCGGGATACATCACCTTTCCCTTACCAGACCC
Organism: Diospyros lotus; assembly: GCF_014633365.1. Lineage (NCBI taxonomy): Eukaryota > Viridiplantae > Streptophyta > Magnoliopsida > Ericales > Ebenaceae > Diospyros > Diospyros lotus. The sequence continues at coordinate 17,856,742 of NC_068344.1, forward strand.
TGAGCTATCTGCGTGGTTAGTGGGAATGAAAGGGTGAGTCTTGGGACTTAGTAAAGGTAATATGTAATGGAGTAAATTATTAAGCATGACATCATAGAGAAATATGAAGTGCAACATACATGCAAGCCCATCCACCGCACCTATCTCAGGCTCTAGGTGGCCCCTAGTGGCTTCCTCCAAGACCTTATCTCGAGACTCCCATGGTTAGAAATCCACTGGCCCATGCCTAGGCAGCCATGACAAAAGAAATTTACACACATATCATATTAAACCCTTACCTCGAAATACGTGTCATCTGGTGATTTATTAGACATACCGTCAATGCATCTAAAAATCCCTTAACAAAATATTTGTAACGTAATGTCAAGAAACTAATTTAGCAACCCATAACTAAATTCACTTAGCTACCGAGTCCACTAAATTAACCTATTCATTAATTAACTAATTTCTTAAATTAACTAATTTAAACATCATCCCTTAAATTAACTAACTTACTAATTTAAACATACTATTTCATGAGATTTACCTCTTTGCAGATTGCCCAATCCCTTGCACCTCCTCTCTGCCTCTGCTTCTCTTCTTGCCTTCAAAATTGCCTTAAATTCTTCACGACCTAACTCCCCTATTTATACTCAAATTTAATGAGCCTTCACTTAATTTATTCATTCAGAGCCATCATTTGATGGCCCATTCATAGCTACATCATCATTCTTATTCTCTTTAATTTCCAATGGAATTTACATAAAAAAAAAGAGAAAGCAAATGGTTGTGGCATACAAGGCAGAGGGCAGCCCTAGCGCTGCCACATGGCACGACTAGGAGGGCTATGCGATAGCATGGCCGCGCACGCTCACACATATGGGCACCATATAGCACCTTAGAACGGCGCCGTTTGGCACTTGGCTTGCTGGAAAAAATACTCCAGCTTTTCTCTTGCACGCTTGCTCCCTCACTAGAACTTGGGACCTCACTCAACACACCCGTACAGGCAACCGCCCGCACTAGTCACTATCATTACATATACATTGCGCACTAATTTACTTAAAGTGATCCTGCACCTTTTCCGAAAATTGCACTATGGCCCCAATCTTTCAAAATTCACACACCCACACCCACACCTAATTTTTTCCTTATTTCACTTACACCCTAAAATTTTCAAAAAAATCCACTAATTTAATTTATTCCATTCTTTCATTATTTTCATAAATATTTTCAAATAAAATAATTAATTGCCCATTTCCTCAAAATGATATAATTTATTATTTTTCCAAGTTTTGGGATGTTACAATCTCTCATCCTTAATAAATTTTGTCCTCGAAATTTGAACATCTCTTCATATTATATACCAATTGTGACATTACTCGTGGCCTTCAAATAAGTAAGGGTATCGTTTTTGCATTTCCTCTTCCATCTCCCAAGTTGCTTCTCATTCCGAGTATCCCTATCTGACATAATATTCATAGGAACCCCATGAAGGCGAACAATTTCCTTGATGTAAAGTCGGGCAAGTTGTTCAAGGCCCATTGTGCTCCTTATGGGTAAGAAATGCAATGATTTTGTTAGTCGATCCACAATCATCCAAATAGCATCAGCTTTCTTTGGAGTTCGGGGTAAACCCATGATAAAGTCTGTCGTCACATGTTCCCATTTCCATTCGGGAATTTCTAGTGGTTGCAAACTCCCTAACGGCTTTTGATGTTTAGCTTTTATTCGTTGATAGGTGTCATATTTTCTTACGAACTAAAGCACGTCTCTCTTCATTCCTGGCCACCAGTACATTTCCCGTAGATCATGATACATCTTGGTGGCTGTAGGGTGTATCGTATATGGTGTCTGATGTGCCTCGTTCAGAATTTCCTGTTGTAGCTTGCTAAGGTGTAACACCCCGTCCTATCGGAGGGCGTGCCACTATGCTGGGGTCCTTCGCATACATACATATTCCCTTTTCCCTTATACATTTCTTATACATCAGATACCGTATCTCAAGGGAAAATCCCCCTAGCAAATCATTAAAAATGCGGAAGCAAGAATCGAAACCTGATATGGTACATATTCAATTCACTTATATTATATCATAACGAATTCATACCATATATTACATTATATCTTTAACAGCCTTAATACATGAAGAATCCATAATATTCTAACAAGGCTAATCATATGAAACCTCGAATACATAGCTATTTCTCAACAAATAAAATATTAGAATCTCCTGCTGAATCCATCGGCCACACCATCACGTGCCGTCATACCCAACCTGCTCATTGCCCTAACTACAAGTCTCAACTGGAACGTTGAATGTTCCAGGGGCATAACCCATTAAAAGATGAAACTTCTAGTGAGGGTCCAAAAACATATATGAATGCATGATGCAATAACATGAATAACATTTGCCCTTAGTGTAACTTCCCTGGCCCGCAAGCCCGGCTAGGAATCCTAGGCAAATCCCGAACCTCTGTAGGATAAGCCTAATGTTATTCCCTCAACGCCCTTTGGGAATTACGGCTACACTCTGGGGGCGACATCCCATTCCCATGCACAAATATCAATATGACAATAATATCGTGCCATGCAAATATTACGACTTTCCATGCAATATGACAAATGAATATTGCATTCATAAATAGCATGCATATATAACAATCATATCATAAATATAAGTTCTGGTGAGAATACCACTCACCTTTGCCAAAGATCAAGACACCTCAAAAAGCGTGCATCGCCTCGATATGCGTGCACGACCTCGAATCTCGTGCCAACTCTCAAAAGTTGCACCAATCATAAAATATCCTCAATATTTAATCACTAAATAATATTTAATCACTAAATATCCTCAATATTCCATTTATTTCCTTTTTTCCTTCATTTTCCTTCATTTTTCCTTCTAAAAATCCCAATAAATACATCGAGACTATTTTCTCAAATCTAATTTTGCAACAATTCTTAATATCCAATGAACTTCAAGGGAAAAATACTGGACTTACCTCGGTGGTGCATTTTCATGCAAAACGAAGCTCTTTGGTGCGAAAATCGAGACACCAAAAACTCCAAATCCAAAACTAATGGCACACACTTCAAGATCTTGATTTTTTAGGAATTCACAAATTTTTCTCACATTTTTCCATGCAGGGACGTGCCCTCACGAGCTCAAGGAGGATGCCCCACGCGCCTGCGCGTGAAACCAGCGTGTGCACTGCACGCGACCCTTCTTCTCCGGCGATCTGGTTTGCCGGCCGGCACCGGAATCCGACCCCGACTCCACCACTTGATAGACCCCTTGAAGTCGATCACTGGGGTACCTCTTGAGCTCCCAAAGGACAGCCGGATGGCCTCCGATTTGACGACCAAACTCTCGGCCACGCCTCCCGCCTCCAAACTCCGGCCAAGCTCGAAACCCACTCAAACCCCAACCAAAATGCACGAAACTCTCCAGAAACCCTCATCAGCTCATGGGTTTCAAAATCCCTATGCTTTTATCCTCTAATTCGTTCATTTGAGCCTTCGATTTGAAGGTTTAAACTTCCCAGTTTTTGGCCATTTCGTGTGTTATTTATAGGCTCAAATCGGACCTCCAAACGGCCATGGGTGCCTTGCCCAAAGCCTCGAGCTTCCCCTACACCTCTTGGGTGACCCAAAAACATGGAAAAATGGCCTCGATTGGCCGATTACAGGTCGCGACCAACCGACCAAGACACGGTCGGATTTTTCAAAAATCCAGCCACCTCGATGCTCACCCACGACCAGGCTTTGGTCCTTGAGCTTCCCCGACCCGAGGCCTCGAAATCCCAATGGTTGGAAGCCCCTTTCCAGAGACCGTCCGAGGCTGTCGGCCATGGCAGCTTTCCAGCTTTGCAAAATTACACTTTCGTCCTCTGATTTCTGACTTTTACATTTTGGCCCTTCTCATCATCCCTTGATCTTTCTGACATTTCCACTAGGACCCTCGAGTCCTAAAATCTTCATTTCCTTCTTTGAAGATTTTGAAAAATTACTGTTTCAACTACCTTCCGGCCGATTCGACAAATTTCAAGAAATTACACTTTGACCCTTAAACTTTTGGGCTATCTTATTTTGACCCTTTCGACTTAGCCCCTTAACTTTCCATTATTGCTTTCAAGACCCTAAAGTCCTAAAACATCATTTTGACCACTGAAGGGTTCAAAACAACCTTGATTCAGCCTCCCTTATGCAATTTCCAAAAACTGCACTTAGGCCCGAATCTTCGTTTTGGCCTCAAACCCTCTTGTTTCTTCCTGAAACCTCTGAAGGGTTGTTCCTTATGAAAAACCGAAGCCCCCTCAAGCTTACGTTGACTTCCGAAAAGTCTCTTATAAAGATTCGATTTTGCAGCCTAATTGGTAGTTGTCTTTTTAGCTGTACCGAAAACTGTTCCCGATCTGATTTCTTTCGGCACCATAAATCCTATCTCGGGGTGCTCGTTAACACCATATCATTTTTCTTTGGCATCTCGGCTCCAGGGCACTCCCGGCAATCGATTTGGTCATCTATACGATAATAAATTACCGTTATACCCTTCATTTATACTTAAATTCCATTTTTACCCCAAGATAAATTACCCTTGAGTCCTTTAGAATTTCTCGGGTATTACATAAGGGCTGGCACATACACTCGTCTATTCATTTGGAGTATTCTGTTGCGATACTCAAATCCCAATTGCTTGGGTTTGCTCGTTCCCATCTATCCACTATTCCAAATTCCCTTCTTGAGTTCTAGCCTATTTAATTTTGCCCCACAAACTTACTTATAATTGCATTTTCACTACAATCACTGTCTGGCTATATAGTTTCACATTAAGAGTCAATCCTATAAATTCCTCAGTCAGAGTTTGTAGGCAGATTGCTTGACATGCTCCTACCATAAAACTCTTTTGACTTAGTGCATCTACCACCATATTTGCTCACCGAGGTTAGTACTAGATGGTACAATCATAATCCTTTAGAAACTCTAACCACCGACGCTGATGAAGATTTAGATCTCGTTGGGAGAAGATATACTTTAAACTCTAATGATCCACATATATCACAAATTCCTCCCCGTATAGATAATGTCACCACAGCTTCAAGGCATGTACCACTACTGCTAATTCCAAGTCATGCACTGGGTAATTCTTTTCATGAGGGTGTAATTGTCGAGACTCGTAGGCGATCACCTTCCAGTGTTGCATCAGCACACATCCTAACCCTATTCCCAAGGCATCTGTGTATACCTCGTATCCTCTGGAAGCTTCAAGTAACCCCAGAATGGGTACTGTTGTAAGTCTGAACTTTAGTTCCCGAAAGCTCCTTTCACAATGCTCATCCCAAACAAACTTGACCTCCTTTCGAGTAAGTTAAGTCAATAGAGAATTACTCTGCCAGTCCAAGGAAACTTCTTACCTCAGAAATAGTAGTGGGTTGCAGCCACTCCTTTACTGCCTTCACCTTTGCAGGATTCATTAATATGCCTTGGCTTGAGATTATATGCCCCCAAAAGGTAACTTCCTTCAACCAGAAGTCACACTTACTAAATTTTGCATACAACGTATGATCCCTTAGCGTGGATAGAGTAATTCTCAAATGCTCACGATGAGCTTCCTCACTTGGTGAGTGTACCAATATATCATCAATAAACACAATGATAAATTTGTCTAAGTACGATCTAAATGTCCAGTTCATCAAATCCATAAATGCCATTGGTGCATTGGTCAAAGCAAACGGCATCACCAGATACTCATAGTGACCATACCGTGACCGGAATGCCGTCTTAGAAATATCCTCTTCTTTTATTTTTAATTAGTAATACCCTGACTTAAGTCAATTTTAGAGAATACTCGAGCCTCTTGCAGCTGGTCAAATAAGTCATCTATCCTGGGCAGTGGATACTTGTTCTTAATAATCACCTTATTTATTGCACTATAATTAATTCACATTCTCAAACATCCATCCTTTTTGCGCACAAATAACACAAGCGCTCCCCAAGGCGACACACTAGGGCGAATAAAATCTCTATCCAGTAAGTCTTGTAACTGAATCTTGAGCTCCTGTAGCTTAGTTGGGGCCATTCGGTAGGGTCGGATGGATATAGGGTTGAGATGGGCTTTGAGGAGTAAATTAATGGTAAATTCAATTTCTCTATCTGGAGGCAAACTTGGTAAGTCTTCTGGGTGTTAGGAAGCCAGCAACCGTGAAGCTTTGATTCTACCAAGTTATGATCCGTAGAGTTGCAAGCGCGAACTCCTCTAAGTCGGTCCACGAACTCCTCGAGTAATGCTAGCAACCCTAGGCACCTCTTAAGAGATCCAAATTTCTTCCTCTTTTTTCCAACTTCTTAAGTTGCATATTTATAGAGTTAAAAACCCCTAATCGTGCCTTAGAAAACCCCTAAACAATTTAAGCCTGGCCCTTAATCACATTAGGCTGAATCTCTCTTTTAAATTATGGAACGAGCTTGACCTAAGTGTGTGACCCTTTAGGTCCACCATTGGGCTAGATGTAGGGCCAATTCTATTGGGCTATATCAAGGCCTAGCTTATTAGATTAATTAAATTCTTTAATTAAACTTATGGGCTTCTTAATTAACACATCTTATGAGCTTCTTAATTAAACTCTTTAATTAATATTTTTAGAATTAATCATATTAATTCTAAAACCCTACATATCATGGTTAACGTCTAGCAACATGCCATGAATACCTAGCCAACGATGAAAAAACATGGACCTTTTCAATTACAATTATCATGTAGTAAAATCCTTTCATCAATCTATGTCCCGATTGAATTTAGTGTATGGTTTTATGACGAAACCCTAATCATTCAATAACTATGTATATCTATTCCAGATTTATGACTTGATAGGTGAAATCAAAACACCTTTTGATTTCCACCTCACCTTGGCCAAGGATTTCCTCAGTCATGAAATTATCGGAATACATAGGACATCTTCTCATCTTATCGATAAGTGATGAATCCTATTTCAACATTCACAAGCCTTTATATGTGATAAGGTTACGCCCAATGATAATTTGTTAATGACTCCATTAGAATCCAAAAAAGAATCAAAGCGTAACCAGTCAAATATAAGACTACCATGATGTCTCAAGTCTGAGGATCAATCTACACTATTGCAACATAGGAATTTCAATTCGACATTAAATAATAACCATTAGGAATTCTATAGCGGGTCAGTTCGGTGTACTTATTCTTATAATAAACACCCACATATATGCACTAGTGTCCTTACACCAATATCCATGAAATGAGATATTCTCCTAATTGAGCATGCATCATATGTACTAGTCTATCCGAGTTATCAGTGTCCAATCCTACTAACTCTATGACTAGGAACATTTAAGATCAAGACTTGAAAGGAATATGTTTCATGATCGTCATCTCTATGGACGACCATATTCCATGAGCCTATTTGATCTATGAACTTTGTCAAATATGGATTACAATAAATAATGATGACAACCATCAATGACAAATAAAAACATAATGCCTTGTAATAACAATTGATTGAAGATAATGAATCAAAATGTAAAGTATGATCAATTATATTGTGGGCATAAGTCTAACACTAGGAACACATTTAGGTATTCTCTTACAACTTCTATAACCTCCACCTTCTTCTAGTGCTTCTCACTGGCCACCACTTGTACCGCATAACCTAGATCTCCTTTATCCAAACACTTTCTAGCTCCCAAAGCGAATATAATCTTTAAGGGTTGCCCTACTTGAGCTCTAATAAATTTTTTAGCTTTCCTATTAGGCCCTATCAATTTAGCTACCAGCTTTCCATAGTCTAACTGAGCTTGATATAGGAACAAGAAGTCTATACCCAGCATAATATCAAAATCCCAAATTTCCAACAAATTCAAATCCACTGGAAATACAGTTTCTCTTATTAAAACTGGGCATTCCGACACTACCCAGTGTGAATGAGACCAAGTCCTCGTTGGAGTTTGTACAGTTATGGGAACACATGACTCCTTGGTACTTAAATTTGCATAATTTACTAAGGCGTATGATATAAAAGAGTGCGTAGCCCCTGAGTCTATCAGTGCATGCATGCATGTATTTTGAACTAGGAGCATACCTTTAATTACTCGTGGGTTTATTGCTATGTCAGTCTTCGTTAGATTGAACATCCACCCAATAGCCATTGGTGTATTTCCTCCAGTCTATTTCACCTGCTCGACTCTGTCACGGTGTGGGCATCGAGGAGCAATATGCCTTGGCGCATTGCAATTAAAGCATACCACTAGCTTTCTCTGAGTGGCACTGGTCGGTGAAGTAGGCATAGTCGCAGTCATTTCTGTCTTTTTGGGTAACTCCTTGCAATGTGTCCCATTTTCCCACAATGATAGAACACCTTCGTAGCTCTAGCGGCCTTACACGGAGAATTCCACTGGTGAAATTTGTGGTAATAGGGGCATTCTTTCAACTTCTTCTTGAATTTATTTTCCCCTAGATGGTCGAACCGATATCCTCGCTTTGACTCTGTCTTCTTTTGACCTTCGCATGGCTATTCCTTAGCCCAAGTAATTTTCCCATAATTCATCAAATTCTTTTCGATGCTTATAGCCTTATTCATTGCCTCTCGAAAGGTATTTGTCTCCACGTAGCTCATCCCTCAGCGCACCTTAGGGCGTAACGCTTAAATGAATTGTTCCATCTTATTAGCTTCGGTTAACATGTATGTCAGTATGTACTTCAATAACTTCACAAAAATACATGAGTATATGTGAGTTACGATATTTAGGAAAAGATCCAGAGTTTGCCAAGTGCTCATTTGAAGTTTGTCTTTGTTAATCCATGTTTAGCCTCCTTGTCCAGGCTTAAAGTTGTCTTGGATGGTTGAGGATGAATTTATCAAGCTTGCCTTAGCAAACCATATACTCTAGCTGGCTCTTTAGATTGCAACACTCCTTGGTTGAGTGACTGAAGCATCTATGGAACTTGTAGAAAGCATCTAAGTTTTGCCCTCAGGGTTTTTCAAAAGGAGGGGGAAAGTGAATTAACCCTGTAGGTTTCACATTGGAAAGTATTATAGTGAGGGAGTACGAGAGAGGTATGAAGGTTTGAAACTTCACTTTGGCAAAATTGTAGATTTTTTAGCCTTTAACTCTAGCTAATTAGGATTTTCATCATTAGATCTTTCTCCATTACTTCTTCATTTCCCGCTCAAAGCACCAAGCTATCAAGTATTCTTATTTGTACCACAAACTTGTTAGCACAAAGTAGTAGATCAGCCATTGACAAAGGCTAGTCAAATGCCAAAGACTCTCTTAATAGGGTAAGGATTGTAACTTATAGGAGCACCATGACTGCTATGCCAACTTGTAGTGTAATAACCAAGAAATTTGGATTATTTGAGAATAAGTTTTTTATTAGAAAAATTAAATTTTAGGGAAGATTGGCATTTAAATAACCTTAAAAAGTGATTGAATTGACTACAGGGAGTTCCTTGGAGCTAAGATATCAAAGGAAAATGGTACGATATTAATGAGAATCCTAAGATAGGATTTATGGTATTAAAAGAAATTGGAACTGAGATGATTTTTGATACAACTAAAATACAACTATGATTTAGGTTGAAAAACTGAATGATTGTAGGGGACTTTCTGGAAATCAACAGAACATTGAAGGGGCTCCAATGCTTTTGTAAGGATCAACCCTAAAGTGGTTTCGAGATGAAACAAGGGTTCCGTGAAGGCGCAGGGAAGAAATCGATCTTTATAGAGTAAATGCCGACTATTAATTTTGGAGAAATCAAGATATTAGGTGGCATGATCATATTAAATGAAAGCCTTGAAGGGCCTAAGTGCAATTATTCAATCCTTAACTGAAATTAAGGAATTTCGTGAGGGGTTAAATTGTAATTAATCCATCCCTCAAGTGTAACTAATGAGAGTTGGGGGTTAAAATGTGTAATATATATATACACAAGTGAGGGGCAGGGAGAAGCTCCAGATTTCTATTTGTGCGCATGATGGGGGTAAGCTTGTAGCATGTTGGAATTGGGCTGAGAGATTTGGAAAGAGATTGAGAAGAATTTTGTGAGAAGTGAGGGGTGGATTGGCTATAAATAGGTGGAAGTAAAGGGAGAAATAGAGAGAGAGCTGGTCGAATTCGGCCATGGCAGTAAGCCAGCGAGCGGAGCCACAATAGCAATCTTGGAGGAGCCAGAGGCTAGCTCGGTTGGCAAACGCAGCAAGGTGGTGCTCGAAAGTAGAGGAGATGGTCGGAGGCTCAGCTATGGCAGCTGTGAAACTGTTGTTGTAGCAGCCAGGCACAACCATAGCATCACACAACAGCTGCAAGTGTGCGGCGATTGCAATGTGCACGGTGGTGCGATGTGGGGCTGGTGGTGGCTGCAAATGCGTAGAGGCGGCTGGAGGCCAAGGTGAGTGGCGGTTGCGTGCTAGTGTGGTTGCAGGTAGCCATGGCCAATGCGAAGCAGAGCAGGGTAGTAGCTGCCGCGGTGATGGTAGCAAAGTGTGGCGATGACCGGTGGGCTCGGTGGAGGTTCAAGAGGCTGCTGGAGTGGGCGAAAGTGGCTGGTAGAATGAGGTGCAGTGGCTAGGATGGCTATTCGCATGTGCGGGAGGAAGGAAGAAGATGCAAGCATGAAGAAGAAAAAGAAGAAAGAAGAAGAAGAAAAGGAAAAAAAGAGAGAAGGAAATGGAGAAAAATCCCAAAATATCCTAGAAAATTCTAGATTAATAGGTAATGGAGATTTATTAATATTCTGGAGATTTTGGCTAAAAAAAATTGCTAATGCACATCAAGGAGGCTTTAAAAGCTAAGCCTAAGTGAGTTTTGGAATTTTTAATATTCTTAAAAAAATATTTTATTAATTTCTATGGAAAATATTTGGTGAAATATTTAAGTAGATATTTATTTTAGATGTTAGTGAGAAAAATGGGAGAAAAAAAAAAAGCAAATGCAAAGAAATTATGAAAAAATAGGTTTTAATGTTTATTGGAATAAAATAATGGATGGGGTGCTTTGAGGATTGAAGTTAAGTGACTTGTGCAAATTTTGAGGTTCGGCATGTAAATCGAGGCAGTGTGCATCTTTCGAGGCATCTTGAGTTTTGTTCATCAAGTGAGTAGTTTTATTCTAAACATAGTTTTGTGAGTGATTTTTCCCAGAAACTCATATGTGTTATGTTGAGCATGATAGTCACGAAATTTATTATCATTTTGTCATATTTGTTCATATACTATTTCATGGAAAGTGATTTTCATATGGCAAGATGTTATTGGCATATTGATACTTGTGTCAGGATGAGATGTCGTCCTAATAGTGTAGCCGTAATTGTTCAAGGGCAATTGATGAAATAACATTAGGATTATTCTGAAAGCAGGTCGGGATTCTACCTAGGGTTCCGTGTCAAGCTGGTGAGTCATGAAAGTTACACTAGGGCATATGCTTATTGGCTGCACTCTCACCCTGCAATTAAAATACAAAACAAAACATAATAAAAAATTTATATTTTTTTTCTTTATTTATGTGAGAGGTTTATACTCGTTAGTGTACGAGTACAGTTGTAGTTCAAATTTAAATTTATATTTTCTGGATGAGTCTAAGTCGTCCACTGAGAGATTTATTTATGGCAAAAGAAAAAAAGAATGTCACACACAAACACACGCATTTGGACAAATTGGCAACAAGGTTTTTTTATGGTTTTTTAGACAATGTATACTAGGAAATAAAATAAGGCAGAAATTGAAATAAATACTAAACGTGAGAATATAAAATTGGACAGTACTTGAGTTAAGACAATTTCATAACCAACCCGTTGATCCCAAATTTTAGCAGACAAGGTTAGTAACATTAATTTAATTTCAGATATGAGGGTTTGTTATTAAATGCAATTAGAGATAATGATAGTTCTAGTTTAAGCAATCCCCATACATGATATGCGGGATTCTAATTTAAGCAACTACCATAAATCCAATTACAATTAATACACAAAATAACTAAATCGATCATCTGGGTTTGAGTATGATAGCGTTTCCAGTTCTAGTAACTCTCATGCGTGACATGAAATCTCTAAGTTAGGTTTACGCTCCATTCCAAACCTAGTGATTTCTCAATAATTAAGACATACTCATACTGAAATTTAAATTAATGTTATTCATTTAAAGCGCGGTTTTCTTTCGGAATTATTGGCGTTGGACACTGTCCTTGTCTTAACCTAAGATTAGATTTAGCTACTCATCTCCATTTGAAAATTAATTGACATGAATTTAAATGACGTAATTTAAATAATAGAATTTAAATGACAGGAATTAAAATAGTAGAAACCAACCGGCCATTTAGGCGGTGAACAATTAAATGACAAGAATTAAAATTATAGAAATTTAAAGACATAAATTAACTGGCCATTTAAGCGGTGAATAATAAAGTAACAATAAATGACTTAAGAATTTAAAAGAAGAAAGAATTGAAGTAAGATCACAAGAGAAAATAATAAAGAAAAGGAGAAAGAACAAGAAGAATTCTCAAAGAGAGAATTATAAGGAAACAACTAAACTTTGATTCAAAAATAATAATCACACTTACAAATGGAATCAAGTGAGCTATTTATAACTCACAAGATGCAATACAAACCACACAATTTCAATTATTCAATTAGACATAATTATATCTAATGGGCACTCACACACTTAAAGTTAAATGGATTTTAGCTATAATACACACCTAATATTAAATGAATTTTAGCTAAAATACACACATAATAAAGCACTCATAAAGTTAAATGAATTTTAGCTATAATACACACCTAATAGTTAAATGGATTTTAGCTAAAAAACACACCTAATAAAGGACTCATAAAATAAATATTTAAAAATAAAAAATGAATTTCTACAATTGGGTTTTTAATCTTCATTATGATTAAAAATAATCCTTGGGCCTTCTCCAAATGATATCTTCCATGGGTTGCTCAAGTTGGGCCTTAATTCTTTTAATTCTTCATAGGTTTTAATTCTTCATGAGCTTTAATTCTTCATTTTTCAATCCAATTTGAGTATCCAAGCCCACGTTCTTCATGCCTACAAAAAAATAATTTAGTGTTATTAATAAATTATATTATATATATATGTATTACACATAGCACATATATATTAGATTATATTATATATATATATATTACATGCACGTATGTAATGATATATATGTATTATATATATTATTTTTTTTAATTTTACTTTAGAACTTCATTTCATTCATTTTTCAATTTAAACTTGCATATAACCATAAAATATATATTAATATCTAATTTAAGCTATTTTTAAGATCAAAAGAAGGGTGTAATTATAACAAAATTTTTACGAAATTAACCTCTAATCATACTCTACAACTTAAACATTGCTAGTCCCTTAGGAATCAGACTATACACCTACCAAGCTTTATTCACAATAATTGTATGAATATAAAAATTTCAAATTCGGAATCGAAATGCATAAAATCGAATAAGTAATTTAGCATTCTAAATCAAATTTTTGGTTAAAGGTCATACAATCTCAGGAATGAAAATTAGGATAACCAACATAGAGACTTACTCCCTCGAAGTTTTGACTTCAAACCTTACTATGGATTTTCCCTCCAATAAAAAGGATTTCTTAGGTGTACACACAAGGGGATGCACCGTTATAAGGGTAAATGCAGAACAAGTTCAAAACTCGGTGTCATCCCAAATATAAGGAACGTATTTTCATGAAAGAACAGGGAAATTGACATAGCTTCATGACTGGAATAATGCTCTAGATGAGTAACTTCTGAATTTAAACATGATTCCCCTACTCCAAACTCGAATTCTGAGATCACATGATTTATAGCATCAAGAGGGACCAAACTGGGTTGTAATGGGGCTATGAGGTTAATACGGGTTGTAAAAGAAAATGTAGAGCGTGCAAAGGGTGTGTCAGGATTTTTTTTTTCAACATTTATTTTGAAACAATTGTGCTGAATAGCTAAGAGAATTTCCCCATTTTTTTTCATTTTTTTCTTTTTTTTTTAAATATGAAAATAGCTAGACAAACTAATTCCCAAAATCACACCAGGTTGGATAAAATTTATATGGTTATGAGTTAAACGGGGGTAACGAAAAAAAAGTTGTACTATAATTGGCTCAAATGGGTTAGTAAATGAAGTTAATTTAAAGAAAGAAAAAGATTTAATAGGCTCAAAATGAAAGAAATTGATCCCTCTATCATGCTTCTACAAAACGATGATACTCAGTCATCTAATTCGGAGTTTGAAACCAGTCAAATTCATCCGCTATCATACTAGACATTCAAAACGAATTGATGTTTTGAAGCCATTGAAAAGATAAGATAAACAATAAAGCATATTTAGAGTAAGTGTTATTTCACTCAGAATTAACGGTTATTAGGCTCAAATACTCACTTGGGTAATAGTCTCCACTTTTGTTGAGAGATCATACAGTGTACTAATCAGCTAATTACTGTTACTTTTGACTTTATGACCGATAACCAATTTTTAAATTTTGAATATCCAATGAATGCAAATTACTTGTTCTAATGCATATACGTTTTCAAATAAGAAATAAATGCATTCATATTTCGTATTGCAAACTTAACCAGCTATCAGTGCATAACTCTAAAACTTTAGGAATAGCGTTATTTAAAACACACAAATTTTTATTTTTAATAATAGCATATAAAGATAATCAATTCCCACAATACTACAAGCAAGCCATAGCAAACTCACAGTTAAACATGGACCAGATAATTCATAACTAGACCTTACACCCCCAACCTAAATTGCAGTAATAAAATAGGGTTGTTAGGAATACATGTAACTCCACAAGTCTATAGATTTACTGTAAACTGCTAAAACTCAAACAAACAAATGAGTATATCATATAGATATATATTTATATTTATATTTTCACACCAAAATAAAAATTCCATGCAAGTTATAAGATAAACAAAATGCGTCTCAAAAGTACAAAAAGTACTCCTTACTCAGTCATCTTATCAAAGACTTGCTTAACAACATTCCACAGTTTTTTTTTCTTTTTAGAACACAACCAAGAAAAATCCCGCAAGTTGTACAATAATTAGATGCATTTCAAGAGTACAAAAAATACTTCTTACTCAGCCATCTTAATAAAGAGCACTCCTCACAATGATAAATTTAAATTAATCGGACCCCTTTGGCGCTTGTTACTGATTGCCTTAGACCAGTCTATCCGAGACTCACAAGGATCGTGCTGTGGAACATAAGCATGTAATTTCTCTAGCAGCTTCTCAATGGTGGATGTTGAAATGAGAATCTTTCTTGCTGAAAGAGAAATGAAGTTTTGATCCACAACCTAATCAAGAAAAGAGAGCAACTCATCGAAAAAATGGTTAACATTTAAAAGTCCAATGGGTTTGGTATGGAGATTACTCTCGGCCCAGGATATTATACAAAAGATTTCTTCAAGTGTTCCAAAACCTCCTGGTAAAGCAATAAAGGCGTCTGACTGATAAATCTTACTAGCCATGCGCTCAGACATAGAAGTTGTTTCTATAAGTTGACCGTGTGTAATCCCGGAAATATGTGGTTCAGCTAAAGGGATTGGCATTACACCTACCACAGATGATTTTCCAAGATGTACAGCTTGTGAAACATAACCATTCAATCCATGACTTCCCCCTCCATATACCAAGTTAATTTTTTTCTCTCCCAATTTTTGGCCAAGTTTGCTCACTGCAAGTGCATAACAAATATCGCTTCCAAGTTGAGAGCCACAAAGTACACATATGGTGTTGATTCGACGAACTAACTGACCTTCCATGTTTGTTCCTTTTATATGCCCTGAAAAGAAGTTTGATGTTCAAAAGTAGCTATATAGGAATTCAATAAGAACTAAACACGAACCAAAATCATGCATATTTACAAGTAATGTGATTGTGGCTCACATCTTCCTCTGGTTTTATGTCCAGAAACAGCTTAAACACTTTCTATGAAGTGGGGATAGGCTTCTCATCCACATGGATGGGAAACAGGGTCATTTTTAAATTGGCAAATAAGGTCGTTTTTAGTCAGATTCCCAAGACTATAGCATTGGTGGTCACTTCTAAACTGGGTCCATAAAGCAAGAAGTTCTCTTTGCACTATTCCACATGGATGCGTCTCAAAAGTCAATCGGATATCATCCAAAGTGTAACGACCCATTAGAGGGCCCAATATTTATTCAAGAATTATTTTATTAATTATTAAAGTATTTGATTAAGAGATTTTGAAGGAAAAAAAATAGCATTTAATTCTTTTTAATTTTGGCGTTTAAAAGAATTTGCCAAGGTGGTGATCTAGTAATTTTTAATTGAGAGAATAGTATTTAAATAGCATTTAAATGGCATTTATTTTGTGGATTAAATGCAAGCGCATGAAGGTAATTTTGGAGTTTTATTATTATTTGAGAGTTTTAATAATAATTTTTGTATTATTATTAATTAAGTGAGATTATGCATTTAAAGGAGAATGAGAATCCATGTGTGAGATGGATTTGGATTAAGAGTCTCCTAGTTGTTGTAGGAGGAGGATTCCAAGTTAATTAAGAATAAGGACTCCCAATTATAAAAGAAAAAGGAGATGGGCTTCTAAGGCTATTTCTTTCTCTATATAAAGGCACATAAGCCATAGTTTTTTTCACGTCGCATGAAGAGTAGAGAGCCAAGAAGTCTGTGAGTTGCAGAAGTTACTTTGCATAGGAGATTTCTAGTTGAGATCGTATGAGTCTATCAAGATTTATCAAGGTAAGTATTCTTCCTGTAATCCCTTCCATTACAGGTTCATATCAGTTTTGATTTCAGATTATTCTAGTTCTTCGTTGTAGTTTTTAGATTTATATCAGTAAGTAGAGACGTATATATATATATATGCGTATACCAGTGAAGTTATGAGCAAGTTCTATTAATCCTTATCCATTTTGGATTGCAAGTTTCATTAATTTTTATCCATTTTGGATTGCAAGTTCTATTAATCCTTATCCATTTTGGATTGCAAGTTCTATTAATCCTTATCCATTTTGGATTGCAAGTTCCATTAATTCTTATCCATTTTCGATTGCAAGTTCTATTACTCTAAGTTCTAATATCTGGATACCTTGTATCGTATCCGAATGTATCTAAAGTTCTTCGAGTATGATATCTGGATGGTTTGTTTATACATCTGGAAAGGTCAAGATAATATCAGGATGTCTCGCTTGATATCTAGATGCCTCCCTCAAAAGTTGAATTTTTCATTCAAATAATCCCCAGTTATATCTGTATGCATCAGTGAGATATCCGGATGACCAGAATCATATCCGGATGTCCTAGTTCATATCTGAATACATCCCAGCATATCCGAATAGCTTCTGCTTTGAATGTCAGTGTATCCGGATGAGCCTTTTTCATATCCGGATGTCTTTCATCATATCTGGATATCCTTCCTAATATCCGGATGACTTTTCCAGAAATCCAATTTAGCTTCCAGTGAGTCCTAATTCAAGTTTAATTCAATTAATGTATTCAATACCTTCCAAGATTGAATTCATAAGCCAAAACATGACAAGTTAATCATATCCATACCCTAAATCATAGTTCATTGAATCTTTGTATTCTAATATATAGATGAAGATCATATCATGTTCAATATTATTATAACATGATCAGCATTATTTTGTGAGATTATGTGCATACATTTTGGTATGAGCATTGAGCATGAATTTATATGGAGCACTACATATCGTGTGCTAGCATTTATGTGAGCATTGCATTGCATTATGCGCGCTAGGCGGCTTGTCCGCGAGGATCCCATCAGTTTCATTTTCAGCTCAGTTTATGAGTTGCTCGCTTGGTGGCAACCAGGGGGCTAGGGGCTTTTCCCACAGTATGTGCTTACAATTTTTATGTATGCAAGTTTCAATTCAG
Organism: Diospyros lotus; assembly: GCF_014633365.1. Lineage (NCBI taxonomy): Eukaryota > Viridiplantae > Streptophyta > Magnoliopsida > Ericales > Ebenaceae > Diospyros > Diospyros lotus. The sequence goes on from NC_068344.1 coordinate 17,874,679, forward strand.
ACAGGTATGTATTATCAGATTATGTGGGCCTATGAGCCAAATTTGCATACCTACATTTAGTTTATAGTTTATGTGCATTATATTTTTTATGAATGCAATCAGACAGTGATTATACAGTACAAGTTTAGTGAGTTATTTATCAATATCGATATTCTTCGATTCAGCTTCAGTATTCTTTCCAGCTTATTACTTGCTGAGCTTTTTTAGCTCACCTTGTACTCTTCACCCCTCCAGGTTCTAGCAGGGGAGTATCAGATGTGGGGATTAGTAGCAGTATTCAGTAGTGTGTGTACGTGGAGCCGCTCAAGATAAAAGATGTCTGGGAGTCTGTTGAGTTTTATAGTGTTTTCCCAGTTTAGATCTATTTTATATTTCAGTTGAGAGATTGTCCCTTAGATAGATTTTATGGTTTTCAGTCTGTATTAACTCAATAGACTATCAGTTAGTTTATTCCATTTGATAGAGATGTTCAGTCATGGTATTAGATTTCAGATTATCAGTTAGTTTATTTTATTTTTCCCGTATCACCTCTTCTCGAGCAGTTCTACGAGAGGGGGTGTTACAGAAAGACTCCTTACTCAGTCTATCCTTTATGAAACTAATTTTATCTTCTCGATTTATGGACGTAAACTCTATAGATTTTCATCGTGTGTTACAGGTCCATCGAGCACATTTGTAACAACCATTCACTCTTTTTGATCTTATTTTCTTCGCAAAACTACTCTTCCCTAAGCCTGGGAAGTGCTTAAAACTAGGTGAAGTTTCACCAGGTAATCGAACTTTTGCTTCGATCAACCAACGAATATCTTCAAGGATGTTATTATGCATCAACAGCCTAAGTCTTTCACACCTAGCAACATCATTTTTTTTCAAATCATTCTGCGGGAGAGATGGATAGTACTTGTGAATTTTTGAGAGATAAAGATCCATTTTTTTTTAAAGACAACTATTAACGCAAAGGAGAGAAGACTAAGCTTAAGAAGGGTGGCTTGCCTCATACGGATTTGGAGTCTCTTATAGAGCAATGGGCATCACTATTCTACACTCGACTCGAGACATGCCATAATTGCACCATCAGGCTTGGCGTCTCTTTTTTCAACGCTTAGTGCCTACTTTTTCAACATTTGGCAGTGTGCCTCTTCCTTTATAGGGTACTGTGATTGCACTGCCTGAGAAAAATGGCTACCACCAGCATCAATTCTGTCTCTCTCAATTCAATTTTTTTTTTAATTTTTTTTATTGTTATTTGTTTTTTATTATTATTATTATTATTTTTAGGGGCCTAATAAAATCATATATACCACACAAGACAATATTATTGAGTCAAAAATTATTTGCACAATGGATTAATTTCAAACACCAATAAATCAATTCTTAAGTACACCTTACCCCCAAGTTGAATTGCGTATTGTTCTCAATCGGCAATAAAAGAATAGAAGATAAGCATACTTGGCGGTTTTCAATATATGAACTCGTATGCAAAAATTTTATTTAAACGAATTTATCCGGATATGCTTATTCTTATTTTTTTTTCCTTTTGTTTTTGCCTCAATCTCCCCGGTAACGACGCCAAAATTTGGCTGCACTCTCACCCTGCAATTAAAACACAAAACAAAACATAATAAAAATTTTATATTTTTTTTCTTTATTTATGTGAGAGGTTTATACTCGTCAGTGTACGAGTGTAATTGTAGTCCAAATTTAAATTTATATTTTTTGGATGAGTCCAGGTCGTCCACTGAGAGATTTATTTATAGCAAAAAATAAAAAAAGAATGTCACACACAAATACACGCATTTGGACAAATTGGCAACAAGGTTTTTTTTATGGTTTTTTAGACAATGTATACTAGGAAATAAAGTAAGGCAGAAATTGAAATAAATATTCAATGTGAGAATATAAAATTGGACAGTACTTGAGTTAAGACAATTTCAGCACCAACCCGTTGATTCTCAAATTTTAGCAGACAAGGTTAGTGACATTAATTTAATTTCAGATATGAGAGTTTGTTATTAAATGCAATTAGAGATAATGATAGTTCTAGTTTAAGCAATCCCCATACATGATATGCGGGATTCTAATTTAAGCAACTACCATAAATCTAATTACAATTAATACACAAAATAACTAAATCGATCATCCGGGTTTGGGTATGATAGCGTTTCCAGTTCTAGTAACTCTCGTGCATGACATGAAAGCTCTAAGTTAGGCTTACGTTCCAATCCAAATCTAGTGATTTCTCAATAATTAAGACACACTCATATTGAAATTTAAATTAATGTTACTCATTTAAAGCACAGCTTTCTTTGGGAATCATTGGCGTTGGACACTGTCCTTGCCTTAACCCAAGATTAGATTTAGCTACTCATCTCCATTTGAAAATTAATTGACATGAATTTAAATGACGTAATTTAAATAATAGAATTTAAATGACAGGGATTAAAATAGTAGAAACTAACCGGTCATTTAGGAGGTGAACAATTAAATGACAAGAATTAAAATTATAGAAATTTAAAGGCATAAATTAACTGGCCATTTAGGCGGTGAATAATAAAGTAACAATAAATGACATGAGAATTTAAAAGAAGAAAGAAAGGAAGTAAGATTACAAGAGAAATAATAAAGAAAATGAGAAAGAACAAGAACAATTCTCAAAGAGAGAATTAAAGGAAACAACTAAACTTTGATTCAAGAATAATAATCACACTTACAAATGCAATCAAGTGAGCTATTTATAGCCCACAAGATGCAATACAAACCACACAATTTCAATTATTCAACTAGACATAATTATATCTAATGGGCTCTCACACACTTAAAGTTAAATGGATTTTAGCTAAAATACACACATAATAAAGCATTCATAAAGTTAAATGGATTTTAGCTATAATACACACCTAATAATTAAATGGATTTTAGCTAAAAAAATACACCTAATAAAGCACTCATAAAATAAATATTTAAAAATAAAAAATAAATTTCTACAATTGGGTTTTTGATCTTCATTAGGATTAAAAATAATCCTTGGGCCTTCTCCAAATGATATCTTCCATGGGTTGCTCAAGTTGAGCCTTAATTCTTTTAATTCTTCATAAGTTTTAATTCTTCATGGGGTTTAATTCTTCATAGGGTTTAATTCTTCATGGGATTTAATTCTTCATTCTTCAATCCAATTTGAGTATCCAAGCCCACGTTCTTCATGCCTACAAGAAAATAATTTAGTGTTATTAATAAATTATATATTATATATATATGTTTACATATAGCACATATATATTAGATTATATTATATATATATATTACATGCACGTATGTAATGATGTATATGTATTATATATATTTATATATTATTATTATTATTTTTAAATTTTACTTTAGGACTTCATTTCATTCATTTTTTAATTTAAACTTGCATATAACCATAAAATATATATTAATATCTAATTTAAGCGATTTTTAAGATCAAAAGAAGGGTGTAATTATAACAAAATTTTTACAAAATTAATCACTAATCACTTATTCATGTATTTGCATCATGTATTCATGTATCTATTTTCAAACCCTCATTAGAAGATTCATCTCCTAATTGGGCTATGCCCCGGAACATTCAAACGTTCCAGTTGAGACTTACAGTTAGGGCAGGGAAGTGGATGAGATGAAACGGCATGTGATGACGTGTTCAATGGATTCAACATGATGTTCTCGTAATTTGTTTGTTCTTGAAGATCTGGACATGTTTCCGTTGAGTTGGAAAATGACAATGTATATTGAGGTATCATTTGATTGTACCTAAGGTGTTTAGTTGTTACCTTGGGAAACGAGTCTCCATGTATTTAATTATTGAAGATACGATATTAAACTAGGGTGCAGATTCTTATGATATCATTAAAGTGAATTTGATTATGTACTATATCAGGTTTCGATTTTATCTTATGCATTTATAATGATTACCTATCTTAGCTTATTGATTCTTATTTTGGTATGCTGAGAAGGTAGAAAGGGATTATCGGGGAATGATTTATATTGAGTTTATGTTGGAAAAAAAAATATATCCCCAAAATTCCTAAGTTATTTAATGCTTGAGAAAAGTGAGGCGTTACATGTAGCCCATGTACTTTTAGAATGGCATTTCTAAGGCAATCGATGTATTACCTTAGCATCTCTTAAGGTCCTAGATGAATATCGAGCAAATATGTTGGTTCCTTCTTCCTTAGGGCACTAACAACAAAGGCTACAATGAATTCCTTTTGCAATTGGTCAAAGGAATTAATACATCAATAAGGTAACTCACTTAACCACATATATACTTTCTTAGTTTAGAGTTAGGGGAAATGTGTGGCACATGGTTACATCACCCTATCCAATTAGATGTTGGATATGAGCCCTTAAGACCAATTCTAGTGACACAAAATAACTCGATCTTGTAATTCTTTAAATATTAATAAAATAATAAGTTTTTATTTTTATTCAAATTGCAATATGATTTAAGTTAAACATATATCCATTAGTATAATAAAGAGTGGATACCATTCAGAAGTATTAAGGATATGAGTAACGGTTAATCTAGCCATATAGTTTCTAACTTGGATAGTAGCAACTCGTAAAGGCTAGCACATAATTTTCCTCCTTGTTCAGTATGAGATACTAAAGGTACAGGTCGATGAGTCTCGTACCATTCTATATGAGATATAGAAGGAAGTTGAGTGGGTTCTCATTATAGGAACGAGTTCATTGAATCGGATTATTATCATTGAATCACAAGGGTTCTTGCTCATGAGTCAATGATTCAATGTTAGCTGAAAATGTGCAACTAGTCCTTAGACCTAAGATGACATAGATATTTGTGCATTGGTGGATTAGGATATCAACGATACTATATAGTTGTTCTAATCAATAATGATTATATGTATCTATGTATCTAATTCAGTGGTGCATGAGATGTGTGCATCAAACATGGAATCTATCACCTCGAGGTTTGAGAGGAGGATATCTTATGTGATCCGATAATCACTTGATGATAAATCCTTGGCCGAGGTAATATGACGACGGAATGTGTGTTCCATAAGTTGTGTCATATTAGTCAAGAATGATTTTAGATTTGGTCATATAATGAGATTAAATGATTTGGCATGCTATCCATAACCTCGTATCTTGTTGGGATATAGGATAATAGAGGGACCATATTGCATAGAATCATAGTTAAAGGTTCACTATACCTGCTTCACATTTAATTGGGTAGTCATGACATATTGATAGATCTCACTCATGATTCATGATAATTAATAATAGATTATTCTCATTGTCAATTTAATTGTGAATTCAAAAAATCTCACCTAATAAGAGATCACTTTTAAGAGAAGAATGATAAATTAGTAATCCTAGAAATTAATAATTTTGGAGCATTTATTTATTGGATAAATAAGAATAAGTAAATAGTTTTATTATGAATAAAAATATTATTAATAATTGGATTGGGCTTAATGTACACATTAAGCATAGCCCAAAGGCACTTAGGGTCTCCACATGAATTCCTATAAATATGACCACAAACCCTGAATGAAAGTACATGAAAAATTAGAAAGATTTTTCCATAAATATGTCTACTTCTTCTCTGAAGACGATTTGGATTAAAAGGTTCTTTTGGGTGGACCAAGTCGACATCCTATGCATGGAGGATTTTACGACGAGTGGCCTAACAGTGAAATTGGATTTTGTCAATAGGTATTCTTTTGTTTTATTCTTCTTTTAGTAAATCATAAAATTTTAAAAAATGTTATACCTGGAAAATAATTTTTATTCCACTACGTATGATCAAATCTAATTCAAACAATAGAAGGGTAAGAGACTCATACAGCTAGACATGGTGGTTAGGGTTTCTCTCCCCGAGTATGTTGGCAAGTGCGAAAGCTTGAATCTTAGTGGGAATGGTTGTCTAAGAAACTTAGTAGAAAAGAAGAATTTTCTTCTGTGCTTTTCCTCATATGAGGCTATCACCTTTTTTTTGTTCCAAAATTCATTTTACAATTTTTCACTTTAAAAGCTCTCTAGGGGTTCAGCATTACAGCCTCATGTTAGTGTTGGTGCCGTAATGCTAGATTTAGATGGCATTTGACATTTATAATTATGAGACTAATGATGTAATTCTTGCAATATATATATATATATGTGTGACAAAATGTGTTTTCGTATTTTGAGGTCATATCTTCATTCATAGCTCTCCAATCATTATATGTGAATGAGTTCTTAGATTTTATGTTAAAGGTTTTATTCTTAAGTGTTAAGAATATGTAATAATTGACCTTTGTAATAAGGATATCTTAATCATAATTCCCAATCCTTAGACTTCCCAGATGGGGACTATGATTAGTCAAGTACGGACTGGCACATGGGATACTACCTTTGATTAGTATGAGATACTAATGATAAAGGATGGTGAGTCGCATGCTATAATCCATGAGATGGATATAATATACATATGGGTAGGTGTTTGTTGAACACTTATTGAATGTGACGCACGTGATAAATCACATGGTTGAGAGGATCTATGGTCTATCACAAGCTTCGATTGTGTTACTAGTCCTTTGACAGGAGGCAATACAATTATCTAAGAACCATTTGGTTACTAGGTGGGAGATGCACTGTGTAGTCCCTGTGTAGTAACATGTGGAGGCAGGTGATTGCTAATGGGATCCATTGACCTTCGATGTGAGGTGAACATCCTATGCGATCAGTGGTGGTCTTAATTGTAGAAGCCCTTAGCTAGGGTACACTTGATTGGAAAGTGTTCCAATGTCGAAAAGAGTTCAAATGTGTCATCTCAATCTCACCACATTGATTTTGGCATGGTCATTGAGTTAGTGAGTTTGATTAGTCTATGACTCTCACTCGATCAAGATGATAACTGATGGAGGGATTATATAGTACATGAGAATCAAAAGCCCAAATAGGTTCTATTTTAAAGTAAGACTTCATTATTGGTAGGATCGCCCTGAAATAATGGTAGTTGTCACTCAGGGTCTTTCAGGGTGCATCAAGGACATGGAAAGATCCTCATCGTAGACCAAATATGCGTTAAAGTGTTTGGCGTGTCCCGATTGCTATTTAGTAGTGAAGTTAGAAGGTCACACGCATATTTGGGTGTGATGGTTGACTAAGTGGTTAAGGATGAAATCGTTATTAAGAGTTAATGATGTTTACTGTTAAGAGTTAACGAGCTGGATTTAAGTGATTAATTATAAGGAGTAATCATCAAGTGTTGACGGGCATGCCGTTAAGAGTTAACGAGGGCCTAAATGTCATTATTAGATAATGAAAGTGTTATTAAGAGTTAATAGTAAGCTTAGATGCAATATATGAAAGTTTAGGAATTGGGGACTAAAACTGTCGACAGCTTGAGGAAACTATTGACAGTTTCCTTTAACATAACAAATAAACTGTCAATAGTTTTTTGCAAACTGTCGACAGTTTCTGTCGATCCCTCTGCCGATTTGCACGTCCGTTTGTAGTTTTATGTAACGAAGAAAAGTTAGGGCACATGGCAAAGACAGATGAGGGAAGGATGACATGAGTCCTTGTGGTCTCCTCCTTGTTCCCCAACTCGTTTTCCATGTCTTTTGTCTGATATGGAGGATTTGGGTGGCTAGGGTTTGTGTGCTTTTGAATATAAAAGGAATGGAATAGAAAAACGAGAGAGCCTTTTCCCTAGCCTTTTGTGTGAGATTTTCTCTCAGCCCTAGGCTCATTTTTCTCTCTATTTTAGGGCATGAAACTGATATCCTAGCTCCTATCCCTATTGCTCATCTTGCTTCTCTCATAGCTATTGAAGTTCATAGCTATTGATAGTGAGACTATCAATCTTGAGAGTTTCTATTCTTTGAACCCATTTCGTTTCAGCCCATATTCTCCCACATTCTCTCTGTCTAGCATAAATAGAGAGTGGTGGGATTCATCATCTCACTAGAGCATGAACCAACTAGGCCCTTAGTTTTTGGGGGACAGTTTCGATCTAACCGAAGAAAGGTTTAGGAGCTATTTCTTGGAGCAAGGAGTTGCTGCCACTGGGAGGATTCTAGCTTCTACATCAACCTTCAAGTGTTAAAAGGTATATTAACTAAATCCCCTATGGCATGGTTTAGTTTCGTATAGCATATGGACATGAGAAATGAGTCTTCCAAGGTCAATTTTGTTTATGTTTTCGCTGCCTTCATTCATGTTTTTTGAAAAAGTTTTAAAAATAGATTAAGACCTTGCATTAGTACACCTTGTAATCGTGTTCCTCATTACCTCAATTGTGTACGATCATAAATGGAGTAACACCCCACCTTTTCCAAGTGTTAACTCTGATACCACCTGTAACACCTTGCCTTTTCTGGGCGCTTATAATTTGCTAGGATTTTTTTTACATGCATAACTAAAATTCTCAACATACCTATAATTGAATAACATTCCCAAATTAGAACCAAGGAACGATAAACTTAATCATAAACGGAAGCAAAATCAGAACCTAACGATCTTGCAACTTAATACGTAAATGCATTCATACATATTACCCATTCAACATATCATTACAACAATAGCTATAAACTAAATACAAAGCCATCTAAATGAGGTCCTCGAAAATCATAGAAGGGTGCAAAATTAGCCTAAGTAATGTTCATTTTTAGGCCGAACTGATTTTGTTGGAAGTATATGACTTCGACATCATATTAGGAATGAATTTTTTGTCCAATTATGATGCTAATATAGATTGTCAAAGGAAAATACTAACCATAAGGAAACTCGAAAGTAAAGTAGGTCAAATTTTAAGGGCAAGGTAACCTCAAGATTAGAAAGGTGATTTCGACAATAAAAGCAATGAAGAAGATGAGCCGAGGAGCTCATGGATATGTGGCTTATGCTCAGTTGGAAAAGAAAGAGGAACCAAGGCTCAACGATGTACGAGTGGTACGAGAATATGGGGATGTGTTTTCAGAAGAATTACCAGGACTGCCTCTGTCTCGAGAAATCAAGTTCTCGATTGAGCTAATACCAGGAACCTAACCAACATCAATTCGACCATACCGAATGGTTTAGATAGAGATGAAGGAATTGAAAAGTTAGCTACAAGAGCTGACTGATAAGGGGTTCATTAGGCCAAGTACATCACCATGGGGTGCGCCAGTACTGTTTGTAAAGAAGAAAGATGGCAGTTTGAGGATGTGCATCGACTACCGTCAGTTAAATGAGGCCATGGTCAAGAATAAGTATCCGCTCTCAAGAATTTATGAGTTGTTTGATCAGGTGCAGGGAGTGAAGGTGTTCTCAAAGATCGATCTAAGATCCGAGTATTATCAGATGAGGATTAAGCCATCTGACATCTTGAAGATGACATTTCAGTCTAGGTACATCCATTTTGAGTATTTCGTAATGTCGTTTGGATTAACGAATGCTCCAATAGCATTTATAGATCTTATAAATAGGGTGTTCAAACCTTACTTGGATTAGTTCGTAATTGTGTTTATAGATGATATATTGGTGTACTCCTCGAATGAAAGTGAGCACGAAAAGCACTTGAGAATAGTTCTAGGAACTCTTAGGAAACATCAATTATATGTCAAATTCTCGAAGTGCGAGTTTTGGCTATCCCAAGTTGCATTCTTGGGTTATGTGATATCAACCGAAGGGATCTTAGTGGATCTAGCTAAGGTTGAAGCTGTTCAAGGATGGAAGCAACCGACTAATATATCAAAGATACAAAGTTTCCTAGGGTTAGCAAGCTACTATCGAAGGTTCATGGAGGGTTTTCAAAGTTAGCCGTACCCCTAACAAAATTTTTGCAGAAGAAAGTTAGTTATGAATGGATAACAAGATGCAAGGAAAGTTTGCAAGAATTTAAGGCTAGGCTAACTTCCGCACCAGTCTTAGCTACGATGGATGAGCCAGGAGGATTCATTGTGTATACGGATGCCTCAAAGATAGGCCTGGGTTCCTTGTTGATGCAACATGGCCGAGTGAGCGCGTATGAATCGCGACAGTTGAAGAGGCACGAAGTAAACTACCTGACCCATAACCTGAAATTGGCAGCCGTAATATATGCTTGGAAACTATGGAGGCACTGCCTGTATGGTGAAACCTTTGAGGTGTTCACAAACCATAAGAGTCTGAAGTATGTGTTATCACAAAAGGAGAGAAACCTTAGGCAGCGACAGTGTATGGAGTTTTTTAAGAACTACGGCTGCACCATTCAATATCGCCCAGGGCGTGCCAATGTGGTAGTTGAGGCCATGAGTAGGAATGTGCCTATTTCTATGCCCGAGTTGATGGCCCATGAGTGGCATATGTTGGAGGCTTTTAACCAACTAATGGAAAGTGTAATGCCAAAGGAATCGTCCGTCCTTTTTGCTGGCATAGTAGTTCAGCTAGATTTGGAGAACAAAATACGAGAGGCATACGTGGATGATAAACGAATACATTTATGGGTAGATGAGCATGGCTAGCCTAAGAAATCCAATTTTGAGATACATATGGTATACTCAGATTTCATAGAAGAATATATGTGCCAAACCAAAGGGACTTGAGGCAAAGGATCTTAAACGAAGCCCACAGAGCTCAATATACAGTACACCCGAGAGCCATAAAAATGTATAGGGACCTTCTGTCTATTGGTGGCGGGGGATGAAGACAAGTGTGGTAAGAAAGGTAGCTCAATGCGACGCATACCAAAGTGTAAAAGTTGAGCACTAAAAATTAACCTATAGGGCTAATGAAACCTGTAGACATTCCAGAATGGAAATGGGAGCATGTCATGATGGATTTTGTGACAGAATTTCCTAGGAGTCATAAAGGAAACGATGCAATTTGGGTCATCGTAGATAGGCTAATGAAGTCATCGCACTTCTTACCTACTCGGATGGACAGGCCAATTCGAAAGTTTGTGAAATCAGGTAAAGTTGTTAGTGGTTGACCCGACGAGGAGAACTTGATAGCATCATGTTGAATGGCTGATTGAGAGCCATGGTTGCAAAGGAATCCAACTTATAAAGGAGGGTTGGAACCAGATATCGTGATAGGATTTGGGATCTTTCAAGGTAAATCAGTTTGGGATTCCTGAGGAATTTCCTTAAAGAATTGTGTTTAAGGGATATTGAGAATCTAAGGATTTGTGGTGAAACTACAGAGTTTCTCAAGAAGAAATCCAGCAAGAATTGGAGTACTGTAGGTGATATAAGTATCTACATGCTCTAACTAGTGGTATGGATATGGATTGTTGTCTTTGCGATTATATGAATCTTTGACGTGCTTGAGAGAAACAGGTAATGATAAATTTGCCAGGATGACAGGTTGCAGTAGGAAAACATGCATTCTTAATAGACCAAAATCTATTAGAGATCCAGGATTTTTGATTTTGGAGAATGGAACTCTCGTATGGCTAAACGATTGGTCTAGTTAGCACTGGAAGACTTCTAGGATGACAGCCCCCAAAGGGGAGAAGATCTAGGACCAGTTGTAAGGTCATATGACGAGGACGTCGTGTGCTCATGGGAGGGAGAATGTAATACCCCAAGAGCCCAAGGTCAAGTCCAAGAAGGGACTCTAAAGAAGCTAGTATATATATCGAGGATAGTAAGAAAGGAAACAATACCAATTGGATACCTTTTGGGTTGAATGTGGATAAAGAACTCTCGGGTTAAGGGTGCTTGAGCTAGGGTAGCTAAAGGATGGGTGACCCCTGATAAGTTCACGTAGGCCCATAATGGTAAGTTGATCCAATCATTCTTATCGCTCGATTCATGATGTTACATGGAGGGCATGAGGTAAATATTTGCTTATTCTTAAAGAGATTCTTGAAGATTACCATATCATGGCCCATGGTGATACCTTATGGGCCGCTCAAAGTAATGAAGATTCTGAGAGTGTGGATGTGATCCCTTATAGGCCACTCAAGTGTCTGATGGATAGAGGTAACTCAATGTTAGGTAGCAAGTCGTGCAGTAAAGAGCTTAGATCTTATAAGTCCTTAGCATTTTCTTCATGCATTTTCTTTAATGCATCATACTCAACAAGAAAAATAGTTAGTGGTTCTTTTCCCGAGGATCTGAGTATTCCCATGACCACTTGAGAATTCCTCCTTGGAGCTATTGAATGCCCATGAGAAGTCACAACCATAATTCCATTTGGGAAAGGAGGTCGTTCCAGGGAATAATGCCTTGATCTAGGGGAGTACAGAGAAGTCAAGCTCTCTTACTAACTCCACATCGGAGAATACTGCTGGTTATCAAGGCTTTCAGCCCCTCGGATAAGGGGTGTTGGTTGATGTCTAAGGGGCCTACCTTTTCTGACATGAGAACTAGTTCTGTTCTAGGGCGAGCATTTCTTCGTGTATTACTCAGTTGATTTCTAGCACATCTAGATTTGGTAGATCTTGCCATCGACCTTGACTTTTTGTTTGTTTCCTATAAATAGTGTTAAATTATTGTTCCCAAAATACAATGATTAAAATTTGTTATGCGGGAATTCCTGGCTTATGACAGAGAAAGGCGAACAAATAGCAGATGGCTACTCATGGAAATAGGCAGCAAGTGGCTCCATTGTTCAAGAGAAGTGTAAGAAGTTGCTTTGAGGGACTCTAATCTTTGGTTATCTAATAGGGGCAATCTAGAAGGATACCATGTTCACCCAAGAAGATATTATTTGAGGGAAGCATTGTTGCCCGAAGCAAGGCTTACGGATGGTGCGAGTGGTGAGTGGGCTAAGTCAATGATGTTTGAGGCAAGTTCATGGTAGGTGTGGTACATAAGGTAGCTGTAAGGCTTACTAGTGCGCTACCCATGTGGCTTGTGGCATTCGAGGGACTACGTGTGCATTCAGGAGAAGCTTGCAGCAAGGGTGGCATATAAGATAGTTGCGTAACCTACTGGTACATGCAACATGTGTGGCTTTTGGTGTCTGGGGGGACTGTACGCACGTCCAAGAGAAGCTTGCATCAATGGTGGTGCTTAGGGCAGTTGTAGGGCCTATTGGTGCTCACAGGGCAACTACGCTACCAGTTAGTGAACACGACCTACATAGCTTGTGGCACCTAAGGGAACTTTGCACGTGTTATGGAGAACTATTCAAACTTGCCAAGAAAATTGAACACGAAACAAAGTCAAAAGGCACAATGGAATTCCCCTTTCACATATACCTTCCGATGCTTAAGTTAATATGGGAAGAAAAATGGTTATCCAAGAGAACTATGAATTGTGATGGTTATATCAGATGCCTAAAAAATGTAGTATGCAATCAAAATAGCTGATGTTAATATACCAAAAAGTGCATTCCCCTTTCCCTATGAGAGAATGGGTATTTACAGGCATTTTTATAGAGAATGTCAGAGGAGGACACATGTCACTCTAGTGCCAGAACAACTATCTCAGTTTAAGTGCGGATGGGCATAAAAGGAATCCCCCTTGGAGGACTTAGTGGCTTAGGGAGTCCTTCGGGAGAGCCTTGTAGTAAGCTATTATAGCAAAGAATTAATTTCTATGTGACTTGTCCACAAGAAATATCTTGTGCTCCAAGAGAACTTCAGTATTCAGGGAGAACATGTGTGGGGTAACCTAGCTCGTGGGGCATCCCATGCGTCTTGCTAGCATACACTTGCCCCACGTGAGGTCCCACATAGCTTGCTAGCGTGAGGTCTCTTTCGGGTGACTTACCCCACCTGAGGTCCTCGGATAACTTATTGGCGTTGTCCCTAAGGGACTTACCTCGAGCGGTTGTTTGGGTGGACTTGCCCCTAGTAGCCTACTAGTGTGCAAGTGCGCGAGGTAACTTGTCTTAGCCATCCTGCTTGCTTGCGTCCATTCGGGAATGCATAATAACTTATCCCACATGGGTCCATAACCTTGCAACTGTGTTGGACAAGCCTTGTATCATCGTTACAGATCGTTTCTTGAGTAATCTTGGGACAACCTTTCTAGCTTTTTATCCTTATGGATATTTTTGAAAAAAATGTCCCAGATGGACGCTTGACCAATTCATGGAATGATAGTAACTAAGAAACACAAAGCATATGGATATCACAAAATTTATCTACCCTTCATGAATTAAGATATAGCTTTGGAAGTATATGGAAGGAATAGAAGATTAAAGATGAGTGCATAAGTGAAGTTCACATATAAGCATATGAAGTACTCTCCCTAAGTATAAGCAACAATTACATGAAGATTAAGAAATAATTTTAAACATTTTTCTTTCCTTTGAATAAGAAACAATTTCATGCAACATGTCAAATGAAGTAAGATTTGGAGAATGAGATCAATGAAGATTAATACCAATGCAAAATATCAATCTCAACTTCTTCTTACTTCTAGCCTCAAGGAAAAAAATTTAACTTATAAAAGGCCATAAGGGCTAGCATGAGAAGTATATAATGAAAGTAAGATTTTTGTTAAAATAATATGAGAAACTTGCATTAAGCAATCCATTAAGCATTACATCTTCAAAGAACAAGTTGAGCACACAGTAATTTTAGTGCTTAAAATAAAAAAAAAAAAGCTACTCAAGTCAATATCACAATCATAAAATCAAGGATATGAATAATAATGCACATTCTCAATTTTCTTTAGTTATTCAAATTTCACATGCTAGTTGAAATTATGCAAAAGTTATCACATTTGACATCACATATGCATATTACTAGCATGAAAAATTGAGAGTTATAAATGTAATACCCTTGATGAGTCATGATAAAATTGTCAATTAAGAGAATAATGGTATATGAAAATTTCCATAATTGCCCTTGAATCAAAGAGAAGCACATAATATATAGGATGCCTTAAGAAGGGCAAAACAGTAATCTGGAGTCTTGTCCCATAAAAGGTAAATTAATTTTGGTGGAGAAAATAATTATATATTAGAGAATTGATTTTGGAAGAAATTAATTATTGTTTAAATGCATGGGAAAATGAATGGAAAATGTGGAATTAAAATGGAAGCCAAGTAGGGTGGATTGGTGACAGTTGGCAAGATCTCATGGAAGGGATTTAATTAAATATGGGAATAAAAAATTAGTTGGATTAAGTGTAAGTGAGACACTTGGCATGATTTTGTGAAGCAAGAGTGAGATTAAAAGTAAGTCAAAAAGAAAAGGGAAATGGTCTCTCAAGCATTAATTGAGAGTCATCATTAGAGTAATTAAAGAAAATGAAAAAGGGAAATTGGATATTAGTCAATCTTGAAATTAGTCAATATTTCTTAATTTTAAAAATTGGGAATTATGAGAATTGGAGCTTTGATCCAATGGTTGAGGATTTAGCTTGGAAAGGATCAAGATCTAATGGCTACAATTGATTCTTGAAAGTGGCATGATTGCAAAATTTGCAAATAAATAAATATCTAATAAGCCTAATAAATGAATGGATGATGGAGATTTAGTCATAGTTTATCATCAAGGGTGGAGATTTAAAGAGGCTAGATGTCAAGGATTGTGTTTTTCTAGAGAGTAGAGATTAGTTCTTTCTAAATCAAAGGCTAGGATTAAGCTTATCAAAAGCACAAGGATTGTGCTAGTTTCAAGGGTTAGGATTTGTTCTTCAAAAGATTGATCAAGGGATAGAAATTAGTCTTAAACTTGTGAGATGTCAAGACATTATATATAAGGAAGAAAAAATCTCTAAGAGGAAGTTTGGCTTGGTGATAGAAATTAGAGAACAAGGGAGTGTTCTCTTGTGAGCTTCCTAAGGAGATGAAGGTAAGTTTTGATCTAAATCTTTTCTAGAAAGAAAGAAAGTCTTCATTCTCCTTTCATTTCTCTAGTTTTCAAGATCTTTAATGCTTTAAGAATATTTTTCTTAAGGTGGTTGAAAGCCAAAGAGAGAGTCTTGGCAAGTGAGGGCTTGAAGCTTCAAGGAAAAAGAGGTAAAGGATGACCCCAAGTGGTGGGGTTTGCTTGCATTTGTACTTGTTTTGAATGAGTTGCATGTAATGGTCATATTGCATGTTTTGTGTTCTAGTAGACCTATGGCCATATGGAGGACTAGTGATGAGGGAGGGGTTAGTTGGTGCCTTAACCTATGTTTTTATGAGGGCATGGAGGACTACCCATTATATGCATTGCATTAACATTACATGTTTATTTCTTATGTTACATTTACATTTGCATAGCACCCTTACTGAGCATTGGCTCATAAGGTCATTTGACCTCTATGTAGGTGGGGAATCTTCTAAAGGAAAGGGAGTTTTGGAAGGTTGAAGGTAATGAAATAAGAAGAATGTATGTGTTGGTGTATGGTTTGTGTATGATGTATTTATTTTGCTAAATAGGTATGAATGCTTAATGTGGATGAATAATGGCAAACTTGGTTGTTTTGGATGGTATTTAATGTATTTAAGCATTCTGGAAAGTTTGAATTAAAAAAATATATATATATTTTCTTAAATTAAAAAAAGGTTGGAGGCAGTGTGCTAGGCATAGGGCGCGCGGCTGGGCGCGCCTGGGTGAGGCCGCACGCAGCATGTGTGCGCGTGCGCCCATGCATTGTAGGCGGCCAGCGCGCGCGGCCAAGCTGTGCGGCCAGCGCGCGCAGCCCGCGCGCGGGGGCGCAGCTGGCTACTGCTGCTCGCCCCCTCTGCTGCTGTTGATATTTTTTTATTATTTTATTTTCTTTTTCTGTTTATTTAATTATTTATAATATTCTAGGAATTTCTGAAATAAAGTATGTTTAAATAATTAAATAAATGAGTATTTAAGCCTCCAAATTAATTATTAAATTAATATAAATTTTGAGGCAATTGTGGAAAAAATTCCTATATTTTGGAAAATAAATAAGGGAGTATTTTCCTTAAATTTTGAAAAATGGATGAGGATGCTTGATGTTTGTATTTCAAAAATTTATTTCCGAGTTGGAAATTTGAGGTATTTTGAAATAATTAAAAAAAAATCAATGGAGATTTGACAAGGAAATTTTTTATTTAAATTTTTCCAAAGAAATATTAATCCAAATATTTTCTAAAGGAATTGGAAGTGAGATAAATGGGTTAATAGTTGGGGCAAGAAAAATTATTTTCTTATAATTAAGGCCTTATGCCATAATTTATGTGGAGTAAGTGAGTTAGCTTATTTTGTCGAATTCTGGGAAGTCATCCTTAACTCTTCATTAAGAGCTTTAGAAGGGGTGACATTTTGAGAGGTTTCGACTTTTATTTTCACAGGGTCGTTTAGATATTTCTCGGATCCTTGAGTGGAGTGAAGGGAGGGCAAAGTCTAGTTCCCACCTAGGTCGTTTCTCATTGAAACGTAGCCATCTCTTCATCTTTGCCCTAGCGTGTGAATAGTAAGTTGACTATTCATGAGTAACACCCGTAGGTGGGAGTGGGGCGTTACAATAAATAACCATCAATTTTCAATGAAGAATTACTCAAGTCATGTGTCAAATTATATCAATCAAAATTCATGAGAATCTTTAATCATCACATACTAAATCAAACATACTCAACCATTAAGAAAATAAGCATGTGATGACATGTAATAGATCTCAACCAAAATTTACCTTTATCACCCTTGCAAATATTAGTGGTATCCATGATGAATCTTACCACATTTTTTTCAAACCTTTTAGTTGAGTCCAATGTCATGCCTTACTTGGTATAAGTTCTTGTCATCATTCATCAATTTTTAGCTTTTTCAATAAGAGTTTTTTGGAGACACATGATTGAACTTTCTCCATCTGTGATGTCCTTTATATAGCCTTCTTCTTGCAATGTGCATCTCTTGAAGTTGTCCATAAGGTATTTGGAGGGCTATATACTTGGGACTTGCTTCTTCACTTGACTAAATTGTGAATTTTCTTGCACAATTGAAGTTCTAGGAGAATATTTTTGTATCAAACTTGCTTGGATCATTGGGAGTTAGTATGAGAAACACTAGATAGGTTTGTAGTCTTAGAAATCCATTTTATCTTAAGACCACTAGATGATTTTCTTTTAAAAGGGCAACAATGTGCAATGTGGCCTATCTTGTAACAATAAAAACATGTAATATTTTGATCATGAAAGGTGTGTAAATGTGAGTCTTTAACATTTGTTCTTTGACCATAAGGATTACGAACACCTCTATCACGAGCACATGAATTTGAAATGTTATTTTTTAAAGTGGAGTTCCCATTCAAACCACTATTAGAAGATTTGTATTGAGTTTCTTTTGAATCTTTTTTTATGAATTTTTTTTATTAAAAGCAAGTAATATTCATTCTTTCATTGTAAAGCTTCCAATTCACTTGATAACAAGTCCAATTGTTTTTGAAAAGTTTTATTCTTCAAGTAAAGTTTCTCAAAACTAGTGTATAACTCATTGAAAGTATTTAATAACTATTCATTTGAAAATGCATCATAATAATCATTTTCAATATCCAAAGAACTAGACTCATGATCACTTTCAATATCAATAGTTAGACTAGAAGTAGAGGTTATCTCATCTTCTTCCTTAGCCATAAAGCATGTGTTTGAACTTGAACTTTCTTTTGAAGCATGGAAGCATTTTTTTTTGCAATCTTTTGTTTCTTATGCTCCTACTCGTAGATGAAAATCTTGATTTTCACAATGTACACCTTTATCAACTTGCTTAGGTTATTAATGTAGTTGCTCAACATTTATATTAACCGTAACATCAACATTCTCAAAAACTATTATGTACATTGAATTAAGTGTATTCAATATATCCTTTGCATTAGAGCATTTAGAAATACTACCGTAGTCGTTCTTATTTAGTGCATAATGTAAAATATGCATAACTTTAATAGTTAAAGAATTTTGTTTTCGTCATACTCATCCCACTCCAATTTCGGTTTTAAAACAATTTCATTTTCCACAATATTCCACAATTTATAATCAATAGATGACATATAAATACAAATACTTTTTCTCTAGTGATCATAGTAGGAACCATTAAAATAACTAACCATTAGTTATTTTAATGGAAATTTTGTAAATAAAAGTTACTCTGATATCAATTGTTAAAAAAAATATTAGAAATTTTTCAAGTTATTTTTGTAAATGAAGTGCAATATAATGGTTCCTTACTTTTTCTCCTTAGGCTGAGTAAAAGTTACACTGAGTAAAAGTAATAATGAAAATTTTGTAAATGAAGTGCAATATAATGAAAGGTTTTAAGAAAATATAGAAGCGCAAAAGATAAGAAGATTTAAAGTGGTTCGGCTATCTCTAGCCTACATCTACTACTCTAGCTCCCACTAAAGATTTTCAAATTCACTAAATCAAACACAAATTACAAATCACAATCCAATACAATCGCTAACTATCTCGCTAGACTTCAAGCTTTTCCTATTAGGAGAACTTCTTACAAAGAAGAATAAAGAAATATGCAACTGAGCACAAAAAAAATCTCAACATGAGATCTTGTTATTAGAAGGCTGAATGGAATTTTATAGAATAAGAACAAGCCTTTAATGAGAAAAGATCGAAACAATTAAGTTTAAAGAAATTTGAAGATTTTATCTCTTAGATGAGAAAGGCCACTTTTTCAACAGCTTATGCAATCTTTAAAATGGCTGGTATTTATAGTATGAATGTCCCCTGCAGAATTATAGCCATTGGAGATCAAAATGGAAAAGAATCAATCCACAAAAAACTAGCCATTAATAAGGTAGACATCATTGGGCAAGAGAGGCTGCTGTCAAAAAAGAGAATCGATCGACTTTCATGGGAAGAGGAGGGGGAAATAAAAGAGAATGAGTGAGGATAGTTTAAAAATGAGTGTAAAATGGTCTGTTTGCACAAGAAGTTGGCAACAGAGAGGTTTTTGTCATTTTTTACCTGTCAAAAATGTCAATGTCCCAATTTTATAACAAGGCTTCAATGGTGCAGAGAGTAAAC
Source organism: Diospyros lotus (assembly GCF_014633365.1). Classification (NCBI taxonomy): domain Eukaryota; kingdom Viridiplantae; phylum Streptophyta; class Magnoliopsida; order Ericales; family Ebenaceae; genus Diospyros; species Diospyros lotus. The sequence continues at coordinate 17,894,530 of NC_068344.1, forward strand.
TTATTGAATTGAACTTTTTGATCAAATCATTATGGAACAAATTAACCTTCCCCACCCCCCCCCCCCCCCCCCCTTTTTTTGCTAGGTAACAAATAACCTTGTATTATAGGGCTTGATCAACACAAAAATGGTTGCTTTTGACTGTTGTGATTAAAATGTTTGCACTAAGAATACATAATAATACAAAAGGTGCGCGATTCATGTGGTAATGGAAGAATCTCTATGCATACATAGTACAGCGTGTAGATACCAAATCCCCATTGCCGGCGAAGGAAGCTTTTGCTTCCTAATGGACCAAATTAGCCAACCAAGCTATAATATATTACGGGAAGATATTGTCCAATCGATCTTGGAGAAGAGGCCTTCACTGACTACTTTTGCAAAGCTACTTTGACGATACTGATTCCTCATTCGGATCGGTATGTATGCGTCTGTGTGTGTATGTGTGCGTGTGTTGAAGGTTTGAGAGATTAGTTTTGGGAACATTAATTCATCAATGGCAACCTCAAGCTCTTTCTCCTCTGAAGTGTTCCCGTATCCCGTCGATGTCAACGTGGAGGACTTCGTTCACATCAAGCTGTCCGGAACGAACTACTCCGTATGGCGAAAGATGATGAACGATTTTCTCGAGAGGTGGAATCTGATCGGCTTCATCAACGGCATGATCAAACCGCCGCGGGACTTGGTGGCCGTCGAGGAACAATCCGATAGCCGCGGCAAGGAGATTGAGAATCCTGACCACATTTCCTGGAAAAGATCCGACGAACTGGTACAGAAATGGTTACGGAGCACGATCCAAGACGATAATCTCCGCATTAATGTGGCGCACTATAAAACCGCTTTCGCTATCTGGCGGGTTTTGGAATATGGTAAGGTGAAAGATGGTGATTTTGGGGCCAATATTGTAAAGCGATGATGGACTGCACGGGCATGGGCATGGGCCAAATCGGAGGGGTGGAATTACGTTCCACTTCTGCCCCTTAATTTGTTTCGCGGGAGACATAAAGCAGAGCATTCCTCGCCGGCCCGTCGCAGTCCACCACAAAAAACATGATTCTTCTAATATAAATGAAATTTTCATTTGTTCAAATAGAATTTTTATAAATTAATAATTATTTATTTGGATATATTTTGTACGTAGAGCTGAAGATGGGAGAAACAAGCTCTAGAGAAGCAGGGATCAATCTGAGCCATTACTTCCCATTGTACCAAGCAGTGCAAGAGGGCGACTGGGAGGGTGTGAAGAAATTCCTAGAAAAAGAACCCGATGCAATCAAGGCCAAAATCGATACGGCCTTAGAAACGCCACTAATGCTAGCGGTGAGGTCCCCGCACAGGAACAAAGTTGTGAAGGGGCTCTTGGGGAAGATGTCGGAAGAGGATCTGGAGCAGTTTGAACACGGGAAAGAGCAGACAATCTTGCACAGGGCAGCGTGTGCTGGGAATATAGAGGCAGCCATGATGTTGGTGAACAAGAACCCTCGCCTGCCTTACATTGGTCGTGATTCCGACGGAGTACCTCTAGGTGCAGCTGCTTTTATGGCCAATAGAGAGATGGTATCTTACTTATTGAGTGTCACCAAAGAAGACATTGATCCTAGGCCCTTCATCGGTAAATTAGGCTTCGAGCTCATCCACTCCCTAATTATCGGTGGACTTTATGGTATGTCTTTCTTCTTCGTTCCTCTCCATTCACTCCTACACAAGTATCAGTTATTTGTGGACAAAAGCATTTGGAGAAAATAAAAAGTTATCCTAATTGCGAAGTCCTCATTAACCATTATAAAAGAGTAAAATCATCATTTTACTTTATTTCTCTCACATCTCTCTTGTGATTTCAGAAAAAATTAAAAAAAAAAAAAGAAAAAAATCGATGATGCTTGACCATTGCTGGCCACCACCATTGATTGAATTCAAATATTTAACTATGATTAACTAACAATATAAAAAGGAAATTAAATAAGCAAAAATGAAAACTAGATACCTGATAGGTGAAGAACTCCCATCCACCACGAATGATGACATGATTCCAATTTCCTCTCTATTACCAATGGCCAATCATTGGAAGACCATTGGTGATATAAGAAAGAAACAAATGTGCCAAAGGAAAGAAAAAGAAAAAAGAGAGAGAGAAAAAAATGGGAAAAAATATCTTAAAATATAAGTGCTAAATTGTCATTTTACTTTATTTGTTAAGTGTAAGGAACTTGTATATATTATTTTCAAAAACATAGGGATGATTAATTGGGGCCTTTTTGCCAAATCTCAAGGGTGCCTTACGAAATTGACTTTAAAACAATGGTCACCCGTAGCTTGCTAGATTTGGCAATGGTTGAACTTAAATAAGATTCACCAATAGGTAACCTGAGAATTTGGTTTAGTCATTGGTGTTGGTCAACTATGGTAGTGGCTGCCAATGTCTGTTTTTTTGTTTTTTGTTTTTTTTTTTTTTTAATTTTTCAATTTTCATTTTAGAGAGAGAAAGAAAGAGCTTTGGAAAGACAAGACAAAATAGTCATTTTACCTTTCCAGATTTTTTAAAAATAGAAGGACCTCAAGTGCAAAGTGTAATTTATTCTTTTCAAATTTAGTCCCCCGTAGGAAGTGAGGCAGTGAGGCGGCCATCATGTTATCTTCATTTCCTTATCGTTTAGTTTTATATATTATTTAAATTAGAAGTGGTAGTTAATGCAAGTTTTGATAATTAAGTCTAAAAGTGATGGTTGGAAATTGGACTTCTTGTTACAGACATTGCTTTAATGTTGATTCGGAGACATCCGAAGTTAGCTGTCGAGGATGTGAGTCTTCTCAACAGAATGGCGCTCAAGTCTTCTGCCTTCCCAAGTGGACTAGCCTTCAACTTCTGCCAACGCTTCATCTACTCCCGTTAGTGTTTTAATTCCTTCCATCTCTTTTCTCGTACTTAGTATAACACATAAATAAATACAACTACAACATCAATGTTGTCACATAATGATGCTAGGAATTATGGACAAGGTGGTAAAGTTGGTTTTTCATGCATGCTAGCAAGCAATTTTTCATTTCCACCTTAATTCAAATCATAGTCTGTAATACGTCAGGGTGGGGTTTATTTGTATTCTCATGGTTATACATTTTTTTTTTCTTTTTTGCTTATTATGTTCTTCTGCCATTTTACATTTAGATGTTCCTACCAAGTTGGAGAACTCAGAGAAGTTGGAGAAGCAACAATGTGGAGGAGACATAGAAAGTCCTGCCCAATGCCCTACTCCCGGTTGGTCAAGTTGTCACTTAATAATTTTAATTTTCGTTTCATGGGAGAATAATATATTCTTATATAATTTATTTATGAATTAAATTACTTTTTAGTTCGAACTATACTTGTTTTTTGCAGTTCGGGATATGAAATTATTCAAGATCTCATATAGGTGCGTAGGGTTTTAAAAACTTTCACATCTAATGTAAGCAACCAAAAATATCCATGAAACTATATGAAGTTTGGATAGCAATATACAATAACCATTCAAAGAAATTGAACAGTTCATTAAAGTTACCTCTTGAACAATCAAAATTTGATTTAAGAGAAATTTCACAAGAGACCTTATCCTCCTCAAGTGTGAAGGGTCTAGTTGATCCACACTAGTGTAGCTTCCAAAACCCCTTGAAGTTCCCTTTTGTGCTAGTTGAAAGCTGCAAAGGTACGTTTAGGCTTGTAGTTCTTAGTTTCAAAAACCAAACGTCAACTCTTGAGCAATTTGAGAGAAAGAAAAAGAATAAGCAAAAGAAGAAGAAATCAAGAAGGAGGAAGAGCAATATGTAATTCAAGAATATTGCCAGCCTTCTTCTTCTTTTTTAATCTCTTAATTTATATGCTAAAGTGGAAAATTAAGTGGCAGATTATGGTATAATCGATTGCAAAACCATGTAGCCTGAGCGATTAACAAGTGACATAGGAGTTAGTAAACATTCCACTAACTCTTGAACCTTTCATGCATAATATGCCAAACATAAATTGTCGACGATTTTTAACATTTTAAAAACAGTTGATAATTTATGAAATGAGTCGACGACAATTTGGTGTTTGTTACTAAAAGGTCCTTACTCAATTCATACAAATTTGGCATTAACTCTTAATGACAATTAAACTTTCCATTAATTCTTAATGGTATCGAAAACACAACCCAAGCCCCACAATTGTTATTTCGGTCCCTTTGCTTTTTTAAGTTTGACTTTCTAGGTTCACCACTAAGTAGCAATAAAGAAACATCCAACTCTTTTGATGTCAATCAAACTCTTCAATTTGTTTTGAGAATCTCTTCATTTTCTCAAAATACCCTAATAATCTTGAGTGACGTCTAACAACATATCAACATAATCTAAAAGATAATCAATTTAATTCATAGTGAACCTATTTCGTTGATGATTATCATACAACTCAGTTATTCCATTACTAATATCCCAACTAAGTGAAAGCCATGGATGAATCAAACTCATTAACTCTGTAGTGGCCCACTCTCGGATAATCCCGCTAGCATAGTGTAACACCTCGCTTTTCTCTTACCGAGCGTGTCACTATGCTGGGGCCCAAAATATACATAATTTATTTTTTTCTTTCTTTCCCGGTACATAACTTAAACCTTAAGTATCGAGTCCCGAACAAAACCCCCAGCAAATCATTAAAAATGCAGAAGCGATAATCGAAACCTGATATAGTACATAATCAACTCACTTTATTTATAACATAAGAATTCGTACCATAATTAACATCATATCCTCAATATTGAAATACATAAATATATGAAAATTCCATAATATTTTAACAAGGCTAAACATCAATAAAGCATCAGCTAAAACATATCCGAGTCAGCTCGCTGAATCATCGGCCACGCTATCATGTGCCGTCATATCTCAACCTGCTTCTTGCCCTAACTGCAAGTCTAAAACTGGAACGTTGAATGTTCTAGGGGCATAACCCATTAGAAGATAAAACTTCTAGTGAGGGTCCAAAACATATATACGAATGCATGATGCAATAACATGAACAACATTTGCCCTTAGTGTAACTTCCCTGGCCCGCAAGCCCGACTAGGAATCCTAGGTAAATCTCGAATCTCTGTAGGATAAGCCTAACGTTATTCCCTCAACGACTTTGGGGAATTACAGCTACACTCTGGGAGCGACATCCTATTCCCATGCACAAATATCAATGTGACAATAATATCGTGCTATGCAATTATCACGACTTTTCATGCAATATGACAAAATGAATCATATCTTTCCTAAATATTATGCATATATAAGCAATCATATATTTCATAAATATCATGCATAATAAACAATCATATCATGTAGGATAGAAAAACTCACAAAACCATGTTTGGTATAAAATTACTCACTTTTGCCCTAAAGACCAAGACACCTCGAAAAGCGCGCATCGCCTCGATATGCGTGTCTGACCTCGATTCTTGTGCCAACTCTCAAACGTTGCACAAATCACATCATCTCGATCACCTCATTCATCAAAATGATATTTCATCACTAAATATCCTCAATATTCCATTTATTTCATTTTTCTTCATTTTCTCTCATTTTTCCTCTCCAAAAATTCCAATAAATACCTCGAGACTATTTTCTCAAATCTAATTTCACAAAAATTCATTATAGGCTATGAACTTCAAGGGAAAAATACTAAACTTACCCGGATGTTGCGTTTTCACGCAAAATGAGGCTCTTGGCTCCATAATCGAGACATCAGGAATCCCAAATTCAAATCTTTTTGCACAGACCTCCGTAAAATAATTTTCCAGATTTTTCTATATTTTTTTCAGAATTTTCCCAAGCCCCACGCACCCACACGTGCTAGGGCGACTGGGCGCGTGTGAGATGCAGTGCGTGACCGGCACGCGCCGGTCATCTTCTCCGACGCTCCGGTCGTCGGCAATATGAGATTTCCATACCATCTTAAAGCTCTCTTCTAGTCGATCCTCTTGGCCAAGTTTGAACCTCAAAGGAACACCGGAAGGCCTCCCATCGGGGCTTTGAACATTCGGCCAAGGCGTCCGCCCCAAACTCCGGCGACCTCTCGAAACCTCACCAAACCTCAACCAAAATAGCTCAAAATCTCCAGAATTATTCTACCTCTCATGGGCTTCAAAAGCCCCTTATTCCCATTGCCCAATTCGTTCGATTTCGACCTCGATTTGAAGCTCCATTTCTTGAAACTTTTGGCCCAATTCGAGCTCTATTTATAGGCGATCATCGAGCTTCAAAATGGCTTTGGCCGCCTTGCCCATCACCTTAGGAGGCTAAACCTCCCCTAGATCGGCCTTGAGGCTCCTTTATCCAACCATAATCTCGATTTGCAGGTATCGACCATTCGGCCGAATTCTTTGGTCGATTGTTTTGCTTTTTCAGGCCACTATGATGACTATTATCGACCCATCCCTTTACCAAAAATGTTCCCCGACCATCCCTCGTGAAAACCCAGTGGCTTTCGGCGACCCTCGTGGCCTGGTCGGTTTCCCATTGTTGCCATCTTTGAGAAATTGCACTTTGGCCCCTCCAATTTTGGCCTTTCTCATTTGGCCCTTTTTACTTAGCCCCTAAACTTTCCAATATTGCATTTAAGACCCTCAAGTCCCAAAACATCAATTTGACCCCCGAAGATTCCAAGAAATTATCGTTTTGACCTCCCTTCGGTAATTTCAGAAAACTGCACTTAGGCCCGAATCTTCGTTTTGGCCCTAAACCTCTTCGTTTCTTCCTGAAACCACTGAAGGGTTGTTCTTCATGAAAAATCAAAGCCCCCTCAAGCTTCCGTTGACTTCCCGGAAGTTGTCTATAATAATTCGATATTACAGCCTAATTGGCAACTGTATTTTTGCTGTACAGAAAACTGTTTCCGATTCAATTTCTTTCGGCACCATAAATCCTATTTCGGGGTGCTTGTTCATGCCACATCATTTTCCTTTGGCATCTCGGCTCCAAGACACTCCCGGCAATCGATTTAGTCATTCATACGGTAATAAATTACCCTTATACTCTCTATTTATCCTTAAATTCTATTTTTGCCCCAAGATAAATTACCCTTGAGTCTTTTTAGAATTTCTCGGGTATTACATTCACCCCTCCTTAAAGAAATTTTGTCCTCGAAATTTTCATCTGACCGTTAAGGTAACTAAGACATAACATAGTTCATTACCTGAATACTTCAAAATCAAATATCTATTTGATCCTTGACAAACACCTCGGTTTGCGTTTCTTACACGTCTAATGCTTACAAGCATACTGTGTCATTCACATCATTTTTCTTTTGTGGCTCTTTTCGGACGACCACACATCTTTTAATCATTTTAGGAAAAACACATTCTACCCCGAAACTTTGAGAATGCCTTCTCGCATTTCAAAAATCATAGACCTTGGGCTGGCCATATCATCATTCCACAGACAAGTACACTTGTCAACCACATATGCCTTCTGTATCTTGTTCACCAGATCCAGCTAAACGACCAGGCTAGCCATAAAAATAGACAATCCCTTCGGCACTACCATCATAGTCGGCAGGCCAACAAGCCTCCAAACTCATCTGACACTCACATCTATCCACCAGATCCTGCGTTGGGCACTTCTCTGCCACGCGCCCAGTGATACGAAGTAGTGCAGTCGTAGTCCTTAAGGAACTCCATCAATCGTCCCTACCTCTCGTTCAACTCTTTCTGTGAGAACTCATACCTCAGGCTCCTCGTTGTTCGTGAGCACATCAAAATGTCCCACCATTCTATTTCGATAATGTCTTTATAACTTCGAGAGCACATACCACATTTGCCAACTCCAAGTCATATATCGGGTAGTCCTTTCTGTGCCTTGACATGATCCGCATGCCATTATTCGGTCATGTTGCACTAATCATATAACCCGATCCTTTGAGTTATCATAACCTCTTACTGCACCCGCGAGGTTATTCCTATTAGACTCTTCTCATGAGTCCTATTGTGGACATAATTATTACAAAGTGTCCCATTATTGCCTTCTGACAACAGTTTGTCGAAACATCTTATTTCGAAGCATCTTAGCATTCTATTTCGAAACCTGATTCCTAAAAATTTCATTTCGAACCCTACGTTGCTCCATGTTCCGAATCATAGGGTAGGGACTATAAATACCCGAAAAGCCCTGAACTCGACTTTCGTGCGTCCGGATTTTTTTTTTTCTTGCCAAAATTTTTGGAATAATAAAACACGTTTTCCCATAAGGAAGAAAAAAAATTATTTTTCTTCTCCCAACCCTTTTTTTTTTTATTTCATTTCTTTTTCTTTCTTATTTCTTCTTTCTTTTTCTTTCTTATTTCTTCTTTCTTCTTCTTTCTTCTTCTTCTTATTCTTCCTTTGCAACGCACCGACCCTATGCGTGAACCGCCGCCTTCCAGCGTCGCCACCACCTCCGATGGCCTCCGCTGCCCCCTCTGCAACCGCCGCTGGCGCTTGCTCCGCCCTCGGCCGCGAGCCACCGTGCGGTTTCTTCGTGCCCAAGCCATCAATTGCCATCTCCGATGGCCCAAACAGCCCTCCATCGGCCAGATCCGGCCGTCGCCGTCACCGCTTGCTCTACCACGTAGCTGCCGGCCATCGCCCGGCCTCCCTTGGCCGCCATCGCGACCGTCGCCATCCCTACCGCTGCTACCAGATTTGGGTCGATCCGACCCAACTTGGCTCGACTCGATCCGCTTCAGGTTTGACCCATCCCTGTTTCGACTCATTAGATCTAACCCATATCTGTTTTGACCTATCCATTTAGATCTGACCCATATCTGATTTATCCAGATCTAAGCCAAAACCTAGATCTATTATGCTAGCGTTTGACCCGTTTCGATGCGGTGCCTGCTGAGTTTTGAGGAGACAGTGTTCTCCACACTGTATCTTTGCTCCTTATTTCTGTCATAAGGAAGGATTCGCTCATTTTGCTTCCATCCACAACATTTTTGGTGCCAGAATTGCCTCCATCCTCTTGGCTCATCTTCTAGTAAGTGATCGGCTTGTAGCTGTTATGACACTCTTATTTGAAGCTCAAGCCCGGCTTCAGGATCCTATCTATGGCTGTGTATCTCACATTCTAGCCCTTTAGCAGCAGGTTAGTGACTTGCAAGCTTATCGAGCTTACTTGCAGAATTTACTATTTGCATATTATTCTTCACATCCCCAGCCTGCTCCTCAACCTGATCAAAACCCGAGATGGAATTTTGATCTTCCTATCATTCCAGATGATGCCCCTTATCCCAATGTCTTAGAGACTACTCTTCCACCTTACCCTGATGAAGCCAGTAGTAGCCAGATGCCACCCCCAGATGACATTGATGAGCTGGGACCTGTCATGTTTGGCAACCGTCGTCGTCACTGAGCATCGGCATTATCATCAGTTTTATGGTTTCCTTTTTCCTTTGAGTAATTGTACGGCTTGATTTCTTGTAACCGTTTGAACATATGGAATGAATATTATGCTTTGGATACTTTAACGTCTCATTCCCTTATTCTCGATTGCATGTTGATCATAAAACATCTCAACCTCTTGCAGCTGTTTTAATAATTCATCAAATCGAGATAAAAACATCATCTCTTAATTATCACCTGATAATTTACATTCTTAATCAAGTCACACATAACTAAGCATCCAATAACCTCAAGCTTTCATTGGCAATTTTATCACTAAGAAATAATCCCACTAAATCTTCCAAGAATATATCCTAGTCATTTTCCATTTCTCTTATGACTTTCTCTGACCGCAAGTGCTTATACCTCCTATCCATAGGCTCATTTATTTTCATAACTTGCTGACATCATCTTAATGATTGTCTAGCTATACATCTCTCAACTTGCCTACTGGCTACCTAGACCAACTGTCTAGCCATACGAGAGTTCCAATCTCCAAAATTGAAAATCTCGGATCCTCAATTAATTTGGGCCTGTAGCTTCTTCTACTACGACCCGTCATCTTTGCACATCTGTCATCATCTTGATTCTCTTAATCACGTCAAGGATTCACATAATTTTCAAGACATCAATCCACAACTATGCTACCAACTAGAGTAGGCAGGTACTTACGTTACCCACGGTACTCCAATCCTCACTGGATTTCTTTTTGAAACTCTAAAGTTCCATCACGACTCCTTAGATCCTCAATCGATTCTTTTAAGGAAATTCCTTAAAAATCTCGAATCGATTTATCTTCGAAGATCCCAAATCAGATCACAATATTTGGTTCCAATTATCTTCCAAGAACTCGATTTCCTTTGCCATCATGGCTTTCTATCCATCATTCATCACGGTGCTTTCAAGCTCTACTCGTCAGGTTAACTACCGACCACTTTACCTAATTATGCAGGTTCATTTGGCACACTGAAACGTAGTCACAACCCCTATTGACTAGGCCTCCTTATCATTCCTTTACGGTCGATATAACCATCAAACACCTCTTTCTTTTTTAGTGCCTGAACTCTACTTTGAGTCAAGACTATCATTTCAGAACTCATCGGTCAAGCCTTTGGACCGGTTATGCTCCACTACCTGAAATCTCATATCGAGAATCCCTTGACTCTCACATTTCGTTCTTCAAATCCAGTTGACTATCAGCACCCGACCATTAAATTAGTTCTTCGTAGGCACTACTTTTCAGCTGTCATCATCCCCCCCATCATATGGTAGGCTTACTCCTACATCATACGTCGACCCTCACATGGGTACATCCCAAGTGAAAATTGCACGGTCTTATCGTAGTCCTCTAAGAACTATCATTCATTATCGCTGCCCTGAGTCTAACTCCTTTTGCAAGAACATTCTTTTTAGGCCCTCATCATGGCCTGGTGATTCCATCACCTCATAGGTAGCGCCTATACAGCTTACGAGCATGCATCTTTCCTTTCCATTTCATACGTCAGGTAGCTTTCCCTTTGAGCCACCCAAGACGATAATCTCATGATCCCATTGTCATACTAGACACCGAGGTATTCTATCCCTCGAGTCTTGGACCGTTCGTCATGTCACCTACTCCCAAGATGACTACGAACCCCAATGCAATCCTTAAATAGGACACACAATCCATATTCAATCTATCCCATTTCGATTTTCGAGGCTTCCGACCTCGATCAATCATAACTAGCAGTACACCTCTCATCCTAGACCATTGGAACTTAGATCTCTCTCATAAGGTACAGACCTTACTAGTTTGCCCCAGGTCTTCAGCATCCGATCGTCTCCTCAGCAGTACACTAAGCAACTTAGACCCTGGGTCCCAGACCCATACCGCGAGACAACCAACTAGCTTCCCCGGTACGTTGATCGTAAGCTCATCACAAGTCTTCTGCCTTGGTCCCTAGATCCAGATCTGTCACTGCGAACACCGACTAGTAGTGCCGTCATGTTGCTAAGGTTTCCTATCCCGTCTTTGCGAGTCATATCAGTTGCACTATTTTCGGCTCATTAATTGACGCACTCACGCGCCATCATTTGGTCATTTTTTAGCCTCTCATTCATCCAATCCGTGGGATCCCGTATCTTATTTCCGGGATACCAAATGATCCTCAAAAATCTTATCTTTCGATCCTAACTCATCAGCTAGGCCTTGCCACATCGAGCTAATCATCACTGATCCGATCATCTTTGATAACCGCAGTTATCTCATTTCTCATTGCAATAATTTTAATTAATGACATCAAATCATCAGTCTCTAATTCTCTCGGATCCATAATCACGGTTACCGAGTCAATCTTACACTCGAATCATTTCATCGGATTCTTATTCCAATAACTAGATCATTCCACTTGAACTTAGCTTCTATTAGGCATTCTACTATTCACTAGGAATAGTAGTTTTCTACTGAAATAGTGTTTGCTCATGAAAAATACACCAGGTAAGTTCCCAGGAAAGAGAGGTGGGTCATAAATGGACACACTTAAGTACCAAGTCTTTTCTAGCCAAAACTTTCTTAGACATGCACTTCCACTACAACGCACTTATCTAGTAACCATCAATACCCAAATCTTACGATGGCTTTACTTATCTAGCCACACGCGACCTTTTCCTTAGGTTTGCTCTAATATCGACTATACTAGAGTCACTTACGGTTCAAACATTTCCTATATCTTCAATAATTCGCTCTGATACCAACTGTAACACTCCGTTTTTCTCTTACTGAGCGTGTCACTATGCTGGGGCCCAAAATATACATAATTTATTTTTTTCTTTCTTTCCCGGTACATAACTTAAACCTTAATTACCGAGTCCCAAACAAAACCCCCAGCAAATCATTAAAAATGCAGAAGCGATAATCGAAACCTGATATGGTACATAATCAACTCACTTTATTTATAACATAAGAATTCGTACCATAATTAACATCATATTCTCAATATTGAAGTACATAAATACATGGAGATTCTATAATATTTTAACAAGGCTAAACATCAATAAAGCATAAGCTAAAACATATCTAAGTTAGCTCGTTGAATCATCAGCCACGCCATCACGCGCCGTCATATCTCAACCTGCTCCTTACCCTAACTGCAAATCTAAAACTAGAACGTTGAATGTTCCAGGGGCATAATCCATTAGAAGATGAAATTTCTAATGAGGGTCCAAAACATATATACGAATGCATGATGCAATAACATGAACAACATTTTCCCTTAGTGTAACTTCCCTAGCCCGCAAGCCCAGCTAGGAATCCTAGGCAAATCCCGAACCTCTGTAGGATAAGCCTAACGTTATTCCCTCAACGCCCTTGGGGAATTACGGCTAGACTCTGGGGGTGACATCCCATTCCCATGCACAAATATCAATGTGACAATAATATCGTGCCATGCAATTATCACGACTTTTCATGCAATATGACAAAATGAATCATATATTTTGTAAATATTATGCATATATAAGCAATCATATATTTCATAAATATCATGTATAATAAACAATCATATCATGTAGGATAAGAAAACTCACAAAACCATGTTTGGTATAAAATTACTCACTTTTGCCCTAAAGACCAAGACACCTCGAAAAGTGCGCATCGCCTCGATATACGTGCCCAACCTCTATTCTCGTGCCAACTCTCAAACGTTACACAAATCATATCATCTCGATCACCTCATTCATCAAAATGATATTTCATCACTAAATATCCTCAATATTTCATTTATTTCATTTTTCTTCATTTTCTCTTATTTTTCCTCTCCGAAAATTCCAATAAATACCTCGAGACTATTTTCTAAAATCTAATTTCACAACAATTCATTATAGGCTATGAACTTCAAGGGAAAAATACTGAACTTACCCGAATGTTGCGTTTTCACGCAAAACGAGGCTCATTGGCTCAAAAATCGAGACATCGAGAATCCCAAATTCAAATATTTTTGCACAGACCTCCGTAAAATAATTTTCCATATTTTTTTATATTTTTTTTAGAATTTTCCCAAGCCCCACGCGCCCGCACGCGCCCACACATGCTAGGGCGACTGGGCGCGCGTGAGATGCAGCGCGTGACCGGCACGCGCCGGTCATCTTCTCCGGAGCTCCGGTCACCGGCGATCTGAGATTTCCATGCCATCTTAAAGCCCTCTTTTAGTCGATCCTCTTGGCCAAGTTTGAGCCTCAAAGGAGCATCGGAAGGCCTCCCATCGGGGCTTCGAACATTTGGCCAAGGCGTCCGCCCCAAACTCCGGCGACCTCTCGAAACCTCACCAAACCTCAACCAAAATAGCTCAAAATCTCCAGAATTATTCTACTTCTCATGGGCTTCAAAAGCCCCTTATTCCCATTGCCCAATTCGTTCGATTTCGGCCTCGATTTGAAGCTCCATGTCTTGAAACTTTCAGCCACTTCAATTTCTATTTATAGGCGATCATCGAGCTTCAAAATGGCTTTGGCCGCCTTGCCCATCACCTTAGGAGGCTAAACCTCCCCTAGATCGACCTTGAGGCTCCCTTATTCAACCATAATCTCGATTTGCAGGTATCGACCATTCGGCCAAATTCTTTGGTCGATTTTTTGCTTTTTCAGGCCACTATGATGACTATTGTCGACCCATCCCTTTACCAAAAATCTTCCCCGACCATCTCTCATGAAAACCCAGTGGCTTTCGGCGACCCTCGTGGCCTGGTCGGTTTCCCATTGTTGCCATCTTTGAGAAATTGCACTTTTGCCCCTCCAGTTTTGGCCTTTCTCATTTTGGCCCTTTTTACTTAACCCCTGAACTTTCCAATATTGTATTTAAGACCCTCAAGTCCCAAAACATCAATTTGACCCCCGAAGATTCCAAGAAATTATCGTTTTGACCTCCCTCCGGTAATTTCAGAAAACTACACTTAGGCCCGAATCTTCGTTTTGGCCCTAAACCTTTTCGTTTCTTCCTGAAACCACTGAAGGGTTGTTCTTCATAAAAAATCGAAGCCCCCTTAAGCTTCCGTTGACTTCCCGGAAGTCGTTTATAATAATTCGGTATTGCAGTCTAATTGGCAGCTACATTTTTACTGTACCGAAAACTGTTCCCGATTCAATTTCTTTCGCCACCATAAATCCTATCTCGGGATGCTTGTTAATGCCACATCATTTTCCTTTGGCATCTCGGCTCCAGGGCACTCCCGGCAGTCGATTTAGTCATTTATATGGTAATAAATTACCCTTATACTATCTATTTATCCTTAAATTCCATTTTTGTCCCAAGATAAATTACCGTTGAGTCCTTTTAGAATTTCTTGGGTATTACACATAGGATATCCGAAATGAGATCTTCACAAGGATGATATAGAACAATAACGTATAACACCACATTACAATCTTTAGATAAATTCAGCGGAAGCCAACATAAAGGTTTACAGCATCTTGGCACCATAGCCTACACAAAATGAAATATAAGGGCACTAACAAATTTTACAACATAAAATTTCCTCACACATGCCCTCTTCACACACACTAACATAGATGATCTAATCTGGAAGATCTCTGCACACCTCTAACACTAGGCTCTAGTCCCACTAGGGTAACACCTTCCAAATACACAACGACGTAAAATATAAGCTAATATCACCACGGGTGTTATAGAAACTCTTGCCAACGGAAGCATTGGATAGAACCTGAAAGCTTAACCAAAGCTAGATAAAAGGGTTTCTACTATATTTTCTTTACAAGTACAAGAAATATAAAAGACTCTCAATACTCCAAAAGACACAACTTATCACTGTAGTACAACTATAGGGCACCTTTAATCTTATTACAAACTTGAGTACCCTAGCTCCTATTACAATACATCATCGTTGTACAATCACACGGGTATATAATAAATCAAAACCCAAAGCTAATGAAGCTCAATCTCCTTGCCCACGCTTTGAACTGGAACCTAAAACACCTAATACTTCTAATATACCTGAAACATGGAACGTTCCAGGGGCATCAACCCAAGTTAGATATTATATCTAAGTGAGTGAATTAGAAAAGGAAAGGTATGTGCATGCAAATGCAATAATTCCATTATGAAATCCACCCATGTGGTAGCAATGCCAGGGTGTTGCAATCACCCCCGCCATCATCATAGTCACTCCTTAGCTCACCACAAGAGCACGAGATCTTTCATGATGTCCCAACAACTAGCCATAGTCACCAACACGAACGTGATATATGACAAAGGAGAAAGAATATGCATAGCTAAGAGAAAATATGACATGTAAGCCACAAAGGCATGATATGCAAGCCAACATCCACACACAAGTGAAGCAACAAATGCTCAAAGTATCACAAAACATGCAGGAATCATTCACCTTGCTGGTTTGGGCTTGTCGATGCACTGTTCCCAGCATTCGGGAATGGTTTTCTGCAAATATCACAAGATTTCGTAAACCAAACTCACAATACTTTACATAGGATTATATGGAATTAAAATAGGGTCAACGCTGCAAATTTCCAAGTCAAGAGGAGATCTCACACGCCCTCACGTGCTGCTAAAAGGTGGCTGACGCGCCCTCACGTGCAGCCCCTTGTCGGCGTGTGAGCTGCACGCGCCTTCCTTAAAAATCGCACAGTTTCGCCTCTTCTTGGTATTTTGGCCATAACTGTCTCGTTTTAACTCTGATTTGACCCTCATTTTTTCCTACATGCTCCTCTTTCATCCCTCTACTAGATTATGGAAGAAATCAAACTTACCTTGCAGTTTTATAGACATTTGGCATGCTTTACGATAGAGACTTGAACCTAATAACCTTAAGTATCACCTCATATTTGAGTTTAAAAATTCGAGGTATTACATCCTTCCCTCCTTAAAAGAATTTTGTCCTCGAAATTTTCCTTCATAGCTCACTCAGAATCTATTTCCCCAAGTAAATTCCTCAAACAATCATGGAAACCTCGACCTTTTCACATAGAGCTGCCAAAGCATGCTCACTACTACATTAGCATTTGCGTCAGCAATGGCAGAATTCAGGATAATCAAATCAGAGCCAATTGCTCACAATTTTGGGGTGTACAACAATCTGCATACCAAACCGAAGACTAGGTCAGTAACCAGAATAAAATTTCCCTTCCCTTAAGGCCAAGTATGGGAACTGCAATCCCATTGCTTGCTATTACAGGAAAACACATTTCCTAAGCAAGCTCACAACATGTCACATGCCCATATCGAGGAAAACATTCCATTCACAGTTATGACCTACCCCAACCCATGTATGCAATTTACCATTCCATCACCCCCTTTCCAAACCTCTGAATTCCCAAGCCCACTTAGCACACGATGCAATAATCACACTCCTGGTACCGGCACTTTCTCATGGCTGAATACTCTCGAGGAGAACAAGTTAGATATCCGTCCACAAATACAACCACAAACTAATCTAAGTATGATTTGAACACCTCAATCATTAAGTCATAAGGGTTATAAGTGCGTTAATCCCAAATGTCATTACTAGATTCTCATAATAATCCGTAACATGATCTAGAGCAACCTTACCACACATTTCTTTTAATTCCCAATTACATTTCTTAAAATCACAAACCATACTCAAAGTTACAATTAACACACATTAATTAACAATATTCCTC
Organism: Diospyros lotus; assembly: GCF_014633365.1. Taxonomy (NCBI): domain Eukaryota; kingdom Viridiplantae; phylum Streptophyta; class Magnoliopsida; order Ericales; family Ebenaceae; genus Diospyros; species Diospyros lotus. The sequence goes on from NC_068344.1 coordinate 17,911,578, forward strand.
GACTCATAACTACCCAACTTACTATTCGGCATCCCTTATTCTGTCGAAATTCAGGTTGACACCTGCATGTGAATGGGTAGACCTGGGGTTGACTAACTCTCACACTAAGGGGAAATTAATGTACCTTGTACGACTGTTAGGCTTGTGTTGGCATCTTCCCTCGTCAGATGATACACCCGGCCTCGTCGTGGTTCTTGGCCTCCTTGGTTTGTCTGAGATTGATTAACTCCTCTTCTTTGCGGGCATTCCTTAAAGAAATGGCTAGTCGGCTGGCAATTAAAACACACGGGTCTTTTGGGGAAATCTCGAGACATGTGGTCATTTCCTCCACAAGTATAACATTTTTTATTCCCTCGATCACAAGGTTTTCCAGGATGAAATTTTTGACACCTGGGACAGTTCTCCTTGTGTTTGAATTTTTCTCCTTGAACCCCAAGATCATGTCTTTTCCCAAGTTTCTTATCCTCAAGCTCCCGAAATTCTGTCTTCAAGGCGTTCATTCTGTGGAGGTTGCTTTCCACGGTTAGGGCTTGTAGGACCACTTCTGCATATGTGCGGGCCCTCGAAGAACTTAACGTCAACTGAATTTCCAACTTTAGTCCACTAAGAAATTTCTGAGCCTTTACCTCCTCATCCAAATTGTAAATGGGCATGTACTTAATCAGCCGAGTAAAATGGTCTTCATACTGGGCAACAATCATGTTCTCAACCTAGTTTAGGTTCATAAATTCCCGAACCTTTTTCATTTTCTTACATAAGAGAAAATACTTAGTATTAAAAAGTTCCTTAAATTGCATCCATGTAATACTAGGCGTACCTTGCCCCTCAAGATCTTGCAGGGTCCTTTGCATGGTTTTCCACCACTGGTCAGCCTCATGCCGGAGCATGAATGTAGCACAACCAACTTTGTCCACTTCCTCACACCTATTGAAATCAAAGATCTTTTCAATCTGTTCCAACCAATACTCTCTCTCACAGGGGTCGGCTCCTGCCTTTCCTCAAAAAATGGGCGGGTTTAACCTCTAGAACCTGTCTTTAGCATCAGAGTTTTGGGGAATAACCTGACCTGTCACTCGTGTCCTCTACTTGAGTGTTGTTCCTGCGCCCAAGGTTTCGGGTTCGATGAGTGTTTACCATCTGCAAATAATCACGCTCTAAAATTATGAGTTCAACATGCAAACTTTTGTAATAAAATGATCCTGAAATAATCATAACCAATTAATAAGATGGGAACTCAGAGTTCATAAATTCTCGACTTTCCTGACTCATGTGGATCTAGCTGACCACTAATACAGCAAATCCCACATACCCACATCTAGAAACTTGCACCAGGATTTCATGAACTAGGTACCTACTAGACCTTCATCGCGTTAATACCTAACTCGAGAAATTCCCAAATTCCAAATCTCTGTGAAACATGAAATCAGAAAGATAGTCTCTCACCACCTGAAACCACTTAGTAATTCTAATGAACCTTAATTTAAGTATTTACTTGTACCATTCTCTAACCTACGCATCCCACTCACCCATCAAATTCTCTATGTTCTTCAAGATGTCATTTACTTTTTTTTTTTTTTTGTCACTGTAAAGCCTTCATGGTTAGTTCTTCTAATATGGTAGCAAATACAACTCGTAAGAAATTTTCACTATTACATATGTACATAGCCATTTTTGACGCACTACTTTATTTATACTTGCCTAAACACTATCTTGTTTCCTTTGCACACATCCACAAGTCTACATCCTCAAAAAACAAAATTTGTTCCTTTGGACAAAGTTACCCTTCCTCGGTTTCTGATCCTGGAGGTGGCGTAAGATCTCATTCTTCAGGTTCCTCTTCGCAACTCTGGTTTATCGCTTCCCCCACAGGGTTTAGGTATGCCTCTACCTCGCGTAGATGGGTAATAAAAGTTTCAAAATCATCATAGGGTCCCAAAATGTGAAGATCGTTTCCGGCGTCCTATCACTCTGGGGTTAGTAAGGAAATCAAATAGAATATTTGTAAGTCCACCATATAGGGATTCAACACATAAGTTGGAAACTTTTGTAAAGTAGGGGTAACTAAATTCAAAAATTCTCCTAACTTCTCCCCCGGATGCATATATCATCCTTCTAGCAAAGCGGTCCATCCTCCAATGATGGCACGCTGAAATTGGTTTTCTTCTATCTGCGAATCCATCCTTGTCACAGACCAAAATATCTTCCAAGATTAGTCATATCAAACTCAAAATAACTCATATCACTATTGCATCTTCAAAGTTAATTAACTCAAACCCAAAGTAAACAATTTATTCTAGCTCTAATACCAACTGTAACGCCCCACTTTTCCAAATACACAACGATGTAAAATGTAAGCTAACATCACCACGAGCGTTATGGAAACCCTTGCCAATGAAAGCATTGGATCGAACCTGAAAGTTTAACCAAAGCTAAATAAAGGGGTTTCCACTATATTTTCTTTACAAGTACAAGAAATATAAAAGACTCTCAATACTCCAAAAGACACAACTTATCACTTTAGTACAACTATAGGGCACCCTTAAACTTATTACAAACTTGAGTTAGCTGCTATTACAATACATCATCGCTGTACAATCACATGGGTATATAATAAATCAAAACCCAAAGCCAATGAAGCTCCATCTTCTTGCCCACGCTTTGAACTGGAACCTGAAACACCTGATACTTCTAATATACTTGGAACGTAGAACGTTCCAGGAGCATCAACCCAAGTTAGATATTATATCTAAGTGAGTGAATCAGAAAAGAAAAGGTATGTGCGTGCAAATGCAATAATGCTATTATGAAATCCACTTCTGTGGTAACAATGCTAGGGTGTTGCAATCACCCCCGCAGTCATCATAGTCACTCCTTGGCTTACCACAAGAGCACGAGATCTTCCATGATGTCCCAACAACTAGCCACAGTCACCAACACGAACTTGATATATAACAAAGCAGAAGGAATATGCATAGCCAAGGGAAAATATGACATATAAGCCACAAAGGCATGATATGCAAGCCAACATCCACACACAAGTGAAGCAACAAATGCTCAAAGTGTCACAAAACATGCAGGAATCACTCACCTTGCTGGTTTGGGCTTGTTGGTGCACTGTTCCCAGCGTTCGAGAATAGTTTTCTGCAAATATCACAAGATTTCGTAAACCAAACTCACAATACTTTACATAGGGTTGTAGGGAATTAAAATAGGGTCAACGCTGGAAATTTGCAGGTCAAGAGGAGGTCTTACACGCCGTCACGTGCCTCCAAAAGGTGGTTGACGGGCCCTCACCCAGCTCCTCGCCGGCGTGTGAGCTCACGCGCTTTCCTTAAAAATCGCACAACTTGACCTCTTCTTGGTATTTCAGCCATAACTTTCTCATTTTAACTCCGATTTGACCCCCGTTTTTTCCTAAATGCTCTTCTTTCATCCCTCTACTAGATTATGGAAAGAAATTAGACTTACCTTGCAGTTTTGCAGATGTTTGGCATGCTTTACGGTAGAGGCTCGAACTTTTCGATAAGCCTCGTTTCTTTCCTCTATTTTTTTAGCGTTTCCCCTCTCCAAAATCCCTTTCTTTCCCCTCTTGAAGAATGTCCAAAATGAATAACCCCAAAGCCCTTATTTATAGGAAACTCCGGCGAACCAAATCGCACCACGTGTCGCGAAGTGATAAGGTTCATCATTTCTCCCATGTGCATCCAACCAAAATGTGTCGTGTGTCCCACTTGGAGGCTAAGCAAAAGACTTTGGACTTAGACTTTATCCAAAACTACATTTGATTTGAGTTTGAAATCCAAGATATTTTTAAAGTTTCAAGAAACAATGCTTTGGCTCGAACTTTTCACGAAATTGAGCTTAGACCTTTGCAAGTTGGTCCCCGGGTTATTTTTAAAATTGCACTTTTTGGTCCCTGGAAAATGAATAAATTACACTTAGCACCCCAAGATTTTAGATAAATTACACTTTTACTCGACTTTAATATTTATGATTTTGCCACTAGTTTAGAAACTAAACCTTTGTCTCAAGGCTTCTACAATTCTTTGAAATGACCTATTTCCTTAAGTATTAGAACCTAATAACCTTAGGTATCACCTCATATTTGAGTTTAAAAATTCAAGGTATTACAACTAGACTCGCCCTGAACCACTACTTTATCTTTACTTGGAATGATATGAGAGTATAACAAAGTGAGCCATAAGGCTCAACAAGTATATTTACAAAGCATGGAGATATAGAATCAAAGGCATGGATAATCAAGATAGAGTAAACAACAATTCTATGAGAAGATATCAATACAACACAACTCATAAGTTTTCCATTTAGATCAATTTCCCATGCTATGATTATTATACATATCATGTAGTCATTTCCATGCTTATGCACATGCACCTATAGTAAGGAATTGTCCACATAATTCCCAAGGCTTCCACAACCAATATATCCATGCATCATGAAAATACATCAACAAGCAATAGCAATTTTACCCTCGCCTACCGAGTTGATGGCCACCTCTGTAACACCCTACCTTCTCAGAGGGCGTGTCACTATGCTGGAGCCCATCGTATCCATACATAATCCCTTTCCTTATACATTTCTCATACATCAGATGCCATATGTCAAAGGGAAACCCCCTAGCAAATCATTAAAAATGCAGAAGCGATAATCTAAACCTGATATGGTACATACCTGAATTCACCTTATATTATATCATAAATAATTCGTGCAATTTATTACATCATATCGTTAACAGACTTAATACATGAAGAATCCATAATATTCTAACAAGGCTAATCATCAATAAAACATCAGCTAAAACATATCCGAGTCAGCTCGCTGAATCCATCGGCCACACCATCACGTGCCGTCATATCTCAATCTACTCCTTGCCTAAACTGCAAGTCTCAACTAGAACGTTGAATGTTCTAGGGGCATAACCCATTAGAAGATGAAACTTCTAGTGAGGGTCTAAAACATATACGAATGCATGATGCAATAACATGAACAACATTTGCCATTTAATGTTAACTTCCCAGGCCCACCAACCCGGTTAGGAATCCTAGACAAATCCTGAACCTCTGCAGAATGAGCCTAACGTTATTCCCTCAATACCCTAGGGGAATTACGACTACACTCTGGGGGCGACATCTTATTCCCATGCATAAATATCAATATGACAATAATATCGTGCCATGCAAATATCACGACTTTCAATGCAATATGACAAAATGAACATTGCATTCATAACTAGTATGCATATAAGCAATCATATCATAAATATAAGTTCTTGTGAGAAAACCACTCACCTTTGCCCAAAGATCAAGACACCTTGAAAAGTGCGCACCGCCTAGCACTACAAAAAAATTGAGTTTTAGCGGCGGTTTTTTTGTCATTTAGCGGCGGCTTTTGACCGCCGCTAAGTGTTTTAGCGGCGATTTTGAAAACCGCCGCTATATGAGGGGTCGCGGCGGTTTTTAGCAACCGCTGGAATAATCGCCGCAAAATGAAATTTTTTGCCGCGGTTTTAAAACCGCCGCTAAATGCATAATTTCGCGGCGGTTTTGTTAAACTTAGCGGCGGTTTTAAATTTTAATATTTTTTATTTTTTTTATAAAATATTTTGATTTTAGCAACCGCCGCTAAATCATATTTTAATTAAATAAAAAATAAAAATATTTTAGCGACAATTTTAAAATCGTCGCTATTTTAAAACTAGAAAAAAAATTTAATTTTGGCTGACTGCACTAGCGCGCGGGCGAGGGCGCGCGCGCTGCTACAACCGCCGCTGGGTGCGCGAATTAATTCTAAACTCTGTTGCTCCCGAGTTCGAACCCGGGTGGCCGCGATGCTCCTGCGCGCGCGTAACCACTTGATCCAACAAGCTCCTTCAACATATACTCGCGCAAATAATACTTATAGTAAACAAGCCATATATATTTATATTATATTATACAATATAATTATAATATACATTATATATATATGTTTATATGTAATAAATAAATATATGATATATGATAAATAATAAATATTATATTTATATATTACATAAAAATAATATAAATATATCATAATATATAATTATTTTAATTAAAAAAAACATATACATTTTTTGTACTATTTTAATTAAAAAATTATTGTAATAAAATAAGAAATAGATTAATAAAGTTAAAAAAATAATACAAATAAATAAATTCTTTTTGAATATAATATATTCAGATTTATTTTTTATTTTTTTAATTAATGTATAATATATATTCAGATTATTTTAACTTTTTAATTATTAATTTTTTAATTATTATTAATTTAATTTTATGAATTCAGTTGGAGTCATTTTAATTTTTTATTTTTATTTTAATTATTTAATTATTTAATTTTTTTTATATTTTAACGTGTTGGAGTCGTTTTTCATTTTTTTTTTGTATTTTTAATTATTTAATTTAATTTTTATTTAATTTATGCATAATATATGTTCAGATTTAATTTTTTAATTTATAATTTTTTTACTTTTTATTTATTTAATTTTTTATTAATAATATAATTTTTTTGTATTTTTTATTTAATGAATTTAGCGGCGGTTTCAAACCGCCGCAAAAATTAATTTATTTTTTATTTTTTAATTATTAATTTTTTTTTGTATTTTAGCGGCGATTTTCGAAAAATCGCTGTTCAATTTAATTTTAATTTTTTTATTTAATGAATTTAGCGACGGTTTTGAACTGCTGCAAAAATTAATTTTTTTTATTTTTTAATTCTTAATTTTTTTTTGTATTTTAGCGGCGATTTTTTGAAAACCGCCGCTAAATGCTAAGAAAACCGCCGCTAAATAGGCATTTAGCGGCGGTTGGAAAACCGCTGCTAAAAAATCGTCGCAAAAAAACCTATTTTTTGTAGTGTAGATTTGCGTGCCCGACCTTGATTTTCGTGCCAACTCTTAAAAGTTGCACTAATCACATCATCTCAATCATAAAACTGATATTTTATCACTAAATATCTCAATATTCTATTTTCTTCCTATTTTCCTTCATTTTCCTTCTAAATATCACAATAAATACCTCGGAACCATTTCCTCAAATCTATTTCCGCAATAATTCATCATATGTTATGAACTTCAAAGGAAAAATACTGAACTTACCCGGATGTTGCGTTTTCACACAAAACGAGGCTCTTTGATGGTAAAATTGAGATATCGAGAAGTCCAAATCCAAATCTTTTTGCATGGGCCTCTAGAGCTTGATTTTAGAAGAATTTAGCAATATTTTCAAAATTTTTGGAGCCCAGACGCGCTCGCACTAACCCAAACAAGTTGGCTCACGCGCGCCCACTCGGGGCCCTAGCTGGCGCGTGTGCCCCACGCGCCAGTCATCTTCTTCCTCCAGATTCCGACTAGCTTGCGACGCCTCTGGTTTAATGGCCATATCTCGTTCATCCGACCTCCGATTGACCCCCCGTTTGAACCTATGGCTTCGTCTTTTCGCCCTCTACAAGATAATACCAAAAAATCCCATGAACCGAGCCATTTGCAGATCCAACATCTTAATTTTTCCAATGCATTCGGCCACTTCTATTTATAGGCGAGCTTGAGCTTCCAAATGGTCTAAGCTTGCTAAATCGACCTCTTTGAGGCTTCTACCGCCCCTGGATCGACCTAATTGCAGCAAAATTCGACTGTAATGATGACTTTTGAAGCTCTCAAAATTTGGCCAAGAACTTGATCGGAAAGCTTCAAAACCAACCAACCCAAGCCCCCTTGTCGGCCCAGACCCGACCCTCATGCATCCCCGACCCATTTGGCTCCATTCTCCATGGTCAGTAGGCACTGGTCGGTGACCAGAAGCTGCTGGTTGGCCATGGCTAGAAGCTTCCAACTTTAACTTTCAAATATTGCTCTTTCACCCTTTTATTTTTGCTTCTTTTGCCTTGGCTCATTTTCACAAAGCCCCTGAACTTTCCAATATTGTCGTTGAGTCCCTTAAGTCCTAAAAACTTCCATTCCTTCTAGGAAGATTCTGAAAAATCGCCATCTCAGCCTCCCTCCGCCCAATTCAGAAAACTACACTTTGGCTCAAATTTTTGTTTTGACCTTAAACCCTCTCGTTTCTTCCTAAAACCACTGAAGGGTTGTTCCTCATGAAAAACTGAAGCCCCCTCAAGCTTTTGTTGACTTCCAGGAAGTCTCCTATAAAGATTCAATTTTGCAGCCTAATTGCCAGCTGCCTTTTTGCTGTATTGAAAACTGTTCCCAATTTCATTTCTTTCGGCACCATAAATCCTTTCTCGGGGTGCTCGTTAATGCCACATCATTTTCATTTGGCATCTCGGCTCCAAGGCACTCCTAGCAGTCAATTCGATCATTCATACGGTAATAAATTACCCTTATACCCTCAATTTATCCTTAAATTTCATTTTGCCCCAAGATAAATTACCCTTGAGTCCTTTAGAATTTCTCGGGTATTACAACCTCACTCACATCAAGTGCTCATAGGATATCCTTTTCTCATCCACGAACATAGCCGCCACATAAAATAATAGGTGTGCAATATAATAATCATGCATGAAACATACATATCCCAATTTCATGTCAATTCTCAATGATTAAGAAAAATCCCACATCATGCTTATTATGCACAATTACATAAATTAAGGTGTGAACTATCTCATGATCACATGGTAAATTTTAATGCATTTATTTACTCATACTTATAGAAATGTCCAACTAATATTTACGGTATATTTTTACCCCAACAACAACTGCAAGGAACCAAAATTTATACATGCAAGAAACACTAAATCTTGCATGACTCTAGACCTTAATCAATGAATGTGTCATTCCTTAAGAAATATAGGGTGATACAAAACCCTATCGAGGCTTTTGAATAAAATACTTCAAATATTTAAGAAGAATGATCAAGGGTAAACATCACCTCAATTATAGAAAAAATAGCCAACATAAAAGGATTTAATTAGGCAAAATTTTAGAAAATTTTCAGATTTTGAAGTCTAACTTCAAGGGCCTATTTCGGGCTCATATCTTAGTCAAATATCATGAATCATATATCAAATCAAAGCCTTAGATCTCTAGTTTTTGAAAAGACAACCGGATCTATAATTGGAAATAACCACAATGAGTTATTGGCTAGGACACTTACAAGCTTAATACTTGGCCAAAAAATCCAAGTAATATATCAAAACGAAGTTCAAGAAGTATAGTTTACATCACAACAAATGGATCTTGATTTGGATATCAAAGTAGAAACTTATAGGCCAAATACCGGAGCAATGACACATTACACCAAAATAGAATTTCTAGATTTGAGTAAATGTTTCACAAGCCATTTACAGGCTCAATACTTGGCTATATATCAAAACGAAGCTGAAGAAGTCTACTTTACAATGCAACAAACGGATCTCAATTTGGATATAAATGAAAAAAGTTATAGGCTAAAATGTACAAGATGTGCAAGTTGGCTGAATATTTAATAATTTCAAAATGAAGAACACGGAAGGAATGTAACTTGCCTTAAATAGAGCAATCAAATTTAGAGAATAAGAAGCCTGATAAATGCTGCAAAGACACACCCCTTGAAGCTCCAAATCAGCAAAAGAAAAAAAAAAGAAGATAGGAAGAAGAAGAAGAAGAAGAAGAAGAAGAAGAAGAAGAAGAAATAATAACGGGAGAGAGAGAGAGAGAGAGAGAGAGAGAAGGGAACAAAGAAAGCAAGGAGGAGAAAAGTAAGTAGGGAAATGGGGGAATGTTTGGCACCCCACCCCTATTTATGCTTTCTCAATTTTGCCCCTCCCACTTGCACACACACATATATATTTTCATGCCCTTTTATATCATTTTCCACTCATTTAATTTTCCTTTTAAATTTAAATCATCCTTTTGTAAATGGGCTCAAGCCCAAAACCATTCATCCTTCACATATAATTTAAGCCGAATAGGCCCAACATCTCATAAAGCCCAAAAGGCTTATTTTCAACTTGACCCAACACTTAAGGCCCAAAAGTTCTATTTTTCACTTGGTCCAACCCACTTCATTTAAAATCAACTATGGACTCAATCTATACATAGTTAAGCCAAATCCATTAAAAATTGTTTCATTTAAATTTTAACTACCATTTGCCATGGGCTTTCTCACATTGGCCCAAATCTAGCTTCATTAAACCCTCATCCATTTTATTTAATTTTAAAATAATGCCAATATATATATATATACACCAAAATGAAATAAATATCAATAATGGCATAGACCCAATGACAAGTCGTTACAAACTCAATAGTATGTGATAGATTTTAGTTGTTGTGATGAGATGATACATTGAAAATGCCTTTTCAGTCATTCATGTCTTAGCTAAAAACTTCTCCTATCACATACCAACATAAGATCATGTAGGACATTCACCTCATATGGAAGGTAATGGATCCTATTTGGCAAGCACTTGCCACCATATATTAATCAAATGAGACCACACACTAAACATTCCACCTTACAATTGGATGAGTATGCATCACCAGCAAATCTCACACACTAATACATAAGACAGCCGTGTTACTTCTAGTTAAAGGATAGTTTCACAATTACAACTGATAATAAATTATTAATCCTTTTAAGCATTTGATTTGTTATCATTGTCACATTCAGTGTAAGGGTGTGCAAACAGTTGATTCGGTTACCTAACCGAGTAAAATCCACTAACTGAATTAACTGAACTTGGAGAAAAAATCTAACTGAACAAACCTATAAACCCAAATAACCAAACTAATCGATAACTAAAAAATTTGATAGTAAACTATATAAACCAAACTATAAATCGAAAACTGAACTAACCCAAAAAATCTGAAAATTGAACTTTTCGATAAACTGATAAACTGAACTAACCGATTGACAAAACAAAAAATTAAAAATTGATAGAGAAGGTTTTGAAAGAAGAAGAAAAACTGCACCATCAAACTAACATTTGCGCACCCCTAAAATTGGTAATAAGAAAAAAAGAAACATAACAACATATATAGGATACAATTAAGCATGGAAAAATTAAATTTAGTGGCTTAATGATCGATAATATGCTGATGGCTATCCAAAATTGAGAAGAAAACCAAATGAATGTAACACCACATATAGTAGAAATTATTGAATGGTGGTGACCAAAAGCAATTGAATTCTCAATTCGAGACCTAGTGGAATCTTTATAGTTAACTACCAGGTTATTACACATACAAATAATAAAAGAACCAACCAATAGCTATATCATGTGAATGCTCACCGATGCATTACTCTTTCCCTAACACCGTTTAGTTTACGTCTCTCAAAATCAAGATCACACATTGCAGCATTGATTTCAAGTTCAAGTGTAGAAACCTTAGCCTAGGCTTCTTCTCGAGCTACCTACTACCAACATCAAGAGAAAAATCTTAGTTAACTTTAAAGGAACTTGAAAAATGTCTAAAAGAATTTCAATGCCTTGAAAGCCCTAATTGTTACTTTAAGTCCACTAAATTCCTAAATCATTAACATGTAATAAGATTTCAGTACAAGTTGTAATTGTTAACTACTAGCTCAATGTTAGGCTAACTAGAAATTAAGAGCATCGTTACCTTCATCATGTCCAATGATTCACCAGCTACAATTCCCAACTCTACTTTGAGAGTAGGATACTGCCTTATCTCCTGTATAATATCAACATATTTTCAAAAAATGGCATGATTATAAATAATCTCTACTTTCTCTAATGATCAAGATTTTTGCAAGTTTCCTTCATTCACTATCACCAAAGCTAAACCCTTAATTCCTAACAAAATCAAGAGCCAAGGAAAAACCAAACTAACTAGTATGGAGGTAGTCAAGGAACTTGCCATAGTCTCACTGATTAACTTGTGAACCAATTCCTTTTGAATGGCATGAATCTATCATGATTGGTAAGAGAGATTCAAGTAATTTGATATATTAAGATGTGGCATATTTGTTGAGTAATATATCTAGTTGTTTCATGTTCATGTTATTTATTGGCAAGCCTTTTCTTTTGTATTTATTTATTCATTCAGCAATTACTTAAATACAAGATGCCTAAAGAAAATCCGGTTTACTTTGTGTAGAAAGGAATTGAGGTGTGACTTCAATTTTAAGGTTCTTGATACACCTAAGAGTACAACCTTAAACCTGTCCCTAGTCAAAATTGTCATTGAGACAAGACATCAACAACATAAAGAGATCGGTGTGTGCTATGTTGTTACCTTTAGGAAAGGTAGTAGTTGCTCTTATAGACTACGGGTATGGGATACCTAAGCTAGTACACGGGTGCTTGTTGGTGAGTACATTTTCATTGGATAATGACCCGACCAAAAGGATTCCTTATGGATCTTACAAAAATGTTTAAGGAAACCTCTAGTGGTGGTTGTAAAAGTGATCCTTCGACTTGAGGTCACCATTGTGTCTTGCTCGTGGATTTTTGTACTTTGACACTATTAAGGAAGCATCTTAATAAGGGGTGTGAGTGCGGTAGTGATTGGATATGCTATGAATCATGCGAAGGCTGTGCATGAGGCAAGACAAGATTCATTGACCCATAATTTGGGGAGATATGTCTCATGGGCCCTTAGGGGAAATATAACTTGCAAGTCTATAGCCATAGCCAGATAGGGATCCTATGGAAGCTATACTTTCAAAGAATGAAAGAAATATTATAATCAGACACTGAATGGGATTGACACACAATCCATATCCCCACTTGATTGAGATGCTTTAAACTGATAAAGGGATTGAATTGCATGTGAAGACTATCACTAAAAGGCAATAATCATAAATTGATCATTCTACCAATTAAGGGTCATGATGCATTGCTATACTCCGCTCATGGTCTATGGCTATATTTGATAAAGTCACAAGTAATAAGGGTTTGCAATTACAAGGTAATGGTGAGCTCAATTAGGATTGTGGAATCCTAATGAGGAGCTAGAGTTCTAAAATATTAGTAGTTAATATTTTAGAACTTATAATAAATTAGTCTTTTAATTAAGTTTGTCACAATTCACCTGATAAACTAGTCGAACTAGGCTACCCAAATTAAGGGCTTGGGTTTTGGTGGATTGTTTCTTAATTAATCTATGGGCTTATTTATGAAAATAACCTAAGGATATTGGGTGGGTTAAGGAGCTTAATGGGCTATTTTAAAGTGTTTAAAAATAAGGCCTAATGGGTTGTTTTAAAGTATTTAAAACATAAAGCCCAAGAATGAGAATAAAAGAACGGTCCAATTCTATGTTTTACAATGTTTAAAACATCACCTTAAAATACCATGCGGCTCAAAACCTCAATTAGGGTTTTGTGCCTAAGAGTTATAAATAGTCCTTATGTAGTTCCTTTTGTCTCTTAATGTATACCTCTCTTAGCTATTGATGTCGTTGGACGTGAATGTGTGAAAGCTCCCACCTCTCCCTCTTGAGCTAACACTCTTCTGTCCTTAGGGAAGTCGTCCCCTTCAAGGTTCTTGGATTGCAAGCTCGCATGGATACCATTAGAGGCCAAGAACTTGAAAGACTTTGTGATTACCACTTTTTGGCATTGGATCTTCACATCAAGAGGTAATCCTTTTCCATTCTTTTATAATATGTTCCTTAGGAGAGATCCTAAAGGTATTCATAGTTATTTTTTTTTTTATTGTGTTATGATCCGTAAATACCTTCACAGGTAGACTCCCATACCTCCACGGTAGTATTCATCACAACCAAGGTCACAGATACATATTCCTATGGCTGAGAAGTTGTATGCAGAAAGGCATTAGAACTCAAGGAAGAGATAGTGGGGAGCACTACCTCCTCTAAGGATGTTCAGAGGCCACCACAAGATTCTAATCCTAGAGCCCTTCCAGGTTCTTGGAGTTCAAAAATTAAGAAGCTTATTGAGGAAGCTTTTGAGAAAAAAATGGAAGGGATAGTGCACAGTGATAGGTAGCCATAGAGAGTCCCATTTTCCGAGGACATATTGAGCCATACCCTTTCTCCCAAGTTTAAGCTTCTACAGTTGCCTAAGTTCGATGGAAGAGATCCCATTCTCCACGCACAATGGTTTGAATCACTAATCCGTTTCCATAAGTGGAGTGATGTCACCATGTGCTTGGCATTCCCTCAGTCTTTGATCGAGTACGCTCATGCCTTGTTTAGTGAGCTTTCCACCAGCCACATCATATCATATGAGAAGTTGTGTGCATAGTTTATTACAACCTTCACAACTAATGCCTTGTGGAAGAAAGACCCCACTTTCCTTCTTAGCATTTTCCAAGGGCCCAAGGAGACATTGAGGTAGTATATTAACTACTTTTGGAATGCTATCCTAGAGGTCCAAGATTTGTCGGTTGGTGTAACAGTATCTACTTTTCTATAGGGGACTATTCTTTTCATACTAAGGGAATCCCTAGCTCTTAACCAACCTATAATGTTGGCTGATTTGTTTGCCTAAGCCAATAGATACGTGGTACAATTGGACATTCTGCACACTTGTGAGTCCCCACCAGAGCAGTAAGATAAAGGGATAAAGAAAAAGGTAAGACCAACTAGTGATGATTATGGCTGACCTAAGCTCTAGGTGTATGCACTACCCCCTACCCATTTCCAAACTTAAACCGCTCTCTCTAATTCCTGCGTAGCCATCCTCTCATTTGTGGCGCATACTGGCCTTATCAGCTTCCCTCCGCCTTCTAATAGACCAATAAGCTAATATCTAGTCTTTTTTCTAGTTTCATCATTGTTTAGGCCATGTAATGAAGGAATGATGATCCCTTTGTGATTAGATTGAAGGGTTGGCTAGAGAGGGTGAACTGGTTAGTTCCTCCTAGATCCGCCTAGGCAGGCCTAAGAGCAACAAAAGGGGGTTGTGTTATAGCAATTTGTGAGAACAAGACAAGCCTCTCATAACAAACTATAGTCAATGGAGAGGGGGACCTTGAGGTTATTATATCTGTCGTAACACTAGAAGAGACCTCAAGTGGGAGAAATGTCTACACCCCCTATAGACAATGAGCTAACACGAGAGCACATCCATGGCATCTCTAGCAGGAAACCTTAACTAGTGATTCTTCATCAACAAGGAAGGCATATGCGCTAGGACCTTTATGTGGATTTAGTGGCTTATGAGAAATTTAATGAAAAACCTATAGGATTTACTCCTACAAATCAGGGGAATGTGCTTATACCCCATGATGACCCCTTTATTATTTCTATTGTGATTGTGAAGCATCCAATTAACTAGATTCTCATGGATAGTGGTAGTTCTATCAATTTAATTTATTGGAATTTCTTTAAGCAGATACATCTTGCTCATGATCGCTTTAAAGCCCTTATCTTCTCCTTAGTACATCTTTACTAGCAAGGTAATACTTGTGATGGGTTCT
Organism: Diospyros lotus; assembly: GCF_014633365.1. Taxonomy (NCBI): domain Eukaryota; kingdom Viridiplantae; phylum Streptophyta; class Magnoliopsida; order Ericales; family Ebenaceae; genus Diospyros; species Diospyros lotus. Next base: position 17,926,968 of record NC_068344.1, read on the forward strand.
ATACAGCTACTAATAACACTAGGTATGCACCTCCAAAGTGTCACCAACTAGGTGAATTTTATGGTAATATAAACGTTGTCCAAGGTGTATAATGTTATTCTGGGGAGATCACTCGTCAATAACATGAGGACAACAATCCATCCCAAGTATCTTTTGATAAAGCTCCCAACTCCTAATGGAGTAGGGTAGGTCTAAGGTGATTAGAAGAAGGCATAGATCTATTATGTCTTGTCCACAAAGAGTGATTTATTCGTGAGGTCCACTACCCTGATTGGCTCATCAATGTGGTGATGGTGAAAAATCCTAATAAAAAATGGCGAGTAAGTGTGGACTTCATTGATTTGAATAAAGCATGCTTGAATGATTCTTGTCCCCTTCCATGCATTGAACTTTTGGTGAATGACACTTCAGGTTATCACATGTTGAGCTTTTTGGACACTTTTTCAAGGTACCTGACACTGTGATGACCTCTTTCATTACTGAAACAAGGACATATTGTTAAAAGGTTATGCCCTTTGGGCTAAAGAATGCGGGGGTAACTTATCAATGAATGATTAAAAAAATGTTCAAGGACTTGTCAGGAACCACCATGGAGGCTTATTTCAATGATTGGTGGTCAAGAGCCACCATAAGTAGCCATACATGGAGAAACTTACATGAGTGTTTGCAGTGTGCCATTAGTATAACATGCTGCTTAATCCAAACAAGGGTGCCTTAGTTATCTTATTACACAACACGAAATTAAAGAAAACCCGAAAAAGATTCAAGTCGTACTGGATATGCAATCTTCCTTCACTATGAAAGAGGTTTAACAGCTAATCGGTTGTTTTGTATCCCTTAGCCTTTTTTTCTCTAAGTTTGCTAAAAAAAGCCTGCCATTCTTCCATATGCTCAAAAGGAGAAGAGATTTTCAGCCGAATGACAGTTGTGAGTAAGCATTTCAGGCACTGAAAGACTACCTCCAAGAAAGACAACTACCGACTAGACCAGAGACTAGAGAGCCATTGTATCTTTATCTGGGGGCTAGTCATGCAATGCCATTAAGAAAAACAAATCAAGTGGACTGACCTATGCATTATGTGAGTTGAGTACTTCTTGGGGAAGATATGTATTATCTATATGCTAAAAGAATGGCCTTTGTACTTGTTGCGGCTGTGAGAAAACTTAGGCCATACTTTCAAGACCACACCATCGTGGTACTTATTGACCAACCCTTACTCAAGATTCTACAACGGCTTGAATGTTATAGCCAACTTACCAAGTGGGCCATCGAACTTAGTGAATATGATCTTCACTTTGAGCTTCGTAAAGCTATAAAGGGTTAGGCATTGGTGGACTTCATAGTCGAATGCACTCACATGCCAAAATCTGAGGTAGTGTCTCCACCTAAGTGGATGTTATTTGTGGATGGAGCTTTAAATGTATAGGGCAATGGAGCATGTATTGTTCTGATTTCTCTTGAGGGTGAAGTTCTAGAATACTCTTTGCAGTTTACTTTTCCTAATTCTAATAACTTCACAAAGTATGAAGCCCTCATCGTAGGATTAGCTATTGATAAGAAGTTAGAAGTGCAAAAAGTGATAGCCCACAATGACTCTCAACTTGTGGTACAATAATTTTAGGGTACTTATAAGGCCAAAGATCCAACACTTACCCAGTACCTTCAAAACCTTCAAGAGTTGGCCCACTCATGTCCTAATTTTCAACTAATCTAGATTAATCGTGCTTTCAATCAACATGTTGAAACCTTCTTTAAATTGGCTGTGATAAAAGACACTCTAGGGCACTTGATTCATATGGAAATCCTACAGAGGCCTAGCATTGAAGAAGGTGGGGACAGGATGGCAAGGCGGTTTATTGAGATAACAGATGATTGAAGGTCACCTATTCTATGGTATTTACTCATTAGGGAGCTTCTTGCTAATTTGGAGGCTCTCATCCGAAGCCTCATGTAATACACTAAATCAAAATAAGAAATATATCGAAATATTTCATATTTTGTGATGAAAGAGTCAAGTTTAAGGATTTAGAAGAAAGTTTAAGCATTTTAAACAGTCAAATCGACTGTAGGGAATGCCCTAGAGTGTAAATGTCTAAGAAAAATGACATGGTATTGACGAGCATTCCAAGATAGGATTTATGGTATTAAAAGAAATTGTAACCGATACTGTTTTCGGTATAGTTGTGATTCAGACTGGAAAATCGAACGATCGTAAGGAACCTTTGAGAAATTAATAGAACCCTAAAGGGGCTCTAGTTTTACGTAAGGATCAGCCCTGAAGTGGTTTTGAGATGAAACAAAAGTCCTGTGAGGGGATAGAGGTGGAAGCATCCTTATCGAGTAAGTTTTGGAGTTATTAATTTTGCATTTTAAGTATCATAATGCAAATTAATTTGATATTTGAGGGTATAATTGCAATTAGAGAAATGCCCAAATGAAAGGAAGGAGAAATTTGGGGTTTAATTTGTGATTTTCTCTAGATTATACTATAATATATATATATGTGCATGTCAATGCGCGCGTGTGTGTGTGGTGGCCATATTGTGAAGCGTATTAGCTAAGTCTTCTTCGAGAGTGGTGACCAAGGCACTTGAGGCGGTGGGTTTCCTATAAATAGGGGAGCATTTGAGAGCAAATGAAAAATGGAAATGAAGAAGAAAGCAAGCAATGGCCAAGATTGGGAGAGGAAGCAACCGACATGATGGAGCTGGGCAGTTGTGCAGCAAGCTCGATAGCAAGAGTGGTCGATGATTAGTGGCCAGAGGCGGCCGGAATGGGCTGTAGGGGCTAACAGCGGTGGTTCGATAAAGCAGTAACGACCAATGGGCCTGCGGAGAAGGGCAGGCGGAGTTGGGCATGGCGAAGGTTCTGTTCGCGCGCAGTGAGGAAGAATGAGGAAGAAAAAAGAAAAAAAAGAATAGAAAAGAAAAATAAAGAAAATAGGAAAAAATATGAGAAAAATAGGAAAAAGCTTCTGAAAATTTCAGAAAATTATAGGGAATTTATTTAAGGCTAGAGGAGCATGTTAAAGCCAAGAAATTGTCCAAAAACATGTTTTGAGGTCAGAGCACGCATACTGAGAAAGCTTGAGAGGCTAAATTAAGGTCAGTGATTTTTCTTAGAAATTATTTTATGAATTGTGGTAGTGGAAAAATGTTTGAGGAATTATTTAGTCTAGAATTATTAAGGAAAAAATGGAAGAAATAAAGGAAATTATGAGAAAATTAGGAAAAAAATATAGAATATTGATATCCTTGAATAAATATGATGGTCAGGGTACGTTGAGGTTTCGAATTAAGTACGTTAGAAGCCTAGCAAGAGAATTAAGATATTTTGAGATGCGTTCGAGGTAAGTGGTTCTACCCTAAACCAAGTTTTATGTAAATGATTTTATCATTTTGTTATGCTTTAATGTGAATATGTCATGTAGATTGCATTTACATGTTATAATGAAATGTGCATATGTTCACGATGATATTGTTGAACATGTATCACATTTGTTTGAGAGTACGGGCCGGCATCACTACTCTACCAAGGATGCACCCATACACCTTGGTATAGTAAGGAAGCTGTAAAAATGAAGAGCAGTATTAAGATGCAGTTAGCTCAAACGAAAGGAAAAAGAATAAGGAAATTTTGCATATTGCTTCTATACACGAAATATGATTTTTCGTACCCTTAGATGATTCATCATCTAAGTTGGACTTTGTCCCTAGAATATTTAAACATTCTAGATGGAGATTGTAGTAGAAACGAGAATGAAAGATGCATGTAATGGCACTTAGCAAAGTGTATGATATATCGGCTATATGATTATATAGCCTATGTATTTAAGTTATGCTACTTTGAATTCTAAACGTTTTGAAGAATGATGATAGATAACCTTATATTATGGTTAATGTTAAAGATTAAGGTTCGATTTTTAGCTTTAGCATTTGATGTTTATGATGATTCTCATTCGAGATAGATCAATGAAAATTTTGGGATAGATATGAGGAATGATATGGTTAGCATTAGTTTTGAATAAAAAAAAATTATTATCCCATAATTGTGGGTGTTACACCTCATACAACATATAGTCATACTTTATTCTGTCAGTGTAGGTTCTCTAAACCCAATCAAATTAGGCATATTGTACATTAACAATTGCAATCATATTTATTATTGAATAAAGAGTTATCTAATTTCACAAGAAGTCATTTTTTTAGTTTTTTCTTATTATTGTAATAACTGGATGATACTGGATAGAAGTCTATGTGATGTATACTGTGATTAATCTATAAAGATGTGAGATGATGCATCACAATTTGTAGACATCATTAAATGTCCCTAGTCATAACAATGTGAAGAATGGACACTAACAATTGCGTTAAGACTTGTATGTATTATGTTTTTACTATCTGATAGCATTGGCGGTCTCACACCCATCGGTATGGAGATTCCTAGATAAGTACATAGGTGACTAATGTAGGAGAACATATCATTGGCCATGACTTTCCATGAGAATTCATTTTGTTTATATGTTCATGGAATTCTCACACGAGATGGGGTACCTTGTCCAAATCCCAAATCATGAATGGTCTAAATTTCTAATCTCCAATAACCTTTACAAGACCCAATATTACATCCTGGCTATTTCATTCTCTAAGTCAACATTTGAGCTAACCCACTTGACTCATTCCCATGAATCGTTTCTGTGAGGTACCCTAACCTCAATCCTCACAACATCTATTTCGAGATCCCTATTCTCAAAATTAATCTTCAAAATCCTCAAACTTGATTCTCTACAACACTTATTAAATCTTCCTAAATTCAACATCCCTAGGATCCTCGATCCAAACCGAATTATTCCTAACTCAATCATTCTTGATAATTACCAGTTATCCCATTACTCAACATAAGGATTTCAACTATTGACTCCCAACTAATAGTTTTTAAGTTTCCAATGAAATCTATAATCCTCAAATAACCTTCGCTCTGATACCAATTGTAACACCCCGTTTTCCCAGGGCGGTAGATAACGTAAGATTTCTAGGATATTTTTTTTTCCCAACAGAAACTCAACACATAAACTGTTCCCCAACAATCCGGTTACACATTCTCAGTATATCAACTTATAATCATTAATAAACTAAGATAGGTAAATCATCTCAAATGCGGAAGGTAGATTGAAACCTCGAATGGTATACAACTGAAACCATCTTATTCATAGCCTTAAAATCAAACCAACATTTTACATGACGTCATCAAAATAAACAACATAATTGGAAATGACATACTATAAACTATCCATTAATTGCTGTCACTCCTTGGCAATCCCTTTTCCTTTTGCACTGTTGCCTTCACCTTAAACGTTTGAATATTCTAGGGACATAATCCATATTAGATGATGAATCATCTAAGTGAGAGTTTAAAACATATTTTCATAAATGTATGCAAGATATGAACAAACTGATACAACCCAACAAGCCTTAGCCTAAGAGAATCCCATACAGTGCTTAACCCAACCATGGGGAAAGAGCAATCTCTGTAAAGGCAACATTGACACAACACGGTCCTAGTTTAAGAGAGGCAAGGTTAACGCATCTCTCCAACACCTCGAGAACAATCGTTACCACTCTTGGCCTATGAGGGTCACATTAACGTAGGAACCCAGCTCACCACAATCACGTTAGGGATTACGTTCCCACTCAAAAGCATTTAGGAACCACTACTGATTCCCAACTCATGTCCCATATGGGCACCCATCGTCCTAGTGTCACTTCCTTGGCCATACAGCCCAGCACGGAACCCTAGGTGGCTATCTCGGTAAGCACACCAACACAAGATACCCTTATATGTTATTTCGACAACACCCTTGGGGAATTATGGCTACACTATCCAAACAACATCCCAGGCTGACATCCCATATGAACGACACAAAATGCATGACAATGCCACATATTACAATTCAATGCATCATATAAACAATATTTTATAAAATACATCGCACATGTATAAAACATTTTGGGATGAACCTCCCATATGAAACCAACTGTCTCCGATTACCGTTTGCATGCAACAAAACCATTTTGCATGAAATCACAACACATTTAGGTAAAACAAATACCAAGTTTTTAGGATAGAACTACTCATAATAAAACCAAATTTTGGGGGCAAACACTCACCTTGAACGTATACAAATTGCCTCAATCCTCGTGTACGACCTCGATTTGTGTGTCAATCTCTAAAAACCTGTACTTATACTCAATCTCGAGCCATGATACTCCCTAAACATCATATTTATTTAAAGGAATATCAAAATCTATTTTTGCTTAATTTTTCCTAATTTCCTCTATTTTTCTCCTACTTTTCACCTCGATAATTCCAAAATAATTATCTCTTCAAACATTTTCCCAAATTTTTCAATACAATAATTCCTAAAATAATTTTAGAAAAATTTTGAAACAAATTCCAAAAATACCCTTGGTCCCACGCGCCTAGAGCGTGTCTACCCATGAAAGATTGCGCGTACAGCCCATGCGCCGATCTTCTTCCTCGCTTCCGGTCGCCAACAATTCCTTCGATGCCATATCTGAGCACACCCCCTTGAAGCCCTCACTTAGTCGATCCAAATGGCACCTTTGGCTGCCTAAAAAGTCACTGGAAAAATGCCCCAAACGGGTAGTTGTAGGCGCAGCTCCGTAGTCCGCCTCGCGTTTTTAGCCAAGCTTCGAATAGCTTCCAAACGTGCTTCAAACTGCACCAAATTTTTCAGATTTTATCCTTGATCCCTCGAGAACGAAATTTCCCTATTCCTTTCCCTTCAAGTCACTCCCAAATGTGAGTAATTTGTGTGCCAAGTCTCAGTTGAAAATCTAGCTATTTATAAACAAAATCCAGTCATTTTTCAACCAATCAGAGACCAAGGCTTGGCCCCCAAGCTTCCCCACGCCGTATACAACCTTCCCGAGCCCTCCCTAAGTCGTCCCATCGCCAGAAAATGGCTCCATGTGTGGCGGAAATGCAATGGCCATTTTTTTGCAGGTTTCACACCTAAGTTTGCTTTATTACACTTCAGCCCCTTTGTTTCTTCCAATCTTAGATTACCCCTTTCCTTGAGGCCCCCTGATCTTTCTAACAATACCACTAAGGCCCACAAGTTTTGTACTCTTCATTTCATCTTTGAAATTTTTGAAAAATTACCCTTTTGACCTCTCTCGGGCAAAATTAGTAAATTACACTTTGGCTCGATTGATTGTTTTGACCCTAAATCCCTTCGTTTCAACCCCATATCGCTTGAGGGTTGTTTCATATGTAAAATTTAGGTTCTCAAAATACTCTGTTGACTTTTCAAAAGTTTTCTATGTTAATTCGATTTTTCAACCTAATCCATAGTTGTACCAGAAAAAGTTCTCGATCCAATTTCTTTTGACATCTAAAATCATGCCTCGAATCACTTGTCAATACTATTCCATTTTTCTAAAACATCTAGGGTCCGAGGCACCCTCTATGGTCAATTCGGTCATTTAAAACTGTGATAGTGTACCCAATAGCCCTATTCTTCCAAAAATTTCACTTATACCCTTCATAAAATGCCATTTATAACCTCAAGAATTTCTTGAGTATTACATAGATGGTAGTGTTGTGGGAAACACCCTAATTCCCATCACATCGTAGGGTGATATGCTCTGCTCCCACTCGTTGGCTTATCGTTCAATTGCACGAATAAAGTTACCAAACTTGAACTGTAAGTTCATATCCCACATCAAACTATTAGTAAGTTGTTGCCAATCATCATTTATATATTTTCTTGCAAATAAAACTTGTTTCTCAGACATTCCCTACAAGTTTGCTCTTATAGTATTTCGAAACACTCGGTTTACTCGACATAAAAAAGCTTATAACTCTCTCATCCTTGTGTTGGTCACCCCCCATCAGGATAAGCAACTCTTGCTCCCATTACATAAAAAAGAGATCTACGAGCAGAGTAAAGGGTTATGGGTTCAGCATACAAATACTTGAACTTTCGGAGTCCATGGTGGCATTCAGTTATGTACATACAAAATCAAAGGTTAGGCCTATAACCAAAGTAAATCACTTTCCCCTACAGAGGCCCAAATCCAAGGACACTCACATATCCCACTGCTTGCCTATATCAAGAACTCATTTCCTAAGCAAGCCCAATTGAAAAAACTTGCCTATATAGGGGAATAATTTCTTTTCTAGTTAAGACCTACCTCGTCCCAAGTATGCATCCACAATCACCACACACTTCTCTTGGAAACCTCAAATTTTCCTCAACGCACCAACACCTTCTACCCATCTATGTGATTAGTGGGGAAAAAGGAGGTGAGTCCTGAGACTTAGTAAAGGCAATATGTAATGCAATAAATTAATATTCATGAAAACATAGATAAAAGTGAAGTGAACCATGCATGCAGGCTTGTCCACCGCACCCTAACCCAAATTTTGGTGGCCTCTAGCGGTTCTTTTTAGGACCCCATCTCGAGACTCACATGGTTAAAAATCCATAGCCTCATGCCTAGGTATTCCCTCAACATCACATGTAAATCATGACAAATAATTTACACACAAAACATATTAAACCCTTACTAAAATTAATTAACCACCTGCCTCATTAGACTGTCAAACACGCTACGATTGAATCCCAAAATTCCCTTAACAAATAAATTAAATAATCTAAGGCTATAGAATTAATTAAACGCAATCATTATCATATGTTTTCTTATTTTTTTTTGTATTTTATTTACTTACTATTATTCGCCGAAATTGCTACTTCTTTTACTACCATTTGCCCGAAATTTCAACAGTGTTTCCTTAATTTTTTACTATTTTCACACCTTATTTGCTCCTATTCATAGGCAATCAGAGGGGTAAATTGGGTGGCCAAATTGGCCTTTGAAAGTGGTGAAATTTAGCCTGAAAATATGCAAAATTGAAGCAGCTTGGCAGTTAAGGCAGGAGAGACTCCTAGTGCACGCTACACGGTGCCACCCAATGGTTGCACATGTGTAACGACCCGCTCCCACTTAAGGGCGCCACCGGTAAATAATCGACCGGATTACTCACTCGACGAACCACAACTGAAGGGTTGGACTATGTTTCAACAGGAAACGCCCTAGGTGGGAACTAGGCTTCGTCCTTCCCTTCGCTCCACTCAGGAATCACCCCAACTCAAACAAGAAAGCACAGTGGACCGAGACTCGAAACCCAAGTGAGCTTCACATTTCTTTAGCTCGCCTCATAGCAAGCCAAAGATGACCCAGGCACAAAGCTAGCAAACAAACACTTCGCTGAGTATTGGGGATTTATGAGAACATACCTCGCTGATCTTTACTCGGTCCGAACTTGGCTTCAACAACTCAAGCCACATATAAATCACGCAAACTCACAATCATCTATTACACTGTTATGATTACAACAACTAGATACCTCTAAGGCTCAATAACGCTTACATTCAAACACATGAATACATATAAGAAAATACCAAAGAATACACATCCACACATCTCGGGCAACGATGTTAGTTGTCACAACAGCCTCCTAGCACCATCCCTGCTTGCATCTGGACTTGCAACATCTACACATGAGGTAAAACCTCATGAGTCATAAAGACTCGGTAAGGGTGTAATGCATGTAAATATGAATATAACCATGTTTATGTATGCCAAATGCATGCAAATGAGGCTAGGCTCATTCATCCTCACAACCCACCAAGGTTTGAGGCACCAACCTATCAACCCCCACAACACTAGTTCTCCATATGGCCATAGGTCCACTAGATCTCACATCACGCAAGTGATAACCACTACATGCAAATGCAACATAAAAATATTATCAAACATATTTACCAACTTGCAAGGCCACTTCCACATGGGGCCATCCCTTACCTGGTTAGAAGCCTCATCTCTGCCTCGGCACGAACACCAACCTGAACCTTAAGTTCCTCTAGGATCACTGCCTTCCCGATTGAACCTAGAGGCAAACACACAAAACCCCAACTCCATTAACATCCAGAACCAATGCCCTCAACTACACCGTATACAGCAAAACCACCTGACAACAACTCAACAAAAACAACCCCAACCATGGCATAAACCAACCAACTATTCACCTTTCATTATCTCTCATAATGAAAATAACTAGAAAATAATTAAATTAATTTACCTCAACTAATCTGAGGGAGAAAACCGACCAAATGCTCACACCGGCCTTGCCTTCTTAATTGCCATCATGCGCCCAATGCTCTAATTTCAAGCCTCTGGCATGCTCCTCGAGTCCCAAAATAATTTCCAGACTTTTCCCATTTTTTCTGAAATTTTTCGGGATTTTCCCCTATTTTCTCCTTTATTTCCAGATATATTTTATTTTCTTCTCCTCTTCCTCACCTGCTTCTCCCTTCTCCCGCGCGGCTCCTTCTTCTTCCTTGCACGACCGACCTGCGATCGAACCAACGCACCAGCAGGCCACCAGCCACTGCCGTCGCTTGCTTCTGGCCAATAGCTGGCTGCTCCTCGTCGTGCGACCCTAGACCATGGCTGCCATCGGCGCGAATTGCCATGGCTGGACCTCCCGAGCGCACTACCACTACCATGGCTATGCCTTGCTCGCGTCTCCAGCACCTCCGCCTAGCTTTTGGTCGCCGCTTCAAGCCGTTGCCGACCACCACCCCAGCCAACCATCGACCAACCGCCTCACGCAAGCCACCATGCGCTGTCGACGCCACCATTGGGTGCTGCTATCTCCTTCACCACTCGGCGCCTTCGTCGCTGGTTTCTTCTTCCAGCCATCGGCTTGTTCTCCTTCTCTTGATCTCTCTCAGCTATTTCTTGATCTCTCTCAGCTCTCACTCTCGGCCAAAATGCCTCATTCTCCCTCCCTCTCTGATTTTGAAATATCAGAGGCAAACACTTAGAGGAAGATTCCTCTCACGCGCACACACATATATACATATATATATATAATACACAAATTAAATTAATTCCCCAATTTCACATTAATCCCACTTAAGGAATTTTAATTACACTTGGGAATTTTTGATAATATCATTTGGGCTCTCCAAGACCTAAATTAATTACGCTCAAGCCACTTAGATTTTTTATTTTCCCAAAATTAATCATCGGTATTTAGTCGATAAAGGTCGATTTTGTCCCTACACCTACACGAGACTTCTATTCTACCCGAAAACGCCTAAGGGTTGCTTTACTCACAAAATCGGACCACCCCTAGGGTCCCCTCAACTTCCCGGAGGTTCCCTACAGCCATTCGGTATCGACACTCATTCGGGGTTATACAAAATTTATTCTGAAAATTATTCCCGATCGGACTGCTTCTAGCGTCATAAACCTCGACTCGAGACGCTCATCAATCTCTTGCCCTCTTCCCTGAACATCCAAGTCTCGGGGCACTCTTTGCTACCAATTCGGTAATTTATTAATTAATTACTCGAAATCGAGCATTAGGCTTTCCGGACCACTTGAGGTCCTTCCAAAATAATCGAAAATTATTTATTTTCAATACCATGTGATACCGGGTATTACATTCCACCCCCCTTAAAGAATTTCACCCTCGAAATTCACTTTACCATACACTCATGCCCAAGACAATCACATTATTGGGCTACAGGCCAAATTATCATGCTCGAGAATCTCATAGCCTAACCATTTCCCACCTTTACCTCAAGCTGTACCCACCTCAAGGCTTCGCTTAGGCTTTTGGTCCTCTGACACTCGAGGACATTCATCAATCGAATATCCACTTTGGCCTCCCTCCAAATCGCCCCACTGGTCGCTGGTCAAGCCTTATTGCAACGATGTCCATTTCTTATTGGCTTTCCTCTGCCTCGAAGCATTGCTTTGCAGTTTATTTTCCATTTCCCTTCAACCAAATACAACATGCGTTAACATTGCATCACTAATTAGTCTACTACGATTTTACGCCAATCACACACACTGCAACGTTTCCTATTGCCAAACACACATAGCCACAATTTTATGCTGGTCTAACCAGCAACGTCTTAGCACTGATCATCAGCCGTAATGTCTCTTTTAGTGCCCACAAGACACTCTGACACCCATTCCACCACGGCATACTGCCATTTATTACAAGCGTGCATAGTTTGAGTCGATCCTCATGGCAACCTCTCATTACCGATCAACTAACCATGCTAGCACTACATGAGAAGCAACCATTTGGCCTACCCAGCCAACTTTGATCATTTCAAATATGGCCTATTACCTTGACCAGCCGACCCTCATTTATCGATACGGTTATGTATAATTGACATACCCAACATTATGCCGGGCAACTTCATATTGCAATCATACGCGCGCTACCCGAGTCCACCTCGAGCTTGGCGATGCACGCACCATTACATTCTCACCTCGAGCTTAACCATGCTCGAGCCACAACCTTCTCCCAACCAGGGGTTCTTTGCATAAGCACACAAAGATACTTAGGCATTCCTTTTTGGCCGATACTACTCACCAGTAGGGGTCTCATATCCATACCAGGAAACTCTTCACTGAACAAACCCCTTCAATTCTTGACCCAATTTCGGCTTTCACCATCATGCTCCAGGCTAGGGCTTACCTTGGCTGTTAAGCCCTACCCCGAGTCAGGGATCCTACCATCACGCTTAAAGGCGTGGAACCATTAACCGACCCTCATCATCACCCATGGTGCATAGCATAAGTGATCAGCTCATTAGCATCTGCACAATCACTTATTACATCGTACATGTAGGATGCCTAGAGCCTTTGGTCCCTCATTATAACAAGCTAACATGGTTACACCCCCACCCTTGTAGCGATCTTCTAGCCAAATTCACTCGCCCAGCTTCAATTCCATCAGGACCTTTCAAATCCCACCATTTCTCGACAAGCTCTCATATTCTAGAGGCACAAAACTTTTCAGCCACCTTAAATCAGATTCATTCTCAATTCACATTAAACACCTAACTTATACCATACATGATGGTTCCCCTTATCCTCCTCGACAAGGACAACACCATGACAGCAACAAATTTCCCTCCACAATCGTTGCATCTCAAATTTCACAGGCACCAGCCTTTATGGCCATTCATACTCGACTTCAAGGTCCTACCATGCACAATGGTTACCTTTAACCTTCCTGACAACATCTTTTCGTTGACAGCGACGATGACACCACCATGTCATCTCAAAAGACTCGTTGCTCCTTGAATCTCATTAGTCATCGCAACCAGAACGACCCCACTCTTAGGCCGCCTTCCTCATATCACTTTACTATACTTATAGTAGCTAGCTAATTCCCTAAGAGACTCAGGCTTCTCCCAGACTTCTTATAACCTTTGCTTCAATCAGCTCACACCACTTGGTGAGCAACCACATTGGCTCTAATGCCACCATTATCGGCTAAGACGACCTCTTGCTATCGCTTGGCACCACATCCAAACTCAACCGAGTCTCCAAAGCCACTTACACCACCTACTAACTACTCTCACGACGTCGCATGACCATGGCCAGCTGTCGCTCGCCACTACTACTATCACCAATTGGCACATTTGGTCGCCATCGGCTACCCTTAGCCGATCACCAATCGACTCCACTAGTTGTTTTCCTTCACACCCATTAACCTTTAACCACGAGGCTAAATCTTATCAATTGCCCCCATACCAAGGCATCCCTCTAGCTGTATCACTCATAGCTATCAGATGATCTCATCACCTAATCACCATTCCTGGAAACCAATCTCGATTAGCTATAGCCAAATCACCCAGCTCAACCAACACCACAACCTTTCTCCATGCATTACACTTACAATCATTAACTATGACTTCGACTTAAACTCTACCCACTGGAAATCACCCACTACCACTCATGTGGAACCCACACTTTCACTCGATGCCGTAGGACTCACATTCCTACTCAGGCACTTGCCATCATGCTGGTTTTCGCCGGGTGATCCATCATGTTAGAGTTGTAGTGCATTACGAAGTTCATCTAGTGTTGCTGCCCTATGCTCAACCTTCATTGGGAGAACATCTCAAGTTCTACCTAGGCCACATTTCAACACTACCATCTATAACCCTCGCTATGGAGTAACACTCATTCAAGTAGCATAATTTTGCCCTGACCAACCATCTTCTATAACACTTGGATCTCTTTCTCAAAATCCGCCGGGTCTAGCCACCAGGACCTTCTGAACCTTTATATACACGGAAATCAATAAGGCTTTATATCACAGTCCTCGAGTCTCACGCTCTCACCACTGCCATCAGGTGCAACCACCTAGCAACTAATCATGTGTCAACAACTAGAAACCCATCCAGGGCTACATGGGGATACTTCCTCATTTTCGCATCGACACAATCAGGACTAACACTAGACTGTGCAATTGTGAGCCTTCAAGGATTTCGAACCGTGCCTTATCCACTTGTTCAGCCTGCCACAACTCACATCACAGGATTAGAGATCCCTATACTTGAAACTTTTGCACGCTTCAATAATCCCATCTCATGGTTGGCCTCCCAATTCATAGGTCTCGCCCTCCACAGCACTTACATAACATCCTGGAGCCATTTACCAGCTCCACCAATCAACCCATCTTCTCGCATTATCGCAAGGTTACACTAGGTCTATCATCTCAATTTACCAGATCCATTTCGATTGAATTCAACCACAACTGCATTAGCATCCTTTAGCAAGGAGCATCACCACACATCTTGTTATCACACCACAAGATATCGCCCACTCGATTAAGAAATCTTTTGCTATTATGACAATAAAGGCACTACTACGATACTTTAACCCTTATGAAAATTTAGGTCTGACCCAAACATAACCTACAACATACCCTAGGTTTTCGGCGTCTAATCGTCTCCACCACAGATGGATTACTCCACACAGAGGGCTGCAGTCTGTCCTGTGAACCAACTATCTATATCCAGTGGTCCTTAGCATTACACCCGTCAACAGTAGGCATCAACTGCAGCGTTATTTCCATGCTAGTCTCGTTTCTTTTCCCCGGGTTTCTTTCTCAAACATCTCAGGACACTACAACACCTTAACATTCGCTAAACCGCCTCAACACCGCTTATTACTTGCAGCTGCATTGTGGAACTGACTACAACTTTTGTCACCCCTACTATGCATCTCACAACTCTTTCGCCCTTAACCATTTGCATAATCACTGCGTTGCCCTATGCTTTAGGCAAGCCAACACTTGGTCATCATTACCGTGTCACTCCCATACACTGGCCCAACACTAGTTCCCCATCATGTTGCCCTATGCTTCGGAGAGTCAACACCTGGTCATCGTTACCATGTCACTCCCACACACTGGCCCAACACTAGTTCCCCATCGTGCTGCCCTATGCTTCGGAGAGCCAACACCTAATCATCATTATTGTGTTGCTCCCTTACACTAGCCCAACAACAGTTCCCAATAGCATGGCTTAGGTCCAACACTGATTTGCTTCGCACCCTGTAGTGTGACTCCAAGCCTTCCGGTCCAACCTTTGATATCGAACCAGGCATGGCTACCCTGCCACGCTCACAGCCATTCTTCCCACCAAGCATCCTACTCGGCAACTAATCTATTAGATCATTACCACGTTCCACGATTCCTACCTAGTACTACTCTACATATCCTTTCCCTTGTAGGAGACTCTCGGTCTCACCTGACCAAATTTCCTAACGTGATACTCTAGATCTTCGGCATCTGACCGTCACCTGCAGTTCACTAAGTTGCTCAGGCCCATAGGCCACTTGCCATCAACGCGAGCCAACTCATTAGTCCTCTGCCACACGGTCCATAGCATCAGATTTGTCACATCGAACCTTGCACCCATAGCATCAAAGCTACTTAAAGCCTCTTTAAGCCACGATGGTTCCACCACCATCTTACCAAAGCCATCTTACTTGGTTATCCTTGCCTTGATAACCTCAAGCTCATACCATGAGCCTCGCTCCTTAAGACTCTGCATCTCTTACCACCTAAGAGAATCTCAAACCACTTCACCTCTTGGGGCCTCATAATCTTACCCCACAAGATCATACCTCACGGCTTCCAATCAATATTTGAAAGTTCCATCTTTCCTTAAGAATGGATCCAAGTCTATTGGATTCACTTCACCACTCTGCTTATCCTAGAACTTGATTATCAATGATCTCTCAATCCATAACCGACATGCTAAGCCTACCTCAAGCTCTGGCACCCATAACCATAGAGCACTTACATTTACCCTCTAGGTCAATCGAGACCTCCCGTCTCTCTTTGCACACCTGTGAATGCATTCAGTCACTATACCCAGCTTGGCCTTCCAGCACGCCTCGCCCAGGCTCCCATGACTTGGAATTTCAACTTCGGGGCCTCCACATTACTCACCATGCCCCTACCCACTCGGCATCCAAAGTTGGCATTTCTTGTGCGCGTATAGCCCATGGATGTCCTGTTGCCACACACTCATCGCCCTCGGCCCACAGACCCTTTCATACCCTTCATTGGGTGACCTCATCGTCTCCCATCAAGGGTCTCGTGACCCTAGGCATCATCCTCGACCCCAAGCATCACAATAAGGGTCTATTCACCTCTCATCTCCCGACCTTAAGCGTCTCACCAGACCCAAGCATCATAATGAGAGTTTTGATTGGCCCCTCATCCATCAATCACATGAATGGTCTTTTGGCCCTTCACAACTAGGACTTCTAACCCAATGGCTCTCACATGCATATCAACGTATGCCCAACTCCTTAATCCCCAATCTGGATTCCCCTGGATTTCAGCTCGACCTACTTGGGATTTTCATCTCATACAAACACCCGCTAGGGTTCACTTGCCACACACCTATCATTCCTAAGGATAGACCTTGTATCATCATGAAACCAACTAGGGTCCACTCATACCTTAGGCACATCCCCTTCTGGATCATCATAACAATACGATCACATTGCATCACATATATCTAGCATCCTGACTCCCTTCAAAGTCCTTTCGGATTCTACTTACGTCATGCCTTCACTGGCCATGACATGCAAATGCATTACATGCACACTCCCTGTAGAGCTTCACTGCAATTAACCTTACCCCCTTCCTGAGGCTCGCCACCTAGCCCGCTGACGACTCATTTCCTTTAGCCTCGAACAAACTCCCACTTTAGCTCACTCTATCTCAAGCGCACAAGGCTTACAACACCACTTACAAGGGGCAACTCTATTCTCTCGAACAGGCTCAGCAAATCCCTGACATAGGGACGCTCCACTAATCCCCTCTCGGACTAGTCATGCCTCGGCTTCGTGTCCCCACACGAGCCTCAACACTTCAATCTCAAGGAGTTCCCATCCTTAAAACATACCATACACCCAAATTCCAATATTCAGGTTTTCCTGACACCGACACCCCCACTTGGGTTTCCGGTTCCTCTTACTCGACTTGTATACCCCTTACAGGCATATCATCTCAACCCAGGGTATTTTTCTCATTGCTAGAGTAGGAATATTCGAGCATACCCGCAAAGCCATCACAGGCCTCAACACCTTAACCCCATCCCTTAGGGTCCTTAGACCATATGTCCAGCTTTCAAGGTTATCGGATCAGTTTCACATCAAAATCTCGAGACCACCAACCAACTGTTCTCGATCCCAACTCAACAGCAAGGACATTCCGACTTACATCCAAATCATGCCAGACAATCCTCAACTCAAAACTCTGGCAATCGCTAACATCAATCACTTAATCGACCATACATAACATTCCAACACGCTAGCCTTCCCCACTCATATAGTTAGCCATGCTCTGATACCAACTGTAACAACCCGCTCACACTTACGGGCGCCACCAGTAAATAATCGACCGGATTACTCACCCGACGAACCACAACTGAAGGGTTAGACTATGTTTCAACAAGAAAAGCCCTAGGTGGGAACTAGGCTTCGTCCTTCCCTTCGCTCCACTCAGGAATCGGTCCCAACTCAAACAAGAAAGCACAGCGGACCGAGACCTGAAACCCAAGTGAGCTTCACATTTCTTTAGCTCATCTCATAGCAGGCCAAAGATGACCCAGGCACAAAGCTAGCAAACAAACACTTCGCTGAGTATTGGGGATTTATGAGAACATACCTCGCTAATCTTTACTCCGTCCGAACTTGGCTTCAACAACTCAAGCCACATATAAATCATGCAAACTCACAATCATCTATCACACTGTTATGATTACAACAACTAGATACCTCTAGGGCTCAATGACGCTTACATTCAAACACATGAATACATATAAGAAAATACCGAAGACTACACATCCACACATCTCGGGCAACGATGCTAGTTGCCACAACAGCCTCCCAACACCATCCTTGCTTGCATCTGGACTTGCAACATCTACACATGAGGTAAAACCTCATGAGTCATAAAGACTCAGTAAGGGTGCAATGCATGTAAATATGAATATAACCATGTTTATGTATGCCAAATGCATGCAAATGAGGCTAGGCCTATTCATCCTCACAACCCACCAAGGTTTGAGGCATCAACCTATCAACCCCCACAACACTAGTCCTCCATATGGCCATAGGTTCACTAGATCTCATATCATGCTAGTGATAACCACTACATGCAAATGCAACATAAAAACATTATCAAACATATTTACCAACTCACAAGGCCACCTCCACATGGGGCCATCCCTTACTTGGTTCGAAGCCTCATCTCTGCCTCGGCACAAACTCCAGCCTGAACCTTAAGTTCCTCTAGGATCACTGCCTTCCCGGTCGAATCTAGAGGCAAACACACAAAACCCCAACTCCATTAACATCTGACATTCAACCAATGCCCTCAACTACATCGTATACAACAAAATCACCCAACAACAACTCAACAAAAACAACCCCAACCATGGCATAAACCAACCAACTATTCACCTTTCATTATCTCCCATAATGAAAATAATTAGAAAATAATTAAATTAATTTACCTCAACTAATCTGGAGGAGAAAATCGGACAAACGCCCACACCGGCCTTGCCTTCTTGACTGCCATCATGCGCCCAATGCTCTGATTTCAAGCCTCTGGCATGCTCCTCGAGTCCCGAAATAATTTTTAGACTTTTCCCCTTTTTTCCTGAAATTTTTCGAGATTTTCCCCCTATTTTCTCCTTTATTTCTAGATTTCTTTTATATTTTATTTTCTTTTATTTTTTTTTATTTTCTTCTCTTCTTCCTCACCTGCTTCTCCCTTCTCCCGCGCAGCTCCTTCTTCTTCCTCGCGCGGCCGACCTACGCACGAACCAGAGCACCAGCCGCTGTTGTCGCCTGCCTCCGGCCAATAGCTGGCCACTTCTCATCGCGCGACCCCTGGCCATGGCTGCCATCGGCGTGAACTGCCATGGCTGGACCTCCCCGAGCGCACCACCGCTGCCATGGCTGCCCCCTGCCTGCATCTCCAGCACCTCCACCCAGCTTCTGGCTGCGGCTTCAGGGCATTGCAGACCACCACCCTAGCCAGCCATCAGCCAACCGCCTCACGCGAGCCACCGCGCGCTGCTGGAGCCACCATTGGGCGCTGCTATCTCTTTCACCACTCAGCCATGGCTTCCTTTACCGCTAGCTTCTTCTTCCAGCCATCGGCTTGTTCTCCTTCTCTCGATCTCTCTCAACTCTCTCTCGATCTCTCTTAGCTCTCGCTCTCGGCCAAAATGCCTCATTCTCCCTCCCTATCTGATTTTGAAATATCAGAGGTAAACACTTAGAAGCTTCAACGAAGCTTCCTCTCAAACACACACACATATATACATATATATAGTACACAAATTAAATTAATTCCCCAATTTCACATTAATCCCACTTAAGGAATTTTAATTACACTTGGAAATTTTTGATAATATCATTTGAGCCCTCCAAGACCTAAATTAATTATGCTCAAGCCACTTAGATTCTTTATTTTTCCAAAATTAATTACCGGCATTTACTCGATAAAGGCCGATTTTGTCCCTACGCCTATACATCTATTCCACCCGAAAACGCCTAAGGGTTTCTTTACTCACAAAATCGGACCACCCCTAAGGTCCCCTCAGCTTCTCGAAGGTCTCCTGTAGCCATTCGATACTGACACCTATTCGGGGTTATACAAAATTTATTCCAAAAATTATTCTCAATCGGACTATTTCTAGCGTCATAAACCTCGCCTCGAGACGCTCATCAATCTCTTGCCCTTTTTCCTGGACATCCAAGTCTCGAGGCACTCTTTGCTGCTAATTCGGCAATTTATTAATTAATTACTCAAAATCGACTATTGGGCTTTCCGGACCACTCGAGGTCCTTTCAAAATAATCAAAAATTATTTATTTTCAATACCATGTAATACCGAGTATTACAACATGGCTGCAGCGTGGTCCCCCTAAAAGGGCGTCGTTTGATGCCTTGCTTGGTTGGAAAAATTCCATCCATTTCCCTTGCACGCACGAGGTCTTGATCCCACGTCCCAAGCCTATTACCCCCTCGTGCGCGTGCCACCCGCACTAGCTGCTTCCCTCAACCATATAGGTGCACATTTTAATTTTAAAGAGATCCTACCCCCATTATCGAAAATCACATTTAAACCCCTAAATTCTTTAAACTTTCAATTACTCCCCAATTCCAAAAATACCTTAACACCACTAATCCTCAATAAATTATAAATAAATTATCTTAAATACATAAATTAATTACCATTAGTTTTTCCCAAAATTAGGGATGTTATACAGCTCACAACAATTCACTCAAGAATGGTCGGCAAAAATTAGAAAATGGTTGTCCATTGGACACATTTCTAGGAAATGGTCGACAACCTCTGCATATTGTCAACCGCTCGATACTGAGAAACAACATGAAGGCCATTACCAAGAACGAAAAATGCAAGTAAGACACTGATTCTTGCCTTGCTCTAAGTGTAATATCCCACATCGAGCGATAGGAAGGACCAGAACAATTTACCCTGATGGGCCTATGCGAACTTCCCAGATGGCTCACTCATCTTTGGATTATCCCAGATCAAGTACACTTAACTTGGGAGTTATTTGCCAACATTCAGCCCAAAAGGTATCTACCTAGTGTTGTTTCATTCCTTACTTATCCTCGATATATACTATCCTCATCTAGGCTCCCGGGGTATTACATTCTCCCCCCCTGAGCACATGATGTTCTCGTCATGCGACCTTACAATTGGTCCCAGATCTTCTCCCATTTGGAGGCTGTCATCCTAGAAGCCTGCTAGAAGCCGCTTCTTGATCAGGCCTCGCGCCCTGGCGCCACTCCCCACCCTCATTGGACCGCTTTCTCCAAAGGTCGGCTCTGATACCACATGTAACATCCCACATCGAGCGATAGGAAAGATCGGAACAGCTTACCCTGATAGACCTACGCTAACTTCCTAGGGGGGTCACCCATCCTTGGATTACCCAGGTCAAGCACGCTTAACTTGGGAGTTCTTTACCAACATTTAGCCTAAAAGGTATCTAGCTGGTATTGTTTCCTTTCTTACTTATCCTCGATATATACTATCCTCCTCTGGGCTCTTGGGATATTACACTAACCCTAATAAAAAAGATGCATCATTCCTTGAAGAAAAGAAGGATGAAACAACACTATATTGAGCCTTTGAAAAAAACCATCCATAAACCCAAAAGACCCACAAAGCCTACTACAAGAAGGAGAGTCCACCAAATCCAAAATAACCTTCAAGAACCCTACCCCTAAGAGAAAATGGTTGAACCCTTGACCCATGAATTAAAAGGGGATTTGAAATCCTTATCTCGGATAGAACAACAAGGAAAGAACTTGCATTAGCAAAGAAAGAGAAATAGAGAACTTGCCTTGATAGATGAAGTCTATGGAAGAGGCTTGCCAAAAAAGCTTAGAATCCACACCCTTTGAAGCTCCAAATTAGCAAAGGAAGATAGAAGATTGGAGAAAAAGAAGAATAATCGAGTAAGGAGAAAAGAAGAAGAAAGAAGATTAGAGAAGGAAGAAGGGACAGGGGAGTAGTCTACTGCCACTTTTCAACCACACCCCTTACCTTGTTTTCCCATTTTGCCACTCCCTTACATGCATATTAATATAAAGAAGACTGGAGAAAGAAGAAGGAATAAGAGATTTTTGACTTTTCAACTTTACTTTTCGTCATTTGCATTTGACTTTTCAACACTTATACTTTCTCATTTCTTAACTTTTCTACACACACATAATTTTCTCTTTTCGTTGCCTTTGATTTTTCAACATAATAGAGAATTTTTATTTTTATCACATCAATCACTTTATAGCAAAATATATCAATATACCACACATACCAAAATTAATGACCAAATAATCTAGACCTACTGATGTGTCATTACAGTATGACCAAGTCATTATTTAATTATCTTAGAAGTCACTAAAACTTTGCATTAGACACTCAACTATAGACTTGGTTTTACTCGACTAACATAAGCATATACTCGAGTATAAATAACTAATACTCGATTAAATTTTCGCACAATGATTTAGCCTAAAACTGACCCAAACTTCACCTCATTAGCACATAAGGATACTCGATTAACCAAAAATACATACTCGAGTGGAGAAGAGCAATAATCGATTGTAAAAACACTATACTCGATTATAGCTTTATGGAACATAGTTTTTGCACTAACATACTCGATTATACTTTAAAGTATGCTGAAAAATACTCAATTAATTTTGAGAAAACCAAAAAGATTGTATAAAGTTCTCGAGTAGGAAACTTTAATAGTTGATTGAACATAGATTTTGCTAAACACATATTTGACTGTTTTGAAAAACATATAGTGCAACACAGGATTGAAAATATGCTTAGACTTTAATGATTATAAAGATACTAGACTTTCTCAAAAAATTTATACAAGATTATAGCTTTAAATGAACATAGCTTTAATAAGAACATACTCAAGCAGACATTTAGAAACTAATTTTGATTAAGTACATTTGTAGAAGTTTTAAAATATTACTTAGCTACTTCTCCTTCAAAAGCTTTTATAGATGCGTATACTTGTTTAAACAAAAAGGGCTTTTATACTTAGCCGTATTTCAAAAGATATTTTCTCAAACATTTTACATCGAGCTAAATTAGTGTTAAATTGGATTTTTTTTATTTTGAAGTATATAAAAATATGAGTCTAAAGTTCTCCAATTTAAAAAAATATATATATATTTTTATAAGTTTCATACTCCTTGATCAACCAAGACTGATATTTAGTTATTTTGAAAGATATATATACATAACTATATGAGTATGAGATTTGTCAATATACATATATAAAATGATTTATATAAAAATATTTTGAAAATCATCAATAAATCAAATTTACTTAAAATATATATTTTCTAAAATTATTTTTTCCGAAAATCAAAATACAAATTTCTTAACAAGCATGATGTTTTTGAAAGGGATTACACCCAATTAGAGATTGCAAAATGCTATATAACGCATGGAGCATTCACATGCAGACTAATTGAAAAGAGGAGAGTCTAGGGGTAGTCACGCAGCTTAGCCAAGAGGGTCCATGTGGGATCGGATGCATGTAGGTTGCAACGTGCAAGTGGAGAGGTGATTGAGAGTTTTTAGTAATTTTTGAGGTCTAGGTGTAATTTCGAAAATTAGGAGTTAGATTAGTATGAGATTAATATTTGTGCATATAAAAGTACGGAGGCTGGGAGATGTGGCGGTCGCGCGCGCAAGGCAACGAATAGGTCAGAGGTTCGAGCCTGGGGGGAGGAACATTGGAATTATTTACGAGTGCTAGCATGCGATCATTTTGGGGACGCAGATGGCACCCCCTGAGTTGGGACCGAGCATAAGGCTATCTATCTGGAAAGGAAGTGCAGCCCAGGAAGAAAAAGCTTATACCCTGGAAGAAGCGCTATCGACAGCCGAGAAAAAGGATTTACTCCGTTTTTCCCCTCCCAAGCCTTCCCTTCTTATTCATTTTATTGTGCTATTTATTGGGAGATTTGTCCCTTTTTTCCTTAGACAAATTTACCCTCAAAACTATTATTATTAACATTATTAATTATCCCTTTGCTATTTATTTATGATTATTTTTGGGAAATATAAATCTATTATAATAAATTATACTTTTTGAAAATATTTTTGTATAGATGCGCATGTAGTAGTCCGTTGGGTAGATTTTGATGACAGTTCCCTGACTTTAATATGTTTATTTTCCCTGTACAGTTAAGCTGAGAATGAGATTGCAAGCAATGGTATGGAAGGTTGCCGAAATATTTGGTAAGAAAATCTTTAAGATTTGTTTGGATTTTGGAATTTAGAAATTTAAATTCTAAATTCACATATTTGGAATTTAGAAAATATTTGGTAATTAATATGCTCATAATATTATTAATGCATCAAAATTAAACTCAGGACACACACACACACACACACAAACAAACGTATATCTTGTAAAGTTGAAAATTTGATCACTGTCAGTGCCACAAATCAAGCGTGTTCGAGAGAAGAAACAAGAAAATCAGTATGCGGTTGAGCTTCTCAAGTTTCTTTGCACAGAAGTGGGGAAGCTGGATCACTTGAAAGCTAAAAACATGGTTAGGGCGCCACTAACCAGGGCAGCAAGCGTGGGTATCCGAGAAGTCGTCGAAGAAATTCTGCACACGATTCCAGGTTCAACTCATCTTACATTAGAAGGCAAATCAGTCTACCAACTGGCAGTTTTGAACCGTCGCGAACAAGTCTTCAACCTCATCTACCAGCATGAGGGATCACCATTTTTAATCTTTTCGCTGGTGGATGCGAAGGGAAACAATGCCCTCCACGCGGCTGGATATTTGCATCCTCAACAGCTACTCAATCTGCGATCTGGCGCTGCTGGGCCAGCCTTACAAATGCAACTCGAATTACAATGGTTTAAGGTACTTCTTCTCCTCAATTGCAAAAATGTGTTTTCTATAATTGGATCAAACAAATCACATGCAAATCAAGCAAAAGGACAGAATAATCTAAATCGTATTGACAATATTCAATGAGAGATATATAACTTATTAATCAATAAATGACATATATAACTGAACCTTGTCAACTTAGGGGTGTTAATTACACATATGATTATGCCGAGTGTGAGGTCTTTAATTTTGATCTAATCCCAAAATCACTGGATCTTGTACAGGAGGTGGAAAAATTTGTTCTACCACAATACAAAGAACAGAGAAATAAGGACGGAAAAACACCTGCAGAGGCCTTCACCGAGACACACAAGATCTTGGTGAAAGAAGGAGAGGAGTGGATGAAAGATACCGCCAATTCATGCACAATTGTAGCTGCGCTTGTGGCCACCATCGCCTTTGCAGCTGCCGTCACTGTGCCAGGTGGAAACAACGGTGACACTGGGCTTCCACTTTTCTCCAAAGAAACAGCCTTTGCAATCTTTTCCGTCACTAATGCCCTTGCTCTTTTCTCCTCCACTTCCTCCTTGTTAATGTTCTTGTCTATTCTCACTTCTCGTTATGCCGAAGAGGATTTTCTATATGCATTGCCCAATAGACTAATCATCGGCCTTATAACCCTCTTCATCTCCATATTATCCATGATGACAGCCTTTGTCTCCACTCTTTATCTTGTTTTTGCAGCCAAAGACACGTGGATTCTCATTCCTGGAGTCGTATTGGCCTGCCTACCTGTTACTTTGTTTGTATCATTGCAATTCCCCCTTCTCATTGATATGACCAAATCCACATATGGTTCAGGAGTTTTTGGTAAGCAAAGCAACCGTTTCATCACATAGACAAAGTTGAAGGCTTTAGAGAGAATTAATGTGCGTAACATTGTGTCAAATAATAATTAAATTTGGTGTGTGTTGAACCCTTTTCAAGTATTGGGGTACTCTCAAATGTTTGGACCTAGTAAAATATATTGGGGTTGTATTCTTATTGTCAATGGAGTGCTCAATAAATTTCATGAAGTTATGGAGACGTGAAAATTATACTAATGCTGATGGTTGAAAGAATATTGACGACTAATTAAATTGAACTCGATCTTATTTGCTCCGTTGTACTCATTTTGCACGTATAAAGTTAGAAGAATAACCAGTGATGCTAGGTTGCCACGTGATTCCAGTGCCTTTACTATTGTTGTGGGTCTTAATTTCATGGAAATTTGTCGTGGGAATATAATGGAGTTGGATTTTTTGTAAGGGATTATATGCCATTCTTATTATGAACCATCTTCCACTAGATAAGGGTCCTTAGGAATCGAACTCCAACAACTCTTTTTTGGTTGTTAGCTCAACTTAGCCTATTTTGATTCCAATATTTAGGGGTGTTCAAAGTTCAATTAAGATCTGAAAATTAATCTAGTCTCAACTTGACCAGACTTCAATTTAGTTCTCAATCCACTTATAGACTTCAATTAGTTTTCGGTTTGGTACGAAATGCGTCTAAGATCGAAAACTAGTTACAATTAATATTTAATATATTAAATTTAACAAATTTAAATAGGTAATATTACATATGTGCATACTTTTTAGAGTTTTATGTAGAAATATTGAAAAAAAAAAATTCATGACCAGACCATTCCGATCTTAGATATAAGAGTTCTAAGAATCTTAGTCTCGGTCTCATTTGGTTTAGGATTGATTTGGACCAAATAAACACCAATATCAATACATGAATGTTAAATATTTTATAGTTATATTTAATTAAAATTTAAATATTGACAGTAAAAAAGAAAACAGATTTTATTATGAATAAATTTAAGTTAATTGACTTGGATTCCTTTTCTTAAACTATTTTCTTATCTTTTAATTTTATATATCTATCCAATGTTTGTTTTTTCAATTGAATATATATGTATTGCTCGTGCATTAAGAAAAAAGGTGGCAACCGACAACTTCACTCTCTCTCTCTCATCTTCATTCATTCACTCTCTCTCCATAGATATCTTCCTTTATCTTATATTTTCCGAAAAGGAGGACCAAATTCCTCTTTAATTTTACAATATTTTATCTTATTTTGAGCGTTGGACAATTATTAGTTTGAGCATTTTCTTAATTAAACATAAGAAATTTCACCAATTATTGTATTTTTGGAGAGCAGTATAAAGTCAAAACCCAGTGCACAAGGGGCATTTCTTCTTTGAGAATAACGCTTTGACATCTTTGGACTTTAAGTGCTTCTAATGAGAAGAGTTAGAAATCTACAGAAATTGTTGCAAGTAGCAAAGAATCTATTACTCAAGAGGATTCTTGCGAACAATACATTTAATGCTATGGTAGAATCTTAAGTGCTTTTATCTAATATTCTATTTATACTTCACATTATTTGCAATACCAAAACTGTTATTGAATTATGGGGAAACACTAGATTATAAATATGACATTGAAGGAAACGGTTCTAAAAGATGCTTGGTTGAAAAATGGCTTGATTTTTAAATGATTGATAAAAAGTCTATTTGTCAAATTCATGAATTTGGGGATGTAATTTTTTATATGAAAATGAAGGCTAAATGAAAGGTAATATAATGAATGACACTATACTTGTTGAACCTCTCATTGAAAAATTGCCTCCTTTTTGGTTTGAGTTTGCTAAAGGTCTTCAACAAAAACTTGAAAAAAAAAATTCATTGGATGTTATGTTTGTTGCATTAAGAATTGAGGAGAAACATCATGCATCTGAAAAATAATTGTCAGGAGTTGATTTTCAAGCAAAAACTCATATTGTTGAAAATGTTCACAAACCTAAGTCTAAGTGTATTAAAAAAATTGAACCTAATAGGAAAAGCTCTGGCAAAAATTATAATGAAAAGGCTAAAGACAAAAAGTGAAATAAAAAAAAAAAATGTTCACTCTACTGGATCTGTAGCAAAGCAAATGACCAAGCTAGAGATTGTTACAAATGCCATGGTCGATGATAGCGATTTTTTGCAAGTACTCTAAGGATTGCATAAATAATAAAGTAGTGAATAAAACTATCGTTCTCACAAGAATAGGTTGATAATTATTAAAATTATATTAACTCAATTATTATTTAAACAATTGATTAAATAATGAATTAATTAATTTTAAAAAAATAAAAATAAAATAATAATCTAAAAATAAATATGAAGAAGTTCAAGTTTTGGAAAGCACTGGGTATTTCAATTTCAACTAAATAATTTAATTTAAATTAAATGATTAATAATTTAAATTTAATTATTCATGCAAAGATAATTAACCACACAAGTCAAATTTTTACTTTCATTCCAATTATATTCTTGTCGTGTTTATTATCTAAATCAAGTTATAGATTTTTCCTTCCGATCGAAATCTATATCAGGATATCAATCAAATATTGGTCAAGTATTTTATATCATTAAGCACAATAACAAACACTTGCATGAAAAAAAAAATCAATCAATAAAAATCAAATTATCATATTTAAGTTACATCAAAATACCATATGTTCATGTAAAATTTAAAGGAAATGAAATAAGAGAATAAAAATTCTTTTGATATGCAGAATTTTCTTCTCCAAAAATGTTGTCACCAATTCTTAAAAAAGATACAAGAAATCCTCCACCAAGAATGCTCCAATTCTCCAATCATTCAAACTCTCTGACCTCCAACTCATTCTATTTTCCAGCCTCCTCCTTTAATACTTATCACTTTCTTCTTTTGCTTAATTTTCCTCTTAAAACATGGGTTAAATTATACCTTACCTTCCTAATTTTCTCCTTTATGTTTCCTCTCCATGTTTCATGCCAGCCATGTCCACTCAAAATTTTAAGTCCTACACTTAAGGAAAAATAAAAAATAATCTCTCAAAATATCAAGAATTACAATTTAATAATTTTTGTAATGCATGGGTTTAATTTGATTAAACTATTTGGGTAGGCTTCTTTGCTTAATTTGGGACTAATTCTTCATGAAATAGGCACCTCTAATAACTCTTAAAAAAGGCCCCTTAATTCATCTACAACTCACCCAATTTGGAGAAAATGAAATGAAAAATTCATAATTAATGTTGGTTTTTTTTTTTTTTTTTTACAACTTTGACTTTTTGTCACTCTAACAGCCATAATTTTTTATAGAAAATTCAAATTTATGTGTCGTTTGAAGTGTAGAAAAGTAAGAATATAGAGCTTTCACACATTTTCTTTTAGGATTTTTTGAAATTTTAATTGATCCAGTTTTTATTTTTAATTGAACTATTGAGCAGCAAAAATTCATAATTTTTACTCATCTTTCTCACTTTTGTTTCAAATCCTATCAACGTGATAAGTTACCTAAAATTAATATAAAAATATAAAAATTAAACATAAAATTAAGTAAGAAGATATAAAAAAATATGTAAAAAAATATTAACACATCAGTCGATCTCGTAAGATATCTAGACCTCTGGAAGCCCAAAAACACAAGTCAATGTGGTAATCATGGGAGCATTCCTAAGTCTTTTAGTATTAGAATTCTTAAGTAAGATA
This sequence comes from Diospyros lotus, assembly GCF_014633365.1. Classification (NCBI taxonomy): domain Eukaryota; kingdom Viridiplantae; phylum Streptophyta; class Magnoliopsida; order Ericales; family Ebenaceae; genus Diospyros; species Diospyros lotus. The sequence continues at coordinate 17,956,405 of NC_068344.1, forward strand.
TCTATTTTGACATTTTAAAATATATTAGAATTAAGGGCTTTATAAATAATATATCTTAAAATCTATTATGACATTTTAAAATTTATTAGAATCCTGTTATCTCGATGTTTTATTTAGAATTAAAATTCTTTATAAATGAGATATATCTTTTTCATAAAATTTTTAAAAAAAATTAAATATTAAAATTATTTAATTTATGTATTACGTGAAACCTGTATATAGAAAAATGATTTCATAGTCTTGTGTCGGCGGTCCCAAGTGTGACAGTCTCATGTATTGGTGATCTTGAGTGCAACAGTCTTGTATTGACGATCTTGAGTGAAACAGTCTCTTGTCGGTAGTATCGGCCGCAAAAGTCTCGTGTTAGTGATTTTGAGCGCGATAGTGAAGACGGTGTCAGGCACGGGGGACTTTGTAGTCTCCCTTGGTTGGCCATGGCGGGAGACCATTTGCATTCTCCCGCGGTCAGTATTAGAGGTTGCAGGGGTGTGGCAACCTGCGAGGACGACTGGTCTTCCGCAAGTCCGCAAACCTGATTGCGCCATCTCCGCCTACATGCTGCACCGCACATGTGCGCCTGCTGCTTGGCAGGAGTAAGCTACTGTTTGTTGCTTCTAGCTTCTCTCCCTTGTTTATTATGTATGTATGTATGTATGTTCTAGCCTCCTAATTTAATAATTTTCGGGAGGCCCACGGTCTTCCGCTGCCGGCTTCTGGGTTTGGTGTAACGACCACTTTAGCTTTTGGGTTCGGTGTAACGACCCTAAAGTGATTCTAAGGGTTTTAATATTTAATATCAATTTAATAACATTTTAAATGTGGATCTAAGTATTTTAATACTTGATGATAAATCTCTTTGATGACGAATATGTGTATAATTTTATTTTGTGGTAATCGTGAAAATAAGTATATGAATCTAATTTTTAAGAAATTAAAAAATAATGTAATGGGTCTCAATTAATGAGTCCATGTGTTTATTAGGTGAGTTATATAGTTGTTGGGTTGGGCTTGGCCCAATTGTAAAGGAATTCAAATTTTTATATTGATAAAAGAAAGAAAATTAAAATAAAGATATGTGTCAAATATAAAAAATGCCTTAAAAACTTGTTTGTTATGAGAAAAAAGAAGGGCAAATAAGTCTTTATTTGGAGGCGGGGGGGGAAACGCATACCTGCAGTTGTTCCTTCTACTATCTTCTTTTGCTTTTTGCCCAAAATGTATCTCCAATGCAGCGTCGTGTTCCTTTTCCTCTGTTTCATTGTTCCATTGCTTTTCTTCTTCACCTCCTATGTTTTCTTTTCTTCTTATCCTTATTATTGTTCGTGTTCCTGTCATGTGCCTTCTCTGCCATTGAAGTGAAGAGATAGCTTTTTAGCTGGTAAAACAATTCTTGAGATCATTTCCGCATTCCAAGCAAGTTCCATCCCATAAACCTCTCTATTTTTGCAAAATTCTTCTTAAACCATTCATTGTGCTGGATTTTCCTGTCTGTTGCCTTCATTTTTAAATTATTGCGTAGCCTGTGTATTTATATATCTATATATGTATATATCCCAATGAACTGTGAGCCTCTCTAGTAGTGTATTTGATACTTTGTTCTACTTCTCATGGGTCTCCTTATAGTTTCAAATGGGGCTTTATACACCCAAGATCTTTTCTGTGAATGGTATATTTTTTGATTAAAGGAGATACGAGACCTTGCCCATCTCTGTATTTCAAAAATGCAGCATTTCACACTTATATAAATATATACACCTCATCCAAATGTCCTTGAACGCCATCTGAATGTCTCCTTCATATTCGAATGCTACTTAGATATATATAGATATACATCTGGATGTGAGATTGAGCCATCCAAATGCCATAGACACTTATTTGCATATCCATCCGAATGCAAGCTCAAACCATTCAACACCTTTGAAGGCCCATTCGAATGCCCCTTGGCTTATCCAAATGATACTCGCATATATACATATACCCCATTCGAATACCTCACTATTTCATTCGAATGTTACTTACAGACATTATAGCCATTCAAATCATGCCCCCACCATTCGAATCACATATACATATACATATGTCCCATTCAAATCATGCCCCTGCCATTCGAATCACCTATACATATACATGCCCCATTTGAATGCTACAGTATATACAAACACCCCATTCGAATGCCCTCTGAACCTTTTCAAATCACCTCCATATATATAATATAAGTCATTCGAATGCCCCTGCATATATACATATACGCCATTCGAATTGCCTCTGGAATGATTTGAATCACTCACATATATTCATTCATGCCCAATTCGAATTGTCACACTGTTTCATCGAAACCCTACATGTATACATTCAACCATTCGAATACCCCCCATCCATATCCAAATATTTATATATATATATAACTGAATATACATTATATCTGGATGCTCACACCCTAGTTTGAATAATTCGAATAATTCAAATTATATGTATAAAAAAAATAATATATATATAAATACTTGGTATGCATCCAAATAAATTGTAAAGAATTAATGAGCTTCTTAGAATTTGATTAAATCAATTCTTGAATAAATTATTGTATCTCGTGTGCATAATTGAGATGAGTGAAAAACTATTCCAATATTGTGAGATGGGCAAAAAATATATAAGTATGACAACAACTTGTGAGATGAAATTCCGTGATGTTATATTTCTGTGGAAGTGAATGCATGTCACATCATTAAGAATTTGACATTTTTGCACACCGAGAAAAGTATGATAATATTATGATACTTCATATTATTAATCTTTGCATACCTATTATTTTGCGAGAAATGAAAAGGTACCCTAGAGCACCTGGTACAAGACAAGGTGGTCATAGCCTGGCAGGATGATTCCATATTTATTTATGAGATTCTATTTACACGATGCACTTTTGAATGTGTTGATTGATGGCTTGCGAGCCTGCAAGATTTGATACTGACATTGAAATTATATGCACATTTGCATAGTGGTACATGGTGGCATGATGCATTTAAATTGGAATTGATGAAGTTATAAACTATGAATCTTGTATATCACTATTGAGTCCTTGATTACTTTTTTTGGTGTTACCATGTTCTTGGATCCTATTCGTTGTTTATTGTTTCTTGAACTTGCTGAGTCTTGTGGCTCACTTGATCTTCTTTGCAATTCCAGGTAAAGGAAAGGTTATTATTAGGGGAGAGTCCAGTAGGACTAAGGCCCAGGGATAATGGTATACGAAGACGTGTCCTATCTTGAAGATCCTGATTAGTATTGTAAGGGTCCCCAGATAATAATCAAAATTTATATATATAATATTTTTTTCGGGAACCTAACGCCAACACGGTTACCAACAATTCATGGCAACTTCTTCCCTGAAAACGTTGGCCGAGGAACTCAAGGGGAAGCCTCTGAAGGATTGGCTTCGATCAGAGTCTCAACGAGAAACATCACAACTGACACACACACGCCTTTGCTAAGATAGCTTGAGTACTGCTTTATACTTTATCCATTACATTCCTATGCCAACATTACACTATGCTATACAAAACTAATATGTGAACCTTCTACAAGTATCCGCCGAAAGAGGTCACCACTAGGACCTTGTAGTTGGGACAACTCTATATATGGATAAAACCCCTGCCTCGGACGACACCTAGCTTGCCATGGACTGGCGCTTTGCCTTAATTTGGAATGATGCAGGAAAACATGAGCCACAAAACCCAACAAGCATAGAAGAATATAAATGACAAGTTAATCATAGAGCTTTTCCCCATACCACATGCAGTTCATGCCAGTGCAACAACACACCATCCCATGCTCATTACATGCCTTAACTCTAAATGCATAACCATAAAGTAAACTACACATAATCGGTCCTTAGGGCCCACATAAGACATCTGGCACCCAAGTCTAACATACAAACCTGATAGCATCCTAAGCTCACACTGTGGGTTGTATCCCACTTCCCATAATCACTCATACTGTGGGTCGTACCCCACTTCCGTCGTGGGCCACTTCCATGGTATATGCTCCTTGGTGGGCGCCACCCATCACCCATACTCGTTACCTATAGTCGCACATTCTCACCATGCAATGCAATAAACAGGAAATGCAACGACTTTTATAGCATAAATGTGATGACAAGACCCCCATAAACCAAGCATTAGGCCACGCTATGCCCACATAGGAATACACACATGCAATATGCTCTAAATGCATCAGCTCACCTAGAGTACCCTAGTTGGCTCTTAGACCAACTAGGTCATGTAATGCTCACACATCCCATCACATGCAAAGCATGTCCCCCAAATGAATGCAATCCAATTCCCATGCATCCCACACTTCATCATATGCACAAGCCAAGGCGAGAATTTGGCAGTACTAGCTCTTCTGGCCCATCTAGCACTTATCGTAACTCTTGATGATTAACGCCCATACATCCAGCCATCAGTTGCCACAACCCATGATCGACAGTTAGAGGCTTTGTACCCCATACCCTTAGACACACATAAACAACATTAACCTTCACTCTTTAGACATAGCATTCCATAAACTGTTTCAAAACTCTTCATGTATGTTTCCCATTAAACTCTCAGCAAAACCATCCCTATTGCAAGGAGACACGATTCCCTACATAGTCTGAACCTAACAATAAAGCATCATTCATTAGGAGCTTGTGGGTGATTAAAAACCCTTTCCAAGATTACGGACACGACATAACCAAATTTACCATTACAGGCCAAATAAATAAAATGGTTTGAGCCGTTCACATATAAGGAAATAAAGTGAGGAGACTCACGACGAAAACTTACATGGTAACCAAAAGGAAAAAAATAACTCAGAACAGGCTTGGGAGCTTGCCTGTTAATTGTTAGGTTTGACGTTTTCTAATCACACAGTAAGTAAATAATACGCGTTATCTGATAACATAATTTTTACCCAAAACTACTAAAACCACATCAAAAGTTAAATTTCAACTGGGTAATATTTTTAGTCTATTTTTCTCACTGACCACTTTAAACTCTAGTTGCGCTATTTTTCTTCACTTTTTTTTCCCTTTTTGCCTCTTCCTTTCAACTATTGCGTGTGCCCTATGTTTCCTCCCAAAATCTTCCCCGCTTGCTACCACAAAATACGCCAAAATTGGGCCAAAATGAAAGAGTAGTGACCAAGGCAAAATGAAGGGACCAACGCGCGCCATGTAGCATGTGGTTGGCCACGCTAGGAGCACAGAAGATGCCCCAAAACGATGTTGTTTTGGCACCTAGTGTGCTAAAAAAATCCCAACTTTTTCCTCCACACGCACGCTCGCCCGATTCAATCTCGTGACCTGTTGCCCACCGCCCGCTATCCCTGATTACATCTGGACTCACAACATCTACAACATGAGATAAAACCTCATAAGTCACAAAGACTCAATAAGGGTGAAAATGAATGCAAACAAGATAATATATGCGATGCAATGACAAGTATGTATGCATGAATGGCGAGGAATCACTGCCCCCCGAACCCACTTATTCGAGGCATTCACCTCCCAAGTTACCCCTAGCATGCATCTAGTCTTCCCCATGGCCATAGGACTCCACTAGACCACCTCTAGAACATGCACAACAAGTACTGCAAACGACATATATTCATCAATATTACCAAACATTCACAAAGTCGCCACCCTTAGGGTTGTCCCTTGCTTGGCTCGAAACCTTATCTCTACCACGGGCAAGAACCCCTGGCTGAACTCTGAACTTTACTAGGACCATCTCCTCCTTAGTATAACCTAGATGCAAACACACAAAAAACCCAACCAGACATCAAGCATTAAACCAGGGTCTTTGTTTTTGCCATACCTCGTAAAAACTCACCCATCAACAATCCAACCAACCCAAACCACGAGCATAATCCAACCATCACTTCACATTACAATATCTCACATAATGTGAATAACTAGAAAATAATTCATTACTTTACTTCATCTAATCTGAAAGAGAAAACTGGCCAAACGCCCACATTCAAAACCCCATTTCTAATCCTCCAACAAGCTCCTTGAGCCCCAAATAATTTTCAAAATTCTCTCATATTTTTCTAGAATGTTTTGGCTATTTTTCCTCTATTTTCCATATTTTTCTTTAGTTTTCTTGTATTTTTTCTTTTCTATTTTCTTTTTCTTTGTCAATTCTTTTCCTTCGCGAATCCCTTGCTCCCACGCACTAGTTCGCCAGCCACTGTCACCTTACTTCGCCTGCCACTGCCTCGGCCAGCCCTGCCGTCCCCAGCGCTCCCCAACCACCGCGCGATCGTCGACCGACCGTCACAGCCACCGCCACGGCTGGCTTCCCCCACGCACACCTTGCCTGTGCGCTGTAGCTCCAGTGGGTTCGGCCACCATTGTTGCGCTACTCCGCCCAGCCTCTTCGCAGAACACCATGGCCTCTAGCACCACTGCAACAGCCATCGGTCGCCTTCCAGCTGTCGTGGGCCGCCTCTTTTTCTCCAACTTCCATTGCCGCTACTAGCCATAACTGCTGCTCCTCTACTTGGTTCCCATTGTTAGTCACTCCGTTGCAACCAGCCATTGATTAGCGGTTAATTTTGTAAAATTTTGTTATAATTATAAACCCCTATTTTGATTTTAAATTGATTTAACTGAAAAGAATTTGCAACATATATATAATATCCATAACATATATTATAATACATATCTAATATAATACATTTACATGCATGCATGCCATATAAATATATATAATATAATATAATCTAACACATATACTTACCTCCAGCATGAAGCCCGACCCCATATTCATGCGTGAAGACCAAAGTAGCAAATCCGAACAATAATGAAGCCAAATCCGAATATTGCGTTACACATACACAAGAAATTGTTCAAAGCAGATCGCGCGTTTGCATGCTTCATAAAGCCATTTCAAGACAACACGCAGAATGTGGCAGAGTACGGGTAGAAATAATATGAAAAATGTTTCAAAGAATTATCTGCAGATTTGAAAGTTTCCTTTGGCTTATAAATAGACTAGAGCATAAAAAAAAAGAGGAGGTAGTCCCCATCTGCCATTTAACCAAAATAAGGGGAAAAGAGCATTGTGCATCGTCGTGTTTTTATGTTCTTTTTGTTTTGCTTCTTTTCTATTTTGTTCTTTAATTCTAGCAGTTTCATGTTCTTCATTTTGTTCCATCAATATAGTGCTATTTATTTATGCTATTTACATCCTGCAATTTCCTTTCATGCTTGTTTACATTATGCAATTGTCATTGACTGTTCACTTACCATCCTATAATTTCAATTTCAGTATTTACATTCCAGCACTTTAATTTCTATCTTTAAATTTTTTGTATGCGACAATGAAGATTTGTGGCTAATCTTGTGTTTGGGCCAAGGTGAGTACAATGTCCAATGCCAAAGATCTCCCAAGATAGCCAAACTTCAAATGCATTATCAGAAATGTAATTTAATTTGAGTATTACGCATGCATTGAATCTTTGAATTTGGAGAGGAGCATAAGCCTAACTTAGAGTCTCCATGCCATGTATGGAGGTTACTTAAACTGGAGATGCTATCATACCCAAATCCAAATGAGTTATTTGATTACTACATATTAACTGTATTTTAATTTATGGTAGTTGCTTAACTTAGAATCTCTCATGTCATGTACGAAGATTGCTAGACCAAGAACTATCATCATCTTGAGATGCATTTTAATGGCAGAACCTCAAATTAATTCAGATCTATGTTTCTAGTACCTATCTATCTATTGGGAAGTTATGGGATTGGCACTGAAATTGCCTTAAGACTTCTTACAGTTATAATTTGCTTCATTCTTGCTCACTTAAAATCAAATGAATTGGCCTGACAACCCAATTTATATCGCAGCTTTATTTTCCTTTTATTAATAATCTCCCAGTGAATTGACTTGAACTTTCCCAGAAAATTAAGTTATGTTGCAACACACACTTGTACACTGGCGAGTATAAACGCCTTGTGCCTGCATGCTTGTTTCTTCTTTGTTTATTTTGTATGTGTTTGTTTGAAATAAATGCACAAGATTAAGCACAGTCAAATTTTGAGGCCGCCACAATCAGCTATCTCCAGCCCTCTCTCTCGATCTCTTCATCCATTTCATATTAATTTCTCTGCTTCTCTACCTCTACATCTCTTAGCCATTAACCTCAAATAGGAGAAAATATCATATTTTGGCACTGTAGAAAGCTTGCTCTGCAAACTCACGTGCATATATATATACACACACAAATTACACATTTGTCCTTCTAAATTTTCCATAATTCCCCTTGAGAACCTTCTTAATACCACTTAGGAATTAGATAATTGCACTTGGACCCTCTAATCTTTAAATTAGATACTATCAAGCCACACAAATTCTTGATTCATCAAAAATTAACTGTTAGTGCTTACTTGATAAAGGCCAATTTCGTCCCTATGCCTGCATGGGACCGTTTCTCCACCCGAAAACACTTCAAGGTTGCCTCACTAGCAAAACCAGACCACCCCTAGGGTCCCCTCAGCTTCCTGGAGGTCCCCTACCACTATTCGATACAGACACCCATTCGAGCTTATACAAAAATTATTCTAAAAATTATTCCCAATTTGATCGCTTCCAGCGTCATTAATCTCACCTCGAGACGTTCACCAATCTCCTTCCCTCTTCCCTAGACATCCAAGTCCTGGGGCATTCCCTGCTGTCGATTCAACAATTTTATTAATTAATTTCTTAAAACCCACACTCAGGTCTTCGAACCACCCAAGGCCCTTTAAAAATCACTAGAAATCACTTATTTTCCAACACCATGTAATATCGGGCATTACATTTAACCTCTCTTAAATGAATTTCATCCTCGAAATTCTCTTCACCTTTCTCTCACACCCAAGACAATCACATTCTCGAGCTATTTCCTGAATTTCTATACTCGAGAATCTCATAACTTAGCCATTGCTCACTTTTTTTCTCAGACTATCCCCAACTCGAGATTTTGCTTAGGCTACTGATCTTCCCACTCTCGAGGATATTCATCATTGATGCCACTTTGGCCTCCCTCCAAATCCCACCACTAATCGCTAATCATGACACATGACTATCGCAATAATGTCCCATCCTCTTAATGGATTTCAATTGCCTCTGAGCTTCACTTTGCAATCAATTTCCCATTTTTCACATCAAACTAAAACCAAACACGACAATGTCAATCAACTCGACAACACTGCATCATTGATTAGTCAACAACGATTTTATGCCGATCACACATGGCCACGATTTTTACCTCAATCAAATATGGGAAGGTCTTAGCACTAATCAACCGCAATAATGTCACTTCTAATGCCCATTAGACACGCTGACACCCATTGATTGATGCTCAAAAATGCCAAAATTTTATCATATTTTCATTGCCTCTTAATTCATTTAATGAGCTAAAACATAAAAAATACTTGTTTACATGACCAAAGAAAGAAAGAGATCAAAGGTTGAATTAATCTCTCAAAGGCATAATCAAAAGAGGAAAAGAAGAAGAAGCTAAGGAAGAGTCATTTAGATGTCAAGGAAGCAGGGAATGAAAGCCTTCGGATAAAAACTATCATATGAAGATGCTAAGGAGACATTCGAATGACCGTGATAAATTCAAAGAAATCAAATAAGACATTCGAATGTGTTGACACACATTTGAATGAAAACCCGAAGACTCTTTAACATGCGCAAATGAACGCGGTGGCTCTAAGGTAAATACAACCAACTTTTTGAGCAGTTTTCACCACCAAGTGGTCCCCCTCCTCCATGCGCGACAAGCTTAAAAGGAGCCAGCATTCCTCAGAATCAAGAAGAGAATCCCCATCCACCTTTTAACCAGAATAAGGGGACAAGAGCACTTTTCACGCTATTTACGTTTTGCTCTATTCTTTTCTTTTTGTGTTATATTCTTTTCTTTTTTGTTCTTTGATTCCAGTAGTGTTGTTTTCTTCACTTTGTTCTTTTATTTCAGTTCTTCATTTTTGTTCGTTACATTTTGTAGTTTCCTTTCATGCACATTTACATTATGCAACTTTCATTCACTGTTAATTTCAATTTTAGTATTTACATTCCATCAATTTAATTTATGTCTCTTTAATTTCTGTCTCGTTAAATTTTGCAACTCAATTTCTACTTTATCCCTATCTCTTTCATTTTTCTTTGCAGATGTGTGGCTAACCTTAAACTTTGGCCAAGGCAAGGACTGTGTCTAGTGCCACTATTTGCCCACGAAAGCCAAACTCTGATTGAATTAATAGAATGCTAATTTGAATTAAGAAATGTGTGTATTGAATCTTTGGGTTTAGGTTGAAACATAAACCTAACTTAGAGTCTCCATGCCATGTATGGAGGTTACTTAAACTAGAGATGCTTTCATGCCCAAGCTCAAATGATTAATCTGAATCTTCCAGTCCTGCTTATTAATCACGATCCAACTTATGGTAGTTGCTTAATTTAGACTCTCTCATGCTATGTATGGACATTGCTTGACCTAGAACTATCATGATCTTGAATTGTGGTTACTTACCAGATCTCAAATGTGTGTTAATCTGTATTTCAATTTATGATAGTTGCTTAATCCAGACTCTCTCATGCCATGTATGGAAAGTGGAGGTTACTTAAACTGGAGATGCTATCATACCTAAATCCAAATGAGTTATCTGATTACTGCATATTAACTGTATTTTAATTTATGGTGGTTGCTTAACTTAGAATCTCTCATGCCATGTATGGAGATTGCTAGACCAAGAACTATCATCATCTTGAGATGCATTTTAATAACAGAACCTCAAATTAATTCAGATCGATGTTTCTGGTACCTATCTATCTGTTGGGAAGTTATGGGATTGGCATTGAACATTGCCTTGACTCAAGACTTCTTACAGTTACAGTACTTCATTCTTGGTCACTTAAAATCAAATGAATTGGCCTAACAACCCAATTTATATCGCGGCTTTATTTTCATTTTATTAATGATCTCCCAGTGAATCGACCTGGACTTACCCAGAAAATTAAATTGTGCTACAACGCACACTCGTACACTGGTGAGTATAAACACCTTGTGCCTACATGCTTGTTTCTTATTTGTTTATCTTGTATGTGTTTGTTTGAAATAAATGCACAAGGTTAAGTGTAGTCACCCATGCATCCATGGCATTTCGTAATCAGTCACACACATCCATAGCTTGAGTCGATCCCCTTGGCAACATCCCTTTACCGGTCGACTATAACCATGATCACACTATATGGGAAGCAACCATTTGGCTCATCTAGCCATAATCGACCATTCATCATGTGGTCTACTACCTTAACCAGTCGACCTCCACTTATCACCAAGACTTAAGCATAACCCACATACCCATACATCATAGTGGGTACTTCATGCTTTAGCCAATAACGTGCACTAACCAAATCCACACCTCGAGCTTAATGAAGCACGTGGCATACCACTCTACCAACTAGGGATTCTTTCTATGCTCAACAAAGATACTAAGGCTTTTCTTATTGGCCAATACTACATGCCAACAAGGGCCACTTACCCGTACTTGGGAACTCTCATTGGGTAACCTCTCTTAAATGTTCTACACCCATACCTTAGTTTTTCCCTATCACGTCTCATGTTAGGCCTTATTTTGGCTGTCAAACCCTACAACGAGTGAATGATCCTACCATTTTTCTTAAGGTCATGGAACCTTTAACCACAGCGCTCGTCACCCTTACCATGCATGCCACACAAATTTTTAGCCCTTGACAACTCACACAATCATTGATGTTGCCCTATGCATTAGGTGAGCCAACACCTAGTCCTCACAATTGTATTGCTCCCAGACAGTCACACCAGCCCAACACTAGTTTCCAGTAGCATGGCACAGGTTCGTCATTGATTACATCTCACTCGTAGTATGAATCCGAGCCTTCGGGTCCCACTTCCATTACCGCAAGTTATCATGGTTACACCAACACCCTTGTAACGGTCTTCTAACAAAGTTTACCAGCCTAGTTTCAATTCCATCGAAACATTTCTAAGGTCCACAATTCCTCGACATAGCCTCACTCCCACAAGGTGCGAGGCTTCATGGCCATCCCCAAATAGCTTCTTTTCTAACTAACACCTGACCCTGACTTCGATATTCTACCATGCACAATGGTTATCTCTTTGTCGTCCTTAACAATGTCATCACCATGACCACAACAAGACTCTTCCCAAGGTTGTTGCATCTTAAACCCCATAAATCGCCTCAACCAGCACGATCTCAATCTTGGATTAGCATTTCCTCCCATTACTTTGCTATTCATTGAATAGCTTACTAATCGTTGAGAAACTCCAGCTTCTCCCAGATTCTTCTTTAACCTTTCACTTCAATCGGGCTCACACCATCTGGTTAGCAGCCACATTGGCTCTAATGCCACCATCGCCGGCCAAGACAGCCTCCTACCATCGCTCACCACCACAATCGCGACCCTTGAGCCACCAGCACCACTGACTAACCACTATAATGACTCCACACGACCATGGTTAATCGCTGCTGGTCATTGTCGCTATCACCGGTTGATGTCTTTGGCTACCACCGGCCTCCTCTAGCCGACCGACGATCGACCCCATTAGTTGCAAAAACCCTCTCGAGCTTAGCAACTCGGCCATTAGCTCTGCAGCTCGACCTCTACCAACTCGGCAACTCGACCCTCCACCAGCTCAACAACTTGGTTTTTCACCAGCTGGACAACTCAACCCTCCGATTTTTCAGAATTTTCTTTGAGTTCTTTAGAATTTTTTTGGCTATTTTTCCTCTATTTTCCATATTTTTCTTTAGTTTTCTTGTATTTTTTTCTTTTCTATTTTCTTTTTCTTCGTCTCCTCTTTTCCTTCGTGAATCCCCTGCTCCCACACACTAGTCCGTTGGCCACCGTTACCTTGCTCCGTCAGCCATTGCCTCGGCTGGCCCTGCCGTCCCTAGTGCTCCCCAACCACCATGCAATTGTCGGCCGACCGTCGCCTTCAGCGCTACGGCTGGCTTCCCCTGCGCACACGCTGCCTGCGTGCTGTAGCTCTAGTACGTCTGGCCACCATTGTTGCGCTACTTTGCCCAGCTTCTTTGCGAAACACCATGGCCTCCAGCACCGCTGTAACAGCCATCGGTCGCCTTCCAACCATCGTGGGCCCCTCTTCTTCTCCAGCTTCCATTGTCACGACTAGCCATGGCTACTGCTCCTCTTCCTAGTTCCCATTGCCGGTCACTCCATTGCAATCAGTCACTGATTAGCGGTTAATTTTGTAAAATTTTGTTATAATTATAAACCCCTATTTTGATTTTAAATTGATTTAACTGAAAAGAATTTGCAACATATATACAAATCTATATATATAATATCCATAATATATATTATAATACATATCTAATATAATAAATATCTATATATAATACATTTACATATATGCATGCCATATAAATATATATAATATAATATAATCTAACACATACTTACCTCCAGCATGAAGCACGGCCCCATATTCATGCGTGAAGACCAAAGTAGCAGATCTGAACATCAATGAAGTCAAATCCGAATATCGCGTTACACATACACGAGAAATTGTTCAAAGCAGATCTCGCGTTTGCATGCTTCATCAAGCCATTTCAAGACAGCACACGGAATGTGGAAGAGTACAAGTAGAAGTAATATGTAGAATATTTCAAAGAATTATCGAGAGATTTGAAAGTTTTCGTTGGCTTATAAATCGACTAGAGCATCAAAAAAAGAGGAGGGAGTCCACATCAGCCATTTAACTAGAATAAGGGGAAAAGAGCATTGTTCATAGTCGTGTTCTTGTGTTCTTTTTGTTTTGCTTCTTTTCTATTTTGTTCTTTAATTCTAGCAGTTTCATGTTCTTCATTTTGTTCCATCAATATAGTGTTATTTATTTATGCTATTTACATCCTGCAATTTCCTTTCATGCTTGTTTACATTATGCAATTGTCATTGACTGTTCACTAACCTTCCTGTAATTTCAATTTCAGTATTTCCATTCCAGCACTTTAATTTCTATCTTTAAATTTTCTGTATGCGACAATGAAGATTTGTGGCTAATCTTGTGTTTGGGCCAAGGTGAGTACAATGTCCAATGCCAAAGATCTCCCAAGATAGCCAAACTTCAAATGCAGTATCAGAAATCTAATTTAATTTGAGTATTATGCGTGCATTGAATATTTGAATTTGGAGAGGAGCATAAGCCTAACTTAGAGTATCTATGCCATGTATGGAGGTTACTTAAACTGGAGATGCTATCATACCCAAATCCAAATGTGTTATCTGATTACTGCATATTAACTGTATTTTAATTTATGGTAGTTGCTTAACTTAGAATCTCTCATGCCATGTACGAAGATTGCTAGACCAAGAACTATCATCATCTTGAGATGCATTTTAATGGCAGAACTTCAAATTAATTCAGATCTATGTTTCTAGTACCTATCTATCTATTGGGAAGTTATGGGATTGGCACTGAAATTGCCTTAAGACTTCTTACAGTTATAATTTGCTTCATTCTTGCTCACTTAAAATCAAATGAATTGGCCTGACAACCCAATTTATATCGCGGCTTTATTTTCCTTTTATTAACAATCTCCCAGTGAATTGACTTGAACTTTCCCAGAAAATTAAGTTATGTTGCAACACACACTTGTACACTAGCGAGTATAAATGCCTTATGCCTGCATGCTTGTTTCTTCTTTGTTTATTTTGTATGTGTTTGCTTGAAATAAATGCACAAGATTAAGCACAGTCAAATTTTGAGGCCGCCACAATCGGCTATCTCCAGCCCTCTCTCTCGATCTCTTCATCCCTTTCACATTTCTTTGCTTCTCTACCTCTACATCTCTCAGCCATTAGCCTCAAATAGGAGAAAATATCATATTTTGGCACTGTAGAAAGCTTGCTCCGCAAACTCACGTGCATATATATATATACACACAAATTACACATTTGTCCTTCTAAATTTTCCATAATTCCCCTTGAGAACCTTCTTAATACCACTTAGGAATTAGATAATTGCACTTGGACCCTCCAATCTTTAAATTAGATACTATCAAGCCACACAAATTCTTGATTCATCAAAAATTAACTGTTAGTGCTTACTTGATAAAGGCCAATTTCGTCCCTGCGCCTGCATGGGACCGTTTTTCCACCCAAAAACACTTCAAGGTTGCCTCACTAGCAAAACTAGACCACCCCTAGGGTCCCCTCAGCTTCCTGGAGGTCCCCTATGACTATTCGATACAAACACCCATTCGAGTTTATACAAAAATTATTCTAAAAATTATTCCCAATCTGGTCGCTTCCAGCGTCATTAATCTCACCTCGAGACGTTCACCAATCTCATGCCCTCTTCCCTAGACATCCAAGTCCTCGAGCATTCCCTACCGTCGATTCAATAATTTTATTAATTAATTTCTTAAAACCCATTCTTGGCTCTCCGGACCACCCAAGGCCCTTTAAAAATCACTAAAAATTACTTATTTTCCAGCACCATGTAATACTGGGCATTACATCTAACCCCTCTTAAATGAATTTCATCCTATAAATTCTCTTCACCTTTCTCTCATGCCCAAGACAATCATATTCTTGAGCTATTTCCTGAATTCCTATACTTGAGAATCTCATAGCTCAGCCATTGCTCACCTATTTTCTCGAACTATCCCCAACTCGAGATTTTGCTTAGGATATTAATCCTCCCACTCTCGAGGATATTCATCACTGATGCCATTTTGGCCTCCCGCCAAATCCCACCACTAGTTGCTAGTAATGACACATGACTACCGCAATAATATCCCATCCTCTCGATGGATTTCAACTGCTTCTAAGCTTCACTTTACAGTCAATTTCCCATTTTTTACATCAAACCAAAACCAAACACGACAATGCTAATCAACTCGACAATACTGCATCATTGATTAGTCAACAATGATTTTACGCCGATCACGCACGGCAACGTTTCCCTTACTGATCACGCATTTCCCTTATGTATAATTAAGAGACATTAAGAATAACATAACACAACTATATGGAAACTAAAGTTGAAGATTTGAGAGAGAAATTCTAAGAATACAACTATATGGAAACTAAAGTTGAAAATTTGAGAGAAAAATTCTAAGAACACAACTTTGCTTTCATTATAGGAAAATTAAATGGTTACAAATTCAACCCAAGTGCTTTATTTATAGGCTACAAGATGTAATGGAGACCACATAATTTATCTAATTTAATAATAAAAATGATAAAAAATATTTAATTTAATAATACAAGATAAACAAAATATCTAATTTAAAAAAATACAAAGATAAACTAAATATCCAAGAAGCTTCCATAACTTGGGCCTTTAGGTTTGGGCTTCGGCCTTCCTTGTTTTGGGGTTGGGCATTCCTTGTTTTGGGCTTGGGCCTTCCTTGTGTTAGGCTTGGGCCTTCTTTGTGTTGGGATTGTGCCTTCCTTATGTGGGGCTTGGGTTCCATAACATTATAATATTATATATATTATATTTATTTTTTTATTTTTATATTAATATTTTTAAACTTGCACGCAATCACAAAATGCATAATAATATTCAATTTAAACCATTTTAAGATCAAAATATGGATGAAATTATAACAAAATTTTCACAAAATTGATCACTAATCACACCCCCAACTTAAACATTGCTAGTCCCATAGCAATTAGAGTTTACACTGACCAGTATTTATTCACAATAATCGCATGAATATAGAAATTTCAAATTCGAAATCGAAATACATAGAACAGAATAAGTTATTTAACATACAGTTGAATATTCTAAATCAGATTTCGATCAAAGGTCATACAATCTTAGAAATGACAATCAGGGTGACTAACACACAAACTTACTCCCTCGAAGTTTCGACTTCAAATCATACTATGGATTCTCCCTCCAATAAAAAAAAAATAATTCCTCAGGTGTACACACAAGGAGATGCACCGTTATAAGAGTAAATGCAAAACAAGTTCAAACTCGGTGTCATCCCAAATACAGAGAATGTATTTTCATGAAAGAACAAGGAAATTGACATAGCTTCATGACTAGAATAATGCCCTACATGAATAACTTTTGAATTTAAATAGAATTCCCTATCTCGAACTTGAGTCCTGAGATCACATGATTTATAGCATCAAGAAGGACCAAACCGGGTTATAATGGGGCTATGAGGTTAATACGGATTGTCAAAGAAAATGGTAAAGTGTGCAAAGGGTGTGTCAGGATTTTTTTCTCTTTTTTTTTTTTTTTACACTAATATCAAATTGGACATATTGTTTTCTTCAGGATTTATTTCGAAACACTTGTGCAGAATAGCTAAGAGAACTTCCCTTTTTTTTTTCCTTCCCCTTTCTTTCTTTCTTTTTCTTTTTTTTTAATATGAAAATACTGAGATAGATTGATTTCTAAAAGCACACCAGGTTTGGACAAACTTCATGTGGTTTTAGTTTAGATGAGGGCAAGAAAAGAAATTGTGCTAAGAACAACTCAAAAGGGCTACCAATGGAGGTTAATGTAAAGAAAGAAAAAGGTTAATAGGCCAAATTGAAAGAAATTGATCCCCTTGTCATACTTATACAAAAAGATGTTACTTAGTTAACTAATTCAAAGTTTGAAACCAGCTAAATTCATCCGCTATCATACTAGACATTCAAAGTAAATTGATGTTTTGAACCTATTGAAAATATGAGATAAACAATAAAACGCATTTAGAGTAAGTGTTATTTTACTCAGAATCAACGGTTATTAGGCTCAAACACTCACTCGGGTAATAGTCTCCACTTCTGTTGAGGGATCATGCAGTGCGCTAATCAACTAATTACCATTGCCTTTGACTTTGTGATCGATAAACCAATTTCTAATTATTAAACACCCGATGCATGCAAATCACCTATTCTAATCCCATACATCTACGTTTTCAAATAAGAAATTAATACATTCATGTTTCATACTGCAAATTCAACTAGCTATCAGTGTATAATTTCAAAGCTTTAGGGATAGCATTATTTAAAGCACACATAATTTTTTTAATTTTTTTTAA
Organism: Diospyros lotus; assembly: GCF_014633365.1. Classification (NCBI taxonomy): domain Eukaryota; kingdom Viridiplantae; phylum Streptophyta; class Magnoliopsida; order Ericales; family Ebenaceae; genus Diospyros; species Diospyros lotus. Next base: position 17,974,520 of record NC_068344.1, read on the forward strand.
AGGAGGAAACAAAAATAAACAATTCACACAAAACTACAAGCTTGCAATTGGAAATTCACAGTTAAATATGGACCAGATAATTCATAAATATGCCTTACTTCCCCCCAACTTGAATTGCAGTAATAAAATAGATTTGTTAGGAATACTTGTAACTCCACAAGTCTGTAACTTTACTGTGAATTGTTAAAACTTCAACAAACAAGTGAGAATACCATATATATATTTTTATTATTTTTTTCCACACCGAAATAAGAAAAATTCATGTAAGTCATAAAATAAAGTGATGCGTCTCAAGAGTACAAAAAGTACTCTTTACTCATCCATCTTATCATAGACTTGCCTTACCAGTCTATCCGAGGCTCGTAAGAATCGTGCTGTGGAACATATGTTAGTGTAGGTGCTCTAGACCCAATCAGATTGGGCATGTTGTACACTGACAATTGTAATCATGTTATTATTTGAATAAAGAGTTATTCAAATTCACAAGAAGTCATTCTATTAGTTTCTTGTTATTATTATAATAACCGAATGAAACTAGATAGAAGTCCATATGATGTATACTGTGAATAATCTATAAAGATATGAGATGATGCATCACAGTTTATAGACATCATTAAACGTCCCAAGTCGTAGCAATGTCAAGAATGGACATTGACAATTGCGGTAAGACTTGTATGTGCTATGTTTTTGCTATGTGATAGCAATGGGGGTCTCACACCCATAGGCATGGGGATGCCTAGACAAGTACATAGGTGACCAATGTTGGAGAACGTGTCACTGGACATGACTCGCCATGAGAATCCATTTTGGTTATATGTTGATGAAATTCTCATACGAAATGGGTGTAACTAATCCTTGGACCTGAGGTTGTCACGGTCATCTCATAAGAAGACTGGTATGCTTTGACATCGTTTCGATGGGCCTAGACAAAGGCTGCACGTGGGCGATCGTTGGGTATATCATGAGGCTTATGGAGATGGGTGCATAGCCAAGATGGGACTCGTCTATCCCTTGATAGAGGATGATGTATCTAAGGCGCCTTCGGTGGATATTCACTTTAAATCCATGGCCATGGTGAAAGAGATCAATAAGGAGTTATTGATTCACTTTCTATTAAGTAAAGATATCCGAAAGACCGAAGAAAACTCATGTGATCATTATCAAGCAACACATCGCCATACTTGAGATCACATAAGATGCATTGACGAGAGGATCGTATTACACGGTAACCATGCTCGTGAAAGGTTATTTGCGGATTATGAATCCTTCTGAATAATTGGGTAGGCATGACGCCTTGCTAGAGGCCAATCTTGTCTTATGTGTTCGTACCGACACATTGCCAACATATTCGGAAGCCTAATGAGTCATACGCAATAGGCACGGTCCCTGGCTTAAACTAGGAGAATGGACGTATGGTTAAGTGGGACACTTCGGCAAGAAGTTGTGCCGTCGTAGGTTCTCACAGGAAAAGAACAAATAGACGTAATGACGTCGATATGACGAGGAGTCGTCATAATGGAAAGAGTTTCCTAAAAATGGAATTTGATTAAATTAGGAAGGAGTTTCTAATTTAATGATTTTCTATTTGTTGGAGTGGCAAATAGGAAATAAAATATTTTTGGGCTTAAGTTAATATTTGGACTAAATTAGATTTGGGCCAAATATTAAATTAAATATTATATTTGGACTAAATTGGATTTGGGCCAAATATTAAAATAAATATTATATTTGGACTAAATTAGATTTGGGCCAAATATTAAATATTATATTTGGACCAAATTAGATTTGGGCCAAATATTAAATAAAATATATTTGGGCTTGAATTAGATTTGGGCCATAATATTTTATTTAACCTATAAAAGGATTGGGCCATTTAATTATATTTCTAGTTGGACTAGAATAAGCCCACTTATTATTCTAATTAAATTAGAATTAATGGGCTAGCCCAATCCATTAGGGTTTTAGAAACCCTAGGATATTTCATTATAAATATCCTTTTATAGGTTGCCCATTATAGAGGTGATTTTTGGTATCGTTTTTCAAGAGTTGAAAAACGCATTGCCGTTCACTCTTCCCCGTTTCTTTTGGCATCGATTTGAAACGTGGGTGTTCTTTTACCGTCCATACACAAGCCGCACAAAGGAGAAGGAGCTAGCACTCCTATTCCGCTCTCCTTGCCAACGGACGCGTGCCGCGTATCAGGAGTTAGAGGCCGGACGCTTGGACGGCTCGAATCCGCGAACGACTCGATAATCTAAAGGTTAGATTTATTTATTTGTTTGTGAATGATTTGATTTCGACGTTGATCCAATCGCCGGGATCGGGGTAAGGTTCAAAATTTTTGAACTACGCTGCTTGCCCCGTAGCGACCTTGCTTTACTTTCAACATAAGCGTGTAATTTCTCTAGCAACTCCTTAATGGTGGATGCGGAAATGAGAATCTTTTTTGTTGAAAGAGAAATAAACTTTTGTTCCACAGCCTGATCAAGAAAAGAAAGCAATCCATCGAAAAAATGGTTAACATTTAAAAGTCCAATGGGTTTGGTATGGAGATTCATCTTGGCCCAAGAGATTATATAAAAGATTTCTTCAAGTGTACCAAAACCTCCTGGTAAAGCAATGAAGGCGTCAGACTGACAAATCTTACAAGCCATGCGCTCAAACAATGAAGTCGTACTTATAAGTTGATCGCGTGTAATCCCAGAAATTTGTGGATCAGCCAAAGGGATTAACATTACACCTACCACATATGATTTTCTAAGATGTGCAGCTTGTGAAACACATCCATTCAATCCATGACTTTCCCCTTCGTATACCAAATTAATTTTTTTTCTCCCAATTTCAGGCCAAGTTCGCTTGCTACAAGTGTGTAACAACTATCACTCCCAAGTTGAGAGCCACATAATACACATATGGTAGTGATTCGACGAATTAGCTGGCCTTCCATTTTTGTTAGTTCTTTATATTTTCCTTGAAAGTAGAACTGGTTAAAAAGGTTTGGCGATCAAAAGTAGCTACATAGAAATTCAACAATAAATAAAGACAAACAAAAATCATGCGTATATACAAGTAGTTGTGATTGTGGCTCACATCTTCCTCTGGTTTTATGTCCAGAAACGACTTAAACACCTTCTATGAAGTGGGGATAGGCTTCCCATCCAATTTTCTTATAGATTGGCAAACAAGGTCATTTCTAGTCAGATTCCCAAGATTATAACGTTGTTGGTCACTTTTGAACTGGGTCCATAAAGCAAGAAGTTCTCGATGCACTATTCCACTCGGATGCGTCTCAAGAGTCAATCGGATATCATCCAAAGACTCCTTACTCATCCCATCCTTTATGAAACCAATTTTATCTTCTTGATTTATGGAAGTAAACCCCACAGATTCGCATCGCGTGTTACAAGTCCATCGAGCACATTTGTGACAATCATTTATTCTTTTCGCTCTTCATTTTTTCAAAAAACTACTCTTTCCCGAGCCTGGGAAGTGCTTAAAACTAGGTGAGGTTTCGCCAGCTAATCGAACTTTCACTTCAATTAACCAACGAATATCTCCAGGGATGTTTCTACACATCAATAGCCTAAGTCTTTCACACCTAGTAGCATACATTTTTTTTTAAATCATTTTGCGGGAGAGATGAATAGTACTTGTGAATTTTCAAGAGCTGAAGATCCATTTTTTTTAAAACACAACTATAGTAAGAGAAAAGTAAAACAAAAATATGAACCCTACAAAAGGGACGAGAGTATCTGATCGGACAACAACACAAAGGAGAGAAGACTAAGCTCAAGGAAGTGTGGCTTGCCTCATGCAGATACGGGGTCTCTTATAGGGCTGTGGAAGTAACCATTCCAACAACCACACTTGGCTTGACGCGTGCCACAAGTGTAGGATCACGTCTAGCGTCTCCTTTTTCAACTTTCAACGTTTCTTTTTCAACTCTTGGTGTTTCTTTTTCTTTATAGGGCAATGTGATTGCTCGGCCCAAAAAAATGGTTGTCATCAGAGTTAAGTTTGTCTCCCTCTTATATCTTTATATATATATGTATTTTAAAAAAAAGTAAAATTTTTATTTTATTATATATTTTTTTATTTTTTTAGAGTTTTTTTAAGGGGCCCAATAAAATCACATATATCACACAAAATAATTCCTTAAGTACACCTTACCCCCCAACTTGAATTGCACATTGTCCTCAATCCACAATAATAGAAAAGATAGAGGATAAGTATACCTAGCGGTCATCAATGCAGGAATATGTGGTGTTTTCTTCAACCTCAATGGTTACATGGGTTGTTATTAATGTCCTAGACCTAGAGACGTCCATTTAACCTAAATGAAAATGTGGTCTTTTAATGTCAGATTTCCAGACGATACGAAATCTCCTTTACTCATTTGATGGTGGATCCCCCAAATCCACACTTCCTTTGTCTTCCTCAAAACTTTGCTGATAAGGTTTCAACCTATGACCATTAACCTTAAGGCATTTCCCTGACTCCTAATTTTCAATTTCAAAAGCCCCATATTCCTAAATGGACTTGATTATGAAGGGGCCAACCCATCTTGACTTTAATTTTTCTGGGAATAAATGCAATCTAGAATTGTACAAGAGTACATGTTGCCCGACATGAAAGCTTTTCCCAATGATGCGTCGGTCATGCAACTCTTTCATGCGAAGCTTCTCCAGTCGTGCATTTTCAAATGCATCGTTTCGCATTTCATCAAGCTCGTTTAATTGGAGCTTCCTAGAAAGGATTGCTTCGGTCAAACTCTTGTTGATTCTTTAAATTGCCCAATATACTCTATGTTCAATTTCCACGGGTAGATGATAAGGTTTACCATACACTAATCTATATGGAGACATTCCCAGGATTGTTTTATATGCAGTCCTATACGCGCAAAGAGCGTCCACTAATCTCAAAGACCAATCTTTACGATTGGTGGCAACGGTCGTTTATAGGATATGTTTAATCTCCCTATTAGCTAGTTCGGCCTGACCACTGGTTTGGGGATGATACGGCGTGGCAATCTTGTGCAATACACCGTATTTTTTCTTGAGACCTACCACGACTTTGTTACAAAAATGGGAACCCCCATCACTAATGATCACTCATGGCATCCCAAACGGATTGAAAATGTTCTCCCTTAAAAATTTCACCACTATCCTATCGTCATTGCTCCTCGTCGAAATTGCTTTAACCCATTTAGACACGTAGTCGACAGCAAGTAAGATATACTTATGCGCAAACGAGCTAACAAATGGACCCATAAATTCTATACCCTAGTAGTCAAAGACTTTTAACACTTGGATTGGTTGTAATGGGATCATGTTTCTCTTGGATAGACTGCCTAGTTTTTGACATCGATCACAACTTGCACAAAATTTGTACACATCCTTAAATAGTGTCGGCCAATAAAATCCACTTTTTATAATTTTTGCAACTGTTTTCTTGATGGAAAAATGACCTCCACAAGCAAAAGTGTGACAGAAGTTAATGACACTTTGTTGTTCATGATTGGGGATGCATTTGCTGATGATTTAGTTAGGACAATACTTGAACAGATACGGGTCATCCCAGAAAAATGTCACCACCTTCCTGCAAATTTTTTGTTTATCTAGTTTGGACCAATAATCTGGGTAATAGATAATTTACTATGTCAGCATACCATGGAAAGTTGGGTGGTTCAGTTTAAGTGTTTGTTTGAAACAATTGTTCATCAGGAAAGGAATCTTGGATTAGGTTTTCAAATTGATTAAGATTTTGGCATGGTAGACGAGACAAGTGGTCGGCCACCGTATTTTCTACCCCTTTTCGTCTCTGATCTCAACATGAAATTCTTGTAACAATAAGATCCATCAAAGGAGATGGGGTTTTGCATCCTACTTTGTGAATAAATATTTGAGAGCAGCATGGTTAGCAAAAACAATCACTAATGACCCCACGAGGTAAGACCGGAATTTGTCTAGAGCATAGACAACTGCTAGCAACTCTTTCTCTGTCGTGGTGTAGTTCTTTTGAGCCTTATTAAGAGTTTTGCTAGTGTAATATATCACATGAGGTTTCTTGTCTTTCCTTTTCCCTAACACGGCTCCTATTGCCTAATCACTGGCGTCACACATCAGCTCAAATGGTAGGGCCCAATCAGGGGACTGAATGATGGGTGCGAAAATGAGTGAGTTTTTCAATTTCTCAAAAGAAGTTTGACACTTACTGGTTCACTCAAAGGGCATGTCAAGGGATAAAATGCAACATAAAGGTCTGGCTATGGCACTGAATGAAGCAATAAAGCACCTATAAAAATCAGCATGGCCAAGAAAACACCTAACATCCCTCACATTCTTTGGGGCGGGTAATTTTTGAATTAATTCAACCTTAAACTGATCGACCTCAATTCCCTTAGAAGAAATAATGTGTCTTAAGACACTTCCTTGAGTGACCATGAAGTGGCACTTCTTTCAATTTAGCACTAAATGCATTTCCTCTCACCGCTCCAGGACTCTCTCTAAATTTTTTAGACAACTGTTAAAGCTGTATCCATATACTGAGAAGTCATCCATGAAGACTTCCACCACATTCTCTATCAATTCACTAAAGATGCTCATCGCACATCTTTGAAATGTTGCAAGGGTATCGCACAGACCGAATGACATTCGTCTGTAAGCAAATGTCTCGAATGAACACTTGTGTGGTCTTCTCCTAATCCTTTAACCCAATTTCAATTTGATTATACCTAGAGTACCCGTCCAAGAAGAAGCAGAAGGCATGTCCCGCTATTCTCTCTAAGACTTGATCTAGAAATGGAAGTGAAAAATGATCCCTCCTCGTCACGGAGTTGAGCTTCCTATAATCAATGCACATACACCATCCGGTCTAGATACGCGTAGGGATGAGCTCATTGTTCTTATTTGCTATCACAACGACTCCTGACTTCTTAGGTACAACTTGAGTTGGACTGACCCATTTGGAATCTGAGATGGGGTAGATGATACCTACATCTAACAGTTTAAGAATCTCCCCCCGAACAACTTCTTTCATGTTCAGATTCAGATGCCTTTGCATTTGTCGTACAAGTTTAGCATTTTCCTCTAAGAAGATCCTATGGGTACAAGTGAGGGGGCTAATGCCATGTAGGTCAGAGATGGACCATCCTATAGCTTTTTGTGCATTCTGAGGAGATCTAGTAATGCTTCCTCTTGATGCAATGCTAGGCTTGATGAAATCACTACTAGAAAAGACTCCATTTCTCCTAAGAATGCGTACTTAAGGTGATTCGACAATGGTTTCCTCTCAAGTTGAGCTAGACGGATAAAAGATGGTGGGGTTTCATTCCCAGATAATTTCAATGGCTCTGGGCCAGGCATCAATTGTGTGATCACCCTGGCTGACTCAACGTCAGGCTCTATCTCTTCCGAAGTTTGCTTCTCTAAATTATAAATAACCTGCCCATAAAGAGCCTTCTCAAAGTATTCTTCACTTAAGGTCTAGATTAAATCAACCTCCTCCGTTTACATTTCATCATTTGGTTGCTTAGCTACCTTGAAAACATTCATCTCCACTGTCATATTCCCAAATGATAGTTTCATGATCCCATTCCTACAGTTGATGATAGCATTCAAAGTAGCAAGGAATGGTTTCCCTAGGATAACAGGAATAGGCAACTGAGGACTCTTGTAACGACCCATTAGAGGGTCCAGTATTTATTCAAGAATGATTTAATTGTTGAAGTATTTGATTAAGCGATTTTGCCAATTAATTATTTAATGTGGCAATTTAGAGATTTTGAAGGAAAAAGAATAGCATTTATTTCTTTTTAATGTTTGAGTTAAAGGAATTTGCCAAGGTGGCAATTTAGATTTTTAATTGAGAGAATAGTATATAAATAGCATTTAAAGAGCATTTAATTCTAGTTATTTATTTTGGAAATTAAATGCAAGGGCATGAAGGTGATTTTGGAGTTTTATTATTATTGGAGAGTTTTAATAATAATTTTTGTATTATTATTAATTAAGTGGGACTATGTATTTAAAGAAGAATGAGAATACATGTATGAGATGGATTTGGATTAAGAGTCTCCTAGTCCTAATAGGAGAAGGTTTTGAGAGTCTCCAAGTTCAATTGGGAGAGGGATTCCAAGTTATAAAAGGAAAGAGATCTAGGACTTTATGTCCATATATAGAGCCCATTAGCTTAGCTTTTCTTCACGCCATGTGAAGAACAGAAAGGGCAAGAGATAGCAGAGGCTTGCTAGAGTCTTCAGGATTGCTCCAGGGTTCGATCAAAGAGTTCTATCAGGCAAGTATTCTTCTTGTAATCCCTTCCATTACAGGTTCATATCAGTTTTTCAGATTATTCTAGTTCTTCATTGAGTTCTCAGATTTTATATCAATAAGCAGAGACGTATATATATATATATATGCGTATAACAGTGAAGTTATGAGCAAGTTTTATTAATCCTCATCCATTTTGGATTGCAAGTTCTTGTAATCCTTATCCATTTTGGATTGCAAGTTTCATTAATCCTTATCCATTTTGGATTGCAAGTTCCAGTAATCCTTATCCATTTTGGATTGCAAGTTCCAGTAATCCTTATCCATTTTGGATTGTAAGTTCCAGTAATCCTTATCCATTTTGGATTGCAAGTTCTATTAATCCTTATCCATTTTGGATTGCAAGTTCTATTAATCCTCATCCATTTTGGATTGCAAGTTCGATTAATCCTTATCCCTTTTGGATTGCAAGTTCTATTACTCTAAGTTCTAATATCCGGATACCTTGTATCGTATCCGGATGTATCTAAAGTTCTTCAAGTATGATATCCGAATGGCTTGTTTATACATCCGAAAAGGTCAAGATAATATCCAGATGTCTCGCCTGATATCCGGATGCCTCCCTCAAAAGTTGAATTTTTCATTCGAATAGTCCCTAGTTATATGTGAATGCATCAGTGAGATATCCGGAGGACCAAAATCATATCCGGATGTCCTAGTTCATATTTGAATACTTTCCAGAATATCCGAATAGCTTCTTCTTTGAATGTCAGTGTATCCGGATGAGCCTTCTTCATATCTGGATGTCTTTCTTCTTATCCTGATATCCTTTCTGATATCCATATGACTTTTCCAGAAATCTAATTTAGCTTCCAGTGAGTCCTAATTCAAGTTTAATTCAATCAATGTATTCAATACCTTCCAACATTGAATTCATAAGCCAGAACATGACAAGTTAATCATACCCATACCATAAATCATAATTCATAGAATCTTTGTATTCCAATATATAGATGAAGATCATATCATGTTCAGCATTATTTTATTTTGACATGATCAGCATTATTTTGTGAGATTATGTGCATACATTTTGGTATGAGCATTGAGCATGACTTTATATGGAGCACTACATATCGTGTGCCAGCATTTATGTGAGCATTGCATTGCATTATGCGCACTAGGCGGCTTGTCCGCGGGGATCCCATCAGTTTCAGTTTCAGCTCAGTTTATGAGTTGCTCGCCTGGTGGCAACCAGGGGGCTAGGGGCTTTGCCCACAGTATGTGCTTACAGTTTTTTATGTATGCAGGTTTCAGATCAGACAGGTATGTATTATCAGATTATGTGGGCCTATGAGCCAAAGTTGCATACCTGCATTTAGTTTACAGTTTATGTGCATTACATTTTTATGAATGCAATCAGACAGTGATTATCCAATACAAGTTCAGTCAGTTATTTATCAGTATCGATATTCTTTGATTCAGCTTCAGTATTCTTTCCAACTTATTACTTGCTGAGCTTTTGTAGCTCACCTTGTACTCTTCCCCCCTCCAGGTTCTAGCAGGGGAGTACCAGATGTGGGGCCTAGCAGCAGTGGTTTATAGTGTGTGTACGTGGAGCCGCTCAAGATAAAAGATGTCTGGGAGTCTGTTGAGTTCTATAGAGTTTTCTTAGATTAGATCTTATTTTATATTTCAGTTGAGGGATTGTCCCTCAGTAAGAGTTTATGCATTTCAGTTTGTATTGACTAAGAGTTTTTATTCCAATTGATTGAGATGTTCAGTCATGGTATCAGATTTCAGATTATCAGCCAGTTTATTTTATTTTTCCGGTAGCACCTCTTCTCGGGCAGTTCTAGGAGAGGGGGTGTTACAGTATTGGTATCAGAGCGGTATTTTGAGAAGTCTCCCGTACACACATAGGATGTTGGGTAGAGTTAGGACTTGTGTCCGTCAGTTAGACATGTTGGCCCAATTAACAGTATTCTAACCCTAAGTGGTGATGAAGAAAGATGAGTAATAGAGGTGGATGACCCCGTACTCGCAGTCAGACTGCTTTTATGCAAGTTGAGATTCCAGTATCCACACCAAGCTCACCAGGAGAGTCTTGTCGCGATCTAGGACAGGGAGTGGTAGAGATGCGAGATATGTTAGCAGGATTGATGAGGGTGATAGATACCCTAGTTACTAATCAGGGAAGGGAATCGCAAGTTCCCTAAGAAATAAAAGGTAGTAGAGGAGATAAGCCAGTCGCTCCAGCAGCTCTAGTTGTGGAGGCAGATACAGGGAGTTAGCTATTAAAGGATTTCATCGCCTTCCGACCATCAGCATTCCATAGAGGCACAGATGCAGCAGCAGTTGAGAATTGGATGCTATCAATTGTATGGACGATCGCCGAGTGCGACTTAGCACATTCTTGTTTAGAGGCGATGCCGAGAGATGGTGGAAGACTGCCCGCCAGAGTTTGGTAATCAAAAACCCACATGGGTCGAGGATCAGAAAGTTTTTGAGTTCGTTGAGTTGGTGTAAGGTACCAACACAATGACCCAAGGTGAGGCAGAGTTTATAGCCTTGTCTAGACAGGCCTCAGAGTTAGTGTCCACTAAAGCTAAGAAGGCTATTAAATCTCAGAGAGGATTGCGTGTTGATATTTGCCACGCTTTTGGAGGAGCTCAGAGTGTGGATCATGCCACAGTAGTTCAGCAAGCATATGCTATCAAGAGAAATGTTTGAGAATTGCAAGATCGAGGTACATAATAAGAAGTTATTTGGAGACTTAGAAATTCTTGATGTTAGGAATTTTGATTTGATCCTTGGCATGGATTGATTGTTATGGAATTATGCAAGAGTTGACCATCGACAAAAGATTATTGACTTTGATTTACCTCGACAGCTAGTTCAGATATATAGAGGAGTCAAGCCTATGGATACGATTCCTATGATTTCAAAGATTAAAGTAGAGAAGCTAATGGATAATGGATGTGAAGCTTACCTAGCTTTTGTTACCTCCGATAAGGGAAGCAAGAGAAAGTTGTTTGAGGTGCCAGTAGTACAAGATTTCTCAGATGTTTCCTTAATGAATTATCAGGATTACCTCCTCGGAGAGGAGCAAAGTTTACTATTGAGTTATTGCTTGGTACACTTCCTATCTCTAAGGCTCCATATCGAATGGCACCTAATGAGCTAAAGGAGTTGAAAGCCCAGTTAGAAGAATTAATAGAAAAAGGGTTTTATCTAACCTAGTTCATCCCCATGAGGGTGCACCAGTATTGTTCGTAAGGAAGAAAGATGGATCTTTAAGGTTGTTCATAGATTATTGCAAGTTGAATTAGGTGACAGTAAAGAACAAGTATCCTTTACGTCGAGTGGATGATTTATTAGACCAATTGTGAGGAGCTAAGGTATTCTCGAAGATAGATTTGATATTAGGATATCACTAGGTGCGCGTCAGAGATAATGATAGTTAGAAGATTGCTTTCAGGACTCACTAAGGACACTATGAGTTTGTGGTGATGCCATTTGGGTTAGCGAATGCTCTAGTTGTTTTCATGGATTTGATGAATCAAGTTTTATGTGAGTACTTAGATCGCTTCATTACTGTCTTCATAGATGATATCCTAGTCTACTCACCCAGTGTAGATGAGTATACAGAGCATTTTACTTTGGAACTGTAGAGGCTTAGAGAAGAGCAACTGTATGTCAAGTTTAGTAAGTGTGAGTTTTGGCTCACTCAAATTGGATTTCTAGGCCATGTGGTGTCAGGAGATGGTATTTCAGTAGATCTAGACAAGACTAAAGCAGTTATGGATTGGCCAAGGTCGATGATAGTGATAGAGATACGTAGTTTTCTAGGTCTTGCAGGCTATTATAGGCAATTCATTGAGGGATTTGCTTGTTTATCTTCCCCTATGACTAAGATAACAAGGAAATGAGAGAAGTTGGAATGGAATGACGCGTGTGAAGGAATGACGCGTGTGAACGTGCTTTCAAAGAATTAAAGTAGAAGTTAACTACTACACCAGTTTTACCTATACCAAGAAGTGGAGAGAAATATTCCATTTGTAGTAATGCTTCCCATTAGGATTGGGATCCGTATTGATGTAAGAGGGTCGAGTTAATGCTTATGCTTCTAGATAATTGAAGAAACACGAGGTGAACTACCCTACCCATGATTTGGAGTTGGCAACGATAGTATTTGCATTGAAGATATAGCGACACTATTTATATGGTGAGAAAGTCGAGATTTATACAGATCATAAGAGTTTACATTTTCTTCTATCCCAGAAAGAATTGAACATGAGGCAAAGATGTTGGGTCGAGTTATTTAAAGACTTCGACTGTGAGATTCTATATCATCTAGGAAGGGCTAATGTAGTAGCCGATGCTTTGAGTCGGCGAGGAGCTTCTATAGCTATGATGATGGTTTAAGAATGGAAGTTATTAGAACAATTAAGTGTTTTATCTATTTTAACCCCAGAGGGTAGATCAGTTGTGAGTTGTGCTTGCATGAGAATACAACCCGAGTTATTTGATTTACTCAAGAACCAGCAATCAGAAGATGAAAAGTTGGCACAAATTTAAGCAGATATTGAGAAATTTTCTCCTTTGGGATATACTCTATGGAGTGATGGTATACTCTTATTTCAAAGACGTGTTTGTATACCTGTGATGGAAGTCTTAAGCAGGATATTTTGAATGAAGCACACAAAAGTCGTTACATTATTCATCTAGGTGTTGCGAAGATATACCATGACTTAAAGCGACAATATTGATGGAGTGGTATGAAGAAAGATGTAACTAAATATGTTTGACAGTGTTCAGTACGCCAACAAGTTAAAGCAGAACATCAGAAACCCGCAAGTTTATTACTTCCATTGCCTATTCCAGAATGGAAATGGGATAATGTTACTATGAATTTTTGTGATGAGTTTACCCAGAATGACTAGAGGCTACGATGCTATATGGGTGATTGTTGATCGTTTGACTAAATCAGCCCATTTTCTGCCTATTAAGAAGGAACCATTGAATAGATTTGCCAGAATTTATATTGAGGAGATCGTGAAGTGACATGGTGTTCCATCCAGCATTATATCAGATCGAGATTCTCATTTCACTTCTCATTTTTGGGGAGCTTTGCATGATGCATTGAGATCTCAGTTGAAGTTCAACACAGCATTTCATCATTAGACAGATGGTCAGTCAGAGAGGACTATTAGGACTCTTGAAGACATGTTGAAAACTTATGTTCTAGACTTTCAAGGTAGTTGGGATGAGTATCTACCTTTGGTAAAATTTGCCTATAATAATAGTTTCTATTCAAGTATTGGAATGTCCGTAAGAGGCTTTGTATGGGCGACCATGTCGATCGCCAACATGTTGGGAAGAGATTGGTGATAGGGCTTTATTATGTCCTGAAATTATTGAGCAGGCATCAAAAAAGATTCGAGTTATCAAAGCTATAATGAAAATAGCCCAAGATAGACAGAAGAGCTATGCAGATAAGTGACATCAAGACCTCAAGTTTAAGGTAGGTGACCATGCTTGGTTAAGGGTCATGCCTATTAAAGGAGTTTGCAGATTTGGCGTAACAAGGAAGCTTAGTCCTCGTTACATTGGTCCGTTTGAGATTTTGAGACTGATAGGGACTTTGGCATATGTGTTAGCTTTGCCACCTCAGTTGTTCTATGTTCATAACATGTTTCATGTTTCGATGTTGAGGAAGTATGTGCCAGATCCTCAGCTTGTGATTGATTTTCAGACTCTTGAAGTTAGAGAAGATGTGTCTTATGAAGAGATGCCTATCAGTATTCTAGAGTGAAAAAAAAAAAAAAAAGGATTTTGAGGGATCAATCAATTCCTCTTGTAAAAGTGCAATGGCAACGTCACTTGTCGGAAGAGGTGACATGAGAATTAGAAGAAGAGATAAGGAGCTTTACCCCTTTGTTGTTTGAGTAACCAGGTACGAATTTGGAGGACCAAATTCTTTTAAGGAGGGGAGAAATTGTAACGACCCATTAGAGGGTCCAGTATTTATTCAAGAATGATTTAATTGTTGAAGTATTTGATTAAGCGATTTTGCCAATTAATTATTTAATGTGGCAATTTAGAGATTTTGAAGGAAAAAGAATAGCATTTATTTCTTTTTAATGTTTGAGTTAAAGGAATTTGCCAAGGTGGCAATTTAGATTTTTAATTGAGAGAATAGTATATAAATAGCATTTAAAGAGCATTTAATTCTAGTTATTTATTTTGGAAATTAAATGCAAGGGCATGAAGGTGATTTTGGAGTTTTATTATTATTGGAGAGTTTTAATAATAATTTTTGTATTATTATTAATTAAGTGGGACTATGTATTTAAAGAAGAATGAGAATACATGTATGAGATGGATTTGGATTAAGAGTCTCCTAGTCCTAATAGGAGAAGGTTTTGAGAGTCTCCAAGTTCAATTGGGAGAGGGATTCCAAGTTATAAAAGGAAAGAGATCTAGGACTTTATGTCCATATATAGAGCCCATTAGCTTAGCTTTTCTTCACGCCATGTGAAGAACAGAAAGGGCAAGAGATAGCAGAGGCTTGCTAGAGTCTTCAGGATTGCTCCAGGGTTCGATCAAAGAGTTCTATCAGGCAAGTATTCTTCTTGTAATCCCTTCCATTACAGGTTCATATCAGTTTTTCAGATTATTCTAGTTCTTCATTGAGTTCTCAGATTTTATATCAATAAGCAGAGACGTATATATATATATATATGCGTATAACAGTGAAGTTATGAGCAAGTTTTATTAATCCTCATCCATTTTGGATTGCAAGTTCTTGTAATCCTTATCCATTTTGGATTGCAAGTTTCATTAATCCTTATCCATTTTGGATTGCAAGTTCCAGTAATCCTTATCCATTTTGGATTGCAAGTTCCAGTAATCCTTATCCATTTTGGATTGTAAGTTCCAGTAATCCTTATCCATTTTGGATTGCAAGTTCTATTAATCCTTATCCATTTTGGATTGCAAGTTCTATTAATCCTCATCCATTTTGGATTGCAAGTTCGATTAATCCTTATCCCTTTTGGATTGCAAGTTCTATTACTCTAAGTTCTAATATCCGGATACCTTGTATCGTATCCGGATGTATCTAAAGTTCTTCAAGTATGATATCCGAATGGCTTGTTTATACATCCGAAAAGGTCAAGATAATATCCAGATGTCTCGCCTGATATCCGGATGCCTCCCTCAAAAGTTGAATTTTTCATTCGAATAGTCCCTAGTTATATGTGAATGCATCAGTGAGATATCCGGAGGACCAAAATCATATCCGGATGTCCTAGTTCATATTTGAATACTTTCCAGCATATCCGAATAGCTTCTTCTTTGAATGTCAGTGTATCCGGATGAGCCTTCTTCATATCTGGATGTCTTTCTTCTTATCCTGATATCCTTTCTGATATCCATATGACTTTTCCAGAAATCTAATTTAGCTTCCAGTGAGTCCTAATTCAAGTTTAATTCAATCAATGTATTCAATACCTTCCAACATTGAATTCATAAGCCAGAACATGACAAGTTAATCATACCCATACCATAAATCATAATTCATAGAATCTTTGTATTCCAATATATAGATGAAGATCATATCATGTTCAGCATTATTTTATTTTGACATGATCAGCATTATTTTGTGAGATTATGTGCATACATTTTGGTATGAGCATTGAGCATGACTTTATATGGAGCACTACATATCGTGTGCCAGCATTTATGTGAGCATTGCATTGCATTATGCGCACTAGGCGGCTTGTCCGCGGGGATCCCATCAGTTTCAGTTTCAGCTCAGTTTATGAGTTGCTCGCCTGGTGGCAACCAGGGGGCTAGGGGCTTTGCCCACAGTATGTGCTTACAGTTTTTTATGTATGCAGGTTTCAGATCAGACAGGTATGTATTATCAGATTATGTGGGCCTATGAGCCAAAGTTGCATACCTGCATTTAGTTTACAGTTTATGTGCATTACATTTTTATGAATGCAATCAGACAGTGATTATCCAATACAAGTTCAGTCAGTTATTTATCAGTATCGATATTCTTTGATTCAGCTTCAGTATTCTTTCCAACTTATTACTTGCTGAGCTTTTGTAGCTCACCTTGTACTCTTCCCCCCTCCAGGTTCTAGCAGGGGAGTACCAGATGTGGGGCCTAGCAGCAGTGGTTTATAGTGTGTGTACGTGGAGCCGCTCAAGATAAAAGATGTCTGGGAGTCTGTTGAGTTCTATAGAGTTTTCTTAGATTAGATCTTATTTTATATTTCAGTTGAGGGATTGTCCCTCAGTAAGAGTTTATGCATTTCAGTTTGTATTGACTAAGAGTTTTTATTCCAATTGATTGAGATGTTCAGTCATGGTATCAGATTTCAGATTATTAGCCAGTTTATTTTATTTTTCCGGTAGCACCTCTTCTCGGGCAGTTCTAGGAGAGGGGGTGTTACAACTCTAGTGGGGCTGGGTATCTAAGATAATGAAGTCCATTGGGAAATAGAATTTGTCCACTTGGATTAGGACATCCTCCATAATCCCGCGAGGAACTTTTATTGATCGGTCTGCCAATTGAAGAGTGACCCTAGTAGGCTTGAGTTCTCCCAACCCTAGCTACTGATAGACACTAAAAGGCAATAGGTTGACACTAGCTCCTAGGTCAAGAAGTGCTTGGTCGACTTTTTGGCTTCCAAATATGCAAGTAATGGTAGGACATCCTGGGTCCTTATACTTTGGAGGGGTCTTTAATTGAATGATAGAACTCACTTGTTCCATTAGGAATGCTTTTTCCCGCACATTAATTTTTCTTTTGACTGTAGAAAGATCCTTAAAAAACTTAACATACGAAGGTGTTTGCTTAATTGCATCCAATAAAGGAATGTTTATCCTTACCTGCTTGAACACCTCTTATATGTTTGCATTTGTTTTATCTTTTTTTGATTGGGCTAATTTTTTAGGAAATGGTGGTCGAGGTTCAAATTTGGATCTCTCTTCAACACTCTTCCTTTTTTCCTATTGCTTTCTCTCTTGCTCTCTTTCTTCCTCCTCGGCTTTCTTCTTACCCTTTTTACTTCCTTCATTCACTTCCTCGTCATTTACTTCATCATGTTCTTTGTCTTTCTTACTAGTGGTAGGCAACACTATCTTAGGGTCCTCAGGTTTCTCAATTACTTTCCCACTCCTAAAGATAGTAACGGACTAGAATTGCTCATGATTCTCACTAGATTACCCTTCAGCCCTATGGGCATGACCTACGGGGTTTAGACTTGGTTGTGAGGGAAACCTCCCTAGTTCTCTAACACTCAAGGTCTGAGTCAACTTAGTCAGCTGACTTCTCATGTCTTCTAGAGCCCTATTTGTTTGTTTTTGAAACTTGGCTACTTGGGTATTAGTTCCTATTTGACCTTGCATGAATTGTTGTAAGGTGTCCTCTAGAGATCTCCTATGAGGAGGTTGATATGCACTAGATGACCCTTTGTTTGGTTAGTAAGATTGTGGTTGTGAGGGGAATGGTGCATGGGGTAGGGCTGCAAAATCGTTTCTCCATGAAAAATTAGGGTGATTACGGGAGTTGGGGTGGTATGTATTGGAATTAGGATTGTACCCTGGGTAGTTCCCACCCTAATTTTGATTCTGATAAGGCTTACCCTCAGTGTGACGTGGTTGTGATCTAGACTCATGGCCATATAGGACCTCTTTCAAAGTAGGAATGGTAGGACAATCTTTTGTAATATGGTCATTCGTCTCACAGACCACACAAAGGACTTCCGCCTCGTGGACGGCCTTGGTTTTTTTTAACTCTAATTCTTCCATCTTCTTTGTTAATGCTGTTAACCAGGCATTGATGTTATCACTTTCAGTTACTTGAAATTTTCCTTGAGGCTGCGGACTGACATGCTCTCTCTCATCTTCCAAAGACAATAGACTTACTCCCAATTCTTAGTATTCTCAGCCAAAGTGTCGAAAAAGTGAAAAGCTTCTTCGAGTGTCTTCTCGTAAAATTCACCATTACACATGGTCAACACTAACATCTTAAGGTTGGGGGTCAAGGCATCATGAAAAAAACTGACCACCCGCCACTAGTCAAAAGCATGATGTGGGCAAGTAAGAAGTAGATCTTTGAAACGATCCTAGGCTTCAGCAAATGACTCGGTGGGTTTACAAGCAAAGTTGATCATTTGTCTTTGAAGGGATGTTGTCCTATTGGCTGGAAAGTATTTCTTTAAAAATTTAGTTTGCATTTCTCTCCATGTTCCTATTGATCTCGACTCTAATGTGTTCAACCACATTTTAGCTTTGTCTTTTAACAAAAATGGGAACAATTTTAGCCTCACAATATCCTCATTGACATTTTGATCGACACAAGTGCTGTAAGCCTCTTCAAATTCTCTCATGTGAGTGTACGGATTTTTCGAATCCATACCATGAAAAGTAGGTAACATCTAAATGGTACCTGCTTTGAAGCTGAATCTATGATGGTTAATTGGAAGTACAATGCAAAAGGGAGTAGTTTGCCTCGGGGGTGCAAATAGTCCCTGAGAGGTGGAAGGATTTCAACTCCCAAGGGATCTTGATCAGCATGATCACCCCCTTAACCAGACATGTTATCATTTTGTTGAGACATTAGAGATTGTGAATGGACTTCTTATTCTAGCACTCTACCTGATCTAAGTCTCATACACTGTTTAGTAACTAAAAGTTACCTAACAGTTTTTTTTTTAAATATATAGATTTTTTTTCTATCTTTAAAATATATATTTTTTTTGTTTTTTTTTTAAAAAGTAGTAAAATAACAAAAATAACACACTAAGTTACCAATTAATCTCCCCGGCAATAGCGCCAAAACTGATTGCTATGCATTTATTTATCAAAATAACAACCAAATTCATCAAACATTAATCCTCTTTGTTAAAGTAGGTATAGGGCGATTATACTCGCTAGTGTGTGAGTGTGCGTGTAGTATAATTTTGAATTTATATTTCGGTGAGTTCGAGTCGGTTCACAAGGAGATTTTTTATAGATGAAAACAAAAATCACAAAAGATTTGATTTTAGGAGGTGATTAAGATGATCTAAAGGCAAGGATTAAAACTAAACTAACATTGAATTTAAGTAGCTTGGGTCAAGACAATTTCAGTGTTAAAACCAATTAATTCCCAATTTAATAGAAAAGATTATTAATATTTATCTGAATTAAGTTTTGCAGATCTGTCAGTAATTTTAGTTCAAGATAATGATAATTCTTGTTTAAACAATCTCCATACATGGCATGGAAATTCTAAGTTAAACAATTCTCATAAATTGAATTATATCCCACATACAGAATTTATAGATATAAATTAATTATTTGGGCTTGGGTATGAAAATATTTTCAGGTCTAGCAATCTCCATGCGTGGCATGAAAATTCTAAGTTAGGTTTATACTCCAATCCAAACTCAAAGATACACTATACGCACACTACTTAAATTAAATTATATTAATATTACACATTTAAAGCGCAGCTTTCTTTGGGAATTATTGGCATTGGACCACTTTCCTTGCCTTAACCCAAGATTGGATTTAGCTACTCATCTTCATTTAAAAATAAATTAGCATGAATTTAAATGAAGGGAATTAAAATTATAGAAATTAAAAGACAATATTTAACTGACCATATAAGTAGTGTATAATAAAAAGACAATATTTAAAGACAATATTTAACCAACCATATAGGAGGTGCATAATAAAAATACAATATTTAAAGACAATATTTAACCTACCATATAGGCAGTGTATAATTAAGAGACAATAAGAATAACATAACACAACTATATATAAACTAAAGTTGAAGATTTGAGAGAGAAATTCTAAGAACACAACTATGTAGAAACTAAAGTAGAAAATTTGAGAGAAAAATTCTAAGAACACAACTATACTTTCATTATAGGAAAATTAAATGGTTGCAAATGCAACCCAAGTGCTCTATTTATAGGCCACAAGATGTAATGGAGAGCACACAATTTATCTAATTTAATAATAAAAATGATAAACAAATATTTAATTTAATAATATAAGATAAACAAAATATCTAATTTAAAAAAATACAAAGATAAACTAAATATCCAAGAAGCTTCCATAACTTGGGCCTTTAGGTTTAAACTTAGGCCTTCCTTGTTTTGGGCTTAGGCCTTCCTTGTATTGAGCTTGGGCCTTCCTTATGTTGGGCTTGGGATCCATAATATTATATATATTATATTTATTTTTTTATTTTATATATATTTTTATATTAATATTTTTAAACTTGCACGTAATCACAAAATACATAATAATATTCAATTTAAACCATTTTTAGATCAAAATATAGGTGAAATTATAACAAAATTTTTACAAAATTGATCACTAATCAGTAAGTTCGTGGTTTGCGATGAGGCTCCCGAGAGCAAAAAGAAGGCTCCTCCGACCTTACAGCCCATTCAGCATGCCCAGGTAGACAAAAGGAAGAGGACAAACACTCCCACTGAGCCGAGCGCATCTAAGGTCGCAGCAGGCGGGACGTACTCCACCCCTCTCCTCAATAGCTTGAATAGGGTTCTTAGTAATTTTACTAAGAGCTTGGACAAAAGGGAAGTATTAGGCTATGTGCTTGATGACTGTGTTGCTTGCCACAATCTTTTGGTAAGGTTCTTTACCCACTCTCGTACTTCTTGTTTTATCTTTTTCAAATGTTCTGACCTTTCAAACCTTGTAGGCTTCCCTGAGCGTCTTCAAATAGAAAGAAGAAAGAGCTCGAGCTCAAGCTGTCAAGGAAAAAGAGAAGCTCGAGGCTGGCATTGAGGTGCTGAAGAAAGACAAGAAGAAGCTGGAGGAGTGTAATACTCGGGAATGATTTGAGGTCATAAATAATATTTAATGAAGGGTATAAATGGAATTTTTGAAAAAATAAGGCTATAGGGTACACTATCGCAGGTTTGGACGATCGAATTAGTCAGAGGGAGTACCCCCGACCTTAGATAGACAAGGAAAATGGTGTAGCATCGATGAGTAATACGAGTTATGATTTTTAGTGGTGAAAGAAATTAGATCGGGAACACTTTTCGATACAGCTGTTGATCGGGCTGAGAAAATCGAATCGACATAGGGATCATCCAAAAATTTAACAGAGCACGTCAAGGACTAAAATTTTATGTATAGAACAATCCTTAAGTGATTTTGGGTTGAATCGAACGGATTTAAGGTCAAAACAATCTATCGGGCCTAAGTATAACTTTCTAAATTTGCCCGAGGGAGGTCAAAACGGTAATTTTACAAGAATTTCGAGGGTCAAATGAGATGTACAAAGCTTGTGGGCCTCAGTGATATAGTTGGATTTATCAGGGGTGTTATGGAGAGGGCAGAAATGTCATTTGAAGAAAACTGGGGGCCAAAGTGTAAAAAAAAGAAAAATTGTGGTGTGAACGCAAGGATGAATTTTGGCCGCCTCCTTCCACCGCATGTGGAGCTCTCGTCGGTGATGGGATGGCCGCGGAAGGACCTAGGGGAGGTGCTATACGGCGTGGGTTTCTTGTAGGCCAAGTTGTGGTCGGTGATTGGCCAGATCTTGGCCGGATTTTTGCTATAAATAGCAAGGGTTTCGATCGAAACTTGGCAAGAAAATCGAACACCATTTTGGATGTTTTTGAAGGATTGGTTAAGGGGCTATTGGTGCTTGCATCAAGGGGAAGATTTTGGGATATTTTGGGAGCATTTTCATCAGGTATAGAGGCCGATTGAAGCTCAGCCGAGAAAGGGTGGCGGTCCGCCTTGCCGGACCTGCAACTCGACTTTTGGGGTGTTTTCCGGTGAGTTTTCGAGCTCCAACCAGTTCCAACATGATCGACTTCGAGTGGGCTTCAAGGGGGTGCCTTTAGATCGGTCATCGAAGACGTCGGTGGTGGCCAAAAAATTGGGGAAGAAGGTAGCGCGTGGCTGCACACGCCATACACCACCCGCTTCCACGTGGTAGGCTCGTGACGGTGTGTGACGAAGGGCAATTCGGTAATTTCAAGTCTAGAATTTTTATTTAATTATTTTAGAATTTTCTGTGTTGAAATATTTTGGAAAATATTTGAGGAGATAATTATTTTGGAATTATCGAGGTGAAAATTGGGAGAAAATAAAGAAAATTATGAAAAAATTGAGGAAAATAGATTTTAATGTTGTTTAGGAAGTATCTCGGCTTGAGGTTGAGTACAAGTTCAAGTATTTGGTGATTTGGCACACAAATCGAGGCTTTGCACGAGGATCGAGGCGATCCGAATATGTTCGAGGTGAATGGCCTGACTCTAGTTTTACCCTTGTTTTGGATATGTCTTGGTGTGAATGTAATGAGTTCAGGTGAACAAGTGACACGGTAGGGCACTCGAGACCAGAACTCGGGATGCTATGCTTATGCATTTTATTCATGTATATTTGGCATCATTTACATATTGATCATGTGGTATATCGCATCAACTGTTTTTACTTGCAAAAGAGTCAGTGCATGGCGTGTGATTTTCATATCATTGGGGTATTAATTTTTGTGTCGTTATTGGGTCCGTATGGGACGGGATGGGGTCTTCTTGAGAATCGAACAAGGTTAATCCTGGTGAACGAGTGACACGGTAGGGCACTCGAGAGATTAAGTATGTCGCGGCAAGGTCAACCCCATCGGTGTGTGGAATGGATTTTCCACTGGAGGTTGAGTATGTCAGGGAGATTTCTCAAGTTAGACGTGTTTGCATTTGTCGTTTTGTCTGTGTATGCCATGCTCGTATATTTGTTCATGCATTATGTAAACTGTTTCATGCCGTCACTTAGATGTTTTGTCATCTAACCTGGGTTATGCCCCCGGAACATTCAATGTTCCAGTTAGGGACTGCTGTGAGGGCTAGGACATGGTCGGCTGAAGGTCAACGGTGCTTAGATTGATAGTCGTTGTAAACTTTGGGGTTTTTGGTATGTATTCCAGCGTGTGTATAAGTAGTTGTACGGTAACATTGTTATCATTTGGTTATCTGTATTACGTATTTCGTTATGGAAATGCTATGTAAGAATCACAGTGTTTGTTGTTAATGTATCCGCTGCATTATGATATCTCTCGTTTCGTTGTTAAGATTATTGATCTTGTTAAGTTAAACGGGCAAGACTGGGGTTTTCGGGATCTTGTGTTTGCATGTGAAGGTTGTTTATGAAGCACAACGCATGATGATGTTAATAAAAAAAAAAAGATTCCCGAAAATACCCTTATAGTGACACGCCCGGCGAGGCGAGGTGTTACAATTGGTATCAGAGCCCTAGGTTGAAACCCTAGGATGGTTAAGCTAGGTTGTTGAACTTAGCATGGTTAAAACTGTTGAACGAGAACTTAGAACAAGGTTATGGATTCTAAGTGACATTCGGAACATCGTTGAGAATGGTATGGAGACTCTAGAGATGTGAAATTGGAGGTTTTTAATTTGAACATACTTTCAGTGACAAAGAAGAGACGGGTAAATTCTATTCACATTTTGGACATCAGTGGGAGGTGAGAGAGCCAGTAATAAGAATCGTGGAAGGGA
Organism: Diospyros lotus; assembly: GCF_014633365.1. Lineage (NCBI taxonomy): Eukaryota > Viridiplantae > Streptophyta > Magnoliopsida > Ericales > Ebenaceae > Diospyros > Diospyros lotus. The sequence continues at coordinate 17,998,359 of NC_068344.1, forward strand.
CATAGATATATGATTAGCAAAACGTTAGAGGAATAAGTACTTTGGTGATTCTAATACAACTTAAAGTATAGTATAAAATCTCTTTGGAAGAATTTTAGTAAATTGTCTTAATAGCTCCCGATTGGGACATGCTAGCAATGGTGATGTCGTGCTTTGACAAGATAAGTGAAACGATTGAGGTTACTGGGAGAACTCATCAAGGGATGTGGGAGAGTAAGAATGACTTGCAGCTAAAATAAATTTTAAGGTTAAGTTAGATACCTGAAGTAAGGACTTAAGAGGGACGGATACAGTTAGAGCCAATTAGTGGAAATCCCGAATGGAGACTTAGGGGAAAAGAAATTGATGTATCAAAAAGACAAAATCCTTACTTAGAGATTTGGGGGTTTGTCGGTTGAAGTCTTTAAGATTATTAATTGAAGAATACTAGACCTTGCTAAGAGATAGAACGTTGGAGTGGGAGTTAGCATCCAACGATATGGTTCGGATGTAAGGTTGGTTCGATAAACCATAACTGAGGATTCATAAGATCTGGAAACAGTAGATTGGAGATCATTGGTCAAAATCATTTTCACTAAATGTTGGGATAATTGGTGGTTATTAAGAAGAAGCAAGTTGTGGATGATTAGTCTGATATGACATAACCTAATTGTAAGTCAGGTATTGATCGGATGGTATAAGAACTCGAGAGAAAGAATGACTCAGTATAGATTGAGGATTTTAGGAACTCGAAAATAATGATGAGGATATTGAGATAAAAGGATTAGAATTGATGACAAAGGAAATAAGGAAATATTACCTTAAGAAAACAACTCATAGGACCGAGTCATATGTGTTAGCTTCATAGGTTATTCAAGGGTAACGAGGGTTAAGGTATAACTTTGAATCATGGAAGTTTTTGGAAATATCAAGGATATCCGACTGGGATTAGACGAGGAAGGAGAATCAAAAATAATTGAGGTCGAATTCTCATTTTGCTAGATATTGAGTGTTTTAGAAGTTTTTCTTGGTGGAAATTGGCTTGTATAAAATTCTCTGAGTGGTAATGAAAATTTTCTTTAAGAGAAATCTTGAGTGTGCTTCCAAAATTTCCCCCTTAAACAATGGTTACTATGAGACAAAGAGGGAACAACCGTAAATCAGCTATAGTTAGGGTCGAGTTACGATCGAAAATTATTAGGATATGAGACGTGAAGTTCGCATGTTTTGAGAGACATGAAGTTCGCATGTTTTGAATATTAGACTCTTCCCTTTAGTTGGAAATTTATAAAGATATTTTTTCTTGTAGAGGATTTGCATAATGAAACCTTACGTGAGTGTATGGGGATTGCAAACAATATAAGGATCAATGATAAATTAGAGATCGGTGATTTAGGACAAATCTTGGAGGTTGGAAAGATTTCGAGATAAGAGAATTTCGAGTTTGATTTGATGTTTCTAAAGAAAATTTACGCATATTGTATGAGACTTGGAGATAAAATAATATTTCCACTTGAGGAGACACTTACACCCAAAGCTTGAATCGACCTTAATTGATTTAAGAAAGATAAAACTCGGGAGAAAAGAGCTAACCAGGTGTGCGGTAGCTAGACTAAAAATTATGCACACCAAGGGAACATATATGGACTAAGGGGTAGTCATAAAAGTCTTGGCTAGAGTTTTAAGACACCAAGCAATGAGATAAGACTTGCTAAAGCATGATAAAGCTCGTAAAGAAATCTTGAGACATGATTAGACCTTAACAAGTTAAAGTTGATCCTAATGGATTCAAAGACAGAAATGGGATCAGTGATTCAAAAAGTGAGGTGAAATAGGATGTTAGAAACATATACAAGAGGGTAGAACTATTAGAATAAGGTTTGTGATAGACGGAGCCTATAATTATAACATAAGTTTACAGGAAAGTACGGTTATACAACCTAGTATAATTTTTTTTGATATAATAGTAGTGCTGGATGGATTTCAAATAATTATGGAGGAAATGACTATTACATCTATGATGGTAGCAACAAGGAAGAAAGGTTCCATGATAAACTGGAAACGAAAGGAGATTAGATACAAAGTACCGGGAATGGTAAGGACAAGGGTGCACCACTCAATTGAGTGATAATTTTGGAAAAGAGAATTAAGGAGTCCAAGAGATCCGAGATTTGGACTAGTATTATTAAGAACCACTATAGCTCTCAGAGATGGAACAAGGAGTTCTAGCGTAACGATAACACCATCAGTGTTTGGTCTGTAACAATGGATCTGAGCCTAGGGACCGAGGCAGAGGACTGGTGGTTGGCTCGCAGTTTGGGGTGTGATACCTACGAGTCGGAGCAACACAATGAACTGTGGAGACGGTCAGGTACCAAAGTTTGGACAACACTAAGGATGTTATGTATGATTTAGAGTCCAGGTTCCAAGGAACCAGAGCATTGTGGTAGGATCCCCTAATCATTATGGAAAGGGGAAGAAGCTTGGAAGGTGACCCTAAGCAGGATAGTTACTATGTGGATTATGATAGTTGATAGTCAAAGAAGAATCGAAAGTAGGAAATGTAATCTCGAGTGATGAAATAATGTTTGGCAAGCTGTTAACAGAGATTTGTGAAGGATTCTTCTAGGATAATTACATTTACAACAGAAATTCGTGAAGTTAAGGTTACTAAGAAATGTTGAGTACGCTCGAGAAATTCAGGAGATATGGTGAAACAGTAATTGAGTTCATAGGTCGAGGCAGGTCCTAACTAGAAATAGAATGCACCTTGATATAGGCATGTGTTATGAACTTGCTTAGGAAAAAGGTGTTTTCCAGATATGGCATTTGGAGGAGATTTAACTCTAGTTATTGACTTAATTTTTAGTTTCATATGTCTACTAATACGCATCCTAGGAATTGTGAGCCATTGGCTCTGATTTAGTTGTTTTGAATCTTATCTTTGGTGATATAAAAAAAAAAAAAAAAAAGTTGGAGCAATAGTAGGTATATCTTGGTACTCTCGAAAACATGAGTTGATCTTTAAAAGAGACAAAATCAACATGAGGATGTGGTAAGTTATATATTGGTAAGTAAATGGAAATGTTGTTCTTTCCAAGAGATGTATTATGATTTGAGAAAACATATGAGTGAGTTGTTATAAAAGAAGACGTGAGTTTCCAATTCCACCATGGAAATCTTATTTGGGTTGTAAGATAGTAGGCTAAGCTACTAAAGTTATGCTAGGTATTGCTAAAGACCCGGTAAGAATCAAAAGTTGTTCAATAAGGTTTTCAGTTAAGGAAGTAGTGTGGAAAGTAGATCGCCTAAGAAGGAACGAGATTAAATCTATACCAAGAATCGAGGATAAAAGGAAACTTGTTTAACTCAATAGAGAGATTGTTCCTCACGTGAAAACTATATGGAAAACATCGATTAGGTGAGATAGAGCGCTTGGCAGTTCTAGGGTGAGGTGCCACGAATAATGTATGGGTCTAGGTGCTCAGTATAAACGATGGAATGTTGTTTTGTGAACAGTGAATTGAAATAACAACGAGAGTGCTGCGTTGAGACAACTGGTCTGAATGATAGGTAGTGTTTGGAAGAGAGATAGTAATATGCTAGAATATTAGGTTGTCGTAAGAAAAATTGTGTTCTGGATAGACCTAAATTGATGATCTGCGTAACCAACCACAAGAGGTTAAGAGATTATCTCTAAAGTTAATGTGCAATCATAACAGCTGAGGCAGTTCAATGTTATCAATTTCTGTGCAATCATGACAGCTGAGGTAGTTCAATGTTATCAATTTCTGTGCAATCATGGAAGCCAAGTTAAAGTTCAATGCCTGTGTGATCATGGCATATGCCTAGTATAAGAATGGGTTAGGAGAATTATTAGTCAAATAGGTTTTGAGGACTCAATAAGAAGTGATATTGGGTTTTCTAAATAACTTTGGGATTTTTGTAGACGCTGGTATAGAGCTACAACGGGATATTCTAGAAAGTAAGTAAGATGCTTAGTAAGCATGGGTCGCGTTAGGACATAAGTTATGAATGATTGCTAAGGATTAGAAATGATATTTAGGACATTTCAATTGGGAGTCATTAGCAATAGTAGTGATTCAATTATCACGGACCAAATTTCGAGGATGAAATTTATTAAAGGGAGGGAGAATGTAATACCTGGGAATGATTTGAGGTCATAAATAATATTTAATGAAGGGCATAAATGGAATTTTTTGAAAAATAAGGCTATAGGGTACACTATCGCAGCTTTGGATGACCGAATTAGTCGGAGGGAGTACCCTGGACCTTAGATAGCCAAGGAAAATGGTGTAGCATCGACGAGTAATACGAGTTATGATTTTTAGTGGTAAAAGAAATTAGATCGGGAATAGTTTTCGGTACAGCTGTTGATCGGGCTGAGAAAATCGAATCGACGTAGGGATCATCCGAAAATTTAACAGAGCGCGTCAAGGACTAAAATTTTATGTATAAAACAACCCTTAAGTGATTTTGGGTTGAATCGAACGGATTTAAGGTCAAAACAATCAATCAGGCCTAAGTGTAATTTTTTAAATTTACTCGAGGGAGGTCAAAATGGTAATTTTTCAAGAATTTCGAGGGTCAAATGAGATGTACAAAGCTTGTGGGCCTTAGTGATATAGTTGGATTTATCAGGGGTGTTATGGAGAGGGCAGAAATGTCATTTGAAGAAAACTGGGGGCCAAAGTGTAAAAAAAAAGAAAAATGGTGGTGTGAACGTAAGGAAGAATTTCGGCCGCTGCCTTCCACCGCACATGGAGGTGTCGCCGGCGATGGGATGGCCGAGGAAGGACTTGGGGGAGGTGCTATACGGCGTGGGGTTTCTTGTAAGCCAAGTTGTAGCCAGTGATTGGCCAGATCTTGGCCTAATTTTTGCTATAAATAGCAAGGGTTTCGGCCGAAACTTGGCAAGAAAATCGAGCGCCATTTTGGATGTTTTTGAAGGATTGGTTAAGGGGCTATTGGTGCTTGCATCAAGGGGAAGATTTTGGGATATTTTGGGAGCATTTTCATCAGGTATAGAGGCCGATTGAAGCTCGGCCGAGAACGGGTGGCGGTCCACCTTGCCGGACTTGCAACTCGACTTTTGGGGTGTTTTCCGGTGAGTTTTCGAGCTCCAACCAGTTCCAACATGATCGACTTCGAGTGGGCTTCAAGGGGGTGCCTTCAGATCAGTCATTGGAGATGTCGGTGGTGGCCGAAAAATTGGGGAAGAAGGTGGCACGTGAGGGTGCGTGACGAAGGGCAATTCGATAATTTCAATTCCAGAATTTTTATTTAATTATTTTAGAATTTTCTGTGTTGAAATATTTTGGAAAATATTTGAGGAGATAATTATTTTGGAATTATCGAGGTGAAAATTGGGAGAAAACAAAGAAAATTATGAAAAAATTGAGGAAAATAGATTTTAATGTTGTTTAGGAAGTATCTCGGCTTGAGGTTGAGTACAAGTTCAAGTATTTGGTGATTTGGCATGCAAATCGAGGCTGTGCATGAGGATCGAGGCGATCCGAATATGTTCGAGATGAATGGCCTGACTCTAGTTTTACCCTTGTTTTGGATATGTCTTGGTGTGAATGTAGTGAGTTCAGGTGAACAAGTGACACGGTAGGGCACTCGAGACCAGAACTTGGGATGCTATGCTTATGCATTTTATTCATGTATATATGGCATCATTTACATATTAATCATGTGGTATATCGCATCAACTGTTTTTACATGCAAAAGAGTCAGTGCATGGCGTGTGATTTTCATATCATTGGGGCATTGATTTTCATGTCGTTATTGGGTCCGTATGGGACGGGATGGGGTCTTCTTGAGAATCGAACAAGGATAATCCTGGTGAACGAGTGACACGGTGGGACACTCGAGAGATTGAGTATGTCGCGGCAAGGTCAACCCCATCGGTGTGTGGAATGGATTTTCCACTGGAGGTTGAGTATGTCAGGGAGATTTCTCAAGTTAGACATGTTTGCATTTGTCGTTTTGTCTGTGTATGCCATGCTCGTATGTTTGTTCATGCATTATGTAAACTGTTTCATGCCGTCACTTAGATGTTTTGTCATCTAACCTGGGTTATGCTCCCGGAACATTCAATGTTCCAGTCAGGGACTGCTGCGAGGGCTAGGACATGGTCGGCTGAAGGTCAACGGTGCTTAGATTGATAGTCGTTGTAAACTTTGGGGTTTTTGGTATGTATTCCAGCGTGTGTATAAGTAGTTGTATGATAACATTGTTATCATTTGGTTATCTGTATTACGTATTTCGTTATGAAAATGCTATGTAAGAATCATATTGTTTGTTGTTAATGTATCCGCTACATTATGATATCTCTCGTTTCGTTGTTAAGATTATTGATCTTGTTAAGTTAAACGGGTAAGACTGGGGTTTTCGGGATCTTATGTTTGCATGTGAAGGTTGTTCATGAAGCATAGCGCGTGATGATGTTAATAAAAAAAAAAAGATTCCCGAAAATACCCTTATAGTGACACGCCCGGCTAGGCGGGGTGTTACAAGGAGAGCCTGGCCTTCGTGATCAACGAGTCCAAGAAATATCGGAATAAGGCAGAGGGAATGGAGGACCGGGTGAGGAAGGTTGAGAGAGCCAAGGTTTAGGCTGAGGACGAGCTGGCTCGCTAGAAGTGGATGCATGAATTAGCCTTCTCGGAGGCCACTTCGAAGTTAAATAATGCTGAGGCGGAGCCAGCTACAATGCGAGGAGATTTGGAGCAGGCCCGGCAGTGAGCTGAAGCGGCAGAAAAAAGAAATCAAGCAACTAAAGATCGACATCGAGGTTCGGATCGTGAGGGAGTGCGAGGAGGTCGAGTTCGAGATCTGTAGCGCATTTGTCTTCACTCTATGGAAAATGCACCCAGATCTCAACTTTTCCTACTTTGGCGAGGAAGCAGTGGAGTCAGTGAAGCAATTTGCCACTGATGCCGCGAGCTCCAGAGTTATAACTGTTGAGCCCAAACCCGATCAAGTCGTGGTCGATCTCTCCGCTGAAGAAGCCGACAATTTGACTCCTCAAGATGCGGATACTCCAAGCCTAGCTTGTCCAGGCCATTAGGATTTTTTCTTTTTCCTATTTTACTCTTGTACTTGGATTTAAACATCAATACACTTTTCTCCTTCAATGGAATTTCTTTGCTTATTCATTCTTTGCTGCGAGCTAGAAGCCGGACACAAAGGCAAAGTTAAATTCAAATAATTTAAGAACATTTTTAGCTCACAACTGATAAATCTTAAAACCATACAACTTCAGATAATATGTTAATTAGTTCGAGCCGTATGTCCAGTAGGTTATGATCTAAGCTAACATACGATAGCTCGATGATCGTTAAATTAATTCACATTTTGCTGTCAAGTTATACGTCCAAGTACAGCATAATTTGATCCCAGCTAACGTATCATGACTTTTAAGGGCTTTAGCGAGGTCAAGATGAACACTCAGGTAGGTCGCAATCCATGACTTTTGTCAAGATAAGAGGACCCCAGCTAGTGAACCATGACTTATAAGTTTTTAACCGAGGTGATGGCTCAAGAGATCCCAAACCATGACATTCTAGTCAAGATGAATGGGCTCCAGTTCATCGATCATGACCTAGGGCAAAGACTAAGATGAATGCTCAGATAAGCCGCAAACTATGGCACATCGGCCAAGTTGAATGGGCCCCATCTCGTAAACCATAGTCTTTTAACCCCAAATTAAAATTATTTCTTGCCACTCAACATTTAACAAAAAAGTGGGAATAATAAGTGTTGATAGCAATGATAATGAATTCAATTTGTTAATGGAGTGATATCAGCATAAGTAGAACATCTGCCAAACATTATCTGCCAAGTGATATGCTCTGTTACCCAGGTTCTCCTTGATAATGTAAGGGCCTTCCTAGTTTGGTACTAGTGCTTCATCGCTGGCCTTCCGATCTCCGAGAAGAATAAGGCATAGCACGAGGTCACCGACACTATAGCACCGGACTAGGACTTTTCGATTATAATATCTCGCCATTTGCTGTTGATAGATAGCCACCCTTATGTGAGCTAACTCTCTCGCTTCATCGAGTAGATCAAGATTCGCAGCCAACAATTGGTCATTGTCTTCGAGGTTGAAGGTGGCTCTTGATTGACTGATCACCTCATTCTCTGCAGGGATCATCTCCTCAGATCCATAGACCATAGAGAATGGAGTTTCTCCCGTTGTGGTTCGAGCTGTTGTTCGATAGGATTAAAGCACCGTTTGCAGTTCGTCCGCCCAAGCCCCATTTTTGTCTTCGAGTTTCGTTTTGAGAATTTGCTTGATTATTTTGTTGACAGCTTCTACTTTACCATTAGCTTGAGGATGATCTACTACCGAAAAAATCTTCTGAATCCCCAGCAATTCGCAGAACTGGATGAACTGCTCACTGGTGAACTGGGTCCCATTATCCATAATTATTTGTTGGGGAACTCCAAACCTGTAAATGATATTATTCCAAACAAACCTCTCTACTTTTGTTATAGATATTTGGGTGAGCTCCTTCGCTTATGCTCATTTTAAGAAGTAATCAACTGCTACTATGACGTGCTTGCATCCATCGCGAGCTATTGGGAGTGGGCCAATTAGATCCATGCCCCAAATAGCGAAGGGCCACAGGCTGTTCATCCGTTGCAGATATGCTGGTGGAGCTCTTGAGATCTTTGAGAACCTTTGGCACGTGTCACATATCTTCACTAGGTTCATAGCATCCTTCTTCATCGTGGGCCAATAGAATCCTTGGCGAAGTGTCTTTTGAGCCAAGGATAACCCCCCGGTATGATTTCCACAGTGACTCGCATGGATTTCCTTGAGTACCGTCTGGCAATGGGGATCATCGAGGCATCTTAGCAACGGGGTAGTGAACCCCCTTTTGTAGAGCATATCGTCATGAATGCAGTATCTGGCTGCCCGAGCTTACACATGATGCTTCTCTATTCTATCATCTGGTAACTTCCCCTCTTATAGATAGTCAATAATGGGCTTCATCCATAAATCTGGGGCCAGCTTTATTGCTAGAACCTCGCCATGATTCTTCGTGATCGGTGTTGCCAAGAACTCTATCAGAATAGCTTCCAAGGAATCCGCATCGCAAGTTAATGCCAGGCGAGCTAAGGCGTCGACATGTGAATTTTGGTTCCTTGGTACCTGGTTCACCTCACACCTTTCAAAGGTGCCCATTAAGTCCCGAACTTTCTGGAGGTAGGCCACCATCTTCAAACCTTTTTCCTGATATTCACCTCATATTTGACATACCATGAGTTAAGAATCACTGAAGACCATTAATCGTTCTACCTTTACTTCCCTTGCCAGTCGTAGCCCTACCAACAGTGCCTTGTACTCTGCTTCATTGTTGGTCGTCTTAAACCCAAACCTCAAAGCGTATGGAATCTTGTGCCGCTCTGGGCTTATTACGAGCACCCCAGCTCCATGCTCGCTAAAAGACCCATCCACATATAACTCCTAGATTGGACTCTCTAAAGACTCAGATTCCTCTTCTGCTGGCCTTGTAAACTCGGCGATAAAATCTGTTAACACCTGCCCTTTTATGGTCGACCTTGGTTTATACTCTATATCAAACTGAGCGAGCTTGATGGCCTACTTGAGTAACCAGCATAATGAGTCGGGCTTCTCTAGGATTTGTTTTTGCAGATATTTTGTCAGTACATCAATCCGATGGTCTTGGAAGTAAGGTCACAACTTCCTTGATGCCATCACCAGGCAGTAGGTGAGCTTCTCCATTGGGGTATATCTGGTTTCTGCATCCAACAATCTGTGGCTCACATAATATACCGGGTACTATACTTTGTCTTTTTTTTGCACTAGCGAGGCACTGATAACGCATTGAGACACTCCCAAGTAGGTGATCAACTTCTCCCATTCTTTTGGCTTGGACATAAGTAGGGCCCGCCCCATGTATTCTTTCAACTGCTGAAAGGAGACCTCGCATTCTTTCATCCACTGGAAGTTTTTGGCCTATTTTAACATGTTAAAGAATGGAATGCACTTATCGGAGGCCTTGGAAACAACTTGTGGAGGGCAGTGATCTGGCCGTTAAGGCTTTGCACTTCTTTAATCTTAGTTGGCGACCTTATGTCAAGTAGAGCTCATATCTTTTCTGGATTCGCCTCAATCCCCCTTTTGTTCACCATGAAACCCAAAAACTTCCTAGAAGCTACGCCAAATGTGCACTTGAGTGAATTTAGCTTCATCTGATATTTCCTCAAGATCTGGAACATTTCTTCCAGATCACGAACATGGTTATCAACTTGCTGGGACTTCACCAGCATATCATCCACATAGACTTGCATGGTCCTCCCAATTAGGTCCTTGAACATCTTGTTAACCAGGCACTGGTAGGTCGCTCCAGCATTCTTCAGCCTAAAAGACATCACCTTATAGAAGTATAACCCTCGATCTATGACAAATGAGGTGTGCTCCTCGTCTTCAGGTTTCATGGGAATTTGGTTGTACCCTGAGTAAGCGTCCATGAAACTAAGAAGTTGGTGATAAGCTATTGCATCCATGAGCTGGTCTATTCTGGGTAGGGGAAAACTATCTTTTGGGCATGCTTTATTCAAATCGGTGAAGTCCACATAAGTTCTCCACCTCCCGTTCTTCTTTTTACCAGAACATGATTAGCTCCCTAGATCAAGTAATGCGCTTCTCTGCTGAACCTATTTGTTAGCAATTTGTCCATTTCTTCTTTTAGAGCTCTATAACGCTCTGCGGTCATAGGCCTTCTCTTTTGATGGACTGGCTTGCAATCGGGATCAATGTTGAGTCGGTGTATCATCACATCTGGATCTCTCCCCACCATATCTTCATGATTCCAGGCAAAGACATCTAGGTTCGTTTTAAGAAAGTCAGCCAATTGAGCCTTTATTTCATAACCAAGGTCCTTACCTAGCTTGAGATGCCTCTCGGCATCCGTGATGCTAACCACAACATCTTCCAGCTCACCTATAGGGCCTGCAGCTCTATCGCAATCCACCTCGCATGGATCCAGGTCATGACTGACTCCTTTCTCACTCACACCTCGCGAGTTATCTTATGAGACAATGTTGACTTTCTTACCTTCAAATCCCATTTTCAACGCCTTTTCGTAATAGCGTCTCGTTGAATATTGCTCTTCTCTCATGCATCCAATCCTATTTGGAGTTGGGAATTTAGCGATCAACGCTATGGTCGAAATGACCAGGTTCAAGTCATTCATAGTGGGTCTCCCATGACGACGTTATACGCAAAGGGGCAGTCGATGATTAAGAAGCCTGTCATTACAGTGACCTGACGATCTGAGTCCCCAATTGTAAGTGGGAGCCTGATGTGTCCTGTGGGGATCACCGCGTCTCTAGTAAATCCATAAAGTAGCTCTGGGGATGCCCCTAGTTGGTTCGACTCCAGGCCCATTTGATCGAAGCAGCCTCTATACATGATATTCACTGAGCCGCCAGTATCAATCATAATCCTCTGCACTTCAGCTTTTTCGATTTGAGCCCGAACCACCAAGGCGTCTTTGTGGGGCCAATGCACCTCTCTTGTATCTTCTTCTGAAAAGACGATGTCACTGGGGTTGTTCTGGCTTTCTTTGGCAGCATTCCCAGTTCATTATACCTGGTGAGTAGGAGGCGACTGGCCTCCTGTAAATAACGTTCGTGTGACCTATTAAAGGTCCCTGCAATATTAGGCCAACCGTGAATGGTGAAGATAGTTCTTACCCTAGGTGCTCGGTCCTGCTCAAGAGCTTGGCGAGGTTCTAGTTAGACTGGATGTTGGGGCTGTTAATCCCTTAGCCCCACCACATAATCACGCAAGCGACCTTTCCTGATCAGTTCTTCAATCGTATCCTTCAATGCCCAACACTTAAAGGTGTTGTGTCTTGCCTCGTTGTGGTAAGCGCATAATTTATCCTTGTTCTTGTACCTATTGGGGGTTCGTATAGGACTAGGCCTCCCAAAATTTTCCTTTCCTTTCTCTGCAGCGAAGATCCTATCTCGCATGTCTGACAGGGCACTGTAGTGTTCATAGCGACCTTGGTGTGGAGGTCGCTCATTTCTTTGCTCATTCCTTACCTTTTAAGCGACCTGATCATTAAAATTTCGGCCTTGGCCTCCTCTATCATTGTCGTCGTTGCCTCGCTTCTTGCTATGGTTATTGCTCCCGTCTATCTCCTTCTAGTTGCTAGGTTTTTTTAAGCCAAAAGTTTCTTCCCACTTGATCTCTTTTGCGGCTAGCTCATAGAACTCGCCTAGGTCTTATATAGGGGACTTATAAATGCTTTCATAGAGCTTCTCGTCTTTGCGAATTCCTACAGATATCGCAGTCAGAATGCTCTCGTCTAAGGGGCTCTCGACGTTATTGACCTCATGCCTGAACCTCTCTATATATTCCTTTAAAGATTCACTAGATCGCTAGAAAACTGTAGCGAGGTGACATGTTGGAGCAAGCTGCTTCCTCAGCGACCTGTATTGGTTGATGAACCTTCTCTAGCATTCTTCCCAGCTACAAATACAGCGGGGAGGAAGGCTTCATAACCATATCCTCGGTATATACCCTAAGGTCGCAGGAATGCCTGGCTTTTGGCTAGTGAGCTTGAAGTCTGCAAGTCCATTTGGACGTTAAAAGCATCTAGATGGTCATAAGGGTCACCATCTCCATTATACTGAGGGATGTTTGAGACCTTAAATCTGCGAGGTAGAGGCTCCTATTCTACTTCTCTTGAAAATGGGGTCCTTTCATCGCGCTCCCCTTTCCGATCACGAGCTCCATGTTGCGCCTCCAATTGTCGGACCCTTTGCAATAACTCCTCCATAGTTGGATTCTAGTCCAGAGATCATCCGAAGGGAGACCACCTTTCCTATCTGCTACCTAGATCTGGTGAATAGCCAGCTCTGGGCTAATGTCATCTCTGTAATGACCTGTTAGAGGGCCCAGTAGTTAATTAGAATTATTTGATTAACTAGTGAAGTATTTAATTAAGAGAAGTTGCCATTTAATTTTAATGTGGCAATTTAGAATATTTTTAATTGAGAAAATAACTTTTAAATAGCATTTAAAGAGCATTTAATTCTACTTATTTATTGTGAAAATTAAATGCTAGGACATGAAGGTCATTTAGAAATTTTTTGTTAGAATTTAATTATTAATTAAAGTTATTGTGATTAAGGGATTAAGAATCCATATGAAAGGAGGATTGAGATATCCATACGTGAATAGGATTGGGATTGAGAAGTATCCTAGTTGAATTAGGAGATGGAGAGAAGGCTTTTAGGGTTGTTCTCTTTCTCTCTCTCTATATATATATATATATAATCCCATAGCCATATTTTCTCCACGCCGCAAGAACAGAGAGCAAGAGCCAATAGTGAGTTCAAGTCTTTGCTTCAGAGATTTCTGGTTGCAGTCGTTCGAGTCGATCAGAGCTAGCACAAGGCAAGTATCCTCTCTGTAATTCCTTTCATTACAGATCCATGTTAGTCTCATTGAGTTTCAGATTATACAGTGCATGTATTTATATATATGCAATTATAGTGAGTTATATCAGTTCATGCATGAATTCTTTACAGCGATTCAAATAAATATCAATGTTGAGTCACCCCTATAATTGTTTTAGATCAATTGGGACTTGTTTTCCCAAGATTTTATTCGGAATGGTGTAGTTTTAATTAATTTTGAATCAAGTTTCAATCTCTGTGAGCGTTCGTCTCTGGGTTTAAAAGTTGCACACATTTGGATAGGTTCCCTCATATCTAGATGAGTTTTTCAGAGTATGTGAGTGACATCCGGATAGGCTAGGGGCTATCCGGATGTGTCAGAAAGATTTATGTGAGTGACATTTGGATGGTTCTTATTCATATCCGGATGGTCTCAGTGATATCCGGATTCTTTGTTCTCATATCCAGATGTGCCAGTATTTATTTTATAAGTGATATCCGAATACCTTGAGTTGTATCCGAATGTGTTCAGAGTGATATCCGGATGCCTTTCTCATACATCTGGATGTGTCGAGTTGATATTCGGATATCTTGTTTCATATCCAGATGCCCTCTCAGAAGTTGAAATTTTTATATCCGAATAAGCTCCAGTAATATCCGAATGCCTCAGTGAGATATCCGGATGTCCGGAATCCTATCCGGGTGTCCTAGCTTATATCCGAATAGCTCGTTCTTTGTGCTTCCTGTGTATTCGAATGACTTGTTTCATATCCAGATGTCTCTACTCATATCTGGATGTCCTTAAGCATATCTGGATGGTCTTTCCAGAATATTAAATATGCCTTCCAGTGAGTTCTAATTCAAGTTTCAATCAATTAATGTATTCAAAACCTTCCAACATTGAATTCATATGCTAAAATATGACAAGTTAAACATGCCCATACCATAATTTATAATTCATAGAATCTTCATATTCCAATATGTTAGATCAGATTGCATGATTAGTATTTGATATGACATGATCAGCATTATTTCGTGAGATTATGTGCATACATCTTGGTATGAGCATTGAGCATGACTTTATATGGAGTACTACATATCGTGTGCTAGCATGTATATGAGCATTGAATTATGCGCGCCAGGCAGCTAGTCCGCAGGGATCCCACCAGTTTCAGTGTCAGTTCAGTTTGTTTGTCGCTCACCTGATGTCGACCAGGGAGCTAAGGGCATATTGCCCAAAATATGTGTTAGTGTAGGTGCTCTAGACCCAATCAGATTGGGCATGTTGTACACTGACAATTGTAATCATGTTTATTATTTGAATAAGGAATTGTTCAAATTCACAAAAAGTCATTCTATTAGTTTCTTGTTATTAATGTAATAACCAAATGAAACTAGATAGAAGTCCATATGATGTATACTGTGATTAATCTATAAAGATGTGAGATAATGCATCACAGTTTCTAGACATCATTAAACGTCCCAAGTCGTAGCAATGTCAAGAATGGACATTGACAATTGCGGTAAGACTTGTATGTGCTATGTTTTTGCTATGTGATAGCAATGGGGGTCTCACACCCGTAGGCATGGGGTTGTTTAGACAAGTACATAGGTGACAAATGTTGGAGAACGTGTCACTGGACATGACTCGCCATGAAAATCCATTTTGGTTATATGTTGATGGAATTCTCATACGAGGTGGGTTTAACTAATCCTTGGACCTGAGGTTGTCACGGTCATCTCATAAGAAGACCGGTATGCTTTGACATTATTTCGACGGGCCTAGATAAAGGCTGCACGTGGGCGATCGCTGGGTATATCGTGAGGCTTATGGAGATGGGTGTATAACCAAGATGGAGCTCGTCTATCTCTTGATTGAGGATGATGTATCTAAGGCCACTTCGGTGGATATTCACTTTAAATCCATGGCCATGGTTAAAGAGATAAATAAGGAGTTATTGATTTACTTTTTAATTAAGTGAAGATATCCAGAAGACTGAAGAAAACTCATGTGATCGTTATCAAGCAACACATCACCATACTTGAGATCACATAATAAATAATAAATATTATATTTTGGCTAAATTAGATTTGGGTCAAATATTAAATAATAAATATTCTATTTGGGCTAAATTAGATTTGGGCCAAATATTAAATATTAAATATTTGGGCTTGAATTAGATTTGGGCCAAATATTTTATAAATGGATTTTGGCCACTTTAATTTCTAGTTGGACTAGGATTAACGGGCTAGCCTAATCCATGTCCATTAGGGTTTGGGAAACCCTAGGAGGTTGCTTCTCTATAAATAGCCCTTTATGGGATGCCCAAATTAAGCCTTTTATTTTGTTGGTTTTCAAGAGTCGAAAATTGATTCTTTTCTCGTCCATTCATAAGTCTTGTTAGGAGAAGGAGCTAGCACTCTCATTCTGCTCTCCTCGCCAACAGAAGCACGCCGCGTATCACGAGTTAGAGGCTGAACACTGGGACGGCACGAATCCGTGAACGACTCGATAATCTAAAGGTTAGATTTATTTATTTGTATGTGAATGATTTAATTTCGATGTTGATCCAATCGTCGGGATCGGGGTAAGGTTCAAAATTTTTAAACTACGCTGCTTACCCCGTAGCGATCTTGCTTTACTTTCAATGGTATCAGAGCCATCGTCGAAATATTTCAATTCCTTACATACGGATTCGGTTATGTTGTTATTTGTGAAATAATTAAATAATTGTTGCATTTGTATTTTTTGGATTGCAAAACATTTTTGGATGAAGGGCAAAAGATCGTGTATGACACGAAAAAGGGCGAAATAGGGTTCGAGGTGCATACGGATGCACTGGGGCATCGAAAGACGCGGCCAAGAGGGGCCCACGCGGGCTGGGCACGGCCTAGACGTGCGCAGGGCCCGGCCAGCGCGGTCGCCCGCACTGGGGCGCTGCTAGGAGCGGCCGCATACTCATTGGCGCAGCCAGGCAGGCCCGCACATGCACGGGGGCGCGACCTGGGTGCGGCTCCCTAGTGTGACCCGCAGATAACCCGCGACCCACACGCGGGCCGGCTGACCCGCGTGGGCCGTGACCACTTCTGCCAGGCTCACCCAGCACGCGCCAGACGCGGCTCAAGGGCGCCAGGAGTGCCCTATGCGGCCCCAGCCACGCCTCTTGGCCTTTTGGGATGCCCAGCCGCCTCCCGGCCCCTCCCGCTCCCTCGGGCTTCGATTTGACCCTTTCTTGGGATCCATATGAAGCACCCAGGTAGACCCTTCAGTGGATCAGTATGTTCCATACCCTCAGGTGGGGCTCGGCTAAATTGTTTGGCTACTTTTATTATTTTTATTTGCTCCACGAATGTATGACACCTATGGGCCGTGATTAAAAGTAGGTCGGGGCCGTTAATTGGGTTATTTATTAATTATTGGGCTACTAGTGTATGTTTGACATGCATTAGTTGATCGAATGCTTGTTGAGCCTTGTTAGTTAGACTAATGGATGGAGCCCAAGCCCAACACAATTAAAACAATTTTGTTTTTCCAAAATTATACAAATTTTCAATTTATTGAAAGCGTTTGATTAAGATTGAAATTGATGCGATAATTAATTAACATAATTGTGAATGTATCAATTAGATTGATTGCGTGGGTCTATGGTATGGATCGAGTCGACCATTTATTTTATGTTGGGAATGAATGCTTGTAAAATTTGGTTTTTGAAATAAGGCCTGCGTGTCCTGCCTCTCTTATACTCTGATGTACATTCTATTCTCATCTCACTCCCCCCGAATGTAACTCGGGATTTTTGATTCTATGTAATGTATGTAGAATAGAATAGAGTAGTGATAATTGTAGTTTGTATGAAGAGCAAGAGATGGAGCCAAATTGAAGACAGGATTCGAAAACCAACGAAGGATTGGAGAATGTGCTTGAGAAGCAAGATGTGATTCTTCTCCTAGGTTTGACCCACTAGTTTCTCCTCTATGGCTCGAGGGGGCTAGCCGTAGTTATCCATACCATACATCAGTTTGAGTCATTTATTATGCATGATTAATTTGATTAATTGCATGCGATGAGACCTAAATAAATAAATAATAAATCCCTCATTAATATTAAGCCAACTTGCCTTCCATCATTATGAAGCATTAGGTTTCTAGCTGGCACTTGATTTGTTGAGTCAGTCAAGGTCATGTGTCACCTACGATTCCTATGTTTCATGGGCCATGAGATGTCCCTGAATGATGGGTCCGACTTAACTAGAAAGGCGGGGTTTGTTGAGTCACTCAAGGCCTTACTGAGTATAGAGGCAAAGATTGGGAGTCACATAAGATGTGCTTGACAAGGAGTTGTCAACCCAATGAATCTAGGAGTTGCGTGGAGATGCAATTGGTAGCAAGTACCTACCTAATCAATCCTAGCACAATTTGTTGAGTCACTCAAGGTTGTGCGAGAGGAGATGGGATCCTAGCCCATTAGGAAATCTTCCAACGGGATTTCTCGAGTTATGTCTTAAGGGTGGCGAACTCTTAGAAAATAGTGGGAGCAATCATAAAATGTTACTTCTTGCAATTTATGATTTCGCAATTCAATATGATTATAATAATATCTCTATTCGGTTGTTGATCCAGAATGTCTGGAAACATGTCGATAAGATCAATACTCGAGGGCAATCATACCTTCAACGGGACTAATTTCTATGATTGAGAGATCATCTTGAGGACAGTCCTCACACATGATAAGATTCTCTATGTGATAGAGAGATCTCATCTTGTGAAGCCACCAGTTAAGGAAATAGTAGCACATTCAACATGGACGATGCACAAGGGTGATATGATCATCGCTTGGTATATCGTCTTAGCTGCCATGACCCCGAAACATAGGTCACAACATAAGAGTTATGATGCCTATGAGATCATGGCTAGGCCCAAGGATTGTCTATTGAGAAACATGTCATGGATGCCGAAACTTATCCTAGATTTGATGCTACAGTCCCTCCCTAAAAGTTATGGATAAGACTCTTGGAGAGTGGTTGTCCATACTAAGGGAGACCGAGCCTAAAATTGATTATAGGCCAAGGGAAGTGTTCTCTTAGTTGAAGGGCCCAAGGCGTACAGGGGCAAGCCCAAGAGTAAGAAAGCCAAAAGGAAGAAGAGTTCTTCCATAGCGCAATCTGGAAGAGTTCAGAAGACCAAAACCCAAAAAGGGCAAGGAGGATGCGGTCTATCTCCACTATGATAAACCGAGAAGTATAAAGTAAGAAGAGTTCAACTCAGGGCACTTCAAGTATTATGTTATTGGAATTAATCTATCTACTTCTGATTAGTCCCCATGAGCATTAGATACTGGATCTAGTGCTCATATTTACACTTTCGTGTATGGGTTTAGGAGTACGAGGAGATTAATAATGGGAAAAGTGTACCTACACATGAGAAATGGATCAAGAGTTGTTCCATTAGTTGTAGGGACATATTTATTGACATTGCCCACAAGGCTTGTATTGGAATTACATAACTGTTACTACAATCCTAGTTTGACTAGGAATATAATTTCTAATTCTTGTTTGACAAGGATGGATATTCATTTTTATTTAAGAACAATGGTTGTTTATTTTATAAAAATGAGTTATTTTATGGTAAAGCAACAGTACGTAACGGTTTGTATGTCCTTAATGTTGATACTCCTATCAGTAACATAAATATTAAGCGACTTAAATCAGATGATTTGAATAGCACTTATTTATGGCATTATCGCCTTGGCCATATAAATGAAACTCGCACATCCAACTTGTATAGAGCTGGATATCTTAGCACATTTGATTATGAATCATATGGTGCTTGCGAATCTTGTTTACTTGGCAAAATGACTAAGTCTCTTTTTAAAGTAAAGGGAGGCTATATAAGTGCTAGGGTTTGTGCACATTGAAGTGTGTGGACCCATGTCCACCCAAGTTAGAGGTGGATATGTCTACTTCATAACCTTTACTGATGATAGATCATGTTTTGGTTATGTGTATCGTATGAGACACAAATCTGAGGCTTTTGAAAAGTTCAAAATAATTTAGATTTGAAGTAGAGAAACAAACTGAGAAAGGTATCAAAGTACTTCGATCAGATCGAGATAGTGAATACTTGAACAGTGAGTTTCTAAATCATTTGAAGCAAAATGAGATTCTCTCACAATGAACTCCACCTGGAACACCAGAGATGAATGGTGTGTCTAAAAGTAGGGTAGGACCTTGTTGGACATGGTCTGGTCCATGATGAGTCGCACTGAACTCCCTATTTCATTTTGGGGATATGCACTCCTCACTGCGATCTTTGCTTTGAACAGGGTTCCAAATAAGTCAGTTACTCAGACTCCATATGAGATATGGAAAGGAAAGAAGCCAAATTTGTCTTTCCTTAAGATTTGGGGTTGTCAAATTTATGTTAAACGTGTTGACAGTAATAAGCTACAATCCAAATCAATGAGATGTTTGTTTATGGGATATCCAAATGGATATTACTTTTACCACCCATATGAACAAAAAGTGTTTTGTTGCCAAGCATGTGGTATTCCTTGAGAAGAAATTCTTAGATACTGTGGCTAGTGGGAGGAATGTTAAGCTCGAATAGATTCGAGGCGAACCACAAGCAAATACTCCCCTCCAGGAACCCGAGAAAGATCAGACACAAGATGTTGTGTGAACTCCCCAACCATCTACACAAGAACCTCGTAGGTTGATGAGGGTTCGTCGCGAGCAAGAGAAATATGGTTTTCTCATCTCGGCACATGGAGATGTGCTTCTAGCTGAGAACGATGAGCCTACTACCTATGATGAGGCAATGTTTGACATTGACTCTGGGTTATGACAAATGGATGACAAAACAGCTTCCCTTAAAGGAAACCTGGTCGAGGATGTGTATATGACACAGCCTGACAATTTTGTTACTCATAAACATACAAATAAGATTTTCAACTTGCAAAGGTCCATTTATGGACTAAGGCAAGAATCCTGGAGTTAGAATCAATGTTTTGATGAAAAGATCAAAAAGTTTGATTTTTCACAAAAGGAAAGTTGATCTCCGTGTTTACAAGAAGGTTAGTGGGAGCGGCATGGTCCTTTTAGTCCTATATGTGGACAATATATTGCTCATAGGGAATGGTGTTCCCATGATGCAATTACTTAAAATATGGCTTTCAAAATATTTTCTCCATGAAGGATTTGGGAGAAGCAGCCTATATTCTTGGAATAAGGATCTATAGAGATAGATCCAGGAGGTTGCTAGCACTCTCCCATAGCGCGTACATTGACAAGGTGCTAAAGAGGTTTAGCATGGAAGATTCTAGGAGGAGAAGTCTTCCCATGTCACATGGAATACATCTCTCCAAGGCTATGTGTTCGAAGACACAAGATGAGAGAGATAGGATGAGTCAAGCACCATATGCCTTGGCTATTGGCTCGATCATGTATGCCATGTTATGTACGAGGCCTAATATTGCATATACTTTGAACATATGTAGTAGATATCAAGCTGATCCAGGTGAGAAACACTGGATTGCTGTGAAAAACATTCTTAAGTACTTCTGAAGCACTAAATAGATGTTTTTTGCCATATGGAGAATGAGAGCATACCATGAAGGGGTTCATGAATGCCAGTTTTCAATTCGACCATGATGATTTTAAATCACATACAGTCGAAATTCATATTCTGCCTATATGGCTGGGCCATGAGTTGGAAGAGTTCTAACAAGAGATAGTAGCAGATTCAACAACTGAAGTCGAATACATAACAACCTTTGAAGTAGCTTAGAAGGTTGTATGGATCCGTAAGTTCATTGATGAACTTAAAGTGGTGTCCAGCATTGTTGATCCAATAACAATTATTGGGACAATAATGGAGCCATCACGTAAGCGAAGGAACCACGGTCTCATCAACGGACCAAATTTGTATTGCGACATCACCATATGATAATGGAGATTATTAGCTGAGGTGACATATATAGAGAAAGTGTGGATGGATGACAACGTTGTAGATCCCTTGACTAAAGTTCTATCCCAGGAGAAACATAAAAGTCATGTTCGATCATCAGGTATAAGATACATGAGTGATTGGCTCTAGTACAAGTGGGAGAATGTTAGCGTAGGTGTTCTAGACCCAATCAAATTGGGCATGTTATACATTGACAATTGTAATCATGTTTATTATTTGAATAAGGAGTTGTTCAAATTCACAATAAGTCATTCTATTAGTTTCTTGTTATTATTGTAATAACCAAATGAAACTAGATAGAAGTCCATATGATGTATACTGTGATTAATCTATAAAGATGTGAGATGATGCATCACAGTTTCTAGACATCATTAAACGTCCCAAGTCGTAGCAATGTCAAGAATGGACATTGACAATTGCGGTAACACCTGTATGTGCTATGTTTTTGCTATGTAATAGCAATGGGGGTCTCACACCCATAGGCATGGGGATGTCTAAACAAGTACATAGGTGATCAATGTTAGAGAACGTGTCACTGGACATGACTCGCCATGAGAATCCATTTTGGTTATATGTTGATGGAATTCTCATACGAGGTGGGTGTAACTAATCCTTGGACCTGAGGTTGTCACGGTCATCTCATAAGAAGACCGGTATGATTTGACATCGTTTCGATGGGCCTAGATAAAGGCTGCACGTGGGCGATCATTGGGTATATCATGAGGCTTATGGAGATAGGTGTATAACCAAGATGGGACTCGTCTATCCCTTGATAGAGGATGATGTATCTAAGGCACCTTCGATGGATATTCACTTTAAATCCATGGCCATGGTGAAGGAGATCAATAAGGAGTTTTTGATTTACTTTCTAATTAAGTGAAGATATTCGGAAGACCGAAGAAAACTCATGTGATCGTTACCAAGCAACACATCGCCATACTTGAGATCACATAAGATACATTGACGAGAGGATCGAATTACAGGGTAACTATGCTCGTGAAAGGTTATTTACGGATTATGAATCCTTCTGAATAATTGGGTAGGCATGATGCCTTGCTAGAGGCCAATCTTGTCTTATGTCTTTATACTAACACATTGCCAACATATTCGGGAGCCTAATGAGTCATACGCAATAGGCACGGTCCCTAGCTTAAACCAGGAGAGCGGGCGTATGGTTAAGCGGGACACTTTGGCAAGAAGTTGTGTCGTCGTAGGTTCTCACGGGAAAAGAATAAATAGACGTAATGACATCGATATGACGAGAGGTCGTCATAAAGGAAAGAGTTTCTTAAAATAACAATTGATTAAATTAGAAAGAAGTTTCTAATTTAATAATTTAGGCTTAATTTAATACTTGGGCTAAATAAAGTATTTGGGCCAAATATTAAATTAAATTAAATATTTGGGCTAAATTAGATTTGGGTCAAATATTAAATAATAAATACTATATTTGGGCTAAATTAGATTTGGGCCAAATATTAAATATTAAATATTTGGGCTTGAATTAGATTTGGGCCAAATATTTTATAAATGGATTTGGGCCACTTTAATTTCTAGTTGGACTAGGATTAATGGGCTAGCCCAATCCATGTCCATTAGGGTTTAGGAAACCCTAGGAGATTGCTTCTCTATAAATAGCCCTTTATGGGATGCCCAAATTATGCCTTTTATTTTGTTGGTTTTCAAGAGTTGAAAATAGATTCTTTTCCCGTCCATTCATAAGCCTTGTTAGGAGAAGGAGCTAGCACTCCCATTCCACTCTCCTAGCCAACGGACGCGCGCTGCGTATCACGAGTTAGAGGCTGAACATTTGGACGGCTCGAATCCGTGAATGACTCGATAATCTAAAGTTTAGATTTATTTATTTGTATGTGAATGATTTAATTTCGATGTTGATCCAATCGCCTGGATCGGGGTAAGGTTCAAAATTTTTGAACTACACTGCTTGCCCCGTAGCGATCTTGCTTTACTTTCAGTATGTGCTTACAGTTTTTATGTTTGCAGGACTCAGATCAATCAGGTATGTTTTACAATTATGTGAGCTTATGAGCCAAAGTTGCATTCATGCATTTAGTTTACAGTTTATGTGCA
Source organism: Diospyros lotus (assembly GCF_014633365.1). Lineage (NCBI taxonomy): Eukaryota > Viridiplantae > Streptophyta > Magnoliopsida > Ericales > Ebenaceae > Diospyros > Diospyros lotus. The sequence continues at coordinate 18,021,870 of NC_068344.1, forward strand.
TTACATTTTATAAATGTCATTCAGTGATTATTATATCTCTCAGTACAAGTTCAGTAAGTATTTTATTAGTATCGATATTTTTCGATTCAGCTTCAGTTATTCTTTCCAGCTTATTACTTGCTGAGCTTTGTAGCTCACCTTGTACTCTTCACCATTCCAGGTCCTAGCGGGGGAGTAACAGATGTGAGGCCTAGCAGCAGTGTCCAGTAGTCTGTGTACGTGGACCCGCTCAAAACCAAAATGTCTAGGAGTTTATTAGTTGGTGTTTTATCAGTTTAGGTTTATTTTATATTCCAGTTTAGGGATTTTCCCTTAGATGTAGTTTATGGTCATCAATTTCTGTTGACTCGGAGTTTTTCAGTTGATTGAGATATTCTTTATGGTATTAAATTTCAATTTATCAGTTAGTTTTATGTTATTTTCCCATAACACCTCTTCTTGGGCAATTCTAGGAGAAAGGGGTGTTACAGTCTCCTATTCCCTGGCGAGTTACAATGAGTGGTGCATCCTGGGCTCATCCTAGCCGAGTTCTCTCCTGGGCATGAATTCCCACGTCGTCGGCTCCCTTCATGAACCTCATCATGGCAGTCTTCAAAACAATTTGCTCTCGTCCTCGGGTTTATGGGGTGAGCCTCCAGTCCATTTCCCCGAAATCGCTGTTCCTTTGATCTCCTAGACTGTGAGTTCAAGGAATGCGCAGATCCAAACCGCCATGATATTCCTCTACCTTTCCTTTCATCTGGGATGAGTCCCTCATCTCGAGGTTGTGAGATGCCTCCAGGTGGTGCAATCTCCATCCGATTTTGTACGACCTGGACTTACGTTTGGGCTAACATCCTAACGGCATCCGCGAGCTGCATGACTATATTCTCCAATGCCTTTTGACGTTGCTTCCAGGTTTGAACTACCTCTGTTCCTAGAACAGGGTTCACCAACTGACAAGGAACCCACGAGGGGATCCCTGAGATTGTTCTAGTCAATGAGGGAACGGAGACGGCTGCAGTGGTTATGACCGCATCCCCTATAGGCGGAATTTTTTACGGTCAATCAGCATGATCTTCGGGTTGACTTGTCGCCACTTCTGAACTTCTTGTATGTCTCCCCTTGGCCATTGACGCTGATCAGAACACCTCTTCCTCTAGCGCTAAAATGTCGACTTTCAAAAATAATCGACTGTGATTCGAAGGCCCGTACTGATCTAGTAATCATGAATATGAGAGGAAGGGAACAAGCAACGAACAATACGCAAGAGTTTTTACGTGGTTTAGCCAGAATGATGCCTAGTCCACGGCTATTCTCTGATCATTTTTGCAGAGTCACAGCATGTATTTTTTTATCATACCCGTACAATGGTTTTTAATCCCTTATTTATAGTGTGGGATGTAAATAATTTACACAAAGTGAAAAGTGGCAGGGTCACCTTTGGGGGACAAATTGCCCTTATTATCTCCATAAAACAGGGAGTAAAAGTTTCGCATTATGTGGGGTTTGGCTTTCCACGGATAAGGACAGATAGACATTAGGTTCGGTTATTCTGCTTCGTGGTCTTATCCGCGAACTGATTGGGTTGACTAGCGAGCTAAAGTCATTGTCAAGAGCTCGCTTGCTATTGGGAATTAGTGTAAAAGATGTGAACTTTAAAATATCTTGGATTTCAAACTCAAATCAAATGAAGCTTTGGATTCCAAACTCCATTAAATTCAATTAAGGGACACATGGCACCATTTGGATGGAAACACATGGATAGAAATGATTATATGAAAACACATGGATAGAAATGTAATTATGGACACATGGCACCATTTGGATGGAAACACATAGATAAAAATGATTATATGGACACATGGCACCATTCGGATTGAAAAACATGGAAGTAATGATGATCTTGAGACACTTGAAACAAAGTGATTGGGACACATGGAAAGGAAATTATGAGGCACAAATCTCAAGGCTAAGTGGCCAAATCATGTGGTGACACATGGCAAAGGGATAGAAGAAGTAATGATAGGTCATAATTAGGGGCAACATGTGGCGAAACGGGATTCGCCGAACATCTCTATAAATAAGGCCAATGGGGTAAGATCTTGGCCATTACAAAAGGAGATAAAGGGAGGTTATTTTGAGAGGCTTCTAAGTGAGGTTATGTTCTTAAAATAGAAAGAGAGGTTATGCAAAAAAATAGGAGTGATTTGGTGGAGGAACGAACGAGATACAAAGGTTCGACGGAAAATCGCACCTTGTCGGAGTTTGGTCCAAAACAGTCATAAATCAATTATGTAAGTCTTTTTTTTTTTTTTTTGTCATAATCTTGTAGATCATTTAAAAATGAAGCTATAGAAAAAAACGGGGGTCGAATCGGAGTTAAAACGGCTGAGTTATGGCCGAAATACGAAGGAGATCGAAAGCTGTCCGAAAATAAGGGGCGACGCATGAGCTTCATGCTCCGGGAGGGGCTACACGTGGGGCCCCTTCTGGGGGAGCGTGAGGGGGAGTCCAGCCTCTTTTTTCCTTAAAATTTTTTACCAATGACGCTTACTTTTATACCCACACTTCTGTATAAAAATATTTGGCATTTACCTTACGAAAACTCCTATTTTAGCAGTAAACAGCCTTGGTTTGCGTGTAAACGGTGCACCCGAAAGGTAAACAGCCAAGGTGAGTGGTTTTCGCATGCTTCTTACTTCCTCTTGATCCTCCTTAGTTTTATTTATGGATGGGTTGTGGCTTTCGTCTCATGTTTCCTTTGTTTCAAGGGTATTTTTCCTATTTTTGCACACATCACGTAGTGTGTGGTTATGGTTGTTGATGGGTCATCGTGGGAAATCATGTCTGTCAAATAGGACTGGGTTGTGGCATGCATATCATTATTCCCTTGGTTTACGCATATTCCTTTTACTTTATCTTACATCATGTTGTTTGATGACTGGGGCTTGTTGATGGCTTATCGTGTGTGAACTACCACGGGGGCCTGTGTAAGGGGGCTACCTTGAGCTTGTGTAAGGGGGCCGAGGGCTTCATACATGGCAAGTAAGGAGGATACCTTGTGCCTGTGTAAGGGGGCTGAGAGGTTACATAACATTAAAGTTTTGTCATTATCAAAAAAGGGGAGATTGTTGAACTATGTTTTGATGATGAAATATGATGAAATTATGTAAAATTTTAATGACATTAATGACAAACTGTTAAGCGAGTAAAACCTAGTGTCAATTGAGAAACACATCACTTACTCAAGTAAAATCCATTATTAATCAATTATCTATGTTTGGAAAAGATAGTTTTAAGCAACTTTCAAAACATTACTCAAATAATCAATATTGTTAATTGAGTAAAACAATTTATGGGCTTACAGTTAAGCGAGAAAAGAAATGATTATTTGAATAACAAGAAATCATAGTCTACTAACTCATCAGTTAATCGAGCAAGTCGTGAATGCACAAAGGCTAAAAGGAAATGATAATTGAGTAATTCATATTTTAGTCAAATAATCAAATATTTTAGTTGAGTAATGATTCAATTGAAACATATCAAGTTTCTGTACTTGTACAATTAATCGACTAAGAGGTATCTCATACTCAAGTAATGACATGTTTTAATCGAGTATCAAAAGTGTTTTATCAAGTTACTAATCAGTAGTCAAAATTTTAATTGATTATTGTAATACTCGGGAATGATTTGAGGCTATAAATAATATTTGATGAAGGGTACAAGTGGAATTATCGAAAGAATAAGGCTATAGGACACACTATCGCAGTCTTAATTGATCGAAACGACCCGAGGGAGTACCCCGGATCCTAGATAGCCAAGAAAAATGGTATAGTATTGACAAGTAATACGAGTTATGATTTTAGGTGATGAAAGAAGTTGGATCAGGAACAGTTTTTGGTACAGCTATCGACCGGGCTAAGAAAATCGAATCGACGTAGGGGACGTCCAAAAAATCAACGGAGCATGCTGAGGACAAACATTTTACGTGTAGAACAACCCTTGAGCAAATTCGAGTTAAAACGAAGAGATTTAAAGGTCAAAACGAGCAATCGGGCCAAAGTGTAATTTTCTAATTTTGCCCGATGGAGGTCAAAATGGTAATTTTTCAGAAGTTTTAAGGGTGAAATGAATAATACAGATCTTGTGGGCCTTAATGGTGGTATTGGATAGTTTAAGGGTGCATGGGGAAGACCAAAATGAGATTAGAATAAACTATGGGGGTCAAAATACAATAAAGGAAAATCAGCAGTGTGAACGCGAAGGAAAAAAACGGTCGTCGCACTACCACCACACGTGGCTGTTGTTCCAGGTGATGGGATGGCCGAGGGTGGCTTGGGGGAGGTGCTATCCAGCGGTGTGTGGCTTGGGGACCAAGCCATGGCCGGCGATTGGTCGAAAAGTGGTCAGTTTTGGGGTATAAATAGGGGCCAAGGGTTTCGAGATTTTGGCATCAAATTGGCCGCGATTTTGAATGTGTTTGAGGGATTTGATAAGGGGTTTTTGATCCTTGCATCAAGGAGAAGAGATTGGGAGCATTTTCAAGTGTTTTGGTGTTTGTTTGAAGGCCATTCGAAGCTTGGCCGAGAGTTGGAGGCAGACCGCCACTGCCGACCTATAACTCGACTTTCGAGGCATTTTTCAGTGGCCTTTCGGCCTGAAATCGGTGCCAATGGGATCGATTAATCAAGGGCTTCAAGGGGGTACCTTCGTTTTTTACGTCAGAGCATCCGTCGTCGGCCGGATTTTGGAGAAGACGGTGACGCATGAGCTGCACACGCCACACATCACTTGCACCCATGCACCAGGCAGGTGAAGGTGCGTGTGAAGGGGCATTTTGGTAATTATTTTTCCAGTATTTCCTTTAATTATTTTAGGATTTATTATGTGAAAAAAATGTGAAAAATGTTTGAAGAGATAATTATTTTGGAATTATCGAGGTGAAAATTGGGAGAAAATTATAGAAAAATTGAGGAAAATGGATTTTAATGCTTCCTTAATTAAATATGGTGTTTAGGAAGTGTTGTGGCTCGAGGTTGAGTGTAAGTTCAAGTGATTCTGATTTGGCACGCAAATTGAGGTGTTGCACGAGGATCGAGGCATTCCGAATGCGTTCAGGTGAGTGGTCTGACTCTAGTTTTACCCTTGTTTGGAAATGTGTTGGTGTGAGTGTAGTGAGTTCAGATGAGCACTCTTACCAGAACTCAAGATGCTGTGCTTATGCGTTTTATGTATGTATTTATGGCATCATTTGCACATTGATCGTGTGGTATATTACATCAACTGTTTTTACTTATAAAAGAGTTGGTGCATGGCATGTGACTTTCATATCATCGGAGTATTGGTATTCGTGTCGGTATTGTGTCCATGTGGGATGGGATGGGGTCTTCTTGAGAATGGGACAAGGTTAATCCAAGTGAACGAGTGACACAGTAGGGCACTCGAGAGATTAAGTATGTCGCGGCAAGGTCAACCCCAATGGTGTGGAATGTGTTTTCCACGGGAGGTTAAGTATGTCGGGGAGATTTCTCAAGTTAGACATGTTGCATGTTGTCGTTTGTCTATATATGCCATGCTCGTATGTCTTTCATGTATTATGTAAATTGTTTCATGCCATCACTTAGATGTTTTATCATCTAACCTGGGTTATGCCCCCTGGAACATTCAACGTTCTAGCCAGGGATTACTGCGAGGGCGAGGACGTGGCCAGTTGAAGGCCAACAGTGTTTAGCTTGCTAGTCATTGTATCATTTTGGAAGCTTTAGTATGTATTTTGGTTGTGTGTGAATGGTAGTTTGATGATGTTGATTATCATTTGGTAGTTTTGTAATAAGTATTTCGGTGTAAAAACACTTTGTATGAACTCGTGGTAGGCCACGATATTTGATATTAATGTATCCGCTGCATTATAATATGTCTCATTTAAGTTGTTAAGATTATTGATCTTGTTAGTTAAACGGGCAAGACTGGGGTTCCCGGGATCTGTTTTCTGCATGTGAAGATTGTTCTTGAAGTCACCACGTGTGATGAACTTGGAAAAAAAAAGATTCTCGGAAATACTTTTATAGTGACACATCTGGTGAGGCGGGGTGTTACAATTATAATATATTTTGTACTCAAGTAATGTCATTATGTAATTGAGTAACTATGTAACTTAGTTGAGTAAGACTCATTAGATAGAAAGTAAGTCTTTGAAAAAAATTATTAATCGACTAAGTAAAACATGTAGTTGAGTAATGACTAACCTTAATCGATTATCCTTTAAGCTTACTCGAGCATCTACTAATCTTACTCGAGTAATAGTAATTTTCATTTGACTATTGTTCTGAAAAACTAGTCATTACAGAGTGTTAAATGTGCACGATTTTGACTGTTTAAACCATTTCAGTTACATTTAATACCATCTAATTTCTTTTTCACACAAATGGAATGCAAAATGAATTTAAACTATATATACACATGATGTGAAAAATGATGAATTCTTTTATATGCATTTTTGTGTGAACTAACTTGATTATTATAAGTCAAATTAAAAGAGTTGCTGAGATTGTACGTGTTTGAAATTCAAATTCAAAGCTCAAAACATCTATAAAAACCCAAGCCACGAGAATGGGTTGTTGCTTCCATTGAGGTTGCTTGAGCGCTTAATCCTTGTTGAGTTAATATACTAATGATGTTTTGATGATAAAATATTAATGCAAAAATTTAATTATGTATCAAATAATCAAGTGAGTCCTTATCCATGATTCTTTATATTTAATTCTACTCAAATAGAAGAATAAGAGCTTTCTAATTATTGGAGTGAATTCAATGAGAAAGATAGTTTTAACCATCTTTCAAACCACCACTTGAGTGATCTTATGCAAGTTATCGAGTAGAAAATATTTGGGCTTATTGTGTAATCAAGTATCCAAATAAGTTTGATAAGGCTCAATCAAGTATCAGCTTGTAAATCTCACATATCTCTGTGAAATATTATAATTGAGTTAGGAAAAAAGCATTCAAGTATTTAAGTTAGCTATTGAGTGAATCTTATTCACCAATCAATTGGAAACAATGTCTTAAAATTCCAAGGCTACTTGCATTGTCAATCGAATAACAAAATTCTCTAATCGAGTATTACGTTTCTAAACTAAGGTAGCAATCGACTAAAGTAAATACCAAATTGAGTATCTTGATTCATTCAGTCGACTAGGTTAAGTACCATTGTCGATTATTTTGAAAAGAATAGAGAGCATGTCTCTGTGTCTTATCTTTCCAATTGACTATTAGGTATTTTATACTCAAGTGATAACATGATCAATCGAATACCAAAAATTGTTCAATCTAGTGTTCTTTTTAAAGTATATTTGATAATTGATTGAAACCTATTTGGTGTTCAAATAGTGTTATTCATTCAATTGAGTATGTAGTATAACCTAGTCGAGTGAATTAGTTTGTATAGAGAGTTGGTCTCTGTAGTCTAATAAGTAATCGACTAAGTATTTAAGAAATCAAGTGAAGCTTGTGCTCAATCGATTATCATTTAGTCCACTCAAGTATGTGCCAAGTCCAATTGATTATTATTATTTTTCACTCGAGTATGTGTATGAAAAAATTAAAAAATATAGTTATTACACAAAGCGAATAGAAATGACAGTTTTGATCGTTTGAGCTTTGTTTTTATATATATATAGTCTGATTGCTATCTCTTTTAACAAAAAGAAAAATATGATTATATGTTGTGCAATTGTTGAATATATGCAGGTTATAGACATTCAAAGTGTAACACCCCGCCCTATACAGGCGTGTCACTATAAGGAAATTCCCGGGTTTTTTTTTTTTCAAGTCTAATACTCGCAACGCCTGTGAGCACAATCTTCACATGCAGATGAAACACTCGTCATAAAACTACAGCCAGCACCCGCGGTGATCTTAAGAACAATCTCCACATGCAGATATATACCCCGAGAGTTCCAGTCTTACTCGTTTAGTTAACAATAACAAATCTTAACCGAACGAGACAATATAAACACAGCGGAATACTTAATTAATCAAAATGACGTGGCCTACCAGGTGTTACACACAAAATGTTCCCATACCGTCATATGTATACAACATCAATACTAATTATTACAACATCGTCAAGCGATATATAACATCAATGCTTCCAAAATAATACAACAACAACAACTATCAAGCAAACACCACTGGCTCATCTGTCGTGTCCTCGACCTCGCTGTTGTCCCTGACTGGAACGTTGAATGTTCCAGGGGCATAACCCATGTTAGATGATAAACTATCTAAGTGAAAGTATGAAACAGTTATATAATGCATGAAAGACATACGAGCATGGCATACTATACGACAACATGCAAGACACGTCTAACTTGAGATATCACCTTGACATACTTAATCCCTCGAATGCCCCACTGTGGCACACGTTCACCTGGTCCAACGTTAATCCCTCGAGTGCACCGTCGTGACACCCGTTCACCTAGTTTAACATTATTCCCTCGAGTGCCCCAATGTGACACCCATTCACCTGGATTAACATTGTCCCAATCTCAAGTAGACCCCATCCCGCCCCATACGGACCCAACGATGCAATTAAACTTGACCCCAAATGATATGAAAATTTACACGCCATGCACCAACATTTTAAAATAAAACAGTTAATGTAATGTAGCAAATATCGACACAATGATCATAAGCAAAAGCCTTGTAAAACAATCTATGTCTAAGAGGGTATAACTGCTCACTAGAACCCACCACAATCACCTAAAAACACTTCCAAGACAAGGAAAAGTTGGAATCAAACCACTCACCTCAATTCGGAAAAGTTTGGATTTTGCCTCGAAAAATGTGCCACACCTCAAAAATTGTGTAATTCTTCTTCCAATGACCCAATTGATTCCTATTTCACCATTTAAGACCTTTGGAATCAATATTTCTATTTTTCCACAATTTTCTCTATTTTTATTTAATTTTCAAACATTTCTACCTTCGGAAAAATATTAAAAATACCTAACATCAATTTTCACAAAATATTTTTCCATGATAATTCCTAGAATAATTTTACCTAAATTATGAAATTAAAAACACATAAAAATCATACCTCACGCACCCTCACGCGCCACCCAGAGGTCCCACGAGTGGCTGCCACGCGTCGCCGCACAATCTTCTTCTCTAGTCGTCTTCTCCGATTCCGGCGATGTCCAATGCCCTAAATTCTTATAGGGGCTTGTAGAGCTCTTCAAGGCGACCTCAATGGTTCCCTTGTTCGTCGGAAAGAGTGGCCAGAGGTAGGATTAAAAGCGAGTTGCAGGTCGCAGCGGCGACGGTTCGTTTTTCCGGCCAAGCTTCTAAAACCTCTCCATTTCTACACCAATCGATCCCAAATGCTCCAGAAATGATCCTCTCAATCCAAGGAAAAAAATCCCCTTATCCCTCAAGCTCGATTCAAGCAAAAACACAAGAAATTTGAGATATTTCGTTTTTGAAACCCTCGGCCGAAAACCTCCTTTTATACTCGATTTTTACCCAATTCCCACCCTATCTTGCTCGTCCTTATCCCTTAAGCCCAAATCTAGCCTCTAAACCAATTGAGAAACACCAAATCAAGCGCTAGATCCCTCAAAAAATTCGGCCAAATTGGAAATATTTTTGGCCATCATTTCCGGTCACTTCACCGCCGTGCTCGGCCAATGGCCACCCCCTGAAGCTTCATCATCACCTGTAGATCACCCTAGCACCCTTAGGCGAGCTTCCCGACGCCTCCAGAGGTGGCTTCCAGCGGCCATGTGCGGTGGTCACGTTCCCACTATGCAAGTTTTTCAAAATTGCATTTTCACCCCCCCTATTTTCTTCATTTGACATTTTGGCCCTTTTCTTTGAGTCCCTGGTCTTTCTAAATATACCACAACGACCCTCAAGTTCTATATTTTCCATTTCCTTTTGAAATTTCTGAAAAATTCGTCCATTCGACCTCCCTCTGATATTTTGCAAAATCTGCACTTTTGCCCGAACTCTCCTAATTGCGTGCTTTTGACTTCAAACCTTTGAAAATCCCTGATTTTTATCAAATATCATCCAATTGTGCCATTTCTCCTCAATTGGCTCATCTTAACTTAGTCATTCGTCTTTCGTTTCGAATATTGCACTTAGGCCCAAAACTTTGCTAAATATCATTTTGACCCATATCTTCAGAAATTCTCTTATTATTTAATACCGAGTATTACATCCTCCCCCTCTAAAAAGAAATTTCGTACTCGAAATTACTAACTTACAGTATTAAAATAGATGTGGATAAGAAATCTTCATCTCTTCTTCGCGTTTCCAAGTTGCCTCTTCTTCGTCATGATTGCCCCATAGTACCTTCACTAAGGGAATAACCTTGTTCCTTAAGACTTGATCCCTTTGATCTAGGATTCGAACTGGTTCCTCAGGGTATGTTAGATCATTTCGTATCTCAATGGTCTCATTCCGAAGTACCTTCATAGGGTCTGGCTCATGTTTCCGTAGTTGAGACACATGAAACACGTTGTGAATGTTTGATAATGCCACAGGTAAAGCTAATCTGTAAGCCACTAATCCAATTTTCTCCAAAATCTCATAGGGTCCTATGTATCTTGGGCTTAATTTCCCTTTCCTTTTTCCTCGAATCACGGATTTAAATGGAGAGACTTTCAAGTATACCTTGTCACCGACCGAAAATTCCAAGTTTCGCCTTCGTTGATCAGCATACGATTTCTGACGACTTTGACTTATCCTCATTTTCTCTTGTATTTGCTTAATCTTCTCAGTAGTAGTCTGAACAATCTCGGGTCCAACCAATCCTACTTCTCCAGTTTCTACCCAGCAGAGTGGTGTTCTGCATTTTCGCCCATATAATGCCTCGTAGGGAGCCAGTCCAATGCTGCTGTGGTGCCCGTTGTTGTAGGCAAATTCTACCAATGGTAGATGTTTCTCCCAACTTCCCGAGAATTCCAAAATGCATGCCCTCAACATGTCCTCGAGCGTTTGAATTGTCCGCTCGGACTGTCCGTCAGTCTGAGGGTGATAAGCTGTGCTGAGCTTCTACTGTGTTCCCATACACTTGTGGAAACTTTCCCAAAATCTTGACGTAAATCGTGGGTCTCGATCTGACACTATACTTGCAGGTATTCCATGCAATCGTACTATTTCCTCAATGTACAGCTGAGCCAGAGCGTGAGTCGGTTGCCCTATCTTAATAGGCAAGAAATGTGCCGACTTGGTCAGTCGATCCATTATTACCCAAATAACATCGTTTCCTTTGGGACTTCGAGGTAGATTGGTCACAAAATCCATAGTGACGTGGTCCCATTTCCACTCGGGGATATCCAATGGTTGTAACTTTCCTCCCGGACGCTGATGCTCAATTTTGATACGTTGACAGGTATCACATTGTGCCACGTAACATGCCACGTCCTTTTTCATTCTTGGCCACCAATAAATTTCCCTAAGATCCTTATACATTTTTGTGGATCCTGAATGTACTGTGTATCTTGCCCGATGAGCTTCTCCCAAGATAACTTGTCTTAGACCTTGATTCCTTGGCACGTATGTTCTTCCTTGAAATCGAAGTATACCGTCACGGTAACTGAATTCAGGTGCCTTAACTTGACCGTTCTCGTCTATCCACTGACTTCTTCTTATGTCTGTTTGAAGAGTTGATCTGATTTGATTTACCACATCAGATTGAATTGTCAGATTTGCCAAATATCCCTTGTTTGGTTTAGGCTTAACACTTACTGTCAGGTGGCTAAATTCCTCGATCATCATGTTAGCCACAATCTCGGAACTTCTTCGGCTAAGAGCGTCTGCAACTATGTTCACCTTTCCTGGATGATAGGAAATGGTACAATCATAATCCTTTAAATATTCCATCCATCTTCTTTGTCTCATGTTTAACTCCTTCTGAGAAAATATGTACTTCAAACTCTTATGATCCGTAAAAATCTCAAATTGTACCCCGTAGAGATAATGTCTCCACAACTTCAAAGCATATATTATAGCTGCTAATTCCAAGTCATGAGTTGGGTAGTTCTGCTCATGTCTTTTTAGTTGCTGAGATTCGTAAGCGATTACTTTCTCATCTTGCATTAGAACACATCCCAACCCTATTCCCGAAGCATCACTATACACCACAAACTTTCCTGACTCCGTTGGCATTGCTAAAATCGGTGTCGTAGTTAATCGCGCCTTAAGTTCTTGAAAACTTTGTTCACATTTATCATCCCATTCAAATTTAACTTCTTTCTGCGTTAATCGAGTAAGTGGAGCAGATATCTTTGAAAATCCTTCTACAAATCTTCTGTAGTATCCTGCTAGTCCAAGAAAACTTCGGATCTCCCCAATGGTCTTAGGTGCTTGCCATTTTTGAACTGCTTCTATCTTTGCTGGATCGACAGCTATACCTTCTGCAGAAATTATATGTCCAAGAAATGTTACTTGAGTAAGCCAAAATTCACACTTCGAGAACTTGGCGTACAACTTATGATCCTTTAAAGTCTGCAGGACTATCCTTAAATGTTCTTCATGATCACTCTCACTTGCAGAGTATATCAAAATGTCATCTATGAACACTATTACAAACTTGTCTAGGTAAGGCCTAAAAGTTCGGTTAATTAAATCCATAAATGCAGCAGGTGCATTGGTCAATCCAAACGGCATCACTAGATATTCGTAGTGACCATACCATGACCGAAATGCAGTCTTGGGTACATCTTCCGGCTTGATCTTCATTTGATAGTACCCTGACCGAAGATCTATCTTAGAAAATACTCTGGCTCCTTGAAGTTGGTCAAACAACTCTTCAATCCTAGGCAACGGGTACTTATTCTTTATGGTTACCTTGTTTAACTATCGGTAGTCAGTACACATACGTTGTTAGTGTAGGTGCTCTAGACCCAATCAGATTGGGCATGTTGTACACTGACAATTGTAATCATGTTATTATTTGAATAAGGAGTTATTCAAATTCACAAGAAGTCATTCTATTAGTTTCTTGTTATTACTGTAATAACCGAATGAAACTAGATAGAAGTCCATATGATGTATACTGTGAATAATCTATAAAGATGTGAGATGATGCATCACAGTTTATAGACATCATTAAACGTCCCAAGTCGTAGTAATGTCAAGAATGGACATTGACAATTGCGGTAAGACTTGTATGTGCTATGTTTTTGCTATGTGATAGCAATGGGGGTCTCACACCCATAGGCATGGGGATGCCTAGACAAGTACATAGGTGACCAATGTTGGAGAACGTGTCACTGGACATGACTCGCCATGAGAATCCATTTTGGTTAAATGTTGATGGAATTCTCATACGAGATGGGTGTAACTAATCCTTGGACCTGAGGTTTTCACGGTCATCTCATAAGAAGACTGGTATGCTTTGACATCGTTTCGATGGGCCTAGACAAAGGCTGCACGTGGGCGATCGTTGGGTATATCATGAGGCTTATGGAGATGGGTGCATAGCCAAGATGGGACTCGTCTATCCCTTGATAGAGGATGACGTATCTAAGGCGCCTTCGGTGGATATTCACTTTAAATCCATGGCCATGGTGAAAGAGATCAATAAGGAGTTATTGATTCACTTTCTATTAAGTGAAGATATCCGAAAGACCGAAGAAAACTCATGTGATCATTATCAAGCAACACATCGCCATACTTGAGATCACATAAGATGCATTGACGAGAGGATCGTATTACACGGTAACCATGCTCGTGAAAGGTTATTTGCGGATTATGAATCCTTCTAAATAATTGGGTAGGCATGACGCCTTGCTAGAGGCCAATCTTGTCTTATGTGTTCGTACCGACACATTGCCAACATATTCGGAAGCCTAATGAGTCATACGCAATAGGCACGGTCCCTGGCTTAAACCAGGAGAGTGGACGTATGGTTAAGTGGGACACTTCGGCAAGAAGTTGTGCCGTCGTAGGTTCTCACGGGAAAAGAACAAATAGACGTAATGACGTCGATATGACGAGGAGTCGTCATAATGGAAAGAGTTTCCTAAAAATGGCATTTGATAAAATTAGGAAGGAGTTTCTAATTTAATGATTTTCTATTTGTTGGAGTGGCAAATAGGAAATAAAATATTTTTGGGCTTAAGTTAATATTTGGACTAAATTAGATTTGGGCCAAATATTAAATTAAATATTATATTTGGACTAAATTGGATTTGGGTCAAATATTAAAATAAATATTATATTTGGACTAAATTAGATTTGGGCCAAATATTAAATAAAATATATTTGGGCTTGAATTAGATTTGGGCCATAATATTTTATTTAACCTATAAAAGGATTGGGCCATTTAATTATATTTCTAGTTGGACTAGAATAAGCCCACTTATGATTCTAATTAAATTAGAATTAATGGGCTAGCCCAATCCATTAGGGTTTTAGAAACCCTAGGATATTTCATTATAAATATCCTTTTATAGGTTGCCCATTGCAGGGGTGATTTTTGGTGTCGTTTTTCAAGAGTTGAAAAACGCATTGCCGTTCACTCTTCCCCGTTTCTTTTGGCATCGATTTGAAACGTGGGTGTTCTTTTACCGTCCATACACAAGCCGCGCAAAGGAGAAGGAGCTAGCACTCCTATTCCGCTCTCCTTGCCAACGGACGCGTGCCGCGTATCACGAGTTAGAGGCCGGACGCTTGGACGGCTCGAATCCGCGAACGACTCGATAATCTAAAGGTTAGATTTATTTATTTGTTTGTGAATGATTTGATTTCGACGTTGATCCAATCGCCGGGATCGGGGTAAGGTTCAAAATTTTTGAACTACGCTGCTTGCCCCGTAGCGATCTTGCTTTACTTTCATACGTAAGGTACCATCTTTCTTTTTCACGAACAATATCGGAGCTCCCCAGGGTGACACACTTGGTCTGATAAATCCCTTGTCGGTCAAGTCCTGTAATTGCTCCTTCAATTCCCTCATCTCAACTGGGGCCATCTTATACGGAGGTATGGATATTGGCTGTATACTTGGTATAAGATCTATCGAAAATTCAATTTCTCTTTGGGGAAGTAATCCTGGTAATTCCTCGGGAAATACCTCAGGATACTCATTCACGACCCTCACTAACTCCAACTCGAGACTTTTCTTTCCTGGTTCGGGTTTGGCTGACTGCAACGTGTGCAAAGTCATGCCATTTTCTCTCTTAATCTTCCTATTTTGACCTTGGAACACAATCCACTCTCCGTTAAGCTTGGGTAAGCTCACGGTCTTACTCTTACAATCTATTTTAGCCTCATGTAGCGATAGGAAATCCATACCGATAATTATGTCGAAATCTTGAATGTCTAACACCACTAAATCGATCTTGAAACTTTCTCCTCCCATATTAAAAATACACCCACGGCACTGTTGGAAATGTATGCCCTAAAGACACGTTTTGTTTAATTTATGGTAATGATGTTTCTTTTATTCAGTTTATGGCACATATATTATTTGCATTTAATTGTTGGAAAGGTGTCCATGCTATTAAGTAAGTGATTCATGTGATGGGTCGTTCTTCACAGTTAGGCATGAATCATGGGTACTTAATAAGCAAGAAAATATAACTCTTGATCTTTTGATAGAACTGGGCATTCTATCATGATAAGATCATTGTGCAATAGATCCTAATGGAGGATGGCTTGCCTTAGCCAGTAAACAGTCCGTTTACTCTAATTGTACAAGCGCATTTGGAATGCGTAGAGTGGACCTGTGATAGAAGCTAATGACAAAGTACTAATTATCATGGAGCTAGTCTATCACTGCTACTACGTGGACGAGTACTCTAATACTTGAGTATTAGTTGGTGGTCTAGTGAACCTAGATCTATATTCTTGGATTCATTGTAAGTGAGGTCTATCAAAGATCAATATCTTTTTGAGTTGGGAGTATGGTTTCTAATTAGCTAAGACAGACTAATACAAGATAGTTTCTGTGATTCACCCCCTTGTGATTGTCCAAGAATAATCGAATAATCCAGGGCCCTGGGAACGTGACTTAAGAGTGTGTGCTTCTGGGTAGCTCCCAGTGATAAGCAAGTACATTCGAGTAGTCACGGATTATTGGACTAGTGATCTAAGGATGGTAGAAGTCATTTAGAAAGGTGTTAGTACATTATTCCTTTCTAAATGATGGGTGTTACACAGAGGGGTATTTTCGTCATTACACTAGTAGGTCAAAGACATGGCATATGCAAAATTATTCGTGGGGTCAGTGTTTCCATATGGTGATAGTTGGAACACTTAGAATGACAAAATATAGCTACTAGGTAGCAGGGATATTTTGGTCATTTTAGCAGCCGTGAATAATTTGTCTTTTGGTCCCCGGGGTAGCTCGATGTAACTCATGTATTTTTAATACATTTGGCTTGTTGGATGAATTACATTAAGAGAGAATTATTTTATTTAGAATGGTCCATTGGGCTAAAATAAAATAATAGTTCATAAGGGTTTTAATTAATTAATTGGGCTAACCCAATTAGGAAATTAATTAAAAGATTTGGCCCATTAGGGTTTGGCCCACTAGGGTTTTAACCCTAGGGTTCTCCCTATATATATCTCTCTTTAGTTGTTTTTTAATCTAAGTCGTTTTTCATTCTTCTTCACCGAAGAGAGGCCACGAGTTCGAGTCATACTCCGGAAGATCGAAAGGGGGCGTTTGTGTTCTGATGCGACGGAGCCGAAGGCTAGCAGGGCAGCCGTCGTCTCCTCCACACGAAGAAGCACCCATCGCTCCATTCCGTCCGGTAATCCGCCGAAAAAGTAAGTCTCCTAGACTCTAACCAATACGAGGATCGTTTTAATTTTAAAACGCTTCCGTTGCATGCTTTTGATCCTCGTTCATGCTCCTTCAGGCACCCTACCGTAGTTCTTAGAGTTGAACCCATAGGAGTGGCTATTGCCATCTGATAACCCAATTCCCTAGGTTCTAACTTTAAACCTTCTACTGATGCATGCGACACGAATGAATGCGTAGCACCTGGATCTATTAAAGCATGAGCTAGAATATTCGACAAAAATAGTGTACCTTCAATAACTGCAGGATCGGCCTCAGCGTCCTCACAAGTCAGATTGTACACTCGGCCTGGACGAATATTTTGTGCACTTCCACTCGATGGTTCCATCTTCTGCCTTTTTGAGCAATCACGCGAGATATGCCCTGGTTGACCACAATTGTAACACACCACCTTTCCCTGATACCCAACCTGGGGCGTTGCTTTGATCTTTGGGCAATTTCTCCCGATGTGACCTTCTTCGCCGCATCCATAGCACTGCAAGACACATCTCTTCCCAGGGTGTTTTCTCTTACATCGAGGACACTTCCCGTCATCCCTTGGTTGAGTCGTCGGACTGCCTGGTTTACCGCTCTTACTTCCTTCCTCTGTCTTGATGATCTTGGCTCGTGTCAGATTTCTCTCAATGGTCAAAGCTCGGTGCAATGCTTCTTTGTAAGTTTCAATATCCCACCCACTTAAAACTTGCTGGAGATGTCCTTGTAATCCTGAAACAAACTTTTGTGCCTTCTGACTCTCATCAGTCTCGTACATGGGCACGTACTTAATCAGTTGAATGAACCGATTATCGTATTGACTCACAGACATCTCTCCCGTCTGCTTGAGCCTCATAAACTCCCAAATTCTTTCTTCCTTCCAACTCTTGGAAAAATACTTGGCATTAAACTCCTCCTTGAATCCCGCCCAAGTATACATTGGTGCATCCTCATTCTCAGCTTCACGCTCCTGTTGAGACCTTATTAATGATCGCTCGATAGACTGCCACCACCAGCCTGCTTCTTCTTCCAGCGTGTAGGTTGTACACCTCACCTTCTCCTCTTCACTGCATTGGAGATGTTGAAGTAGTTTCTCGGTCTGCTCCAGCCAATACTCGGCTGAGCTAGGATCATCGCCAGTCCTTCCTTTGAACACAGGGGGTCTCAAATGTCGGTATCGCTCCAAAGCCGTGGTCGTGTGCCGAGTAGGCTCCTCTCGACTCACGTATGTCAGCATATTTTCTAAAAATTGCTCCATTCGCTCAAATCGGTCCTCACTGGAGCTCGATTCCCCGACATATCTTCTGTTCCCTCCTGAGTGATTCCTGCAATCATCCTGATCTTCGAGATTATTTCCTTCTCTTCTTCCACTTTCGTCATGAGCTGCATCCCGTAGCCTTCGTGTATTCACCATCTGAAGTGAATCACGGAAATAAATTATACTCAAGACAAGATTGTTTCTATACAAAGGGGACAATTTTATTTCTTTATAATATCCCACAAAACAGAACAACTTAGTACAACCGAAAAGGAGAATAGACATAACATCTTATTTTATTTTATATTTACATATCTCTTCGTCCAACAGCTATCTCTTCGGCCCTGCCCAGTAGTTCTTCGGCCTCCAAATCCATGACTCCTTGTGGTCCCCGTCACTGTCGGATGCTACCGGGGGTCCTTCGTCATCATCTTGGACTTCCTGAGATTCCTCATCTGATTCCTCATCTGATTCCTCATCAGAGCTAATATCTATGACCTCATTCGCGAGATTTGCAGCAATCTCTGCCTGTTCCTCCTCATCCATAACGTTCCCGAGTAGATCCTGATGTTCGTTCCGCATTCTTGCGCAGAATTCACGTAGAGAGTCGTCTTCCCAGTCCTGCCACAACCATTGCACAAAAGTCTTCCATTCCCCTTCCAGCTGATCAATAAGAAAACCGATCTGAAACTCTGATAAATCTACCATCTGTCGGTAGCTAGGGGGCACATCATCAATAATTTCCTCCATTGCAAGCAGAAACATATTCATGTCCTCATTTTGCGGGTTTCCTCGAGCTTCGATCCTATTTGTCCAATGCGACAGCAGCACTTGGTCTACCATTGCTTACTAACAACACACATAGATTTTCTTAGAAATCTCGAACAAGTGTCTCTTAAAGTTCTCTTATAATACCTAGAATCCATAACCTTATTCTAAGTTTTCAAGTCTAGCCGTGCTAAATTCAATAACCTAGCCTAACCATCCTAGGGTTTTAACCTAGGGCTTTGATACCAATTGTAACACCCCTCCCTATACAGGCGTGTCACTATAAGGAAATTCCCGGGTTTTTTTTTTTTCAAGTCTGATACTCGCAACGCCTGTGAGCACAATCTTCACATGCAGATGAAACACTCGTCGTAAAACTACAGCCGGCACCCGCGGTGATCTTAAGAACAATCTCCACATGTAGATATATACCCCGAGAGTTACAGTCTTACTCGTTTAGTTAACAATAACAAATCTTAACCGAACGAGACAATATAAACACAGCGGAATACTTAATTAATCAAAATGACGTGGCCTACCACGTGTTACACACAAAATGTTCCCATACCGTCATATGTATACAACATCAATACTAATTATTACAACATCGTCAAGCGATATATAACATCAATGCTTCCAAAATAATACAACAACAACAACTATCAAACAAACACCACTGGCTCATCTGTCGTGTCCTCGACCTCGTTGTTGTCCCTGACTGGAACGTTGAATGTTCCAGGGGCATAACCCATGTTAGATGATAAACCATCTAAGTGAAGGTATGAAACAGTTATATAATGCATGAAAGACATACGAGCATGGCATACTATACGACAACATGCAAGACACGTCTAACTCAAGATATCACCTTGACATACTTAATCCCTCGAATGCCCCACTGTGGCACACATTCACCTGGTCCAACGTTAATCCCTCGAGTGCACTGTCGTGACAACAGTTCACCCGGTTTAACATTATTCCCTCGAGTGCCCCAATGTGACACCCGTTCACCTGAATTAACATTGTCCCAATCTCAAGTAGACCCCATCCCGCCCCATACGGACCCAACGATGCAATTAAACTTGATCCCAAATGATATGAAAATTTACACGCCATGCACCAACATTTTAAAATAAAACAGTTAATTCAATGTAGCAAATATCGACACAATGATCATAAGCAAAAGCCTTGTAAAACAATCTATGTCTAGGAGGGTATAACCGCTCACTAGAACCCACCACAAGCACCTAAACACACTTCCAAAACAAGGAAAAGCTGGAATCAAACCACTCACCTCAATTCGGAAAAGTCCGAATTTTGCCTCGAAAAATGTGCCACACCTCAAAAATTGTGTAATTCTTCTTCCAATGACCCAATTGATTCCTATTTCACCATTTAAGACCTTTGGAATCAATATTTCTATTTTTCCACAATTTTCTCTATTTTTATTTAATTTTCAAACATTTCTACCTTCGGAAAAATATTAAAAATACCTAACATCAATTTTCACAAAATATTTTTCCATGATAATTCCTAGAATAATTTTACCTAAATTATGAAATTAAAAACACATAAAAATCATACCTCACGCGCCACCTAGAGGTCCCGCGAGTGGCTGCCACGCGCCGCCGCACAGTCTTCTTCTCCAGTCGTCTTCTTCGATTCCGGCGACGTCCAATGCCCTAAATTCTTATAGGGGCTTGTAGAGCTCTTCAAGGTGACCTCAATGGTGCCCTTGTTCATCGGAAAGAGTGGCCGGAGGTAGGATTAAAAGCGAGTTGCAGGTCGCGGCGGCGGTGGTTCGTTTTTCCGGCCAAGCTTCTAAAACCTCTCCATTTCTACACCAATCGATCCCAAATGCTCCAGAAATGATCCTCTCAATCCAAGGAACAAAAGCCCCTTATCCCTCAAGCTCGATTCAAGCAAAAACACAAGAAATTTGAGCGATTTCGTTTTTGAAACCCTCGGCCGAAAACCTCTTTTTATACTCGATTTTTACCCAATTCCCCACCCTATGTTGCTCATCCTTATCCCTTAAGCCCAAATCTAGCCTCTAAACCAATCGAGAAACACCAAATCAAGCGCTAGATCCCTCGAAAAATTCGGCCAAATCGGAAATATTTTTGGCCATCATTTCCGGTCACTTTGCCGCCGTGCTCGGCCAATGGCCACCCCCTGAAGCTTCATCATCACCTGTAGATCACCCTAGCACCCTTAGGCGAGCTTCCCGACGCCTCCAGAGGCGTCTGCCAGCGACCATGTGCGGTGGTCGCGTTCCCACTATGCAAGTTTTTCAAAATTGCATTTTCACCCCCCTATTCTCTTCATTTGACATTTTGGCCCTTTTCTTTGAGTCCCTGATCTTTCTAAATATACCACAACGACCCTCAAGTTCTATATTTTCCATTTTCTTTTGAAATTTCTAAAAAATTCGTCGATTCGACCTCCCTCTGATATTTTGCAAAATCTGCACTTTTGCCCAAACTCTCCTAATTGCGTGCTTTTGACTTCAAACCTTTGAAAATCCCTGATTTTTATCAAATATCATCCAATTGTGCCATTTCTCCTCAATTGGCTCATCTTAACTTAGTCATTCGTCTTTTGTTTCGAATATTGCACTTAGGCCCGAAACTTTGCTAAATATCATTTTGACCCATATCTTCAGAAATTCTCTTATTATTTAATGCCGGGTATTACACAAAGAACCCAAAGTTTCTATATAAGGAAATGAGTTGCATGAGATTATGCTACTGATTCCCAGCCATCCTAAGGTAAAGTTGTTGCCTATCAGGAGTCAATGGTCGCTTGAGCATTATTTCTTTTACTTTATATATTTTCTTTCTACTAAAGTCTTCTCCTAGTTATGCTTCATGGATATCTTTCAAAACCAGTAAAATTTAAGAGAGTGGAGTGCTTGTATTACTATCATTTACACTCTTCTTATGCATACCCTCATGAGCTTTGTTTATTATCATTTGAGGGTTATCCTTGTTGTAACCTTATCTTTCGTTTATCTTTTAACAAGTGATTGCAGGGGTTCTAGCTTAGCCCATGAAAAGGTTTGTATGGTTGTTACTAAACTTGAAAAAATAGAGGTTACAACTTAGCCTTTAAAAGTTGAGGCTCTAACTTAGCCTTTAAAAATTGCGGTCACAATTTAGCCTATAAAAACTAATGTTCCAACTGAGCTTGTAGAAACTATGTATGGCTTGTAGTTGATCGCTTGAAAAACTATTATTTTAGTGGAGTTCTTAAAATCCTTGATGAGGAATCAAGGTAGTGGATGTAAGCCTTTTTGGCTGAACCAATATAAATGTGGTGTCTTGAGTTTTTCCTCTTGTTTCTTTAGTTTTGATTTTTACTAGCTATATCTTTTTACATCATGACATAAGCTTTAACTTTGCATTTCTAGTATAAAGATTTTCTCATGAAATATGAAATTTGAAATCATAATTTTTTGTTCTCATCAATTCATTTTGTTACGATTTAAATCCACTCAAAATTAGTGTTTGAGCATGAATTTCAAAATTAGAAAAAAAAATTGAAAATACCCAATTCACCTCCTTGTTAGGTGCACACTCTTAAAGGTCACTCACAATCCTAATGAAGATATTCTCTTAAGAGTTGTTCAATTCATGTCTAGTTGATCTTTATGAAGAATCCTCTTAACTATAATATTCAAGAAAGTTTAGTGCTATAATTATTTATATTGTTTAAAATACAACAATGAATTTATTTAATTGAGAACGTCGTCATCTAGCCGCTTGAGTCTGCAATGAAAGAAACAATCAGAGATAGTAGGGAAATCTCCACGCAAACACTCAAATACTTAAGTCACACACAGAAGATGTAAAAAACTGTAGAGTAGAATTTTCAGCAATATTAAATGTAACGGCCCGCCTCCCAGAGCCCCTGCTAGCATAGAGGATCCGTGAAAGGGTCATTACTTGAATGATATAGAACAATAAGACAAGATAAAAACTCACACACAACCCTTATTAAAACCATAACCTTCATTTTATTACATAACATCTAATAATCATCCTTATATAACCATTCACCACATGGGCCCACCTGAGCTTACATAACTTATACTTATCCCCAGAACATAAAAACAATATCTTGACTGATCACAATGACACCCAAGACCTAGATTCGAGGGCACTCTGCACTTGCTATCATGACTTGACGATTTGGACCCAACTCCGTTGAACGTACTTATAATCTTAGGATTCCCTTACCTGGAATGATGGAAAGCAAACCTAAGTCATAAGACTCAGCAAACTCTAGAAATGAAGGCATTAGGTTAACGAGAGACTCTTCCCATCACATCACATCCCATGCAATTCGTGTCAATAAAACATCACACCATGCCATGACGAATACCTGCCTTATTTCTAGATGCATACACATATAGTAAACTACACATAAATGGTCCTTAGGGCCCACATAAAACACACACTAGTGCCTAAGTCCAACATACAAACCTGTTAGTAGCCCAATATAGGCTACTTTATCATTATTCCACTATGGGTCATATCCCACTTCCCATAATCGCTCACACTATGGGTCGTATCTCACTTCCCATAATAACTTACACTGTGGGTTATATCTCACTTTCCATAATCACTCACACTATAGGTCGTACCCCACTTCCCATAATCACTCACACTATGGGGTTGTACCTCACTTTTATAGTGGGCCACTTCCACGGCATACGCTCCGTAATGGGTGCAACCCATCACCCATACTCATCACCTATAGCCACACATTCTCACCATGCAATGCAACAAATAGAAAATGCAATGACTTTTGTAGCATAAACGTGATGATAAGGCCCCCATAAACCAAGCATCAGGCCATACTACGCCCACATAAAAATACACACATGCGAAATGCTCTAGATATACCAGCTCACCTAAGAAATCCAAGTTTGCTCTTACACCAACCGGGTCATGCAAATGTTCACACATCCCATCACACACAAAGCATGTTTTCCCCAATGAATGCAACCCAATCCCCATGTATCACATACATCATGATATGCACAAAATCAAGGCCTAAATCTGGTAGTACCAGCTCTTCTGGCCTGTTTAGCACTTATCATAACAGTTGATGACTGACGCCTATACATCCAACCATCAATTGCCACGACCCACGATTGATAGTTAGTGGCTTTGTATCCCATACCCTTAGGCACACATACATACCACACTAAACTTAAACATGTTCAGACTTAACATCTCTTAAACTTTCCTCATAACTTTTCATGCATCTCGTAACATAAACATCCACATACCGTTCTTACTCTCGCCTTCCCTCATGCATAGAAAACCATCCCCACATGCATATTACTGAAATTTACACTTTCCTCATTAAAACTCTTAACATAACCCCAACATAGCCATAACTGACTTTCTAGGAACCTAGCCCCAAAGGTTCAGCATCATTCTCAAAGGAAGTGGAGCGATACAAAGCCCAGTGACAAATAAAATAAATATCACCAGAACATCATTTTCTTAACTTATTTTAATACCAATAGACACATTAATCACATATAAGTCATGGAGAGTTACCATGCGAATTTACATTATTAATACGTGGAACTGAGTCACGGTAAGGGAGGGATTAAATATAAGAAACTCACAGAAATTTGCATAGAAAATTAAGAACATAAGGAGGGGGTTGGGAGCTTTCCTTTAAACGATCGATTCTCACTTTCCCCACGCTCCCACTGTGAAGTAATATGGTTTACATAAATTAGTGAGATTACGGCCTAAAATAATCAAATCTAACGATGAAAAATGTATAATTTAGACATACGATATCTCTAGTAATTTTACCCACTTACCTGGCTACTTTTAGCATCGAATAATCCCAAAATCTCCTAATTTTTTTTCCATTTTCCCACTTTTCCTTCTTCCTTCAACTGCTCACAGCTCGTGCTCCTTCCTCTTATTTCGTCTTCATTTTCTGCTCACAGAATAGTCGAAATCGGCCTTAAAAATGAAGCAAAATGAAAACTTCTCAGGCAAGAAAAATGGACGGCTGAGACCGCGCCACGTGGCACGCTTGTAGCTGCACATGGCTGCCACCACCCCAGCCAAAAACGATGTCATTTAGGCACTTTGAGACTGATTAAAATCAACCAAATTTCTCGCGCGCACGCACTTACTGCCTGAATCGAACCCACAACCTCAACCATCACGCGAGCACGCGGGACCAGCTAGGCTTTCTTCTCCCTCGGTATATATATCCCTTCGATTAATTTTAAATGAGCCCTCGACCCACTTTCAAAATTCCCACCACAGCCCTTAAACTTCCAGAATTCACTCACACACCCCCACTTAATAATTACACTAACACCCCAAAACTTCTAAAAACCCCAATTGCACCCCAATTTAATAATTCCATAAATATTATCAAATAAATTAATTAATTACCTTAATTTCCCATTTCCTCCAAACAACATAAATTATTATTTTTCCTTAAATCTCTAAATACTCAATAATGACCTCAACACTGATATTAATAATTATTATGTATCTTCAAATTTCGGGATGTTACATTAAAGACATACATTTTCTAGAATGATTGCCTATCTATTTAGGGAGGGGTATGGAATAATTCTAAGTAGTCCAACATTATGATTCTAACAAATAATATTTATTCCGACATTTCCTAATTAGTTAAGATTATAATTCTTATAGATGATGTTTATCCCCATATTCCGTAATACTTTCAAAATTAGAATTTTTTATGGATAATTGCACATCTTTTTCTTGGAATATTTGGAGGAATTTTAGGATGTTAAAGTTATGCTATTTTACGTGTTGCATGGGATCCCACTGTATTCTAGCAACAGTGTCGCCCCCAGAGTTGCGACCGAGGCATGATTACCCTGGCCTCGACAAGCTTGTGGCTACGCGGCTGGGTATGTGCAAGGCAATCCCCTACGGCCCTGTGGATTGGCCGCGAGGCTACCCCTCGCAACCACACAACTGGGTTGTCACATGTCTAGACTGCGAGGGTTGCCCCACGTGGTCACGCGGCTGGGCGACCACAAGGGTGCTCTTCATAGGGCCTTTTGTGACCTTCGCCAGCCTATGGGCCCTATTGGCCACTTGTCACAATATTTTCCAACCCTTTTGTTGTTGGGTCATTCTAATTAAACTATACTGGCCTATTTATTAATTTATTTTTGACACTTTTTCTCATGGCATATTAGTTTCATCCTCATCACTCTTTTTTCGACACTTTTTCTCATGACATATTAGTTTCATTCTTATCACTCATTGTATTCGCTTTTGAGCTTTATTTTTTATCTTTTGAGGGTTAACTCTTGTTGTGAGCTTTTACTCAAATTTCTTTAAAAAGAAACCATTGAAAGGGTTACCCTTATTCCCCCAAAAAAGGCTTGTAAGTTACTTCTCAGCCCATAAAAGTACAGGTTCCAACTAAATCTATAAAAATTGTGTGAAAGTTATAGTTTAACTTGTAAAAACTAAACAGTTAGTGGACTGTTGAAAATCTTCAGTGAAAAACTAATGTAGTGGATGTAGGCAATTGGTTGAACCACTGTAAATATAGTGTGCACTATTTGATTTTTGTTTCTCTATATATTGATTTTTCATATATTGTGTATAGTCAATTTATATTTCAAATAATTTTGAAATCTAAATTGAATATACACAACATATGAAAAATGCTGAACATGGTCAATCTTTATTCATAGCAAATCTTTTTAGCAAAGGCATGAAAGCATTTAAAACAATTAATGTGCATAATTTTTAATATAAATAAAAAGTTTTTGAAATACCTAATTTTCCACCTTCTTAGGTGTACTCTTTTCAGGTACTTACATTACATACGCGAGTTAGACTCTGAATTTGGGTGCCCGAGGAAGAAAAGAGGAGAACAGAGTATGGAAGAGCACAAGAGAAGAGACGACAGCCAAACAGATAAGAAGGGTGAGAAATACTAATATGTGTGTGTGTGTGTAGGTATGAGTGAAAAATGAGAGATATTAATGTGTATGTGTAGTGTACGAGTTTGGGTGTGAGTGAAGAAGTGGGAAATATTAAAGAGTGTTGGGTCGTAATATCAGTCGTTGAATAAAGTTATATTCCAACTTTTATTCAACAATATTTATATCCACACTGAACATTAATTATCATATACATTACTTTAAATACAATAATTATCATTAATATCAGTCGTCCAATAAAGGTACCAAAATTATCATTAATATATATGGTACAATACAAGTAACTTGCAAGGTTGGGTATGTTTCATATACATTACTTTAAAAAGTTAATAATATATAGTAATTATGTATGAAATAAGATATTAAATTTGCCATTAATATGATACACTGATTTGGTGCCAAAAAAAAAAAAAAAAAACAGAGTACTTAAGAATTAAGAATATAATTATAACAAAATATTTGTATCAAATGAGTTATGACATTAACTAAAAATATAATCCATCTTAGTCATTTTAGCCTTTTACCTATCTTACAAGGATAAATTTGTAAATAACTCTTTAGAGAAACTAATAATTACAATATCTTTGTTTTGAAAATAAAATAAAATTACAACTTAAAATAAAATATTTAATGTATAATTAATCAATATATATATTTATGAGGGGATGAGCGCGTAAGGGCCCCACTCACTAGCCTTTGTGGAACAAAGTGCAATGCCAGATCGAAATTGCCAGCAAAATCAGACATTTTTCTCTTTATTGGCTGGCATTAAGAAATAATTGGGTTGGTGTTTAATTATGATATGCTTTACAACACATGACCTTTACATTTTGTCGAACAAAGAAAAAGTCTAAAGAAGCAAACAAGCTTTGGTGGGTGGGGCTGGGAAAGCACTCGACTTTAATCTAATCATCCCCGTCATCCATCACTAAATATTGACCAGAAACATTAGGGGATGCACTCTGGTTACAATGAATTGATTCAAAATTATTAATTGAATCGGATTGATTGAGTTATCTAAATTAATTAAAATAATCGAAATTGAACTAATCTAATTTTGAGCCATTATAATTGAATCGAAATTCTTATCAAAAAAATCAAAAACAACCTAATAAAAAATGATTAGATTGCCGGTTCAGTTCGATTTTTCAATTAATAATATAAAAAAAAATTGAATCGAATAATCGAAATTCTTGAAAATAATAATTGAATTGAACCGAATTTAACTAAATAATCAAAAAAATTTAGGGAAATAGCTTAACCGAATAGCTACTAGTGAAAAATCGAACCGAATTGACAGGTTCGATCAATTCGATTCGTTTAGTTTGATTTATCCAAACTCTTACTCACCCCTAATTAACACACACGTCCACTCAAACTCTCATTATAATTAATATTTTTAGTATCAGATTGGGAAATTTTTGACGTTTTGAGGGTATATAGGAATGTTTTACAAGTTTGGTGTTTTGGAGACACGATAAGGGGACATAAACCTACCTATCTTTAGATAAGATGTATTTGTTTCTCTTTGTTTTTAAATTTAAAGCATTTATATTAGTTGATGATAAATATATTTATTTTTACACATATCACTAATATCAAATTGGAAAGGAGGGAGATTAGTTGTTGGATGGTTGGACCGAGATCGAATTGTGATTGAATCAAGATTTATTTTTACAAAATGAAATAAATATATATATATTGATTAAAATTATGATATAAAAATTTTAAAAAATAAAGTTTATCAGATAAGGTTTATAAGGTTTAATAGATTTAGAAAATTTATGATAAAAATAAAATATAAATCATGATGAAATATTTATATTACAAATAAAAAATTATCTATATATTAAAAAAAATAATAGATAATATTCAAATAGCAGACATCAACTTCTTTCCAATCTTTTAAATTGTTACAATATTTTTTAATATTTAAAAAATAAAAAAATAAAATTTGAAAGGAATCCTGATCAGCTCAACTAACCCAGTTTGGCATATTCACCGGTTCATGAATCTGCCAGTTTTAGCACACAATTTAGTCCATGAACAAGACCAATTTTCTAGGTAATTTTCAGTTCAATCGGTGTAATCAACTAGTCTAGTCTAGACCGATTCTCATAACACTGCAAAAGGTCAAAGAATGCAAAAGTTTATTGGTCTTGTATAGTAAATAAAATATCCTTGATATAAAATCATGCTAATTGCATTAACTTTTAGATAAATACATTGACAAAAAATTTTGTATTCATTAAAAAAAAAAAAATAGACTTATTAAATTTGAGATTTCATTGTTGAGAAACTTGCTTAAGGTCGTAAATTAACATTTTAAGTTTATAAATTCTCTTTTTTCTTTCTTTTTATTATTTAGAGGAACTTAATTACCTAAATTTTGAATAATAGTGGCTTTCCGTCAAATTTGTTCACTTTTAAAAGCCTACATGAATAGTGCTTGACCAAATAGAAAGTTTACAAGTGTATGGATTCTCATTTTATTGGAGAAAAAATTTAACAAAAATATAAGATAATTATCAAATGATAGAGAAAAGTGTTGGTGTTGTTATTGGAATACAACAATTAAATTTGTTTGTCATAAGAAACAGCTTGACAGGGCCCGACAAAGAAGTCAAGGGTAAAGTCTGTGCTGGCAAGAGGCGCTAGCACGTTTCTGGCAGGAGAATAGTTGGAGGGTAACTTGATCCATTGTCTGGGAGATCAAAATTCTCAAGGATAGACTCGATCTATTGTCCATGAGAGTGAAAAGATTGGCCCGAGTCTTGGAATGGCTGCTGGGCCGAAGAATCTTTGGGAGATTGGATCCCCAAAGGATATGGGTCTTCAGTTGGAATGTATTCGGGTAACTAGGCTCTCAAAGAGTTAGGGAGTCTCCGGGAGGTGCTAAGCCTTGTTGTCTCCAAATGAGTTTGTGGCACAAGAATAGTTAGAAGGAATACGGGAAGCTCTCATGCGTGAGCCCTCTGATGCCAAAGTCAAATGATGCCACGATGCAAAATGTAGAATGAGTGTGGGTTATGGGTGAGTAAGTTTTCAGATGGGTATCTTCAGATGGGTTTAGATATAAAGTGTTAGGTTTAAGTCTTCGGGTGCTAGATCTAGATCTCAAGAGCGCAAACTTGAGGGGTATTTATAAGCTTCGATGGCTGGGCCACGTGGCAAGGAAGGACACATGGAATGCTCGGGTGGATCGACTCTTCAAGCAAAAAGCCTATAGATGAGGCCAAAGGGCTTAAAGGTACCTCCAGGGATGGGATGCCCTGAAGATAATCCTTCAGATAAGACTCCCCTGAAGACCCCATAAGACTCTTTGGGTCTTTAGGATTAAGAGGCTAGGCCCAAAGACTCTACGGGATGAGTCTTCAAGATTAAGGGCTTGAGGGGCATTTCAAGGGGTTGCTTGCCTGAAGAATCTTTGGAGTCATTGGGAGACTTATGCCTGAAAGACTCTACGGTCTTTCGAGTTTTCATCATTTCCTGATATTTTATTAGATTTTGCTAGGGTATCCCACACCATGGCTCCCCACTCTTGGCTTTGGCTGTAAGGCAAAGGAAAGAGTATAATGTCTCTAAGTAACAAGTTTCAAGACTGGAATGCAGGTTGGTTTGGATAAAGTAAAGTTTGAATTGGGTTGAGTCATCGGAAGACTTCTTTGGATGACTAGGCTTACATGTGCATAATGATTACATGCTGATTTGTGATCTAAAGACACGGCTATAAAATAGTGGTGGTCTCATGCGGGTCACACCTTCTACTTGAATTTTCCCGAAGACTTTGTCTCATCCGGAGAAGTCGAAGACCCTTTCAACTGACCAAAAGACTATTGTGGACTCTACCGACTCTTCTAAAGGCACTAAACTATTCAGAAGACTTTCTTCCAGAAAACTTATTGCCTAAAGACTTTTCCCTTTTCAAGGTAAACTCATGGCATCTTCTCAACAAATTCCTAGGCCATGAGATGGTACATCGAGTGCAGCTAGGGAAATCATCTCTCCAAGATTGAAACCATCGGTGCTAAGAAGTAAGGATGTTAGGAAATTTGCACAAGCATTTAGCATCATGCTCCCATGGTTTCAAGAAAACCCCATAAGAAAGAATTCATAGCCACGATTGAATGCACAGAAGTGGCAATCAACATTGATAGTCTAAGGGTAGGAGACTTTACCTGCACCCATTTGGGATGCAATTTTTGAATGAGAAGATACAAATGTAAACCCAACTACACCCAAATGGTTGGGCTGTGCTGGTATGATTTCTTTGTCTTATGTAAGGAGTGCAGGGTAGAGCCTACAACTACTTTATTCCGTTGCTTCTATCGAGTCTAGACTACTACAAGGAGGGAGAAGGAGTTCGCAAAGCTGCAAAACACCATTAACAAGGTAAAGCTATTTTGAGGCACGCCGCAAAATGTGGATAATTTTGAAACTAGGTGGCTAGTGGTCCAACCACCTCTAAGCTAAAAGGTGTTGTGATTCTGGCATAGTGTGGCCATGAGGAAGACGATGCACAACTTGCCGGATATGAGGTCTATGGTGATGGCACACTAGGAAGATATTAATAAACTAGCCCAAAGGGGACTAATAGTTTTGTTTAACTTACTTGTCGATGAACACTGACGGAATGGATTGCAATAGAGGGAGACGAGGGAGCTAGCTCATCAAAACTCGTAGCTCAAGATGTCAAGCCTTTAGAGTGGTAAGACCCAAGAGGGCAGCCCCCCAAGGACCTCACATAGAAAAAGAAAAGGAATATGAGAATGATGAAGAAGAAGACGAAGAAGTAGATGAAGGTGACAATAACGAAGTAGGGGAGGAAGAAGAAGAAGAAGGGTGTGAGGGGGAGACTGACCTCGAGGGTGCTTACCCTACCCTATCTTTTCTTTTTATTTAATTTCTTTAATTCTCTGCTTTTGGAATGCACTAATGATTTCTTATGATTGCTATCTGTAGAGATGGAGCAATTTCAAATAATTGGGATGGCTAAGATGGCCCATGTGGCAAAGCAGGCCCAAGAGCAAAAGGAGAGGCAATGGTAGATGGAGCAACAACAACAACCTATACACGCCCCTAAATCTGAGGAGACTGAGAAAAGGGAGACTCCCCTGGCCTGAAGGAGCAAGAGAGCTAGGTTGGAAGGAGATAACATAGGTGATGTAGGGTCTTCAACAGAACCAACATCGGTCGACCTGTTTAACCTGCCCCCCATCATCTCTCTGTAGGTGCCACAATCCCTGCAGGCTTTTAGCAGAGTTTATGACCAAGGAAACTTGCCTAAACAACCTTTCCCTCTCAGCCTAGGCACATCGGTGACTTTGGAGCCAACCAAGGCTAGGGCAACGATAGTGGTAGAGGCTAAAGAGGAAGTAAGGGCTCAGCTTGAGCAAGCCCGGCTGGAAAGATACCATACCCAAGACCAAGCCATTTGCTGACTCCTCTTTCCTCAAAAAATAGAACGCCTACCCCAAAGGTAGTTAGAGACGAAGTGGAGATTCATCTCCCATATTAGTAGCTAAAGGGTCACAAAATTCAAGTACACCCAGGGGTTCTTGACACAGATTTAGTGATGGAGCTCGGTGTGGGGGCGAGGCTAATTTAGGCTACAATGTTGTTGTATGATGAGTGAGAATTCATGAAGTACACACTGAAGGCCTTGAATATCGTGGAACGAAACTTGATTGAGGTATAAACTTCTCAACTTCGTTGTCTCAATTAGAATGATACTTAAGGTCTAATGCCTGATGTGGCTTTATACTTAGAGTGTCTAAAAGTAGGTCGTGGCTATATCGAATTCTCGGGCTGACCTTGCTGAGCCAAGGTTGACAGATAGATGTGAACTAATGATGGCATTTATCTTCAGGCAGAATGGAGCCAGCTCAAGCATAAGGTAAGGATCTCGAGGGCTACAGAGGGCAAGCTCGAGAGCTCGAGAAGGATAATGAACAACTAAGGAGAAAGAGAAATTTGTTCAAGGATGACTATGATCAAATAAAGAGAAAGCATGACCAAATAAGGCTAGAATTGGAGGAACAACGCCGAATAACTGAGGCTATCCAAACTGCTAACACCGCTTTCATCAAGGAGAATAAATGCATGATAAAGGGAACAAAGCATTTGTGCGCTCGACTCTAGAATGCTGAGGGCAAAGATAAAGAAGTTGCGTTCCAGTTGAGGGAGATAGACATCAATTCCATTTGGGTTGCAATGGTGAAGGATTATAGGGTCTCTTGGGAATGCTATGCTAGGAAAGAAGAGTACGCCTCGAGGTTTATGAAGTACGGATTCTACTTGGCCTGGGGCTACTTAGAGAAAAAACATCTTGAGAAAACCTTTCCTAAACTTATCCACACACTGGAGGTCATGGAGTATGGTATCCCCGATTGGGGTGAATTCGGTGACCTTGGTCCACTAGAGCTGGTAGATTATCTTAAGGTTGGCCAGGATGATGGCCTGCTGAACCTAATGAGCCCATGGTGTCCGTTCGCACCATAATCAAATTCAAGGCCTTAAGTGCCTCCAAACCCTACTATAGGAGAAGCACTAGAATTGATCGACACTCTGGTGGATATTGATCTAATGGGTTTGGATATCTTGTGGGAAAGGCAAGTAGGAACTACAACTGCTTCTCACGAAGGTGACCCCTCACATTCTTAGAGTTAGGATGATTTTGATTTCATTTTATAAAAATACATGTATATAAATTCATTTTAGTATATTTCCTGCTAAATAGGGATGGTACATAAAGTAGATAAATTGTTAGTATATGCATGTACCCCTAATGGCTATATGATAGGACATGCCAAGATTTTTTACGTGGTTCAACTCATTTGGGCTACATCCATAGGAATACAAACAACACATGCATTGTTTTAAGGAATTACAATGCAAGAGTAGTACAATTTATACGAGAAAGAAGAAAAGTAGTGCTTCGGGTGCATTGTATTCCAAGAAAGATAGACATGGTTTTAGCTGGGGCATTGGGAACTTCTTTTCCCTTTATACTCATAATGGACAAGATATAACTCTATAAGAAAATCATAATTTAGTGATGGATTTTGTGACGGGGGCCCACCCGTCACTAATTTGGATTTTGTGATGAGGGCCCACCCGTCACTAATTTGTGATGGATTTAATGACAAAAATCCGTCACTAGAATATTTTAGCGGCGGCTTGTCTATCACAAAATTTAGTGACGGAATCAGTGACAGAATAGTTCGTCATAGAATTTCAGTAATGAAATTTTCGTCACCAATCAACGACAGGTCATGGATTCCTGTTGCTAAATTGTGACGGGACTGCCATACCCGTCGCTCTTTAGTGACGGGACTGATAGTCCCATCATTGATTTGCGACGAGATTGGCCAGTCCTATCGTTGATTTGTGTTTAAAATCTCCCACCTCTTCCCCTTCCTAAACTCCCTTTCTTACCCCCTCCCCCTGTTCTTACGCCATTTCTTTCTTCCCCCTGGTTCTCTCATTCTCTACAGCTGCTGCCTCCCACCGTGTTGTTACTACCTCTGGTGCCATTGTCGCCACTCTTTGTCACTGAGGTAATTATTTTGTATTATTTAATTTTAGTTTTAGTTATTTTGTGTTGTTTAGTTTTAGTTTAAAGCTTTTAAAGTTAGTTATTTTGTGTTAGTTTAGTTTAATGGTTATTTTATGTTAATTAGTTTATTTTTAGTTTAATTGTTTATATTATTTGTTACAGTATGTTTAGAAATTAAATTGTGAACTTTATTGATTGTTATTTACTAATCATCATATAAATATACATCATATTTTGTTATGTAATTTTATTAATAAATCATGTTTATTTTTTTATTTTTAATTTAAAATAGTTAAACTTTTAATTAAAAAAATATAATACTATAATTTCAAATAAAATACATAGAAAATAAAATACTAAAAATTAACATAGTATTTAAAGAAATATATATTTTGTTGTTATAAAATAAAATATACACATTAAAAAATTTCTATTTAACATAAAACATTAAAAATAATAAATAAAATTTCAATTCAAATATTTAAAACTAACATACGAAATAAATTAGATATTTATTTTAATTCAAATATGTAGGTAATCAAATACTAAAAATTAAAATAGTATTTAAGAAAAAATATTATTTTGTTGTTATAAAATATGTAGAGCACACTAATAGATTTTAAGATTTTTATTTAAAATAAAACAATAAAAAAAAGAAATAAAATTTCTATTCAAATATGTAAGGAATGAAATATTAAAATAAAAATACTATTCATGAAAAAATATATTTTGTTGTTATAAAATGAAATAAGCACACTAATAGATTTTATGATTTTTATTTAAAATCAAATACTAAAAATAAAAAGTAAAATTTTACCATGAGACATTTACAACTAACATAAAAAATAAATTAGATACACTATTTTAACCATAATGTTCTTAATAACTCAATCATAATAAAATAAAAAAAAGTAAAAATAAAAACTTTAATAAGTGTTTAAGTATTAAAGGAAATAAAAATTTAAATAAGTATTTAAGAAAAATTCAATTCAAACATGTAAAACTAATTAATACAAAAAATATTCTGAATATTTAGTTTAGAGAAGCCTATTTATAAAATTTAATTTAATTTAGAAATATATAGTATTTTAAAAAATCAAAATTTATCTCAATGTTGTATTTATTTATTGATATATATATGAACATTAAATAAACAAAATTTAAGAGAATAATAAATTATCTATTATTATATTTATTTTTTGTTCATATTTATCAGTTGTCTATGATAATTTGGAGTCATGAAATATAATTTGGTTAGTTTTCAGGATATATAGTTATTCAGTCATACACTTGTGAGGAATTATCACGTGTTTGTTATACAATTTTGAATTGAAAATGAAAGTCCCGTTGCATCGTCGATGGATTGATGAATATATAAAAGAAGATGATAGATAGATTATTTTTTGTGTGCATGCTAATTAATAACCTTTGTATTTTTAAAGTATGATATCAACAACTTGTGTATTTTTAATGTGATGATCTTTATGTTATATATTTTTATTTTTCATATATATAATTGTCGAAATAAATGTCGGAACATTCAACACCTCTAGATAGGGGAAGGGGTAGAAGTAAAACATCTTATAGGACCACATCTTCACCAAATGGCAATTCTGGTTCGCAATATTCTTCCCTCGACTCCACACCTACTATCTCTTTCACACAATTCAATCTCCATTCACCACTCCCACAACCTTTTACTCCCATGGCTCAATTTTCATATCATGGTGGCACGATGCCATGGGGTTATTACGGTATTCCACCCACTTCCCACCTACCAAATATTGTACCACAGACTGACCAATATCTCGGGGGAATTTTTCATATGCTAGATAGGCCTTCCCCATACACATTCATGTCGACACAATAGAGACCCAATTCATCTTCTGCTTCCGCACAGCACTCTAAGCCCAGTCCAACTAAACCGGTTGGCATTAGTTGTAACACCCCACTTACTCAGGGCGTGTTATAACTTAGGAAATTTGGGACTTTTTTTTTTTTTAATTCTTTTCACGTGTTAAATTTAATTATTTCTGAAATTTCCTTAAACCTATCTAGTGCAAGACCTATCAATTCATACTCTAGGTTTAAGCAGAATCTTATAAAGCAGAAGCTGAAATCGAACCTGATCATAATATCTCATACATTGATAACTGAACATGGTTCATAATACAAAATTCTTCAAAACTCAGTGCAATACATAAGCTTTCAAAATATGGCTGAAAACATACATTCTTGTTATGACATAATATATAATACTTGAAATATTCATGCTGCAACAAAACATGGTACAACTTGCTCATTCCTCTACAACTCGTGTCGTTACACATCTTCGATATCCGTACCCTCACTGCAAGTTTCAACTGAAACGTTTGAATATTCTAGGGGCAAAACCCAAATTAGATGATGAACCATCTAAGTAAGGGTACAAAATGTTTTATTATGTATGTATGCAATGTCTTACTTCATCGTAGGGGTCAATTGCACCCTTCATGCTACTCAACATTTTTACGGCTACCTCTTTCGAAGCTGGGGTGTATGAGGGCACCCTTGGTAAAGAAGCGGCGCCCGTTCGTACTCCTAGATGGACAACATGCATGTGATCAATGATTTCGACGTATACATATGCATTTCATAATCATGTCACGTATGCAATCTATGTGATGGATACATATCAGGACATTTCGATATGATGAAACATTCACGAGGATCGAGGTTTTAAAACATAAATCACTTACATAGTACCAAGTACCTACTTAAGGGTATATCATTTATAACCGTACAAAATTTGAAAAAGGTACACTTACTTTTCACAAATTAAGCTGCCTCGATAAGCGTGTCGACCTCAAGAGACCTGTTAGACTTGCTATTTCTCAATCCTTGGCTTGACGGGTTCTTAAACATCAAATTTATTCCAAAATATCAATTTTCTAATCTGCTCATAATTTTTTCATAATTCTCATAATTTCTCCTTATTTTCTAAGCCTTATTTCCTCAAAAATTCACAATAAATATCTAAACCCTCATTTAACCCAATTTTCTTCACTAATATTCTTCAAATAGCATTTCTAGACTTCTGAAATTTCCTTGCTATTTTTTGGATTTAATTCCTATTTTTTTCTCTATTTTTCATAATAACAAAATCATAAAATAAATAGTTAATTTATCATTTTCTAGTAAATTGTTCCCAAAATAAGGCATAAATTAAATTCCAGATTTTTTGGAATTTTTCCAAATTTTTTGAAAAATTATTCCTATTTTATTTTATTTTCTTTTCCACCTAACGCATGTGTGTAGCCCACGCGCAGCCCCCCACGCCCCTGGCGCGTACTCGCCACGTGCCCGACCCTTCTGGGTCGTCTTCTCCAGTAGCCACTTCGTCACCGGCGATCCTCCCAAGCCCCCAAACTTCGAAACGACTTTTTACCCCCCCTAAATCTGACCTCCCGATCCCAAATATAGCCTTAGAATTTAGAAAAAATAACAAAAGGTACCTCAAATTGGCGTTTAAAGACTCAGCTTCAGTGATGGTGCGATTTTTCAACGAGCTTCATTTGCTGCTTTCCTCTGCTCCGATGACCACCAAAATCTCCAGAATTCTTGCCCACAACACAAGGATTAAAACTCTCTTACCAAACTCTCAAAACACAGCCTTAATACTCGATTTTGTGAAGTAAAAATTCGAATGAGAAGTACTGCTCAAACTCAGCTATTTATAGCCCAAAACCGACGTGTCCTATCCCATCAAGGACACCCCCATGCCCTAAACACCATGTTGAAGGCTATTACGACTTTAACCCCCCTTACCCTCTGATTTTGCTTATTTCAGACGCAGCCAGGGCATGGCCATTGCGTCTATTCTAATTTTTGATTTTTTTTATAATATACATATATATACTAATTTATATAATAGCATATCACAATAATACTTGTGAGGAAATTCTTATATTTATTACACAATCTTTACATATAATTTCTGATATTTTATACAATAACTATGTTTAAACTCATTATTTACTATATGTTTTATACGATAAAAATAAGTTTTTATACTTTATACTTACTTATTCATTCAAGACATATTCGTATTTATAATTTATAGATACTATACTATTTATACGCATCCTAACTCTATTAAATCCATTGATAGACACTAAAATTCTAATAATTTTACTATGGCCCGAACACGCTTATTATTCATGACATTCCAGGGTATTACATTAGCTGAAGAGATGGTTGAAAACGCTTATCTTGTGATGAACAGTGTAATTAATAAGTATTGTATTTATTATTTTGAATTTTTTACTTTTAATTATTATACATTCAAATTAATATAATTTGTTGTAAGTTTATATATATATATATATTTTATGTTCGATAGCTTTATACCTGAGAATGGCACACCAGGCAAACTAGCAAAGATTTGGAGGGCACAATACACTGAACTGTGGATTCATTGGGATGAGGTGCCATAAATAATGCAGAGGATGTGTGTAACATCCTGAAAAATCTGGAATAATTAATAACTATTAATTTAATTGGAAACAACTAATAATTATTAATTATAGTATTTATGGGTTAAAAAAAATATTAAACTATTTTGTGTTCTAGAAGTGGGTAAATAATTATTGGAAATCTGAGGGTACGAGAGTTATTGATAAATGAGGTGTATGTGATAATCTTCGGAAGTTATAGGGAGTTCATGTAATTATTGAAAGCTGTGTTGGGATTACATTAAAATTAGTTAGGTGCATATTAAGGTTGAGGAAGCATGCAACGCGGACGGTCGCACACGAGGAAGGCCAGGCGGGTGACGCAAGTTCGAGGCTTGGCTTGTGCGTGAGCTAGGGAGAATTTTGTGAGAATTTTCCAAGCCATGGGCGACCAAAACGGAGCTGTTTCATGTGAGGCAATGGGCAGCACTTGGCTGCCACGCGGCGCTCTCTGAGCTACCTTTGAAATTATTGTTTTACATGTGTGCTCGGGCAGTAAATTGGTTATACAGAGAAGGAAAATTGGGGAGAAGAAGATGGCGTGTAGAAGCTAGGAAATGGGAGGAAATTCAGTGTAAATTGTAGGTAATTTAGTGTAATAGAAGATTAAATTAGATAGGTAAGTAGGAAAATTATATTTAGAATATTGTACGGTTGGAATTTTATTTAGGGTGTAATTTAATTAATTTTTGATTGAATTAAACTAATTTGCAGCATGTATTAATTTAATCATCGAAGTTAGTTAATTTAAGGCAAGCTCTTTATTCCCTTACGGGTTTCCTTCGATTTATGAATTTCATTTCCTTCCCGTCACCCAATTTGGCTCTAGAAATTATTTATATACGTTATGGATGTTGATTGTGCAAATTTTATTAAATTAAATTAAATAGGAGACTTCTGGACTTTAATTCGGTAAGTGCCTGCGAAGTATTATATTGCCCCTACTTCATTGAGAATGATGTCGAACTTGATTAGGACTAGGTTCCTAGTGAGTCCTTGGTGGTTGTGAGTGCCCTCTGGGGTGAGTTGTTGTAACAGGGAATCTCGGGATTTGTTCATGTGAGTTATAGGGTGAGAGGTACAAAGCTACTAACTAGCGACCGTTGGGTCATATCAGTCGATGGCTGGATGTATGAGCGTCAGTTTTCAGCTGTTACGATAGATTATAGACGAGGCAGGCAAGTTGGTACCGCCGGACACCCACCTTTGGTGTTGTGCCTATCATGATGTGGTTATGATTTTATTTTGTGGGTGTGGGTAGTAATAACTGGTGGCGTGAGTTATCGACCGGTGACGTAACGTGTTGGCTGTTTGGTGACATTGGGACGAACCGTCATCGAGCCGGGGGTGGCTGTTGACTGGTTGTTCCTAGTCACGGATTGTCGACCGATACTTGGTCACTATAGGCTAGCTTCGCCATTATGTGGCATATTGCATGACATAACAACACATGGGATTGGGCTTACATTCATTGGGGGTCATGTTTTGTATGTACGGGGAAGTGTGCACATTGGCATAACTCGGTTGGCCTATTGAGTGCCGACTTAGGTACGATAGGTAAGCACGTTTATTTAGAGCATTTTGCCTGTATGGGTTCCTATGTGGGAGTAGCATGGTTACCATTTGATATGGTATGTGATTGTGGATCGTGGTATGGAGTTGATCCTAGATAGCTATGAGTGTGAGCTGGGCTCCAGATAGCTATGACTCGGGAACTCCAGTATGTGATTGTGACGAGAGCCTCGGGCTTGTGTGGATTGTGTTGTGGAAGCCTCAGGCTCATGGGTTATATGTTAGCTAATTCATGGTTGTGGCAAGTTTGTATGTTGGGACTTGGGTGCCAGGATGTGCATCTCTTATGTGGGCCCCAGGGACCGTTATGTGCATTGGTTTCTATTCATAATGAGTACTGGACATCCAGTTGCACGGTATGGCATGGCATTTTCATATGAAGCATTGCACTTTCTGTGGGTGTATTCTGGGTGAGGGATGTATTCCCAACATTACCATGGTTGTGTAACGAGGCTTATGTTGGGTATGGTTTATTTCTGGTTTTATCTTTGTCTTGCCTATATTTGGTGGGATGTATTCTAGTGTGAGAGGTTTATTCCCAATTTTATCTACTCTTTTGTTATGCTTACTGAGCCTTGTGGCTCATCTTGTTTTACCATCATTCCAGGTATGGGAGCTGACGCTGTGGCTAGCCGTTTGGCATGTCAGTCGTAGATAGCTATGTGTATAGGGCAATCCTGACTAAAAGATCCGTGATGTGTGAGATGTGATTAAGGGCTCGAATATTGTGGTTTGTCTTATTTGACTAGTTGTGATGTTGTTATGTATGATTAAGCCCCTAAGTGATTGTTCTGTGTTCATCTTTCTTCCGCTGTTATATTATTTTGGGGCAAAACTCCAGCCCATGAATTTGGGTTACTAGCGAGTTGTAATTTAAAAATTAAGAAATTCTTAGATCGTCACAATGTGGCTTGAAGAATTTAGCGTAAGTCAAATTATAGTTCTTTATTAGTATAAGTTTGTATTTAAATTCTTAGATATATATGTTTTTTAACTTAATGTAGAAGACTTATTTATGACAACTTGAGGATAATGATTGCATATGGTTCACATGGAATAAGTTGGGTAGATAGAGTTTTAGGAGCCATATGCATCGAATTAAAAGTGGGGAAAACTAGGCAATGTGGATGGACTTCAACGTGCGTAAGGCATTTGATGCAAAGGAGACAAATAAAACAATAAAAAAATTATGACACAAAATAAAAAAAATTGTGTCTCCGAGACTAGTGAGGGCGCGTGGGCCAGTGGTAATTTCTGAAATTTTTTTTAATATTTTTTTAAAATTATTTTAGAAATTATCATGTTGAAAAATTTGGGAAATGTTTGAGGAGATAATTATTTTGGAATTATCGAGGTAAAAACTAGGAGAAAAATAGAGAAAATTATGAAAAATTAAGGAAAAATGGATTTTGATGCTCCTTTAAATAAATATGGTGTTTAGAGAGTGTTGTGGCTCGAGGTTGAGTATTAAGTACGGGTGTTTGAGGTTTGGCACGTAAATCGAGGTCATGCACTAGAATTGAGGCATTCTGAATACGTTTGAGGTGAGTGTTCCTACCCTAAAAACTTGGTATTTGTGCTACCTAAATGTGTTATGATTTCATTCAAAATGGTTTTGTTGCATGCGAAAGGTAACTGGTGACGGTTGGTTTCGTGTGGGAGGTTTGTCCCAAAACATTTTATACATGTGCA
This sequence comes from Diospyros lotus, assembly GCF_014633365.1. Taxonomy (NCBI): domain Eukaryota; kingdom Viridiplantae; phylum Streptophyta; class Magnoliopsida; order Ericales; family Ebenaceae; genus Diospyros; species Diospyros lotus. The sequence continues at coordinate 18,063,972 of NC_068344.1, forward strand.
TTGTATTTTATAAAATGTTGTTTATATGATGCATTGAGTTGTGATATGTGGCATTGTCATGCATTTTGTGTGGTTCATATGGGCTGTCAGCCGGGAATGTTGTTTGGATAGTGTAACCGTAATTCCCCAAGGGTATTCCAGAATAATGTATGGGGGTATTTTGAGCTGGTGCGTATGCCGGGATAGTTAACTAGGTTTCTGTGCCAGGCCTTATGGCCAAGGCAATTGCACTAGGACTACTGGTGGTCCATATGGGATATGAGTTGGGATTGGGTAATGGTTCCTGAATGCTTTTGAGTGGGAACGTAATCCCTGATGTAATTGTGGTGAGCCAGGTTCCTATGTTGATGTGACCCTCCTGGGTCAGGAGTGGTAACGATTGTTCTCGAGGTGTCAGGGAGATGCATTGACTTTGCCCCTCTTAAGCTAGAACTATGTTGTGTTGATGTGTTGGTGTGGTGACGTTGTCTTTAGAGAGATTGCTTTTTTCCCGTGGTTGGGTTAAGCGCTGTGAGGGATTCTCTTGGGCTAGGGCTGGTCGGGTTGTGTCGGTTTATTTCATGTCTTGCATACATTTATGAAAATGTGTTTTGAACTCTCAATTAGATGATTCATCATCTAATTTGGACTATATCCTTGGAATATTCAAACGTCCAGGTGAAAGCAACAGTGCAAAAGGGAAAGGGATTGCTAAAGAGTGACGGCGTCTAGTAGTTGGTTTATAGTATGTCGCATATTTTGAGGACATCATATAAAATGATGGTTTAACTTTAAGGTTATGAATAAGATGGTTTTGGTTGTATACCATTTGAGGTTTCGATCTAACTTCCGTATTTGAGATGATTTACCTATCTTCATTTATTAATGATTTTGAGTTAATATATTGAGAAGGTGTAACGGGATTGTCAGGGAATGATTTATGTGTTGAGTTTCTATTGGAAAAAAATATATTCTCGAAATCTTACGTTATCTAACACCCTGGGAATAGTGGGGTGTTACAGGGTCACTTCACACTAGCGGGTCCATTCCATTCTTGTTGACTTGAAGAAGGCTGGTAATTACTTATACTAAGTTGTATTTTTCTAATTTACTTCAATTATATAATAAGTTTAATTTCATCAATTTTACTATATTATGTATTAATTTCTTATGTAGGCAACTAAATTAAATCGTGAGCCCAATGAATTTAAATTATTCAGAAGAACCCACATGAGGAAAGATGCTAAAGAACAAAAAGTATGGGTCAATGACAGATCTAGGGGTGTCGTTGTAAGTGTATTTAAAGAAAATATATGATAAATTGAGTGCAGAGGCATCTTCATCATCCGTAAGTATCGAAAAGTCCTCGTCACCTATAGTTAATGAACATGACCTCTTCTATCAAGTTGTCAGTGGTTGGAATAAAAAGGGTCGATTATACGGCCTGGGCTCCCGAACTAACCTGCTATATCCAACTACATCCGCCAACCACTCCAGTCAATCATTTTCAAATATGTTACAAGAGTTTGAACAAATGAGACTCAGAATCACCCAATTAAACGAAGAGTTGTTTTAATCTCAGGTTGAGAATCAACAACTATGACAGTGGCAAGAATAAATGATGATGTGGTAGTTAGAAATGAATACAGTTTACAACGATTGACAAAGCAATCTATTGCAGATGCTAGACCGTCGACTGTTCCGGATGAATCTGACCTAGTAGCCGATCAGGACGAGGGTGACTATAAGGAAGATGTAAATGAAAATAATAATGACGATTGATTGTAATTGAATGTTGTAAACATTGATAATATTAAATTTTCATTTGAAATTTTTAAAATTTAAAAAAAAAAGTTTCTTGTTATTTTAAATTTTTTTATTTTATTTTTTAATTTTAAAATTAATTTTAATATTTTATTTATTATTTTAAAACAAATATTAATTTTAATTTTTTAAATTTTAAAATTAAAAAATATTTAATAAATAATATTATTTATTTAAAACATTAACATTAATTTTAATATTTTTTATATTATTTTATTTTAAAATTAATTTTAAAATTTTATTTATTATTTAAAAAGATCTGCGATAGGAATACCCGTCGCAGATTACTCGTTGCAGATCTGCAACGGGCAATTTGTCTCATCGTAGATCTGCAACAGGGTACACTACCCCATCATGACCCATCGCAAATCTGTGACGAGATTGTCCAACCCTATCATTGAAATTCAATGACGTCTTTTTTTGTGACGGATTTTTATCCCGTCACTAAAAATTTAGTGACAGATTTTCTATTATTAGTGATGGATTTTTCCATTACTAAAATCGATTTTCCTTGTAATGTAACAGATCCGAGCCTTCTTCTGTTCACCTTGAACCTCCCCCACACCCTTAAGAGTTGGTAATTTCATCAAGAGATAGTTAAGATGAATGCCTTCCCTCATGTTGTTGATGATTGATTTGCCCAAAATAACATTGTATACCATGGACTATGTCTTTATTACCATAAAGTTCACCTAGTGGGTAACACTTTGGGGTGCGTGCCCAATGTTATTGGTAGCTGTACAGATCCTGCCATGGGTACCACCTCGTTGGTAAAGCTGTATAGAGGGGAAGAAGCAAGCTTGAGGCAGTCATGAGCAAGATGCATTTTCTCAAAGCATTTCCAATAAATTAATTTGATAAAACTATTACTATCCGCGAGAATTCAGTCAATCGGATGCTTTGTAATCATGAAAGAGATGATAAATGGGTCATCATGAGGCATAAACAAATTCCTTGATTTGCTAAAGTGAAGGTTATAAGCTCTTCATCAAATTTCACCTGAGCCACTTAATCCACATGAAGGGTCTGGCGCCCATATGCCTTTCTTGATGATGAAGAATCTCCAGCCAAGGTTTCCCCACTGGAGATAATGTGGATATGCTTAGCGTTGGCTTATTGTCCGTAGGGGTTGCGAACATTTCTCCTCGCTAGGGCCTCCTCTACTGTTTTTATTGAGGCATCTGCTATTGATTGCCACCACCTTTGGGTCCTCCTTTCCATGGACTACGGTCTTCTCTGAGAGGCCTATCCCACTACCATACATCACCAAAGTGTAGCCCTTGTTATTGATCTTGGGCTTACCTAAGCTGATTTAGAAGGAACCAATCTAGTTTGCCCTCATTAACCAATAAAGTTAGCAAAAAGACTACAAGTCCCTTCCTCTTGGTTTATCAAATGGTGGACGAAAATTGATGAGCCTAGCATGCACGACATATGAGAGGATAGCCATGCGAGAATTAGAAAGAGAAGTATACGCCTAAAACTTAGCTGGGGAGGTGTGTATGTATGGAGCCTGGCTCGGTCGTAATCATCGAACCTGGAGTCTTTTCATCATGTCACCTAGACCACCTACCAGTTGGTTGCTCTATTTTTCTTGTCCCATTATCATGCTAGTTGGGTGGGGATTGCACTGCATATCTATTGGGTAGGGTAAAAAAGTTAGCCAACATGGTCGATTGATCTAGAGCCATGGATTCTCTCAATGGTAGAAGAGTGGTGCCCTGTAGGAAAGACGATATTGCCATACCAACCAATAAATCCTGGACTTCCAACATGGCATTTTGAAAAAGTTTGATGTACTATCACAATCTCTCATTAGTCCTTATCGAATGATGAGAATGAAATGGGATCCTTCTTTCTCAAGGGATTAGCTGCAAAGGCTGAAATGAACTCCACGTGCAACTGCTCATATAAGGAAATGTAGCTAGATGGAAGCTCAAAGATTGGGGGAAAACCAGGCACATGGTGGCATCACTCCACTTATGCAAAAAGGCTAGAGATTCATACCGTTGTGCGTGGAGAATAGTATTATTCTCTCCTAGTGAAATTATGTAACTACGGGAGTTTAAACTTAGGAGAAAGGGAGTGACTCAATATGTCCCCAGAAAATTGGACTCCTCATGACTGCTTATCAATGTGCATTGTCACTGTCATTTCTTGTTCAAAAATTTCTTCAATTAGCTTTTTAATTTCTGAACTCCAAGATGCTAGAAATGCTCCAGGATTAGAGTCTCGTGTTTGCCTCCGCACATCTTTAGCAAAGGTAGTGCTCTCAATTGTCTCCTCTTACATGATTCCTTTGCCCATGTTCCTGCACCTTTCTACACACAGTTCCTCTGGCTTAGGAACATGAAACTATGACCTTGGCATGGCCACTAGTAGCTGCTAGGAATGTTACATCAAAGGTACTAAAGTTTGTTAAAGGGACGCATCGATCTGAATTCCCTTTGAGGCAGAAAGCTTAAGGGTGTGAGCCTTCCTAGGAGTTGGCATCAGTACATGCAGCAATTCAGACAAATGTTTCACTGCCACAGACTTTTCTTCATCACTTTTCCTCAAGTCCTCCTATCTCTGTTTTAACTTTTGAAACTCAACGAGAGATACATTCAACGAACCTCCTAACCCTAGAGGTTCTTGGTACATCATCCTGGACTTGATCACCTTTAGCATCACTAGTTTAGTTGGGCCTAAGAACTTGTCTAATTGGACGCCCTTTTTGTCCAGAGGGCTGCCTGCGACATACAAAGGTTAGGTGTGAAAGGGAGGTATGCATAAGTGATGATTGCTTAATAGACTAGCCTTGCTTTGACGAATATTGCTTGTTGGTCACTTAATTTCCCTGTCTTCATTAAGATATTGTTAGCCTTACTGCCCGGGAACTTGGGGAAATAGCTAAAGGACGCTCCCCAATGGTAGCCTCTCGTTGTCCAAGCGACTGGCATATGTAGCCTTAGGCTAAGATACTCTTGCATGAGAGGACCTTATTTTCCTCGCCATTTTGAAGACTTTTCACTCGTTTCCCACAGACGGAGCCAAATTGTTATTGTTAGAATACAATAATTAAATTTGTTTGTCTTAGAAAATAGCTCGGCAAGGCCAGGTAAGGAAGTCAAGGGTAAGGTTTGTGCCTGCAAAAGGTGCAAGCAAGCTTCTGGCAAGAGAACAGCTGGAGGGAAAATGTATCCCCAAGTCTTTAAATGGCTGTTAGGTCAAAGAGTCTTTAGGAGACTGGATCCTCGAAGGCTATAGGTCTTCGGCTAGAATGTCTTTGGGTGACTAGGCTTTGAGAGAGTTGGGGAATCTCCGAGAGATGCTAAGCCTTATTGTCTCCAGATGAGTTTGCGGCACAAGAACAATTATAAGGCATGCAGGGAACTCTTTGACATGGGCCCTCCGATGCCAAAGTCAAATGATGCCATGATGTAGAATGCAGAATTAGTGTGGGTTATGGGTGAGTGAGTCATTAGATGGGTGTCTTCGGATGAATTTAGATATAAATTTTTAGGTTTCGATCTTCAAGTGCTAGATTTGGATCTTAGGGGCGCGAACCTAGGGGGTATTTATAAGCTTCGATGGCTAGGCTATATGGCAAGGTAGTACATGGGGCATGCTCGGGTGGATCAACACTTTAGGTGAAAGGTTTGTGGATTTGATCGAAAGGCCTAAAGGCATCTTTGGGGGTGGGAAGCCCCGAAGATAATCCTTTGAATGAGACTTTCCTGAAGACCCTGAAGACTCTTCAAAGTTATCGGTAGACTTATACTCAGAAGACTCTACGGGGTCTTCTAGGTCTTTGATATTCTTTTATATTTTGTTAGGGTATCCCACAACAGTTGGTAATGCTATAAGCTTGGAAAACTTAATTAATGAAAGTTTAGTGTTTGGAAGCTTAACTGATGAAAGTTTAAGAATCTTTCTAAATTAAAGGAGGACCACATATCAAGCCACACGTTTTTTCATTCCCTACCACTAATATACTTCTTTAGATCTCTAAACATCTTGGTACCTGTATGGTGCTTAGTATACTTGGCTCAATGTGCCTTATCCAAAATTGCCTGCCTAATATCTATAATACCCAAAACCCTTGGGTTACTTTTAAAATAAGTATATGGAAAGAAATACGAAGTTTCAAAAGAATCAGTATTAGAATAGCCTGAGAAAATGACCGAATCAGCCAGAGGGAATAACTAAGAGCTTATATACCTAAGGAAATAGGTATGTCCCTAACAAACATCTTAAGATATGATTTATGACATTGAAAGAAATTGAATCAGAGACAATTTTCAGTACAGCTTCGAATCAGGTTGAAAAATTGAATTATCGTAAGGGGCTTCTGAAAAGTCAACAAAACCCTTAAAAGGTCAAATTTGGCTTGATAAACAACTGTTAAGTGGTTTTGGGTAGAAATAAAAGGATTTATGGTCAAATCATTCATTCAAGCCTAAGTGTAATTTTCCAATTTTGCCCGACGGGGATCAAAACGATATTTTTTCTAAGGTTCCTAGAATGAAATGAAGAATCTAGAACTCATGGACCTTAATGGTAAACTTAGAAACCCAAGGGGTTGCCCAAAAGGGCCAAAATAAAATTTCTAAAGTTGAAAAGGGGTGAAAGTGGAAATTTGCAAAAAATTTCCACAGCCATAGCCGACCATATGCATCCCATCATCAAATTCATCCATGAGAGACTCGAGAAAGTGGAAGGGGGGCCTCAGAGCAAGGCCTAGGACGTTTTCTTGGCTGACAACCAGCCATGTCGATGGCAATCACGATCAAAATTTCGGTCAAAAGTGGCCGAACTTTTGGGCCTCTAAATGGATTTTTGGGGGCTTGTATTAAGGTTTTGGACCCATCTAGGACAAGTGGAGGTTCTAGGGACCCTGATATAGACAGTCATTAACATTTAGAGGCTCGATTTTCGCTATAAATAGAGGAAGTTTTAGCCAAGGGTTTTCAGAAGTTGGGATTCAAATTACTCTCATTTTGGGATGAATTGAGGGGTAGGGATAAGGGGCTTTTTTTTTTTGAGTTGGTGAGGATCGTTTTTGAAAATTTTGGAGGGTTTTCATGTAGATTTGGTGAAGTTTTGAGGCTTCGTCGAAAAAGAAGGCGGTAGCCTCGGCCGAGCCTTTAAACCCTGAGTTGGGGTACCTCTGGTCATCCTTTTGATCATCCAAACCCACCATTAGGATCAGCTGAAGAAGTAGAGCAAAATGGCATCGAATTCCAACATGGTAGATATACCGACAACAAAGAAGACGACTGGTGCGTGAAGTTCATGCACGAGTCACATTCTCAATTTCACATGCAAGTGATTGCAGGCGCGTGGGGCTTAGGTATTTTTTGAATTTTTTTTAAATTTTTAGAAAAATGTTTTAGGAATTTTGGTGCAAAAATAATTGAAAACATGTTTGGTTAGCTATTTATTTCAGAATATTAGAGAAGAAAAATAGAAAAAAATGTAAGAAAATTATGGAAAAATAGGTTCTAATGATTATTTGAATAAATATAATGGATAGGGTGCTTTGGGCTTTAAGTGAAGTGATTTGTGGGAATTTTGAGGTTGGGCATAAAAATCAAGGTGGTGCATGTTTTTCGAGATGTTCTAAACTATGTAAAAAGGTGAGTGATTTTTCTGCAAAAGCTTATATATGATATGAATTGCTATGTTGAGCATGATAGTCATGAAAGTGGCTAAGTTATATGAGCATTTTATCATATCTATGCATGTATCATTGCATCGTTATTTGTGATATTTCATTGGCATGATATTATTGGCATATCAATACTTGTGTTGGGATGAGATGTCGCCCTGATAGTGTAGTCATAATTCTCCAAGGGAAATTGATGGAACAACATTAGGATTATCCTGAAAGCGTTTCGAATTCTGCCTAGAGTTCCGTGCCGAGTTGGTAGGCTAGGGAAGTTACACTAGGGCATATGTTTGTTCATATCCATACATCTTTCATTCATGATTATCTTAACTTTCTCTTAGAAGATTCATCTTCTAATGTTAGACATATATCCTTAGAATATTCCACATTCCAGGCGAGACTAGTGGTCGGAAGGGCAAATGGGTGATCGAGGCATGAGTATGATGGAAGTTTTGTGGGCCCTATGTCAGGGCCAAGACCAGTTAATCAAATGGTTTTATACTTAGTTTACAACTATTGTCGTATGATTTTAACTATTATTGTAATATTGTTAGGCAAACAATATGTATGAACTTAAGGTTATATCTTGGAAGTATTATATCTTGCTTCTTTTTATGATTAAGTATTTCATTTCCTTAGTTATATCTTGGAAGTGTTATCCTTATATGATATGTTGAGGATTTTAGCATGATTCGTATATGAAAAAAAAATCCTAGCATATATAAAACACAACACCCTAAAGAGGCAAGGCATTACAATATCCCTTTTGCCTAGCATGCATACTCTATTGTTGAATAAGAGTATCCCATCTTGAAACTCAAAATTAGGTTTTCTCACCTAACATTGCTCATCATCCCATTGGTGAAACTTTAGATCCTTTATAAAACCTTGTTTAATTTTCTCTACCAAATCCAACTGAGTTAAATTGGCAACATAGGCAATTTTTCTTTTGGGAGTTACTTACATTGTTAAAGAGCTAAAAGCTTCCACCAATCGCTACTCACGTAGGCCATCAACTAGACCACCAAAGTAGGCTCCTTCCTACTCAAAGATCCACTGCAACACTAGCTAACCCTAGGTAATATTGTATCGTGCTTGTTCTTACCAAAATAAAATAATTAAAATTTTGTTATGCAGGAATGCCTAGATCATGATAGAGTAAGGCGAACAACTGGTAGATGTCTACTCTTGGAAATAGGCAACAAGTGTTAGGAACCGGCCAACCGTGTAGCTTCGATTCTGCCTTCTTTGATCCGTAGAGTTACAAGCGCAAACTCCTCCAAGTCGGTCCACACGATCGAGCCTTTTCCACGATGCCTCGAGTAGTGCTAGCAAACCCTAGGTATGTGATAAGGTTATGCCCAATGATAATTTGTTAATGACTCCATTGGAATCCAAAAAGAACCAAAGCGTAACCTGCCAAATATAAGACTACCATGATGTCTCAAGTCTAAGGACTAATCTGCACTATTGCAACACCGAAATTCCAATTCGACAATAAACAATTACCATTAGGAATTCTGTAGCTGGTCAGTTTAGTGTACTTATTCTTATAATAAGCACCCACATATATGCACTAGTGTCCACACACCAATGTCTATGAAACAAGACATTCTCCTAATGAAGGATCATCCCGAGGAAACATAGTGTGCAACGGAAGCGGTTTTTAAAAAAAAACTTTTCCTCGTATTGATTAGAATCTAGGAGACTTACTTCTTCTACGGATTACCGGACGGAAAGATGCGACAGTCGGAGGATGGGCGGGAGCTTCTTCTCGTAGTGGAGACGACGACTGTCCTGCAATCCTTCGGCTCCTTCGCATCAGAACTTGAAGTCTCTCTTTCGATCTTTCGAAGTATGACTCGAACTCGTGGCCTCTCTTTCGGTGAAGAAGAGTAAAAGAACCCTTAGGTGAAAAAACAAGCAAAGAGAGAATATATATAGGGAGAACACTAGGGTTAAAACCCTAGTGGGCCAAGTCCATTTAATTAATTTTCTAATTGGGTTAGCCCAATTAATTAATTAAAAAGCTAATGAACTATTATTTTATTCTAGCCCAATTAATTATGGACCATTCTGAATAAAATAATTATCTCTTAATGTAATTCACCCAACAAGCCAAATGTATTAAATAATACATGAGTTATATCGAGCTACCCCGGGGACCAAAAGACAAATTATTCACGGCTACTAAAATGACCAAAATATCCCTGATACCTAGTAGCTATATTTTGTCATTCTAAGTGTTCCAACTATCACCATATGGTAACACTGACCCCACGAATAATTTTACATATGCAATGTCTTTGACCTACTAGTGTAATGACGAAAATACCCCTCTGCGTAACACCCATCATTTAGAAAGGAATAATGTACTAACACCTCTCTAAATGATTTCTACCATCCTTAAATCACTAGTCCAATAATCCGTGACTACTCGAATGTACTTGCTTATCACTGGGAGCTACCCAGAAGCACACACTCTTAAGTTACGTTCCCAGGGCCCTGGATTATTTGATTATTCTTGGACAATCATAAGGGGGTGAATCACAGAAACTATCTTGTATTAGTCTGTCTTAGCTAATTAGAAACCATACTCCCAACTCAAAAGGTTATTGATCTTTGATAGACCTCACCTACAGTGAATCTAAGAATATAGCTCTAGGTTCACTAGACCACCAACTAATACTCAAGTATTAGAGTACTCGTCCACGTAGTAGCAGTGATAGACTAGCTCCATGATAATTAGTACTTTGTCATTAGCTTCTATCACAGGTCCACTCTACGCATTCCGAATGCGCTTGTACAATTAGAGTAAACGGACTGTTTACTGGCTAAGGCAAGCCATCCTCCATTAGGATCTATTGCACAATGATCTTATCATGATAGAATGCCCAGTTCTATCAAAAGATCAAGAGTAATATTTTCTTACTTATTAAGTACCCATGATTCATGCCTAACTGTGAAGAACGACCCATCACATGAATCACTTACTTAATAGCATGGACACTTTTCCAACAATTAAATGCAAATAATATATGTGCCATAAATTGAATAAAAGAAACATCATTACCATAAATTAAACAAAACTTGTCTTTAGGGCATACATTTCCAACACCTAATTGAGCATGCATCATATATGCTAGTCTATCTGAGTTATTAGTGTCCAATTCTAATAACTCTATGACTAGGAACATTTAAGATCAAGGCTTATAAGGAATATGTTTCATGATCGTCATCTCTATGCACGACCATATTCCATGAGCCTATTTGATCTATGGTCTTTGTCAAGAGTGGAAATAATAAAGACAACCATCAATGACAAATAAAACATAATGCCTTACAATAATAATTGATTGAAGATAAAGAGTCACAATGGAAAAATATGATCAATTACATGTAAATATAATTGGCTTGTGGGGCATAACTCTAACAACAAGTGGCTCTATTGTTTGAGAGACGTGTGAGGGGTTACTTGGAGGGACTCTGGTCTCTAGCCATCTAATAAGGGCAATCTGGAAGGATATCGTGGTCACCCAAAAAGATGTAATCATGGTTCCCTAAGGCAAGGCTTACAAATGGTGCAAGTGGTGAGCAAACCAAGTCAGTGGTGTCTGGGGCAAGTCCAAGGTGATTGTAGCGCGCATAGTAGCTGCATGGCCTATTAGTATGAGCAGCCAACATGGCTTGTGGCAACCAAGGAGACTGCACGCATGTCTAGGAGAATACAATAAGGGTGGCACGCGGGGAAACAACATGACTTGTTGGTGCTTGTGGCCCACGTCGTGCCATGTAGGAAAAGCTTACAATATTCTAGAAAACTATTCCAATTGCCTAGGAGAACTGCACACATGAACCCAAGTTAGAAGAGACATAGGGATTCCCCTCCTGTGTATGCCCTCTGATGCTTAAGTCAATACAAGAAGAAAAAGGGTTGTCCGGGGGAACTATGAACTACGATCTATGATGGTTCCGTTAGATGCACAAAATGTAATATGTAGTCAAGATAACTGATGTTAGTATACCAAAAAGTAGATCCCCCTTTCCTTATGAGGGAAGAGGTATTTATAGGCATTTTTACCAAGAATGTTAGAAGTGGACATGTGTCACTTGAGTGCGAGGACAACTATCCCAGTTTAGGCTTGGATGGGTTGAATAAGAATCCCCCCCCCCCCCCCCAGAAGAATTAATGGCCAAGGGAGTCCTCTGGAAGAAGGTGGGCCTTTCGGTGAGCTACTAAACTAGAGCATTAATTTCTATGTGACTTGTCCAAAGGAAATATCTCATGCTCTAGGAGACCTTTAGTATTTCAAGGGTAGTCATGTGGAGCAACCGACACGTCTTATTTGCACCCAGTCCTTGGGGGAGTTGCCTCATGTGGGAGCTTGGTGTACTGTCCCCTATGGGACTTTCCTGGATTGGGAGCCTACACGTCTTTCTAGAGCATGTATAGTCCCCTAGTGGAATTGCCTTGCATGGATCCCGATTGAAAGGCAATGGGGGACCAAGGCCAAAAACTAACTCTTGGTGGATCAATGCAAGGGTTAACGGGTTTTAAAACATTTTCAAAATCGAAAAACAATACATACACATTGCACAATAGAAGCAAAAACAACCCTTATAAGACCCGATATTAATCATCTATATACATCCATAAAAGAAAACATCCATATAGGGTTTAGCGGTATACATCCATGGACATTTTATGGTACCAGTTGTCCAACGAACTACCTCTCCTTGCTGTTAAATCTACTCCCATGAACCTGTAACTTCGGGTAACTAGCCACCTTCTCAAGTATGGAGGACCTCGTCAATCCACACCTGAGACGCGTTAAAATCCCTCACCAAAGTCTTGTTAGGACCCTCTCAATGAAGGTAAACCAAAGCTGTTCCAGGGTCTCTTTCGGTTACAACGCGATTGTCCTAAAGCTGGATCTAAAAGGGAGGAGAAGAAGAAAAAGCTGCAACAAGTCTTGGAGCAAGAAGAAGCAACAACAAAAAGAAATAAAGGAGAAAATAAGAAGCAAAAAAGTAGCCAAGCAAGAAAAAGAAGAAGGGAGTAGCCAATGAGAAGCCTTCTCAAATCCTCTATCTCGTTTCCTTCTTTGCTAAGCCTTCACGTGCCTCATATACCTCTTATCTTCTCTCTTATAATCATCTGCATCAGAGCATTTAATGCTCTGATATGACAAAGTAATGGATCAGAAAAGAGATAAACGGTTGACCACACGATAGCACCGGTTGATTTCTTTACCACATGTATCGATTGACTGGTTTTTCCAGTAAGGCTCCAGCTTTGTCATAGTGCACTTAGGCCCACTATTAACTCTTAATAGCCTTTCTACTAACTCTTAATATAACCAAGGTCCTGTTAACTCTTAATGGTGTGCCCCGATAACTCTTAGTAGTCTCCCACATCTATAAATTCATATAGCTAACTCTTAGTTGCAACTGACATCACTAACTCTTAGTAATGAGGAACACACTAGCGATAATGGTTCACTAATCCAATACATTACTCAATATGCGTGACTTTCTAGGTTCATAGCCATGTAGCAATCAGGAGATGTCAACTCCTAGACATAGGTCGAACACTTCGATTTACTAAGAGGATCTCTCCAAATCCCTACAGCACCCTGAAAGATCCTGAGCATCCTTTAATCAGGACTCAAGATGATCCCAATGGCAATGAAGATTAAACTTCATATGAATCTATTAAGGCTATTCGATTACCATGCATTATAGTCCTTCCACTTACTAACATCCCGACCGAGTGAGAGTCATGGAGTGATTAAATTCATAGGACTTAGTAGCTATGTCAAATCTAGTACGGTGTGATTGAGGTATCATTTCGAAACTCTTTCGACATCGGAAACTCTTTCCAATCATGCTCGCCCTAGCCAAGGGATTTTCAATCACAACCAAATTAGATCACATAGGATGTTCACTCCCTATCCAATGGATCCCATCAGTGAGCATCTACCTCCATGCATTACTGCACAGAGACTACACAGCGAGCATCCCCACATTTCACATTGGATGGTTCTGCTCAATGGTAAATTCTTGACACCAGTGCACAAGACAACTCTATCGCTTTCGGTCAAAGGACCAGATACATAATTGTGAACCAACAACAAATAATTAATCCTCAAAGCTATGTGATTTTTCACAAACATCACATTTAGTGGATGTTCATCTAATACCCACCCACATGTCTACTATGTTCATCTCATTCAATGTGACATGTGACTCACCACCCTATTACTATTAGCATCTCAAGCTAATAAATGGTAGTAGCCCATGTGTCGGTCTATAATTAATAAACCATATTCCTCTTCTAATAAATCTAAGGGCTAGGAATTCTTTTAAGAAATTTTAAATTAAAGATCCTCCTCACATTCTTCTTAACTTTTTAAGAATAAGATCTCGATCAGGAAATCTAAGGACTCATTCATAAAGAAAAGATGGAGAGTATGAATGAAGATATGAATTTTTATTAATTATCAAGAATACATCATAAGTGCCACTCACATACATCTCATGTATTGTAAATCTAGTATTTAGGGTATCACTAACACAACTCAGCTTTCTGGTGCGAGGTCCCTCAAGGGACTTGCCTAGTGCGAGGTCTCGTGCGACTTGCTAGTGTGCGATCTCTTAGGGGACTTGCCTCACACAAGTGTTTGGGTGGACTTACCCCATGCAAGGTCCCCCGATGGAACTTTCCCTGCACAACCGACTAGTTCAAGTACGCACAAGCAACTTGTCTCGCCCATCCTATTTACGTGTGGGCATCCGACCATGCACGGTAACCTGTCTAGCTTGGGTCTATAACCTTTCAACTTTGCTAGACAACCCTTGTACCATTATCATAGATCATATCTCGAGTAATCTTAGGATAACCTTCCTAGCTTATTATCCTTATGGATATTTTTGAAAAATATACCCAAGTGGATGCTTGATCAATGGTACAACAATAACCTCCCACTCTTTAATTTGACTTTTAAGTCAAAGGGAAGAGTATGCGATTTATGTGCATCCACTTAGAAAGTAAATTTTCATCCAGGTTAAATAGCTATTCAATATAATATCCAACGTATTTAGCATTCCCAAGGAGAGCTTGAGAAAGGTTTTTTGAAATCCTCTTTTATGTTGTGTAATTCGTTTGTGAATGAATGAAAATGCATGTGCTGGATAGGAAAATAAGAAAGTGAGGTATGGAACCTTGTATTGCCTTTTCCTTTTCCTTTTCCTTAAATCTATAAACCATATTGGTTAGAGAGTTAAATATGGAAAGATAATACTAGTTAGTTTCATATCTTGACTTATGAGATAATTCCTTTGTTGCTCAGTTGGAACTTTTTCTTATCATGTTAGTAAGTAGTTGTCTCCTTAGTCATAGAGTAAGGGAGTACCAAAATCCTTAGCACAAACAAGTTAATACAGTTCATGGTATTCATGAAATAGTATGATAAACAAGAGCATGAGCAAGAAGGGTTTTCAAGTATACATCACATCGGAGACCATTAGCCAGAGTGTTAGGACAACAATGATTATCTAGGGACTTTTGCCAATGCTTCCTACACTATCCCTTAGTCTCTAACCAGGCCACTGTGGGGGACCTTAAGTGTGGCCATTTCTAGCCTAACGATCTCAGAGGATTTTGAGCATGAGGGACCCTTGGAGCCAAACTACTAGGAGGAAATGGTGCTTAGGCCTAGTAAGCCTTGGTTTTTGAGCGTGAGGGACTCTTAGAGCCAAGCTACTAGGAGGAAATGGTGCTTAGCGAAATAGGTCCAAGGTGAAATAGCTCACACCAAGTCACCCAGTGGTGGAGTCATAGGCTAGGCTAAGCTCAGCATAGGGTTATAATGCAACTTGGTTCCCTAGGTTGACAGATATACTAGATATCAACCTTCTCAAGCATTGGTTTTGATAGAAATACCAAACATCAGCTCATTTGGGAACTAGCTTTGATAGAAATACCATACATCAAACCTTTCGGCACTATCTTTAACAGAAATACTAGACATCAGCCCTTTCAGGTGCTGGTTATGATAGAAATACCAAACATTAACCCTTTCGAACACTAGTTTCTTGTAGGTTTTCCATGTAATGCTACCTCACTACAAAATAGAGTAGGCAAGTAGAGCATATATGTATGTGTATAATGGAAAGTAGTAGATGTTAACAACATGCATCATGTGCACACGCGCACCCCATCCATTATGTAATTTTTACAAGGGTGTTTTTTTTTTTTTACATGATTAGGTTCATCTCACCTATGTCTGCAAAAATAAATGAGTATTTTTTTTTTACATGGTTTGATGCATCTTGCTTGCATTCGTAAAAATACATGAGTGTATGTGAGTTACTATATTTAGGAAAAGATCTAAAGCTTGCCAGGTGCTCATTTGAAGCTTATCTTTGTTGATCCATCTTTACCCTCCTTGTTTGGGCTTAAAATTGTCTTGGATGGTTGAGGATGAATTGATCAAACTTTCATTTGCAAACAAATACTCTAACGGCTCTTTAGGTTGCAATATTCCTTGGTTGAGTGATGAAAGCATCTATTGAACTCATAGAAAGCGTCTGGGTTTTACCCTCTGGATTTTTCAAAAGGAGGGGGAAAGTGAATTGGCCCCATAGGTTCCACAATGGAGTGTATTGTAGTGAGGGAGTTTGAGAGAGGTATGAACGTTTGAAACTTCACTTTGGCAAATATGTCGGGTCCATAGTGGAGTGTATTATGGCTTAGGTATTGCCTCAACATCTCATAAGGTCCTTAGCGAATACCAAGCAAATATGTCGGGTCCTTCTTCCTTGGGGCATTAACAACAAAGGCTGCAATGAATTCCTTTTGCAACTGGTCCAAGGAATGAGTACACCCATCATGTAACTCACTTAACAACATATATTCTTTCTTGATTAGAGTTAGGGGAAATGCGTGGAACATGGTTACATCATCCCACCCATGTAGAATGGTAAGAGACTCATATAGCTAGACATTAAGGTTAGAGTTTTCTCTCCCCGAGTGTGTTAGCAAATGTGGAAGCCTAAATCTTGGTGGGAATGGCCGTCAAGGCAACTCAGTAGAAAAGGAGATTTTTCTTCTATACATTTCCTCATATGAGGTTATCATCTTTTTTTGTTCCAAAATTTATTTTACGATCTTTTTCACTTCAGATGCTCTCAAGGGGTTTAGCATTTCACCCTTAGTCATGGACTATCGTAGATGGAGAGCATGAGTTAAATATTCACTTCTTCTTAAGGCTGCATTCTCAATGGATTCTTTATGGGTGATTGCCTTTCTTGACTGCCTATGCCTTTTAGGTATCACATCCTTAGGGGTAGGCACATAAAGAAGCTCTTGAACATTCCCTGATCGTGCCTCTTAGTGATACCTTATAGGCTACCCAAAGTAATAAAGATTTTGAGAGGTGGATGTGATCCCTTATAGGCCACTCAAGTGTCTGATGGATAGAAGTAACTCAATATTAGGCAGTAAGTCGTGCAGTAAAGAGTTTAGATCTTATAACACTTGGCATTCTCTTCATGCCTTTTCTTCAATGCATCATAATTTATCTTTAGATCTTCGTACTCAATGAGAGAAATAGTTGGTGATGCTTTTCTTGAGGATTTGGGTATTCCCACGACCACTTGAGAATTCCTCTTTGGAGCTATTGAATGCTCGTGAGAACTCACAACCATCATCCCATTTGGGAAATGAGGTTGTTCTAGGGAATAATTGTTAGGATTAAAGTCCTAATCATAAATAGAAGAAGATAAATAATCAAAATAAGCACGAAGAACATATGAGGTTTATAGTGGTTCATTCTCAATATGAGAGCAACATCAATTGCCGCCACTACAATTTTTCACTATAACCAAATTGGAGATTATAAGAATACACACCAACGCTCTCTAATAACCACCCAAATATAAGCAAAACTAGGGCAATGAAAATATATGTGAAAACCCAAAACTGCCCTTATTATAAAATTACATATATAAAATTATAGTTGATCCGCATACTGACTCTGCGTAGGGGTAATATGCACCAAGGTGATAATTAGGCTTCACACTTGAATCACAGTCCCTATTCTTTTCTCTATTTCACTCCCTATTTAATTTATTTATTTTAATAAACTTCAGTTCTATTTATTTTACATTTTCTATAATTTTTACACATACACAAAATTAATAATTAAATAAACAAATTAATAACCAAATACACAAAATAATCAGATACGCAAACAAAATTAATAATTAAATACACAAAATAATCAAATACACACATATATAAAATTACTAATTAAATATACAAATCAATATCCAAATACACAATATCAATCATCCAACACAAAAATAAATAAAAAAAATTCCCAAAATCTCACAAACCCACTTGCTACTCGATCTGCTCCTCACCTCGCCATCGTTCTGCTTGCTGCCTCTGCTGGTCGCCATTCTGCTCTTGCAAGTCATCTTCTCCAACTGCAACTCATCTTCTCCGCTCGTCCACCTTCGCCTCGCCTCTACTGGTCGTTGGTCGCTGATTTTTCCTTTGCTTGCAACATGCGTTTCCCTTCCCACGTTGATGGCTATTGGAGGGTAAGGGAGAGATAGCGCGGAGGGCAGCTCAAATTTTCGCTTTCTAACTGTAGCGAGCAATTTGAAACTCAACAAATATTTGTTGAGTAATAAAATGTGTAGGAAGCACCATTGGAGTGGGTTTCCAGCAATTGGCTCTCCATGTTTTGGCTTGGCGAGCAATTTTTGCTCGCATTGGAGATGGCCTTAGGGAGCTACCTCTTTTGACAGGAGAACTTGTTCTTATTCCTTCGTGTATTACTTGGCTAATTTCTGGCACAACTAGATCTAGTTGATCTTACCATCAACCTTAACTTTTTTGTTTGTTTCCCACAAACAACACCAAATTATTGTTCTCAAAATACAATGATTGAAATTTGTTGTGTGGGAATGCCTAGATTAGAACAGAGCAAGACGAAGAACTAATAGATGCTTACTAGTATAAATAGGCAACGGGTGGCACTGTTGTTTGAGAAAAGTGTGAGGAGTCGCTTAAAGGGACTCTAGTCTTTGGTTATCAAATAGGGGCAATCTAGAAGGATACCATGGTCACCCGAGAAGACATAGTTTAAGGGGAGTATGGTTGCCCGAGGCAAGGCTTATGGATGGTGCAAGTGGTGAGGAGGCCAAGTTGGTAGTGTTTGAGGCAAGTTCATGGTAGGTGTGGTACGTGAGGCAGTTGTGAGGCCTACTGGTGCTCACGATCCACGTGGCTTATGGCGTCTAGGGGGACTGCGTGCATATTCGAGAGAAGCTTGTGGTAAGGGTGGTACATGAGGTAGTTGTGCAACCTGTTGTTGTGTGCAACCCGCATGGATTTTGGTGTCTGAGGGGACTACATGCACGTCCAAGAGAAGCTTGCATCAAGGGTGGCGCGTGTAACACCCTGCTCTTCCAAAGGCATGTCACTATGCTAGGATTTTTCTTTTTCTTTCATCACAAATGATTGCCTCAATATAAAAATCATATATACATACAACATTCCTCAAAAATGATCTCTTTAATGCCACGAGCATCATATTTAAAAATCCCCAACATACATGCATGAATTTAACACTCCCAATGAAAAGCTAAGGAATGGTAAACTATCCATTAGCAAAAGCTAGAATTGAAACCTAACGGAATATTGTAATTTCAAAAGGAGTAAATCCATACAAAATTGTTCCATTTCCACAACATTACAATATCCGACAACTAATGTAACATAAAATAGCTAAAACATGTCATTTATCATTGTTCTCACAACTTGTCCTAGCACTAGCGTAGGACTTATTACATGACTTCTAGCGTAATCATATCTCAGCTACCTCTTTCCCTTTTCTCCTGTTTGTCTCGCTTGGGATGTTGAATATCCCAGGGACAAAGTCCAAATTAGAAGATTAATCTTCTAAGTGAGGGTTAAAATACATTGTATGAATGAATGATACAGAGACATGAACAAACAAACATCCTAGTGTAACTTTCACCGGCATTCTAGCCTTAGCACAAAACCCTAGGCAGTTATTGTAATACCTGAGAATTTCTAAAGGACTCAAGAGTAAATTATCTTGGGGCAAAAATGAAAATTACAGATAAATTGAGGTTATAGGGTAATTTCTTACCGCTATGAATAACCAAATCTACTATAGGGAGTGCCCTGAAGCCAAGATGTCTAAGGAAATCAATATGGTATTGACGAGTATTTCGAGGCATGATTTATGGCATCGAAAGAAATTAGATCAGAAATGATTTTCGATATAGCTAAAATATAGCTATAATTCAGGCTGAAAAATCAAATGATTGTAGGGGACTTTTGGGAAGTCAACGGAACCTTGAAGGGGCTCCAATTTTTTCATAAGGAAAACCAAAAATTAGATTGAATGGACGAGGAGAGCATGGCGGTGGAGGAAGATGATCGGTGCGTAGGCCACACTAGTTGGTCATCACACGTAGCCCATGTTCCAGCGTGTCCCAGGTCGGAAAATTCTAAAAAAATTCTTAAAATTCCTAGAAAAATGTGATCTCAAAGTTTGTGCAAAAAGTTTTGGTATTTGTCATTCCAGTTTCTCGGTTTCCATAATAACCAGCCTCATTTTGCATGCAAATGAAGCTTCAAGGTAAGTTTTGGAATTTTCTTTTGAAGTTATTTGAATATTATGAATTGTTGCGGAAAAAGATTTGAGAAAATAGTTTAAGAAGTAATTATTTAGAATTTTGGAGAGGAAAATGTGAAGAAATTGAAGTATTGAGATATTCTATGAATAAATATGATTTATAGGATTGTTGTGCTCGACATTAAGATATTTGTGTAACTTTTGAGGTTTGCCACGAAAATCGAGGCCGTACATGCAAATCGAGGGAGTGCACGTTTTTCGAGGTATTTCAAACTTCATGCTAAAGGTAAGTGTTTTGGTCCCCAAAACTTATATATGATATGATTGTTTATTATGCATGATATTTATGAAAGCTATGATCATTTTGTCATATTTGTTCATATATTATTGCATGGAAAGTCATGATTTTTACATGGCACGATACGATTGGCATATTGATATTCGTGCATGGGATTGGGATGTCACCCCGTGTAACGACCCGCTCCCACTTACGGGCGTCACCGATAAATAATCGACCAGATTACTCACCCGACAAACCACAACTGAAGGGTTGGACTATGTTTCAATAGGAAACGCCCTAGGTGGGAACTAGGCTTCGTCCTTCCCTTCGCTCCACTCAGGAATCGGTCCCAACTCAAATAAGAAAAATCGAGCAGACCAAGACCCGAAACCCGAGTGAGCTTCACCTCTCTTCAGCTCACCCCATAGCAAGCCAGAGGTGACCCAGGCACAAAGCTAGCATACAAACACTTCGTTAAGTATTGGGGATTTATGAGAACATACCTTGCTAATCTTGACTCGGTCCGAAACTTGGCTTTACCGACTATGCCACATTCAACAAGCAATCTCATAATCATCTATCACACTATGATGATTACAACAATTAAATACCTTTAAGCTCAAAAACACAGACATTTACTCACAAGGGTATACATACACCACGCCCCCTAGCTACATACAAGCAATATTAAAAATACATAACTCGGGCAACATAGCTAGTTGCCACAACGGCCTCCCAGCGCCATCCCTGCTTGCATCCGGACTTACATCATCTACACATGAGGTAAAATCTCATGAGTCAAAAAGACTCAGTAAGGGTGCAATGCATGTAAATATGAATATAATCATGTTTATGTATGCCAAATGCATGCAAATGAGGCTAGGTCCACTCATCCTCACAACCCACTAAGATTTGAGGCATCAACCTATCAGCCCCCACCACACTAGTCCTCCATATGGCCATCAGTCCACTAGGTCTTGCATCACACAAGATATAATCACTACATGCCAATGCAACATAAAACATTATCAGACATATTTACCAACTTGCAAGGCCACCTCCACATGGGGCTATCCCTTACCTGGCTCGAAGCTTCAACTTTGCCTCGGCACGAACTCTAGCCTGAATCTCAAGTTCTTCTAGAATCATTGCCTTCTCGATCGAACCTAGAGGCAAACAGGCAAACCCCACAATATCAAACACAATTCAACGCATTCGCTTTTGCTTACACAGCAAAATCACCCATCCACAATGTCTCCAAACAACACTAACCACGGCATACACCAGCCGTTAATAATTTCCAAACAACCCCAACCCAGGGTTCAATCCAACAAATAACTATTTTACATTAACTCGCTTAATGCAAATAACTGAGGAAGAAAATATTAATTTACCTCGACTCATTTGGAGAGAAATTCGGAAATGCCCACACCGACACTGCCTCCCGAGCTGCCATTTGCGCCAAAAAATCTCACTTCCGAGCTCTCGACACGCTCCTCCAGCCCCAATTTAGATTCCAGAACTTTCCCCCATTTTCTAGAATTTTTCAGGATTTTTCTCCATTTTTCCCTTAATTTCTAGAATTTCCATTTCTTTTCTTTTCTTTTATTTTTCTTTTTCTCTTCTTCTTCTCTAATTTCTCCCCCGCGCGCACTGTTCATCGTCTTTTTCACTGCGCATGGCCGCTGGCCGCCAGCCGCTCCTCGCTACAACACGACCGTCGGCTACCACCGCAGCCTGCACCGGCCTCCCCTGCTCGCACGACGCAGCTTCCAGCCGCCGTCATGGCCGACCTCGCAACTTCCAGCCGCCATCGCCAATGCTTCAATCGACTCCGAGCTCCACCCATGCGTCGCATCAACTGTCGCACGCCGCAATCGCCATCGGCCACTTCGACCAGGTCCATGGCTGGCCATTGAAGCCTCACCCGCTGCTATTTTTCTTCTTCGCTGGCTATGGCAGCTTTTGCCATGGCCGTATGGCCATCGGCTTTCTCTCTCTCTCTCTCCCTCTCTCGCAAGCTTTTTCTCGATCTCTCTCACTTGCGATCGCACGCCCAGCCCCAAGCTCCCTCTCTCTCTCGCTTTGCATCTCTCACTCTCCTCTATTCTCTCTGTTCACTCGGCTATTTCAAATTTACAGAAGTTAGGAAGCTTCAAGGAAGCTTCCTTACTCACATGTATATATATGTATATATACTAATTTACATTAAACCCTCTAATTTCTTCATTATTTCATTTCAACAATTAATAATTGCTCTTGAAGATTCTTATAATTACACTTGGGCCCTTCCAATGCTTAAATTAATTATAATTAAGCCACTCAAAATCTCGGTTTATACGAAATTTATAACCAACCGCTACTCGGGAATACCGACCTTGAACCTGTGCCTGCACGGGACCTTTATTCGACCCGAAAGCACTTAAGGGTTGCCTTATTCGCAAAATCGGACCACCCCTAGGGTCCCCTCAGCTTCCAGGAGGTCCTCTGCAACCATTTGGTATTTGCACCCACTCGGGCTTATACAGAATTTATTCCGAAAATTACTCCCGGTCGGACCGTCACCAGCGTCATTAATCTCATCTTAAGACGCTCGTCAATCTCTTGCCCTCTTCCCTGGACATCCAAGTCCCGAGGCACTCCCAGCCGCCAATTCGATAATTTTATTAATTAATTTATCGAGATTGACCCTTGGGCTTTCCGGACCACCCGAGGTCCTGACAAAATAATCCAAAAAATTACTTATTTTCAATACCATGTAATACCGAGTATTACACCCCGATAGTGTAGTCATAATTCTCCAAGTGCAATTGATGGAACAACGTTAGGATAATCCTGAAAAAGTTCGGGATTCTGCCTAGGATTCTGTGTCAGGCTAGTGGGTCAGGAAAGTTACACTAGGGCATATGATTGTTCTTGTCATTGCATCATGCATTCATGTATTTGTTTTTAGATCTTCACTATAAGATTCATCTTCTAATTGAGTTATGCCTCTGTAACATTCAAACATTGCAGTTGAGATTTGCAGCTTAGGCAAGGAGATGGTTGAGATATAATGGCACGGGATGACATGATCGATTGATTCAGCATATTATTTCAGTATTTTGTTTGTTCATGAGAATTCGGATATGTTTCCGATGAGTTGGGAAATGACAATGTATATTGAGGTATCATTTGATTGTACCTAAGGTGTTTAGCTATTACCTCGAGAAATGAGTCTCCATGTATTTAGCATTTGAAGATATTATGTTAAACTATGGTACGGATTCTTATGTTATGATTAAAGTGAATTTGATTATGTACCATATCAATTTTCGATTATTGCTTTCGCTTTTGTAATGATATGTTTGGGGGTTTCTCTTTGAAACACGGTATTTGAGGTTTAAGAAATTTGTTTAAGAAAGAGAATGTGTATTTATATGTTGGGCCTCGTCATAGTGACACACTCGGAAAAATCGGGGTGTTACAATTACCCCAGCAATCACCCTTGGGGAAGATCCATCCCCGGCATGGGAAACTCCTGTGCTATCCGGTAACACTTTTGGAGAAATGCAGTTACACTATTAGGGCAACATCCCACCCCAACACAAGTATCAATATGCCAACAATATCATGCTAAGTGAAATATCACAAATACCAATGCATCCAAACATAATAACATGCACAATATTTCAAAATGAACGTGCACAGAGATAATGCATATAGAACACAAGGGTTTTAGGTGGAAAACCACTCACCTTGATTTAGCTTTTGAAGCCTTCTTGATATGCATGCCCTGACCTCGAAACACGTGCCTTGATAATTTCCTGGCTAAAATCTTTGAAATATTAATTAAACATATTTTCCTATTTTCCAGAAAAAAATTTAGAATTTTTCTCATTTTTTTCCTTTTCTTTATTTTTTTCTCCCTATTTTCTTACCTCACGCATTGCCCATGCGCCTGACGCTTGCATCTCACGCGTCAGTGCTCCGGTTATCTTTTCCAGTGCTTCCTTGTCATCGCAAACCTGGTTTGACCTATTTTCTTTAATTTTCTTCCCCCTTCCTGGCCTACTTGACCTTTCGAACAACATGGAATAACCCTTGGCTTGAAACAACTGACCGAACACCCTCTTCTTGGTCATTTAAATCTCAGCTCTAGCGTCCTCCTGATTTTTCGGCAAGCTTAAAAATACCTCCAAATCGCCTCCGAACTTCACCAATTTTTCCATATATTCTCCTTGATGCCTCAAGAACAAAAGCCCCTTATCTAAAACCCTATATTTTTCCTCAAACAATCGCATTGCACGGATTAATTTTGAGGAAACCCTCAGCTTATTCTCTAGCCACTTATAGCAATTTTCAGCCGAATCTCTAGCCAATCAATTAGACCTATGGCCTTGAGCATATCCTTAGATCATGATGAATGATCCCTTCCCCCTGATCAGCGATTGGACAATGATGGCTGGTGGCCATGTGCATTTAACGGAATTTGCAGGTTTCCCACCTGTGATTTTGCAACCTAGCCCTCCCATTTTCTATTTCTTGCACTTTAGCCCTCTTCCTCAACCCCTCAAGTTTTCTGAATTGCACTTGGTTACCCACAAGCTTAGGGAATTCACACTTTAGCCCAAAAGTTTAGAAAATTCTACTTACACCCCAACAAAAATTACACTTAAGTTCTCAAGAAATTTTTGAGTATTATAGTGCATAGGGTAGCCATATGGCCTATATTGATGCGTATAGGGAAATAGCGTAACCAGTTAGTGCACGCGGCCCATGTGGCTTATGGCACCTGAGGGCACTTCACGCGTGTCCCGAAAAACTATTCAAATTGTCCGAGAGAATTGTGCTTAAGTTAGTGCAGGAAGAAAAATGGTTGTCTGAAGGAACTATGAATTGTGATGGTTTTGCTGGATGCCTAGCAAATGTAGTATGTAGTCAAAATAATTGATGTTAATATACCAAAAAAGTGCATCCCCCTTTCCCTACGAGGGAAGGATTATTTATAGGTGGACATGTGTCACTTTAGCACCAAAACAACTGTCTTAGTTTAAGTTTGAATGGGCATAAGAAAAATCCCTCTCGAAGGACTTAGTGGCCTAGAGAGTCCTTCCAAAGAAGGTGAACCTTGTGGCGAGCTACTATAGCAAGACATTAATTTCTACGTGACTTGTCCAGGGGAAATATCCTATGCTCCAGAAGAACTTCTGTATTTTGGGAGAACCTGCGTAGGGAAACCTGGCTTACGGGGCATCCCACGTGTCTTTCTAGCGCATGGTTCCTTGAGGGACTTACCCTGAGTGGCTTGCTGGTGCTCAGTCCCCCAAGGAATTTGCCCCATGTGGGGTCCCACGTGGCTTGCTGGTGTGAGGCCCCTAAGGGGACTTGCCCCACATACGATCCCCGCGCAACTTGTTGGTGTTATACCTAGGGGATTTACCTTGCGCGAGTATCTAGGTGGACTTGCCCCTAGCAACTTGCTGGTGCGCAGGTGTTCGAGGCAACTTATCTCAGTCATCTTTCTTGCTTGCAAGCATTCGGCCATGCACAATAACTTATCCCGCATGGGTCTGTGACCTTGCAACTATGCTGGACAAGCCTTGTATCATTATTCTAAATCATGTCTCGGGTAATCCTTGGACAACATTCCTGGCTTATTATCCTTAGGTGGATGCTTAACCAATTTATGGCATGATAGTAACCAAGAAACACATAGCATAAGGATATCACAAAATTTATCTGCCCTTCATGAATTAAAATATAACTTTCGAAGTATATGGAAGGAATAGAAGATTAAAGATGAGTACATTAGTGAAGTTCACATATAAGCATACGAAGTACTGCCCCTAAGTATAAGCAACAATTACATGAAGATTAAGAAATAATTGTTGAACATTTTTCTTTCCATTGAATAAGAAACAATTTCATGTAACATGTCAAATGAAGTAAGATTTGGAGAATGAGATTAATGAAGATTAATACCAATGCAAAATATCAATCTCAACTCCTTTCTACTTCTAGCCTCAAGGAAAAAATTTAAGGGCTGGCATGAGAAGTATATCATGCAGACAAGATTTTCATTAAAAAAATATGAGAAACTTGCATTAATAAGCAATCCATCAAAGTATTAGATCTTCAAAGAATAACTTGAGCACACAATAATTTTAGTGCTTAAAATTAAAAAAAAAAAAAAAGCTACTCAATTCAATATCACAATCATCAAATCAAGGATATGAATAATAATGCACATTCTCAATTTGCTTTAGTTATTCCAAGTTCACATGCCAGTTGAAATTATGCAAAAATTTTACATTTGAGCATCACATATGCATATTACTAGCATGAAAAATTGAGAGTTATAAATAACCATCAATTTTCAATAAAGAATTACTCAAGTCATTTGTCAAATTATATCAATCAAAATTTATGAGAATCTTTAATCATCACATACTAAATCAAAGATTCTGAACCATTAAGAAAATGAGCATGTGATGACATGTAATATATCTCAAACAAAATTTACTTTTACCACCCTTCACAAATATTAGTGGTATCCATGATGAATCTTACCATATTCTTTTCAAACCTTTTGGTTGAGTCCAATGTCATGCCTTACTTGGTATAAGTTCTTGTCATCATTTATCAATGTTGCATTAGCTTTTTTAATAAGTGTTTTTTGGATACACATGATTGAACTTTCTCCATCTATGATGTCCTTTATATAGCCTTATATACCCTTCTATTTATAATGTGCATCTCTTGAAGTTTTCCATAAGGTATTTGGAGGGCTATATTTGGGACTTGCTTCTTCACTAGATTAAATTGTGAATTTTCCTGCACAATTGAAGTTACAGGAGAATATTTTGGTATCAAACTTGTTTGGATCATTATGGGTTAGTATGAGAAACACTACATAGGTTTGTACTCTTAGAAATTCATTTTATTTTAAAGGGCAACAATGTGCAATGTGGTCTATCTTGCAACAATAAAAACATGTAATATTTTGAGCATGAAAGGTGTGTAATGGTGAGTCTTTGACATTTGTTCTTTGACCATAAGGATTATGAACATCACATGAATTTGAAATGTTCTTTTTTAAAGTGGAGTTCTCATTCAAAGCACTATTAGAAGATTTGGATTGAGTTTCTTGAATCTCTTTTAATGAAAATTCTTTATTGAAAGTAAGTAAATATTAATTCTTTGATTGTTAGGCTTCCAATTTAGTTGATAACAAGTCCAATTATTTTTGAAGAGTTTTATTCTTCAAATAAAGTTTCACAAAACTAGTGTATGACTCATTGAAAGCATTTGATAACTCTTCATTTGAAAATGCATCATGATCATCATTTTCAATATTCAAATAACTAGACTCGTGATTGTTAGTGTAGGTGCTCTAGACCCAATCAGATTGGGCATGTTGTACATTGACAATTGTAATCATGTTTATTATTTGAATAAGGAGTTGTTCAAATTCACAAGAAGTCATTCTATTAGTTTCTTGTTATTATTGTAATAACCGAATGAAACTAGATAGAAGTCCATATGATGTATACTATGATTAATCTATAAAGATGTGAGATGATGCATCACAGTTTCTAGACATCATTAAACGTCCCAAGTTGTAGCAATGTCAAGAATGGACATTGACAATTACGGTAAGACTTGTATGTGCTATATTTTTGCTATGAGATAGCAACGGGGTCTCACACCCATAGGCATGGGGATGCTTAGACAAGTACATAGGTGACCAATGTTGGAGAACATGTCACTGGACATAACTCGCCATGAGAATCCATTTTGGTTATATGTTAATGGAATTCTCATACGAGATGGGTGTAACTAATCCTTGGACCTGAGGTTGTCACGGTCATCTCATAAGAAGACCGATATGCTTTGATATCGTTTCGATGGGCCTAGATAAAGGCTGCACGTGGGCGATCATTGGGCATATCGTGAGGCTTATGGAGATGGGTGCACAACCAAGATGGGACTCGTCTATCCCTTGATAGAGGATGATGTATCTAAGGCGCCTTCGGTGGACCTACACGTGGCAAATGGATCAAAAGTTGTTCCATTAGTTGTAGGGACTTATTTATTAACATTGCCCATAGGGCTTGTACTGGAGTTACATAACTGTTACTACAATCCTAGTTTTACTAGCAATATAATTTCTAATTCTTGTTTGACAAGGAGGGATATTCATTTTTAAGGACAATAGTTGTTCGTTTTATAAAAATGAGTTGTTTTATGGTAAAACAACAGTACGTAATAGTTTGTATGTCCTTGATGTTGATACTCCTATCAATAACATAAATATTAAGCAACTTAAATCAAGTGATTTAAATAGCACTTATTTATGGCATTGTCGCCTTAACCATATAAATGAGATTCGCACATCCAACTTGTATAGAGATGGATATCTTGGCACATTTGATTATGAATCATATGGTACTTGCGAATCTTGTTCACATGGCAAGATGACTAAGTCTCTTTTTAAAGTAAATGAAGGCTACATAAGTGCTAGGGCTTGTGAACATTGATGTGTGTGGGCCCATATCCACTTAGGCTCGAGGTGGGTATGTCTACTTCATAACCTTTACTAATGATAGATCATGTTTTGGTTATATGTATCTTATGAGACACAAATCTGAGCCATTTGAAAAGTTCAAAGAATTTAGATTTGAAGTAGAGAAACAAAATAGGAAAAGTATCAAAGTACTTTGATTAGATCGAGGTGGTGAATACTTGAACAGTTAGTTTCTAAATCACCTAAAACAGAATGGGATTCTTTAGCAATGGACTCCACCTGAAACATCGGAGCTGAATGGTGTGTCTGAAAGAAGGAATAGGACCTTGTTAGACATGGTCTGGTCCATAATAAGTCGCACTGAACTCCTCATTTCATTTTGGGGATATGCACTCCTCACCGCGATCTTTGTTTTGAACAGGGTTCCAAGTAAGTCAGTTACTCAGACTCCATATAAGATATGGAAATGAAAGAAGCTAAATCTATCTTTCCTTAAGATTTGGGGTTGTGAAGCTTATGTCAAGCGTGTTGACAATAATAAGTTAAAACCCAAATCAATGAGATGTTTGTTTGTTTGATATCCAAATGGATATTACTTTTACCACCCATATGAACAAAAGGTGTTTTGTTGTCAAGCATGTGGTATTCCTTGAGAAGGAATTCTTAGATGTTGTGGCTAGTGGGAGGAATGTTAAGCTCGAAGAGATTCGAGGCAAACCATAAACAAATACTCCCCTCCAAGAACCCAAGAAAGATCAGACACAAGATGATGTGTCAACTACCTAACCTTCTACACAAGAACCTCAAGGGTTCATCGCGAGCAAGAGAGATATGGATTTCTCATCTCGGGACATGGAGATGTGCTTCTAGCTAAGAATGATGAGCCTACTACCTATGATGAGGCAATGTCTAACATTGACTCTGGATTATGGCAGATGGATAACAAAACAGCTTTCCTTAAAGGAAACCTAGTCGAGGATGTGTTTATGACACAGCCTAACGGTTTTGTTACTCATAAACATGCAAATAAGATTTGCAACTTGCAAAGGTCCATTTATGGACTAAGGCAAGCATCCCGGAGTTAGAATCAATGTTTTGATGAAAAGATCAAAAGTTTGATTTTTCACAAAAGGGAAGTTGATCCTTGTGTTTACAAGAAGATTAGTGGGAGTGTGGTGGTCCTTTTAGTCCTATATGTGGACAATATATTGCTCATAGGGAATGGTGTTCCCATGATGTAATTAGTTAAAATATGGCTTTCAAAATATTTTCTCCATGAAGGATTTAGGATAAGCAACCTATATTCTGGGAATAAGGATCTATAGAGATAGATCCAGGAGGTTGTTAGCACTCTCTCATAGCACGTACATTGACAGGGTGCTAAAGAGGTTTAACATGGAAGATTCTAGGAGGAGAAGTCTTTCCATGTCACATGGAATACATCTCTCCAAGGCTATGTATTTGAAGACACAAGATGAGAGAGATAGAATGAGTCGAGCACCATATGCCTTGGCTATTGGCTCGATCGTGTATGCCATGTTATGTACGAGACCTGATATCGCATATACTTTGAGCATATGTAGTAGATATCAAGCTGATCTCAATGAGAAACACTGGATTGCTATGAAAAATATTCTTAAGTACTTGTGAAGCACTAAATAGATGTTTTTGCCATATGGAGAATAAGAGCATACCATGAAGGGGTTCATGGATGTAAGTTTCCAATTCGACCATGATGATTTTAAATCACGTACAGTCAAAATTCATATTCTGCCTATATGGCTAGGCCATGAGTTGGAAGAGTTCCAACAAGAGATAGTGGCAGATTCAAGAACTGAAGTCGAATACATAACAACCTTCGAAACAGCTAAGGAGGATGTATGGATCTGTAAGTTCATTGATGAACTTAAAGTGGTGTCTAGTATTGTTGATCCAATAATAGTTATTAGGACAACAATGGAGCCATCGCGTAAGCGAATGAACCACGGTCTCATCAACGGACCAAATTTGTATTGCGACATCACCATATGATAATGGAGATTATCAGCTGAGGTGACATATGTAGAGAAAGTGTCGATGCATGACAACGTCGTAGATCCCTTGACTAAAGCTCTGTCCCAAGAGAAACATGAAAGTCATGTTTGATCATCAGGTATAAGATATATGAGTGATTGGCTTTAGTGCAAGTGAGAGATTGTTAGTGTAGGTGCTCTAAACCTAATCAGATTGGGCATGTTGTACACTAACAATTGTAATCATGTTTATTATTTGAATAAGGAGTTGTTCAAATTCACAAGAAGTCATTCTATTAGTTTCTTGTTATTATTGTAATAACCGAATGAAACTAGATAAAAGTCCATATGATGTATACTATGATTAATCTGTAAAGATGTGAGATGATGCATCACAGTTTCTAGACATCATTAAACGTCCCAAGTCGTAGCAATGTCAAGAATGGACATTGACAATTGCGGTAAGACTTGTATGTGCTATGTTTTTGCAATGTGATAGCAACGGGGTCTCACACCCATAGGCATGGGGATGCCTAGACAAGTACATAGGTGACCAATGTTGGAGAACGTGTCACTAGACATAACTCGCCATGAGAATCCATTTTGGTTATATGTTGATGGAATTCTCATACGAGATAGGTGCAACTAATCCTTGGACCTGAGGTTGTCACGGTCATCTTATAAGAAGACCGATATGCTTTGACATCGTTTCGATGGGCCTAGATAAAGGCTACACGTGGGCGATCGTTGGGCATATCGTGAGGCTTATGGAGATGGGTGCATAACCAAGATGGGACTCATCTATCCCTTGATAGATGATGATGTATCTAAGGCGCATTCGGTGGATATTCACTTTAAATCCATGGCCATGGTGAAAGAGATCAATAAGGAGTTATTGATTTACTTTCTAATTAAGTGAAGATATCCGGAAGACTGAAGAAAACTCATGTGATCGTTATCAAGAAACACATCTTCATACTTGAGATCACATAAGATACATTGACGAGAGGATCGAATTACACGGTAACCATGCTCGTGAAAGGTTATTTGTGGATTATGAATCCTTTTGAATAATTGGGTAGGCATGATGCCTTACTAGAGGCCAATCTTGTCTTTTGTGTTTGTACCGACACATTGCCAACATATTCAGAAGCCTAATGAGTCATATGCAATAGGCACGGTCCCTGGCTTAAACCAGGAGTGTAGACGTATGGTTAAGTGGGACACTTTGGCAAGAAGTTTTGCTGTCGTAGGTTCTCACGAAAAAAGAACAAATAGACGTAATGATGTCGATATGACGAGGAGTTGTCATAATGGAAAGAGTTTCCTAAAATGACAATTGATTAAATTAGGAAGGAGTTTCTAATTTAATAATTTTCTATTTGTTGGAGTGGCAAATATGAAATAAAATATATTTGGGCTTAAGTTAATATTTGGACTAAATTGGATTTGGGTCAAATATTAAAATAAATATTATATTTGGACTAAATTAGATTTGGGCAAAATATTAAATATTATGTTTGGGCTTAAATTAGATTTGGGCCAAAATATTTTATTTAAACTTATAAAAGGATTAGGCCATTTAATTATATTCCTAGTTGGACTAGAATAAACCCATTTAATTAAGTTCCTAATTGAATTAAATTAAATGGGCCAGCCCATGTCCATTAGGGTTTAAGAAACCCTAGAGCTCCTTATAAATACCCATTTATGGGTTGCCCAAATTGAAGAGAGTTTTTGGTGTCGTTTTTCAAGAGTTGAAAAACGTATTGCTGTTCACTCTTCCCCGTTTCTTTTGGCATCAATACGAAACGAGGACGTTCTTTTTCTCTTCCATACACAAGCCGCGCAAAGGAGAAGGAGCTAGCACTCCTATTCCGCTCTCCTTGCCAACGGACGTGTGCCGCGTATCACGAGTTAGAGACCGAACACTTGGACGGCTCAAATCCGCGAATGACCCGATAATCTAAATGTTAGATTTATTTATTTGTTTGTGAATGATTTGATTTCGACGTTGATCCAATTGCCGGGATCGGGGTAAGGTTCAAAATTTTTGAACTATGTTGCTTGCCCCGTAGCGATCTTGCTTTACTTTCAGTGATCACTTTCAATATCAATAGTGAGAGTAGAAGTAGAGCTTATTTCTTCTTCCTTAGTCATAAAGCATGTGTTTGAATTTAAACTTTCTTTTTAAGCATGGAAGCATTCTTTTTACAAATCTTCCATTTCTTTTGCTTTACTCGTAGATGAAAAGCTTGATTCTCACAACGTACACCTTCATCAACTTGCTTAGCTTATTAATATAGTTTCTTAACATTTATATTAATTGTAACATCAACATTCTCACAAACTATTATGTACATTGAATCAAGTGAATTCAATGTATCCTTTGCATTAAAGCATTTCGAAATACTCTTGTACTCATTCTTATTTAATGCATAATGTAAAATATGCATAGCTTTAATAGTCATTTTTTTTTTATCATACTTATCCCACTCAAATTTTGGTTTTAAAACGAATTCATTTTCCACAATATTCCACAATTTACAATCAATATATGTCATATAAATACAAATACTTTTTCTCGGGGGAGGATCTAGAAATTTATGTAGGGGGATGCTGAAATTTTTTTTTGAGATGTAAAACTGTACATCACAGATTTTGGAGTGGGCTGAATTTCTTTTTTGGAATAATTTATTATTAAAAGTTATTTTTTATATTAAAAAATTAATTTTAATTGTGGGCTGCCCTAGACAGCTCACATGTAAATCTGCCACTATTTTTTCTCCAATAATCATAATAGGAACCATCAAAATAAGGAGCCATACATGTACGATATCCTTCGTTAAACATAGAATCCTTCAAGATTGTCATGGATCACTCCTTAGGCGACTGTTAAACTTGAAAAATAAGGAAACTCACTATAATACCAATAGTTAAAAAAAAAAAAAAAAAAAAAGAAAGAAACTTATGCTTGTATGGCACCATGCACCCAATGGAGTGAATTGGGTGTTTTTTTTTTTTTAAACACTATTTTGGAAAAAACACTAAAAAAAAAAAAAACACAATTTTGAAAAGTATTTTTTCTAAAAACGTTGAGTAAAAGTAATGCTGGAAATTTTGTAAATGAAATGAAATATAATGAAAGGTTTTAAAAATATATAAAAATACAAAAGACAGGAAGATTTTAGAGTGGTTCAATTATTCTCAGCTTACATTCACTACTTTAGATCTCCACTAAAGATTTTCAAATTCACTAAATCAAACACAGATTACAAACCACAGTCCAATACAATCGCACACTATCTATTCCGCTAGCCTTCTAGCTCTTCATGTTAGGAAAACTTCTTACAAAGAAGAATGGAGAAATATACAACTGAACACAAAAATCTCAGCACGAGACACTACAAGAAATTTAGGATATTGTAACAAAAATCATTGTGATGGATTAAATTTTGTCACAAAAAGTATCTTTTTTGTGATAAAATTGTGACAGAGTTTTCTCATGCCAAATTCAAAAAATGAGTAAAGTTATGACAAATAATATTTTGACAAAATATTTTGTCCTAATATAGTGATATAAATAATTTATAATGACAAAATAATTTTTGTCACATCAAGTTAGCGTCAAATTTTTTGTGCCAATTCAACTTACATAATCTGACAAAATAATTGTCACAATATTTAATTATATAAGATGTAATTACAAAATTTTTTAATCACAATAAGTAATAATTTTTATAACAAAAATAATTTGTCACAACATAGTATTATAAAAAAAAAAATATGATAAAATATGTACGTCACAAGAAATTCAATTTTTTGTGACAAAAATAATTTTATTAAATTTATTTTTCATAAAAATACATCATATTAGGCATAAAAACTAATGACAAAAAAAATTCAAAATATTTTGTCTTAATAAAAAAATAAAAGATATGTACTGACAAAAATATTTTATTATAATATTTTGTCATAAATTTTTAACCCCAATATTAATTAGATATGCTAACAAACATATTAATAAATTATAAAAGAAACACTAGAAAAATAAAATATTAAAATAATAATTATTCTTTTGCTAATTTAATTTTTCTTAAAAAAAATTCCTTCCATCATTTTCCACTTTAAAAATTTTATTTCACATTTGTTGTTTTGATTTGACACAAAATACTAAGACGGTATATCTACATGAGTGCACGCATTGCATGACTGGAAAGAAGAGTGTTTAGTTGTTGCAAAATTAGATAGTTCAAGGGAACAATAAATCAAAATCAGAGTTAAAAAAGGTGTCATATAACTAAAATGACAAAGTTCATAAGTATTTTTATGCTTTAAACAAAAAATAAATAAAAAACATATACATTGTAAAATTATTAACTAAAAAACATTGATATGCAAACAAAAATTTTATGTGAATTGATATGACTCGTAACAACTACATACCAAGAGAAAAAGTATCGATCAAAGTGATTTGTAATTACAAAAGTTACTATTGTTACATATATTTTAATTATATAAAAAACATCATTTCCCGGATGTTATTAATTATGGGCCCAAATCTAAATTAGGGGTGGCCACCATACCATTCTCAATTTGCTTGTGTCAAGCAAATGTTATGTTGGTCGATGCAAATAACATAATATTTTCATTGTATATATATGTGTGTGTGTGTGTGTGCATATGTATGTATCTAAAAATATTTGTGTAAAATATTTTAATTGTAAAGATAGTGGAGATGAATGTTGCATGGGCATGGTGATTAACCAGAATTATGACGACCTAGAATTTCTTGGATCTTAATTACAACCAGTTAATAACCCAAATACATGGGGCGGGGTACTGCCCCAAAATAATATAACAACGGAAGTTAAATGAATATGAAACACACCACTAAGGGGCATAATCACACATAACAACACATTAACCAGTCAAACTAAACAAGCCACAATGTCCGAGCCCTTTATCACAACTCGCACCTTAAGAATCTTCTTAGTCGAGATTGCCCTGTACACACAACCACCTACGACTGACATGTCAAATGGTTTAGCTACGGCGTCAGCTCCTACATCTGGAATGATGGTAAAAATAAGATGAGTCACAAGATTTAGCAAGCATAACAAAAGAGTATAGGTAAAAATGAGTCACACCAAAATACATCCCACCAAATGTAGGCAAGACAAAGATAAGACTATAAATAAACCATACCTGACATACGCCTCGCTACATAACAATGGTAATGTTGGGAATACATCCATCACCCAGAATACACTCGCACAAAGTGCAATGCTGCATATGAAAATGCCATGCCATATCATGAAACAGAATAACCAGTGCTCAGCATAAATATAACAATGCACATAGCGGTCCTTGGGGCCCACATAGGAAATGCACATCCTAGCACCCAAGTCCCAGCATACAAACCTATCACAGTGATGAACTGGCTAGCATAAAGCCCATGAGCTTGAGACTCCCACAACACGATCCACACGAGCCCAAGGCTCCCATCATAATCACATACCAAAGTTCCCGAGTCATAGCTATCTGGAGCCCAACTCTCACTCATAGCTATTGAGGGTCAACTTCATACCACAATCCACAATCACATACCGGAGTTCCCGAATCATAGCTATCGAGGGTCAACTCCATATCACAATCCATATCGAACAGTAACCATGCAATGCAACATATAATAAATGTAATGGCTTTTGCAACATTAACGTGATAACAAAGCCCCCATAAGCCAATCATCAAGCCATGCTATGCCCACGTAGGAACCCACATAAGCAAAATGCTCTAAATGCACATGCTCACCTATCATACCTAAGTCGGCACTTAACAAGCCAACCGGGTTATGCTAATGTGCACACTTCCCCATACATACAAAGCATGACCCCCAATGAATGTAAGCCCAATCCCATGCGCTGTAATGTCATGCAATATGCCACAGAATAGCATAGTCGGTCGACAGTGACCAAGTACTGGTCGACTATCCATGACTAGGAATAACCAGTCGACAGCCGCCCTCGGCCCGACAATGGTTTGCCCCAGTGTCACCAAACAGTCAACACGTTACCTCATCGAACGACAACTCACGCCGCCTGCTATTACCACTCACATCCACATGAAACCACATCCACATTATGATACGCACACATCAATGGTGGGAGTCCGGTGGTACCATCTTGCCCGACCCATCTATAGTCTATCGTAACAGTTGATAATTGGCACCCATATATCCAGCCATTGACTGCCACGACACATCAAATTCAAAGTGCATCAAGTACAAGTAATCGAGCGAAGATGTAATTTTCACACACATCAAGTTCAAAGTCTTATTGCCAACGCATGTATGAAATGATATGTTTAATTAGTTATAAGTTGAAGTATAGTTATTTAAACTACCTCGTACTTCATATTTTTTTAAAATATTTTGATATGTATGCCTTTTTTTTCTTACCAAATTTAAATATAAGAACTTATTGAGGAAAATTTGAAAGAGATTTTAGAAGAAAATATAGAAGAAAATCAAGAAGACAAAGTTGATCAGCCTATTGAAGTAAGGGTGTGACGATCTGGAAATTCTTCAATTTTTAATTACAACTCACTAATAGCCCAAAACCCCAAAATAATACAACAGCGGAAGCTAAATAAATATGAAACACACCACTCAGGGGCTTAATCATACATAACATCACAATAACTAGATAAACCAAACAAGCCACAATGTTCGAGCCCCTGATCACAACTCGCACCTCACGGATCTTTTAGTTGAGATTGTCCTGTACACACAGCCACCTAAGACTAACACACTAAATGGTCTAGCTACCGCGTCAGCTCCCACACCTGGAATGATGGTAAAAATAAAATGAGCCACAAGGCTTGGCAAGCATAATAAAAGAATGGAGGTAAGGCTAAGCACAAATCTCCCATACCAGAACACATCCCACTGTCAATAGGTAATACAGACCAAAACTAGTAATAGCCATACTCGACAAAGGCTTCGCTAAACAGAGTTAATCTAGAAATAAACCATAATTGAGTACACCTCGCTACATAATAATAACAAAACTGGGAATACACCCCTTATCCAGAATACATCCGCACAAAGTGCAATGTAGCATATGAACATGCCATGCCATACCGTGCAACAAAAATACCAGTACTCCGCATAAATAAAACAAAGCACATAACAATCTTTGGGGCCCACATAGGAAATGCACATCCTGGCACCCAAGTCCCAGCATATAAACCTGTCTCAACCATGAACTGGCTGACATAAAACCCATGAAATCGAGGCTCTCACAACACGATCCACACTAGCCCAAGGCTCTCATCATAACCACAAACCGGAGTTCCCGAATCATAGCTATCTGGAGCCCAGCTCACACTCATAGCTATTGAGGGTCAACTCCATACCACAATCCACAACCACACACCAAACCAAATGGTAACCGTGCAATGCAACAGGTAATAAATGCAATGGCTCTACAGCATTAACGTGATGGCAAAGCCCCCATAAGCCAAGCATCAGGCCATAGTACGCCCACATAGGAACTCATACAGGCAAAATGCTCTAAATGTACGTGCTCACCTATCGTACCCAAGTCGGCACTCAACAGGCCAACCAGGTTATGCCAATGCACACACTTCCCTGTTCATACAAAGCATGACCCTCAATGAATGTAAGCCCAAACCCATGCATTGTAATGTCATGCAATATGTCACATAATGGCGGAGTTGGTCGATAGTGACCAAGTACCAGTCGACAATCTATGACCAGGAACAACCGGTCAACAGCCGCCCTTAGCCTGATGACAGTCTGCTCCAGTGTCACAAATAGTCAACACATTACCTGACCGGACGACAGCTCACACCGCTTATCACTACCACTCACACCCACAGGAAACTATAACCATATCATGATAGACACAACACCAAAAGTGGGTGTCCGGTGGTACCAGCTTGCCCGACCGTCTATAGTCTATCGTAATAGGTGATAACTAGCGCCCATACATCTAACCATCAATTGCCACGACCCAACGATCGACGGTTAGTAGCTATATATCCCACATCCTACGACTCACACAAGCAAATCCCGAGACTTCCGATTACAACAACTTACCCCGGGGGGTATCCACAACCACCCCTGACTCACTAAGAACCTAACCCCAACTAGGTTCGGCATCATTCCCAAGGAAATGGGGCAATACAATACCCCGTAAGCATTTACAGAATTAAACCCCGAAAGTCTCCTATTTAATTTAATCTAATAAAATTCGTACAATAACTAACTATAACGTAAATGATTAATTTCTAGAACCAAATCAGGTTGAGGGAGGATATAGAATTCATAAATCGAATAAGAATCATGAAGGGAGTAAAGAGCTTGCCTTAAATTAACTGGTTTCAGTGATTATATGCCCACACGCCACTAAATTAATACATGCTGCAAATTAGTTTAATTTGAACAAAAATTAATAAAATCGTAGTCAAAATAAAATTTCAACCGCACAATATTCTCAGTATAATTTTCCTCCTTTCATGGCTAATTTAATCTTTAATTAAACTAAGTTTACTTGTAATTTATACCAAATTTTCTCCAATTTCTTAGCTTCTGCGCGCAATCTTCTTCCCCCCAATTCCTCACTGTTTACTGTTAATTCTTCCTTCAATTTCACATTGTGCTCGGCCTTTAAAAGGCAAAATGAATAGTGTTCAGAAGTTGTCGCATGGTAGCATAGGCACACCACTGCCTCAAGACTAAAACGACGCCATTGGCTTGGAAGTGATGGTACTTAGACCCACCCACAAGCTCAAGAAAACTATGCAAGTAACTTCATTTTATTAATTTTTAATGATATATTATTTTAACTATTAATTTATATAAATTTTTATGCTTGAATTAACTTATTTTTTTATTTTTATAGGAGCAAATGAATGCTCTTTGGGTCAAAGCATTGGAGGATGGTATTGAAATGACTGGGTGCCAGATTCTTGAAAAGGTTTTGAAGCCAAAATCAAGATATATTTGTGAACTTGGTTATGGGGTGAAACCAAGTAAATCTAGAGAACTGGAACTAGAAGCTCTTTTAGAAACTGATAAGATTGAGTTTGAAAAGTGAAATACTGAATTAAGAAAGCAAATACAAAACCAACAAATCAAAATAAGCAGCTTACAATAATCTTATGATCAATTTAAATTTTTGATTGATGAGTTAAGACATTAACGAAGTGGTGAAGTGAATACATCTGCTTCTTTTCATGAAAGTTGTTACGGGTATTTCTCGCTCTGCTTTGCGCGGGCCGGACCCAACATGATGATTCGACCTGAACGTTCAGGACCCAACAAATTAGACCGAGCTCGTTAAAGCAAGCTCAGATAGTGCCAAAGCTCGGGGTCAAAGATCGGGGCCAAGCGAGCTCCCTACAGCACCTCTAACTGTTTGGCATATTCTAACGGCCCCCCGCTACACTCTGGACAAGTTCCTAGCAGTCTTCATAGCTCGTTGCCTTAGCTCGTTAGCTCGCATCATAGAAGAAGCACGTATTGCGACATACCGGACAGCCAGGGGACGCCCTAATTAGACCCCTTAGGCCCATTCTCACGGCCCATTTCGTCGGCCCATGCCAGTCCCATCCTGGCCTTCTGGCAACAACATCATTACAGCCGCATCCGGATTTCGAGATGCCCCTCTCAGATCCCGTCCACATTAATGGGAGATCCCATCTGCATTAATGGGAGATCCCATCTGCATTAATGAGGGTCTTATCGGCACCTCGCCGTGGCAGACATCCCCGTCGGCTACTCCATCACATTGCCTTTACACGTACGAAGCAAGCAAGAAAGCTTTCAAGCTAATATATATATCAACCAGCCCTCTTAAGGGCCAGAGGTATGTACTTAAAAAAATGACTAACAAAAGAACACCCAATATTTTTTGCCTACTCGCTCACTAACTTGAGCTTCGGAGTATCTTGCAGGACAGGTCGTCCGCTTGGCAAAACCAACCGAATATTTCACTATCTATCTCTCGGATTAACCATACAAGTGTGGGCTAACAAATCTCCGTCGACCAATTACGAACGTCGACATTTTGGCGCTAGAAGGAGGGCCCGCTCTAGTAAAAACATCAATGCCGAGAACCAGAAACACGAGAGGTTCCGGGGCTATAACTAACTGACCTACAAATCACGCCAACCGTATGCCAGAAATTTCACAGGTTGGGGGAGTTGTGGTGTCTGACTCCCTGCCTCCTCCGACCGAAGCCACCCTTGGAGCCCCTTCGCGGTGCCCCTACCCGCCCGTAACTCCAACCGCCAACGCGGAAGTAACACGGATATGGCAGCAACGTCAGGAAACATTGGAGAACACTGTCATGCAGCTCGCTAATGCAGTGAAGGTGTTAGCCCAGACATAAGTTTTGACGGCCCAGACGCAGGCGGCTCCCTCCCAACCTCCAGATGGCTGGCCCCCTCCGGAAGAAAGAGAAGGTAGGAGGGACACGAGGTAAGTTGGCTCGGTCCGCTCCTCCAACCTACACTCTCGAAGGGTGAAAGAACGGCGATGCTATGATGGGGAGCCTGGGATGTACCTCGCCAAACAAAGAACCGGTGCCAGCCCTTGCAGAAATCGCCACGAACATGCCCACGAGAAGAATCGCCGACTTGGGAATCCACGACATGGGAGTTCCTTGGCGAGGGTTAGCGGTGGCCATGGTACCCACCACAGTTCCCCCGACCGTGAGGACAGGAGGCGGCCTTCCTCGCAAGATCGCCATCGTTCAAGACCAGTCTCCGCACAGGAAGAGCAACCCCCCATCGAACGGTCGGCGAATCAGAACCCCATGGTGGGGGAACTACTGCTAAGAATTCAATAGCTGGAGGCCAGACATGGGATGCACGACCGGAGGGAAAGCCATGAGGAAAAGACCCCATTCTCCAAGGAAATAAAGCTGGAGCCCCTCCCCCACAGATTTAAGGTTCCTAGCATCCCTCAGTACAATGGGGACAGCGACCCCTTTGATCACCTGGACGCTTTCAATGTCCAGATGGACCTGCAAACCTCCAGCTCATTGGCCAAGTGCCGAGCTGTCCCCGCGACCTTGGGAGATATCCCCCGGGCATGGCTAAGGAGACTTCACTCTCACAGCATTTGTAGTTGGGAGGAATGCCAGAAGAAATTCATAGATCAGTACAGGTCGCTCCGAAGATAGCTCGCCCCTACATGCCATCTCGCTACTGTTTTTCAGCGGTCTGGCGAATCTTTGAAAGATTACATAGAGAGGTTCGGACGTGAAGTTAATAATGTTGAGAGCCTCTCCGACGAAAGTATCTTGATTACGATCTCCGCTGGGCTTCGAAAGGATGGGAAACTCTACGAAAGCATCTATAAATCTCCAGTGAGGGATCTTGGTGAGTTCTACGAGCGAGCTGCGAAGGAGGTTCGGTGGAAAGAAGCATTTGGCCTAAAAAAGCCGAGCAACTAGAAGAAGGTGGTGGAGCACACCGGCCAGAGCAAGAAGAGAGCTGATGAAGACCCTCGCAAGGAAGGTCGAGAATGGAGCCCCAATGACCATGCGGCCAAAAAGGCAAGGCTCGGACAGGGAAACGAACGACCAGCACGCCAGAGCCGGTATGAAAATTATAGTGTCTTATCTGACTCCTAAGACAGAATCTTCGCCATAGAGCGTAACAAGGAGGATTTCGGAAGGCCTAATCCCCTGAAGACCCCCGACAAGTACAGAACCAAGAGCAAGTTCTGTGCCTACCATAACGAAATAGGTCATACCACCTCTGAGTGTTAGGCGCTGAAAGATGCCATTGAGGAGTTGATCAGGAGAGGTCGACTGCACGATTATGTAGTGCGTCCAAGGGATCAGCGGCCCAAACAGCTGGCTCAACAAAACCCTGGTCAAGCTCCCGAATAGGACCAAACGCCTACGGTGAGAACTATCTTCACTATACATGGGGGCCCCCACATCGCGGGGGCTTCCAACAGGTCACATGAGCGATATGTTTGGGAAGCTGGCCAACTTCTGCTTGTCGGGGAAGGCAGCCGAAAAGGACCCTCCAAGAAAGCCAAGGCAGATTCGGAATATGTTTCTTTCACTAAAGATGATTTCAAAGGCATACACTTGCCGCACAATGATGCCCTCGTGATCCGAGCTCGGATTGGCAATATGGAAGTATAGAGAGTCATGATCGACACAGGTAGCTCGGTGAACGTCATGTACAAAGGATGTTTCGATCAGATGGGATTAAGGCCGGACCAGCTGACTCCAGAGCCACTATACGGATTCACTGGCGATGCGGTAATATCGAAGGGATGTATAAGGCTCCCGCTAACAGTTGGGGAATCAGACCTCTAGGCCACAGCGATGGCGGATTTCCTCATCATTGACGATCCCTCTGCATACAATGTCGTCTTGGGGAGGCCTGCCATGAACGACTTGGACCTAGTTGTCTCAACCAAGGCCCTGGCCATCAAATTCCCGACCCCGAAGGGGACTAGTTGTATAAAGGGTGAGCAGCATTCAGCGAGACGCTGCTATGAGGAGGCATTGAAAATAGGGCTCAAAGGAAAGAAGATAAACATGGTTTCCAGAGGGGAGGCCCGAGTCTCCACCAACCAGGGAGTTAGCCACGACCTGGACCCACGCGATGTGGACTGCGATCGAACCGCTAGCCCGGCGGACGAACTGGAAGATGTTATAGTCAGCAGCTCAGACATTAAAAGACGCCTCCAAGTGGGCAAAGGCCTCTCCCCCGAAGTAAAATCCCAACTGACCGAATTACTTAAGACCAATCTGGACGTATTCATGTGGAACCACGATGATATGGTGGGAATAGACCCGGTGATAATGTAGCACCGGCTCAATGTCAACCCCAACTATAAGCCGGTTTGACAGAAAAGGAGGCTAATGACAGCCGAACGATATGCGACCTTAAAGAAAGAAGTGGATAAACTCTTAGCTAGCGGGTTTATTCGAGAAGCTCAATATCCGACATGGGTAGCGAACCCGGTCCTGGTAAAAAAGAACGGGAAGTGGAGAACTTGCATCGACTTTACTGACCTAAACAAAGCTTGCCCGAAATACAGTTTCCCTTTACCAAGAATTGACCAGCTCGTGGATGCAATGGTCGGCCACCAACTTCTAAGCTTCATGAACCCCGATGAAGAGGAGCATACTGTTAGAATGGGAGGTGCTATGGCACACACCAAGAGGGGGGTGAATTGGCTATTTTAAAAAACTTGATAGGACTTGAAATCTTTTTGACCCAATTGAGGTTTTAGTGATTTAAAACATTAAACATATGAAATGACAAATATAAAGCTCAATGAATGTAAAAGCAGGAAGGATAAATGACAAAAAGA
Source organism: Diospyros lotus (assembly GCF_014633365.1). NCBI lineage: Eukaryota > Viridiplantae > Streptophyta > Magnoliopsida > Ericales > Ebenaceae > Diospyros > Diospyros lotus. The sequence goes on from NC_068344.1 coordinate 18,108,290, forward strand.
ATTTATAGTGGTTCGGCTTAAACCAAGCCTAATCCACTACCTTAGCTCCCACTAAGGATTTTAAACCAATTCACTTAAACCTCCTACTTACATAAGTAGGCCCTCTAACTACACAAGTTAGGAAATACAACCTCCTACTTAAACCAAGTAGGCCCTCTAGCTACACAAGCTAGGAAATACAAGAAGTATAACAAAGAGAGGATCTAAGAGATAAATCTCTTAGTTACAATGTCTCTCAAAAATGATATAAGGCTTGAAGTAAATAAATACAAGTGAGGATCAAAGTCTTGAAGAGAGAAAATTAAAGCACAGACGATTTTAAATACAAATGAGAATAACAATAGGCTCAAATCATTTCATTTCCTTCCATTGGTCTTCTCTTGATCATCCATGACTTGTATTTATAGGCTTCCCAAAAGATGGAAGAGAAATGTAACCATTTGTGACCGTTGGAGTTGAAAAACTAGTCGTTGGAAGCTTTTTGAAAAAGATATAGTCGACAGAAGAAAATGCATAGTTGACTATTTTTACAAATAAAACAAGACATAGTCGACAGACAAAAAGGCATAGTCGACTATCTTCTAACACAAAAATCTCATAGTCGACAGATACATATGCACAGTCGACTATTGCAAAAATGTGAAGAGAATTTTGAATTTTATGAACAAAAATAGTCGACAGATGAAAAGCCATAGTCGACTATCCTTACTTAATAGTTGACAGATGAAAAAATAGTCGACAGAAGCCTTAAATAGTCGATAGATCAAATCAGCATAGTCAACTATTTTCAGACATAGTCGACAGCACTAAACCACATAGTCGACTATCCACAAACATAGTCAACAGAACATAAACACATAGTCGACTATTCTTTTTATAAAAACTGAAACGATAAATGATAACATGAAAAAGAATATTTTGAATCATAAAATTCTTTAACATTGAAATCTCATAACTTTATTTCATCATCAAAATACAATTGTTTTTCATCATCAAAATTATATCAAATGTAAAACATCAATCTCCCCCTTTTTGATGATGACAAAACATTTTATGAAATACCCAAAAGTCTCCCCCTTTTTGTCATAAATCAAAAAGGATATATTTGAAAGAATTTTAACACAAGATTAAGAAGGGATTGGGCAAAACATCAATGGGGTAAGAGTACATGTGAGAAAAGATAAATTTTTACAAACTCCCCCTTAATAACACATATCAAAAAGATTTATTCTCCCCCTTAATTTTAGAAACCAATATAAGTTTTCAACAAAATCATAAAGCCACACTTATAACTCAAGATCATCAAAACTTATAAACACAGAGAGTTTAGGGATAGAAAATATACCACCAAGATTAAATTTAGCAAACTCTCTTACTCTTGGTTGGTAGAATGAGGAATGATCTTCTTGTTCACTTCCTCTTTTCTTCATGCTTGATTCATTCATAAAGATTTTTCCTTGAATTTCATTTAAATGACAAGCAACCTGCAAAGATAAATCATCCACAAGCTTTTGGTGCCCAAACCACTTTGGGGTCACCATAGTTAGCATTGAAAATTCCTTTTGGAACCCATATTTGTTTATATCTTGTAGGATGGTTTCTTATAAAGTATTTGTTTACATAATGCCCACATTGACCACAATAATGACAAGTGATTTTAGAATGTGAAGCAAAATTTTGTTTTCTTTTTACAAAGCCACTTTTCCCTTTTCTTCTTTTATGAAAATCTTTTCTTTGAATCTCAAGAGCATTTTTCAATTCCTTTTTCTCTTTGTCGGCTTTTTCAAGAGATAATTTTAAATATTTATGTTTCTCTTGAAGTTCATCATTTTGAGCTTTCAACATTTTCTTCTCATTATTCCAAGAATCTTTTTCTTCTTTCAATAAGCTTAATTCTTTATCTAAAGTTTTTAATTTCTTCTTTAAGACATTGTTTTTCATACTAATATTTTCAAATTCATTCATCAAATCATTGACTGCATCATGTAATTCATCAAGAGTAAAACCTAAAATTAAATCACTAGAATGGGAAGGATTCTCTTCTATGTTGGTCATAAGACATAGGTTGACCACTTCCTCCACTTGAGATTTGCCACTAGAGGATGAATCATATGTTTTCTTCTTGAACTTCTTTCCATACCTCTTAAATGATGGACACTCGGATATGATATGCCCATACTTTTGACATCCATAACATTTAACTGCATTTCTATATTTCTCCCCCTCAAGCTTATCTTTCTTCTTCCTTAGGTTTCTTCTTTCCAATTCTTTCAACATTTTTCTACTAAGAAACTTTTTGAATTTCCTAGTAATTATCATCAAATCATCATCATCATCATCATCATCATCATCACTAGATGAGTGTGAAACTTTGAACAGAAGATTCTTATCTCTATTTATCTCATCATTATCTCTCTTCAACATGATCTCGTGAGTCATGAGAGATCCAACCAAATCATCAAAAGATAAGTTATCTAAGTCTTTAGCTTCTGTTATGGCAGTGACTTTGGATTCCCACGATCTAGGTAAACTTCTTAGAATTTTTCTAACTCTTTCTCCATTTGTAAATGTTTTACCTAAGACCTCTAAATTTGTGATAATATTATTAAACCTAGTAAACATCTCATTAATAGGTTCCCATGATTTCATAGAAAAAAGTTCATACTCATGAATTAGTAGATTTACCTTTGATTCCTTGACTTGACTGGTGCCTTCATGAGTGACCTCTAATTTGTCCCAAATCTCCTTGGCCATTTTGCATGTTGAGACTCGGTTAAACTCTTCGACACAAAGAGCACAAAACAAAGTGTTCATGGCTCTTGCATTTATCTCCATATCTCTTCTTTCCTTTACTGTCCAAGTCTCCATATTTTCCATATTGGCCAACGTAACCCCTTTCTTAATCACTTGCACAAGGCTTGTATCCTGCATAAGATAGATGAGCATTTTTGTTTTCCAAAAATTAAAGTTAGTACCATTAAAGAAAGGTGGACGAGTGGTACTTTGACCCTCAACTATTGATGAGTCGAAAATATGTGCCATTTGACAAGATCTTTTTCCCTAGGTTGTTAAACCAATGAAAAACAGTGGGAACAAGGCTCTGATACCAATTGTTAGAATGAGAGGTGCTATGGCACACACCAAGAGGGGGTGAATTGGCTATTTTAAAAAACTTGATAGGACTTGAAATCTTTTTGACCCAATTGAGGTTTTAGTGATTTAAAACATTAAACATATGAAATGACAAATATAAAGCTCAATGAATGTAAAAGCAGGAAGGATAAATGACACAAAGAATTTATAGTGGTTCGGCTTAAACCAAGCCTAATCCACTACCTTAGCTCCCACTAAGGATTTTAAACCAATTCAATAAAACCTCCTACTTACACAAGTAGGCCCTCTAGCTACACAAGCTAGGAAATACAACCTCCTACTTAAACCAAGTAGGCCCTCTAGCTACACAAGCTAGGAAATACAAGAAGTATAACAAAGAGAGGATCTAAGAGATAAATCTCTTAGTTACAATGTCTCTCAAAAATGATACAAGCTTGAAGTAAATAAATACAAGTGAGGATCAAAGCCTTGAAGAGAGAAAATTAAAGCACAGACGATTTTAAATACAAATGAGAATAACAGTAGGCTCAAATCATTTCATTTCCTTCCATTAGTCTTCTCTTGATCATCCATGACTTGTATTTATAGGCTTCCCAAAAGATTGAAGAGAAATGTAACCGTTTGTGACTGTTGGAGTTGAAAAACTAGCTATTGGAAGCATTCTGTAAAAGATATAGTCGACAGAAGAAAATGCATAGTTGACTATTTTTACAAATAAAACAAGACATAGTCGACAGACAAAAAGGCATAGTCGACTATCTTCTAACACAAAAATCTCATAGTCGACAGATACATATGCACAGTCGACTATTGCAAAAAGGTGAAGAAAATTTTAAATTTTATGAACAAAAATAGTCAACAGATGAAAAGCCATAGTCGACTATCCTTACTTGATAGTCGACAGATGAAAAAATAGTCGACAGAAGTCTTAAATAGTCGACAGATGAAAAAATAGTCGACAGAAGCCTTAAATAGTCGACAGATCAAATCAGCATAGTCAACTATTTTCAGACATAGTCGACAGCACTAAACCACATAGTCGACTATCCACAAACATAGTCAACAGAACATAAACACATAGTCGACTATTCTTTTTATAAAAACTGAAACGATAAATGATAACATGAAAAAGAATATTTTGAATCATAAAATTCTTTTAACATTGAAATCTCATAACTTTATTTTATCATCAAAATACAATTGTTTTTCATCATCAAAATTATATCAAATGTAAAACATCACATACCTCTTTCATGATGGACCGAGGGCTATACTGCTACAAGGTAATGCCCTTCGGACGATGGAATGCAGGGGCGACATACCAACGGCTAGTCAACATGATGTTCAGAGATCTAATTGGAAATACCATGGAAGTTTATGTTGATGATATGCTGGTAAAATCCAGGCAGGTCGCCGACCATGTCAACAACCTGCGGGAGACATTCCAGATTCTGAGGAAGTATCAGATGAAGTTAAATCCGCTCAAATGCTCATTCGGTGTGGCCTCTGGAAAGTTTTTGGGATTCATGGTAAACGAAAGGGGAATCGAGGCTAAGCCCGAGAAGATCCAAGCCCTACTTGACATGCGATCCCCTACCAAGACTAAGGAAGTGCAAAGCCTAAACAGACAGGTCGCGGCCCTTAGCAGGTTCGTTTCCAAATCCTTTGATAAATCCATCCCATTTTTTAAAATCTTGAAGAAAGCAAATAGCTTCGAATGGACAGAAGAGTGCGAGACTGCCTTTTAGCAGCTGAAAGACTACATGGGGCAGGCTCCCCTCATGTCAAAGCCGAAGGAAGGGGAGGAACTGATTGTCTACCTAGGGTATCTGAGTACACAGTGAGCACCGCCTTGATTCGAGAAGAAGATCGAGTTCAATACCCGGTATATTATGTAAGCCACAGGCTACTTGACGTCGAAACAAGATATTTTCCATGGAAAAGCTCGTTTTCTCCCTAGTGGTCGCATCCCGGAAACTCCGCCCCTATTTTCAAGCCCATCAGATCAGCGTATTGACCAAAAACCCACTAAAGCAGATCTTACAGAATCCTGATTCATCCGATCGCCTCCTCAAGTGGGCAATCGAGCTCGCCCAATTCAACATACAATACAAGCCAAGGACGGCCATAAAGGATCAGATACTAGCAGACTTCGTTGCAGAATTCACAGGGCCAATGGAAGAACCAGCCCCCCAAACCTCGCCAGTTTGGGAGCTGTATGTTGATGGCTTTTCTAGCGAGCATGGGTCAGGAGCTGGCATACTCCTGGTAAGCCTAGAGGACACAAAATCCCCTACGCATTAAGGTTCGGGTTTAAAGCAACCAACAATGAAGCCGAATACGAAGCATTACTAGCTGGCCTCCGTCTAACGAGAGAAGTCAAGGCAAAGTGGCTAAAAATTTTCAGCGACTCCCAGCTCGTGGTTTGCCAAGTTCAAGGGGAATATCAGGCACGGGGCCCAAAGATGGTAGCATACCTCCAGGAAGCTCAGGAATTGTTATGCCTTTTCAACGAAAGCGAGGTGAATCAAGTCCCGCGAAGTCAGAACTCCTATGCCGATGCCCTAGTTCGTCTGGCTTCCGTTGGAGAAACTAACTCATTAGGAACCATCCCCATAGAGTTCCTCGCAGTATCGAGTACAGAGAGAAGAACTGAGACATTGACAGTCGAGCTAAGGCCGGATTCATGGATGAGACCGATCGTAGACTATTTGCAAGGGGGACAATTACCAAATGACAAACTCGAGGCAGGACACCTTAGAGCTCGGGCGGCTAGATATTGCATCTGCGACGATATGCTATACAAGTGAGGGTTCTCAGTCCCGTTGCTCAGGTGCATCGATGAGCCTAATTGCCAAGCGATTCTCAATGAAATTCATGCCGGCCACTGCGGTAATCACGCTGGGGGGGTATCCTTGGTTCAGAAGGCATTCCGCCAGGGCTTTTACTGCCCCACCATGAAGCGAGATGCTACGGACCTAGCAAGGAGGTGCGACGCATGACAGAGGTTTGCAAAGGTGCTATGGGCTCCCCCCGCCTATCTTCAGCAAATGAGAAGCCCGTGGCCTTTCGCCATATGGGGCATTAACTTGATCGGGCCGCTTCCAGCAGCTTGCGGCAGATGTAAGCATGCCATCGTGGTTGTGGACTACTTCACCAAGTGGGCAGAAGCAAAGGAGCTCGCACAGATATCCGCTACAAAGGTAGAAAACTTTGTGTGGAATAACATCATCTGCAGGTTCAGTGTCCCTCAACAAATAGTCATTGACAATGGGACCCAATTTACCAGCGATCAATTCGTACAATTTTGCGAGTCTCTAGGGATCAGAAAAAGCTTCACAATCGTGGATCACCCACAAACCAATGGTCAAGTTGAAGCCGTCAACAAGATACTCAAGCAAATATTAAAGACCAGGTTAGAGTCAAGAAAGGGAGCCTGGGCGGATGAACTACAAACCGTGCTCTAGGCTTACCGTACCACAACTCGCATAACCACGGGAGAAATCCCTTTTTCTATGGTATATGGGTCTGAAGTAATGATCCCGGTGGAAAACGAAGTAACAAGCCAGCGAAGAGCTACTTTCAACCAAGAGGACAACGACCGACTACTAATCTCAAGTCTCGATTTGCTTGAGGAAACAATAGAAACAGCTCGCTTGAGATTGGCCACTTACCAACAGCGAGTGGCAAGATACTACAACTGGAAAGTCCGAGTCCGGTGCTACAAAATCAACGACCTCGTACTGCTCCTTGTCCTTCCCAGAGCTCGAAAAAGCAACGAAGGCACGTTGGGTCCAAGTTGGGAAGGTCCCTATACCGTGAAGGAAAACCTCGGCAACGGAGCATTCCACTTGGCCGACATGGACGGAGCATCTCTCCCGCGAGCTTGGAATGCGGAACATCTGAGACCATATTTTCGATAAGCAAACATCTTCTCCCTCTCCCGCATTCTCAATTGTCAATCAACACCTCAATTCTGTTGATATTTGCTTCATTAATTCAAGTAGCAAAATTATATTCGGATCATATTAATGTGTCCTTTATGACTGATAATTTCTTTTCACACCCATGTTTCGGATAATTAAATTATTGAAAGCTTAAAAGAGTATGGTTTGCGAGTTGGGGCCCATTCAACTTGGCCAACGTGCCATGGTTTGTGGCTTATCTGAGCAATCATCTTAGTCTTCACCCTAGGTCGTGGTTGGCAAAAGCAAAGCCCATTCATCTTGTCCTCAGTGTCATGGTTTGGTGCTGAAACGAGTCACCACCCCTAAAAGGTCACGGTTCACTGGTTGGGATGCTGTTATCTTGACAAAATGCATGAACTATGACCCACCTGCGTGTTCATCTTGACCTCACCGAAGCCCTCAAAAGTCATGGTACGTTAGTTGGGGGCAAAACCATGACCCACCTGGGCGTATAACTTGACGGCAAACTTCGAACTAATTTAACAAATATCATGCTGCTGCATGTTAGTTTGGATTTTATCCCGTGATATTAACCTACTGAGCATATAGCTCGAGCTAACAATGCCTTACTTAACGTGTTGTTTAAGGTCCCTCGTTCTCAAAATTTTCTTACTTTCGAGTTAAAGGTATACCTGAGTTAACTAAACCTAAGCTTATTTTGTAGCAAATAACACGGAGAAACAAAAAGTCAGTCTGACGAAAGGAATGTATTACTTGAAGGATCATGAACGAGGAAACAAAGCATGCAACGGAAGCGTTTTAAAATCAAAACCGTTCCTCGTATTGATTAGAATCTAAGAGACTTACTTTTGCGACGGATTACCGGACGAAATGGAACGATGGGAGCTTCTTCGCGTGGTGGAGACGACGGCTGTCCTGCTAGCCTTCGGCTCCGTCGCATTAGAACTCAAACGCACCCTTTCGATCTTCCGGAGTATGACTCGAACTCGTGGCCTCTCTTCGGTGAAGAAGAATGAAAAACGACTTGGATGAAAAAACAACCAAAGAGAGATATATATAGGGAGAACCCTAGGGTTAAAACCCTAGTGGGCCAAACCCTAATGGGCCAAGATCATTTAATTAATATCTAATTGGGTTAGCCCAATTAATTAATTAAAAACCCTAATGAACTATTATTTTATTCTAGCCCAATGGACCATTCTGAATAAAATAATTCTCTCTCAATGTAATTCATCCAACAAGCCAAATGTATTAAAAAAATACATGAGTTACATCGAGCTACCCCGGGGACCAAAAGACAAATTATTCACGGCTACTAAAATAACCAAAATATCCCTGCTACCTAGTAGCTATATTTTGTCATTCTAAGTGTTCCAACTATCACCATATGGTAACACTGACCCCACGAATAATTTTGCATATGCCATGTCTTTGACCTACTAGTGTAATGACGAAAATACCCCTCTGCGTAACACCCATCATTTAGAAAGGAATAATGTACTAACACCTTTCTAAATGATTTCTACCATCCTTAGATCACTAGTCCAATAATCCGTGACTACTCAAATGTACTTGCTTATCACTGGGAGCTACCCAGAAGCACACACTCTTAAGTCACGTTCCCAGGGCCCTGGATTATTTGATTATTCTTGGACAATCACAAGGGGGTGAATCACAGAAACTATCTTGTATTAGTCTGTCTTAGCTAATTAGAAACCATACTCCCAACTCAAAAGGATATTGATCTTTGATAGACCTCACCTACAATGAATCTAAGAATATAACTCTAGGTTCACTAGACCACCAACTAATACTCAAGTATTAGAGTACTCGTCCACGTAGTAGCAGTGATAGACTAGCTCCATGATAATTAGTACTTTGTCATTAGCTTCTATCACAGGTCCACTCTACGCATTCCAAATACGCTTGTACAATTAGAGTAAACGGACTGTTTACTGGCTAAGGCAAGCCATCCTCCATTAGGATCTATTGCACAATGATCTTATCATGATAGAATGCCCAGTTCTATCAAAAGATCAAGAGTAATATTTTCTTGCTTATTAAGTACCCATGATTCATGCCTAACTGTGAAGAACGACCCATCACATGAATCACTTACTTAATAGCATGGACACCTTTCCAACAATTAAATGCAAATAATATATGTGCCATAAACTGAATAAAAGAAACATCATTACCATAAATTAAACAAAACGTGTCTTTAGGGCATACATTTCCAATATTACTCCCGCGATTCAAGTACAAAAAAATAATAATAAATAATATATATAGTCTAAGGGATTGGAGGATCTTGGCTTGGGGTCGCCGCGCCTTGGAAAGTTGGGTTGATGGCGTCCTCAACAGAAAGATCGACCATGGCCTGGTCAAGCTCGGGCACGAGGACATCAGCTCCGAATTTCCAAGCATCGGCGGCATATTTCTTCACCGCCTCCACTGCTTCCTTGCCAAAAAATGAAAAGTCAAGGCCTGGATGCGCTTTCCATAAAATAAAAAGGAACACGCTGCAGACATCGGACTCAACCTCTGAACGCTCCCTCTCGACCCGGACCTCGACATCGTTTTTCAGCTGCTCAACCTCTAGCCGAGCCCAGTTCAGTTTGCCTCGCACCGCTGCCTAATCCACCTCCGCTTTATTTAACTTTGAGGTGGCTTGGGAATAGGCCAAGTCGAGCACCTGCTTTTAATGATACAACTCATCCTCAACCTCTTTCTTAGTTCTCTCAGCCTCCCTAACTCGATCCTCTAATCCTTCGGCTTGATTCCGATACTTTCAGGATTCGACGATCACGAAGGCCAGGCTCTCCTCCAATTTCGTCTTCTCCCTTTTTAGCTCCCCGGAAGCAGCCTCGAGCTTCTCTATCTTTGTTCTAGTGCGAGTTCTTTCCTCTTTCAGCTTGAAGACGCCCAAGGAAGCCTGGAAAATCAGAAGGGTCAGCACGCTCGAAAAGGGTAAGATAAATAAAAAGTGCGAGGTGGGGAAAGGGAACCTCACCAGGAGACTGTGGTGGGCAATGTAATCCTCGAGCGCCTTACCCGATACTTCTTTCCTGTCCAGGGTCTTGGCATAATTTCCAAGGACCCGGTCCATGCTGTCAAGAAGGGGGGCCAAATACGTCCCACCGGCCACGACATCTGACGCGTCTGGCCCCGTTGAGGCGCTCGGTCTTTTCCTCTTGTCCACCTAGGCCCTCTAATTGAGCTATGAGGTTGGAGGAATCTTCCTCTTGCACCTAGAAGCTTCCTCGCGAGCCACTGTTTTCCTGTAACTCGCGGTGGTCTCGGCCCCCACAGGCTATGAAGAGGTTCCTCCAGGGATGGACCTTGAGGGAACCGTGGCCACTGGTGCAGGCTTAATGCTCGGAAGATGGGGGGGTCGCACCTCGGATCGGTTGCTTCGGTACGGGCTCCAAGCTCCTGGGCCTTCGCAGGGGAAAAGGATGCACGAACGGCCTTGGGAACGCTGGAGAGGGCGGAAGAATCGGGTCGTTCAAGCTGGAGCCTCATCGCCTCGGATGCTGTTGGTAGGGCAGCGATTGTAACCTCACCGCGAACTCTGTTCCCCCTAACCGGACTCCCGTCGAAATCAGCTTCGTAAAAAATCGACCTTATATCCCTCTTGTCGCGTATTCCGATATCATTTTTTCTAACTTTCTTGATGCCAAAGGGAGGGGCGAGCTGATAGTCACAAAGAACGGACTCGCATAACTAGCAGTCGTCTTCGTCAGTCTTTAAGTCCGAAGCTGCTTGAAGATTTTGCGCTTCGGAAAGAGTTAATTCAGGCTGCCCTCCTGTGACGTCTGTAAAATCAGAAAGGCATATGAAGGAAAGGTAAGCACAGCTGAACTGATGATTATAGATAAAACAACAACAAAAACAAAGAGTGGGGAGTGGGAAATTACTACTCACTCGGCACAAGAACGAAGCTAAAGTTGTTGAGGTCTTTGAGAGAAGAACAGGACAAGTAGAACCATTGGGACTTGTAGTCTCTAACGTTAGACCTGCCCTTGGCCCTTCCCTGAGGCAAGACTCTCTTGCAGTCAGAGGAACGAGTTGCTATATAATACAACCTGTCCTTGGTACCCTTGAAAGAATAAAGATACCTAAGTAATCTAGGAGTTGGAAGGGGGAGTGTTCTTTCTAAAAAGAAGGGCAAGGGAGGTTATTTGGGCGTACGAATTGGGTGTCAGTTGGAAGGGAGCGAGCTTAAGGTCATTTAGAATATCTATGAGGTAAGGCCGAAGTGGACACCTAAAACCAAACTCTTAAGTGTTGGGGGTTAATGGCAACAAACCCCATAGGGAGGAAAGTTGCGTGGTCACCAGGGGAAGGGACCATCAGACGAGTCCCACAAGGGAGACTATACGTGGCGGCATGTGACGTCAGTTTGCCGATCGTCATCCTCGAGGGATACTGCTTGAAGATCCCATGAGCCGTGTGCTCCTCGGTAGATCGCTGGGTTAAAATGGGTGTGGCATGATGAAGAGCTCTCTCAGTGACCTCTAAGCGAGATGAAGCCACGCCTTGAACAGTCCACGACTGCATCCCCCCCTTTGCCCCGAAGAGCTAGAGCCTTCGTCACTTTCCACCCTATGGTTGCGGCGTTTCTGACCTGATGTCGACATCTAAAAAAAAAAGAAGGAAAAGAAAAGAATTAGGGCATCGAATCAAAGCTCCTAAAGACGCCTTTTACATATCAGGTCACGCGCTTCGCAACAGGGCATGACTCGAAAGGAAAAATTGGGGGTTTCCTAGGTCATCGAAGCTCCCAAAATAGGTGAAGCCTATTTCCATAAACCGCCCCGCCATTGCTGAGCAACAAGGTACAGAGACAGAAATAAAAAAAAAAAAAGGAGAGAAAACAACAAAAGTAGAGCCGAAGCACACTGAAGAGATGCGAGAAACTCACGGTTCTTAAGTTGATTGCTGCGAAGGACACAAGCAGGGGCAGGTCGAGAATCTGAGGCAGATAGGCTTCAGGACCAACGGCAATGGAGTCTCGAAATCAAAAGAAAGCAAGTTGTAGGAACGAGGGAAATCTTGGAAGAAAGAAGGTAAAGAGCTGGCCAAATGACCCCCTTTTTCCTTTTTATAATCTAAGGCACCCGCAACTGGATGAAGAGATCGACGAGCTTCCCAAGATCTAATAGCTGTGCACGAAAGCATGGGAATACGGACATAATGATCAGCAGTTATGGGAAACGTGCACATTAAATGCGCCGCAAACAAGATGTGCAGTGCGAAACAGTGTAATTTGAAATGATTGGGCGGAAAGCTGAAAAGACGTATGGAAGGCCAAAGCAGCCGGAATATGTCAGCTCCCAACCCGAAGGACGCGCTGCAGGCTGGGGGGCTTAATGTTACGGGTATTTCTCACTCTACTTTGCGCAAGCCGGACCCAACATGATGATTCGGCTCGAACGTTCGGGACCCAACAAATTAGACCGAGCTCGTTAAAGCAAGCTCGGACAGTGCTAGAGCTCGGGGTCAAAGATCAGGGCCAAGCGAGCTCCCTGTAGCACCTCTAACTATTTGGCATATTCTAACGGCCCCCCGCTACACTCTGGAGAAGTTCCCAACAGTTTTCATAGCTCGTTGCCTTAGCTCGTTGCTCGCATCACAAAAGAAGCGCGTATTGCGGCATACCGGACAGCCAGGGGATGCCCCAATTAGACCCCTTAGGCCCATTCTCACGGCCCATTTCGTCGGCCCACGCCAGTCCCATCCTGGCCTTCTGGCAACAACATCATTACAGCCGCATCCGGATTTCGAGATGCCCCTCTCGGATCCTATCCGCATTAATGGGAGATCTCATCTGCATTAATGAGAGATCCCATCCTCATTAATGAGGGTCTTATCGGCACCTCGCCGTGGCAAACATCCCCGTCGACTACTCCATCACATCGCCTTTACACATACGAAGCAAGCAAGAAAGCTTTTGGGCTAATATATATATCAACCAGCTCTCTTAAGGGCCAGAGGTATGTACTCAAAAAAACGACTAACAAAAGAACACCCAATATTTTTTGCCTACTCGCTCACTAACTTGAGTTTTGGAGTATCTTGCAGGACGGGCCGTCCGCTCGGCAAAACCAACCGGATATTTCACTATCTATCTCTCGGATCCACCATACAAGTGCGGGCTAACAAATCTCCGTCGACCAATTACGAACGTGAACAAAAGTAAATATATAATTTAATTATTAATTAAGTGCTTTATTCAATTCAAATTCATTTAATTTTCATTTATTCTAATAATTTTCTTTTTGATAGATTGAAATTATGGAACAACAAGAGGAATTATGGAGTAACAAGTAAATGAAGATCAAGGATGTTTGGTGAAAGCAGTATTATTTTGGAGCATTATTTTTATTTTAGAAATGATGGCTTTCCATATATGAAGTTTTTTTATTTATATTGTTGATTTTATTTATTATATTTAGCATTGTTGACTTTACTATATTTCAAGCCTTTTTTTTAATTTTTTATTTGATATAAGGATAAATAAGATGTCTTAAAAATAATTCTATCAACATGACTTTTATCAGTATTAATATTTTCTTACTAAAGAAATTCGTCACTTATGTGAATTATTGACACAAATATTTTTGTCATTATTGGGACATTGAGAATATGACAAAATATTTGCCACCCTTTTATAATTTTGACAAAAATATTTTTGTCACATTTTTTGATTTTATGAAAAATAATTTCATCAATATTAATATTTTCCTACTAAAACAATTTGTCACCTGAACTAAGTACTAACACAAATATTTTTGTCACTGTTCACTATTGGGACATTGACAAAAATATTTTGTCACTATTGAATAACTTTGACAAATTTATTGTCACTATTTCTATTTTATCAAAAAACTATTTGTCACAATATTTGATAATTGAAAAAATTAATTTTATCACATTAAAATTATGTCAAATAAATTTTTTCACTATTTAAATTGTGAGAAAATATTTTTCAATTTTATGAAAAAATAATTTTATTAGTATTAATATTTCTTACTAAAGAAATTCGTCACTTGTGTGAATTATTGACAAAAATATTTTTGTCACTATTGAGACATTGAGAATATGACAAAAATATTTGTCACCCTTTCATAATTTTGACAAAAATATTTTTATCATTTTTTTAATTTTATGAAAAATAATTTCATCAATATTAATATTTTCTTACAAAAACATATTTGTCACCTATACTAAGTACTGACACAAATATTTTTGTCACTATTGGGTCATAAACAAAAATATTTTGTCACTATTGAATAATTTTAAGAAATTTATTTTGTCACTATTTCTATTTTATCAAAAAAATATTTGTCACAATATTAAATAATTGACAAAATTAATTTTATCACATTGAAAATGATGTCAAATAAATTTTGTCACTATTTAAATTGTGACAAAATACTTTTTGTCACAAGATACATTTTGTCACAATAAAACCTATGATTTTTATCTAAAATTTAAATTTATTATGACTAAATAATACCTATTGTGACAAAAAAAAAATACAACAAAATAATTTGTCATAATAAGGTGTTTTAAGTGACAAAATATTTTTTGTTATAATAAAATTGTTGATATTGTGACAAAACTTAGTTTTATCACAATATACTTATTAAGACAACCTTGTTGTGATTAACATAATAACAAACATTTTCGTCACAATAAGTATATTGTGAACATTTTTATAGTTATTGTGACCAAATATTTTATCACAAGAAGCCTAATTTCTTGTAGGGAGATCTTGTTATAACAAGATTGAAATAAATTTTATACAATAAAAACAAGCCTTTAATGAGAAAAGATTGAAACAATTAAGCTTAAAAAAAAATTGAAGATCTGATCTCTTATATAAGAAAGCCCACTCTTCCAACAGCTTAAACGATTTTCAAAATGGCTGGTATTTATAGTCTTGAGTGTCCCTTACAGAATTATAGCCATTGGAGATCAAATTGGCAAAAGAATCAATCCATTGAAAACTAGCCGTTAATAATTTCTCAATGGAAACGGTCAATAGTTTTAAAATGTAATCGACAATAATATCTCCAAGAATATAAACCAATCGATTTTTTAAACTTGAAACATTGATCCAAAATGTATGCATTAAATTGGTCGACTTGTTTTGAGGACTACTCGACAATTTTGAAAAATCAATCAACAATTTCAAAGAAAAAGTTGATAGTTTAAATAACTAATTGACGTACATGAAGAATAGGTCAACAATATTTTACTAGATTTAATGTTTAATTATTTTTTCTTACATTTTCAAGTTACTTAGTTTATCTTTTAAAACTTTGATAATATTTTAGGATCCACAAGACTTTATCTATTTAAAAGACAATTTCAAAAACAATTTTTAAGAATTGTTTAAGATTAAAACCTTGAATTACAAAACACTTAGCTTAACATGTCCAAAAACCTTAAGTCCAATATAATCAACACTTTATTAAAATTTCATATTTAAGATATACATCTTCAAAATCAAGTGAAGCACCTGACACGTAAGGTTTGACAAAAACAACAAAGACACCCGACATATAAAAATGGCAAACATCTCTCCTAAGATTATAGATCATGCATCACTTTCCTCCTTATGTAAATGAACATCAGTTAATTTTTTTTGCTAATACCCAAAATACCCTTCTTCTCTTTCTCTCCCCCACCCATCTTTCTTTTTCTTATATAATTATATAGAGATAAAATATAAAAAAGTAAAAAAGAAATAATAACACTGCTAGCCAATCACCACTAGCGAAAAGGGAACCCATCTAGGTTAATCGAAGCTTCCATTAAAATCGAATACGCCTAAATCTAGGCCCTTTGGCTTTGAAAAAGGAATCCAAAGATCCAAAGAAAAAGAAGTGTACCTTATATAATCATGGATAAATTGTAACTGTCGCGACCTTCTAGGGCCGATCTTGAGGGTAGGCAACCAAAGCAGTTGTCTTGGGCCCCCCACTAAGGCTGGTCCTAGCCTAGGTAGCCTTGTTGGCATGGGCTCATCTCACATTTTAATAAATTAGTTTGGACACTTTTTATGTTTAGTTAATTTTAAATTAAAAAAATTAAACTAATAAGAAGAACATACAATTTTATTTTTAAATAAAGGGGCTTCATATAAAATTTCGTTTAGGCTCTAACATCTAAAGGTTGGCCCTGCGACCTTCCCTTCCCCGCCCCCTCCCCCAATTTTATTTTTAAATAAAGGGGCTTCATATAAAATTTCGTTTAAGCCCTAACATCTCAAGGTTGGCCTCTGCGACCTTCCCTTCCCCCCCCTCTCCTTTTATCTCTCTTGTTGTCCTCAACCAACAAATCAAAGAGTTCACCTTTGCAAATTGAAAATCAAAATCCACTAAGGTTCAATCCACTTGCAAATGTAGATCAAACCCACGTAGGGTTCAATTTGCATCTTTGCAAATCAAACTTGCAGTGTGAGGAAGAAAAAGAGAAAGATAGAGGGTAGCTAGAGAAGATAAGGTAGACATCATTGGGCAAGAGCGGTTGCTGTCAAAAAAGAGAATCGGTCCACTTTCATGGGAAGAGGAGGGGGAAATAAAAGAGAATGAGTGAGGATAGTTTAAAAATGAGTGTAAAATGGTCTGTTTGTACAAGAAGTTAGCAACAGAGGGCTTTTTGCATTTTTGATATGTCAAAAATGTCTATGTCCCAATTTTATAACAAGGCTTCAATCGTGCAGAGAGTAAACTTATTGAATTGAACTTTTTGATCAAGTCAATATGGAACAAATTAACCTTACTTTTTGATCAACACAAAAATGGTTGCTTTCGACTGTTGTGGGTAGTGATTAAACTGCTTGCTCTAAGAATACATAATAAAACAAAGGGTACGTGATTCATGTGGTGGTTGTGGAAGAATCTCTATACATACTTAATACAGCTTGCAGATATCAAATCCCCATCGCTGACGAAGCAAGCTTTTGCTTTCTGATGACCAAATTAGCCCACCAAGCTATATGTAACAAGATATCGTCCAATCGATCTCGGAAAAGAGGCCTTCACTGACTACTTTTGCAAAGCTACTTTGACGATACTGATTCCTCATTCGGATCGGTATGTGTGTGTGTGTGTGTGTGTGTGTGTGTGTTGAAGGTTTGAGAGATTAGTTTTGGGAACATTAATTCATCAATGGCAACCTCAAGCTCTTTCTCCTCGTCAATGTTAACCTCGGCGAGCTCTTTCTCCTCCGACGTGTACCCGTATCCCGTCGATGTCAACGTGGAGGACTTCGTTCACATCAAGCTGTCCGGAACGAACTACTTCGTATGGCGAAAGATGATGCTCGATTTTCTCGAGAGGCAGTATCTGATCGGCTTCATCAACGGCATGATCAAACCGCCGCCGGCGTTGATCGCCGTCGACGAACAATCCGATTGCCGCGGCAAGGAGATTGAGAATCCTGACCACATTTCCTGGAAAAGATCTGACGAACTGGTACAGAAATGGTTACGGAGCACGATCCAAGACGATATGCTCCGCACTAATGTGGCGCACCTTAAAACCGCTTTCGCTATCTGGCGGGTTTTGGAGGATACATTTTTTAATCCTTTCGCCGATTTTATGGATTATGGTAAGGTGAAAGATGGTGATTTTGGGGCCAATAATGTACAGCGATGATGGACTGCATGGGCATGGGCATGGGCCAAATCAAAAGGGTGGAATTACGATCCACTCCTACCCCTTAATTTGTTTCGTGTGAGGCAAAAAGCAGAGCACTCCTCGCCTGCCCATCGCAGTCTACCACGAAAAACATGATTCTTCTAACATAAATGAAATTTTTATTTGTACAAATAGAAATTTTATAAATTAATAATTACTTATTTGGATATATTTTGTACGTAGAGCTGATGATGGGAGAAACAAGCCGTAGAGAAGCAGGGATCAATCTAAGCCATTACTTCCCATTGTACCAAGCGGTGCAAGAGGGCGACTGGGAGCGTGTGAAGAAATTCCTAGAAGAAGAACCCGATGCAATCAAGGCCCGAATCAATACGTCCTTACAAACGCCACTACTGGTAGCGGTGAAGTCCCCGCACAGGAACAAAGTTGTGAAGGGGCTCTTGGAGAGGATGTCGGAAGAGGATCTGGAGCAGTTTGAACACGGGACAGACGCGACAGTCTTACACAAGGCAGTGGCTGCTGGGAATATAGAGGCAGCAAAGATGTTGGTGAACAAGAACCCTCGCTTGCCTTATATCTGTGGTGATTCCGGCGTTGTACCTCTACGTACAGCTGCTCGTAGGGCCAATAGAGAGATGGTATCTTACTTATGGAGTGTCACCAAAGAAGACATTGATCCTAGGCCCTTCATCGATAAATTAGGCTTCAAGCTCATCGACTCTCTAATTATCGGTGGACTTTATGGTATGTCTTTTTTCTTTGTTCCTCTCCATTCACTCCTACACAAGTATCAGTTATTTGTGGACAAAAGCTTTCAAAGAAAATAAAAGTTATCATCCCTAGGTTTATCCTAATTGCAAAGTCCTCCTTACATTTTAATAATGGCAATGACCTCGTTAACCGTTATAAAAGAGTAAAATGATCTATTTGCTTAATTTCTCTCTCATCTCTCTTATGATTTGAGAAAAAATTAAAAAAAAAAAAAATCGATGATACTTGACCATTGCTGGCCACCCACCATTGATTGCATTCCAATATTTAACTATGATTAACTAACAATAAAAAAGGAAACTAAATTAATAAGCATAAATGAAAGTTAGACACCTAGATCTAAGTTCCCTGAAACCCAAATATTGATATCTTTATTCTTTCATGGACAAACCAATGTCTGGTTCCCTCCAAGTTAGAAGCCTTACATATATAGAGAGAGAAATAGATGGATAAATAGATAGCTAAAAGAGAGAGACGTGATAGGAAAGAAAATGCACCTGTTGTTGGTTGGTGATGAGGATTCCAAATTTCTTCCCCATCACATGAAACATCGTTAATGGGGTGAAGAAGTCCCATCCTCTTTGAATGATGGCATGATATCTAATTTCCTCTCTATTACCAATGGCCAATCATTTGAAGACCATTGGTGATAAAAGAAAGAAATAGATGTGTGAGAGAAAAGAAAAAAAAAAAAGGATGAGGTGGAAAAAAATAAGAGAAAATATCTTAAAATATAGGAATTAAATGGTCATTTTACTTTCTCTGTTAAGTGTAAGGAAGTTGCATATTATTTTCGAAAACATAGAGATGGTTGGTCTCTTTTTGCCAAATTTCATGGGTGTCTTATGAAATGGACTTTAAAAAAATGATTGCCGTATCTCGTTAGATTTGGCAATGGTTGAACTTAAATAATTAAGATTCACCAATATAGGTAAAGGTAAACGTGAGAACTTGGTTTAGTCATTGGTGTTGGTCAACAATGGAGGGAGGGAAAGAGAGAGAGAGAGTTTGAAAAGACATAATAAAATAGTCATTTTACCTTCCAAGAATTTAAAAAATAGAAGGAGCTCAAGTGCAAAGTGTAATTTATTCTTTGCAAATTTGGTCCCCTGTCCTTTAGCAAATATGCCCCACACATCAAAACCAAGTGTGAAAACTACTCCTAGTAGGAAGTGAGGCGGCCATCGTGATATCTTCATTTCCTTATCATTTAGTTTTATATTATTTAAATTACAAGTGGTAATTAATGCAAGTTTTGATAATTATGTCTAAGTGATGGTTGGAAATTGGAATTGTTGTTACAGACATTGCTTTAACATTGATTCGGAGACATCCAGATTTAGCTGTTAGGGATTCGCGTCTTCTCGACAAAATGGCGCTCAAGTCTTCTGCCTTCCCAAGCGGACTAGCCCTCAACTTCTACCAGCGCTTCATCTACTCCTGTTAGTCTCACAATTCCTTCCATCACTCTTTTCGTACTTAGTAAAACAAATAAATACAATAACAACAACATCAATGCTAACACATGATGATCAACAATGATGCTAGGAATTATGGACAAGGTGGTAAAGTTGGTACTTCATGCATGCTAGCAAGCAATTTTTCATTTCCACCTTAATTCAAATCATAATCTGTAATACGTCAGGGTGGGGTTTATTTGTATTCTTATGGTTATATATTTTTTTTTCTTTTTTGCTTATTATGTTATTTTGCCATTTAACATTTAGATGTTCCTACCAAGTTGGAGAACTCAGAGAAGTTGGAGAAGCAACAATGTGGAGGAGACATAGAAAGTCCTGCCCAGTGCTCTACTCCCGGTTCGTCAAGTTGTCACTTAATAATTTTAATTTTTGTTTCATGGGAGAATAATATATTTTTATATAATTTATTTATGAATTAAATTACTTTTTAGTCTCAACTGTACTTGTTTTCTATAATCCGAGATATGAAATTATTTAGAATCTCATAGACATAGGTGTGTAGTGTTTTAAAAACTTTCACATCTAATGTACGCAATAAAAAATAGACATAATGAAGTTTGGACAATTCATTAAAGTTACCTCTTGAATAATACAAATTTGATTTAAGAGAAACTTCACAAGATAATCTTATTCTCCCCAAGTGTGAAGCCAATCTAGCTTCTAAAACCCCTTGAAATTGCCTTTTGTGTTAGCTGAAAGCTACAAAGCTACGTCTAGGCATGTAGTTCTCCTTAGTTTCAAAAGCCAAAGCTCATCTCTTGAGTAATTTGAGAAGAAGCAAAAGAAGAAGAAACCAAGAAAAAGGAAGAGCAATCTGTAATTCAAGAATATTTTCATCTTCTTCTTCTTTAATCTCTTAATTTATATGCTAAAGTGGAAAATAAGTGCTGCAAAACCATATAGCTTGAGCGATTGACAAGTGACATAGGAGCTAGTAGACATTCCACTAACTCTTGAATCTTTCAGGCACAATCTGCCAAATAGAAACTGTTGACAATTTTTAACATCTAAAAAACTATTGACAATTTATGAAATGAGTTGACAATTTGGTATTTGTTGCCGAAAGGTCCTTACTCAATTCATACAAATTTGGCATTAATTCTTAATGACAATTAGACTCTCCATTAATTCTTAATGGCATCTGTTGTTACACGGTTATAACAATAAATTTGTAAAAGGGGAAACTGCTGATGGATGACCCTCGTGTGGCTGATTCGAGCGATGTATGACTCTCGTGTGGTGTATATGAGAGATGGATGACTCACTCAGGGGATGAATGACTCATTCGGGCTATGGGTTACATGTGGATTGTCCAAACGATGAGTAATTATCGGGAGAGATGGGTGAGTCTCCCGGGGTGGAGTGACAATGATGGATGAGTCTCCCAGGGGGTCACGACAGTAATAGATGAGTCTCTCAGGGGTCACGACAGCGATGGGTGAGTCCCTTGGCTAGTTTGAGAGCGATGGATGAGTCTCTCGGGGGTTACGGCAGTGATGGGTGACTTGCTGGAAAGAAAATCAATTAGGGGCGTGGGTGAGAATCCCCGCGTGAACCCTCCGATGCTTAAGTTAGTCCCTCGCAGAAGTTAAATGCTTGAAGACAAAAAGTAAGTACGAGAGTGAGAGCTTGCATACCAAATGAGGGAAAATACCCCCTATTTATAGCGATGGGAGGGGCATCCATGTGTCGTGTGACCCGTTTTTCTCAGCGAGCATATCGGAGGCGGTTTTGACCAAGTCTTGTGGGTTATAGGCGCGAGGGTGCAAGGCCAATCGCGCACACGAGCATATGTGGGTGCGCGCACATTAGGCACCACCGAGTGACCTCTCTCAGGGGTGGGGGGTGAAAGCCCCCCCATATCTTTAGCCACGTTGTTGCGTGGCAGCGTGGCAGAGGGGGGAGCGGCCACATTATGTGGCCGCTTTCGTGCAACCTGGGGGGCCCCTCTTGGCCGCATGAAGCGGCCATGCATGGGGGTCCCCTCATAATTGAATGAAGCAGCCAGTTAGGTTGCATGGAGCAGCTAGCTGGCTGCATGATCTTCTGCCATGTGGTAGCTCCTAGGGCTGCCACGTGGTTTTTTTCTTCTTAGACTTTAGTAGGCATAACAATTGCTCCCTACTCTTTCTGTCGGGTCTCCTAGGAGGAAAAGTATTTTGCCTGCAACACTGCCCTATTTTTAAGAGACTATTTTTCCTTTTTTATTTTGTAGCAATCTCATTCTTCATGTCTTTCGTAGTTGTCTTTGACATTCTGCTCCCTATGTGCCTCTATAAAGTAGGCTTGAGCTTCTCATTTGACCATTGTTTCGACAAGTCTTCAACGTTGTTTGTAGCTCTGGTATTTTCATATTTTGACTTCTCATAAGTGCTAATGGCTTCGAGAAGATGCAGTAAAGTCTTTGCATGACGTGCTGAAGCTCATGCCTTGGCAACAGTAGTCCATGCATTTAGTTCTTCATCTTCTAGGAGTATAGACCCGATTTCTTCATACGCTCCTAGTTCTCGAGGTAGCGGGGGCTCGAAAAGATCTTCAAATCAAGTCCAGAGTGATTATGCTGCCATTTGGCTCATATATTTATCTATATTTTGCCCAGAGCTAAATTGGCATATCAAGGAATTTTCTCCAAATCCAAGGGTGTTCATGATGATTGTCTCTCCATTTTTTGGTTTATTGAAATACTTGCAAAATGATGAATATGACATCTCTTCTTGTAAGGCAACAGCTATTGCACCTTTAGGACGCCAGGCGAAGTAGCGTAAGTCACTTGCGAGGACGCTGAAATTATGGTCCCTCGATGTATTGCTGGATAACGGTCTTATGCCTTCCTGTTGTCAAGCTGCTTGTGAGGCAATGGGATGTTCTTACCTCCTCATCACCAGGTTGTGAGCGAGGCAATGAGCCATTTTGTTACAATGGCGTGGCTCCCTAGTTTCACATGTACATGCTTGCTAGTATTGTGAGCGTAGTGTCTGTGTTTGTAATATTTTATTCTTGCGGTTCGGTATAACACCTACGTCCGTGATTAGAAAGAACGTACATCTTTTGTTTTTGCGGTTCAGTGTAGCACCTACGTCCGCAATTAGTTTTGGTTTTTTCTTGTTGCCGGGGTATGAGCAGGGCAACAGACATGTTGTTTTCACCTTGTGGTCGGGCCGTTAGGGAGACAACGGGTCTTTCTGTTTTTACCTCATTGTCGAGCTAATAGTAAGGTAATGGGCCTTAAGTCACCAGGTGAAGCGGTGTAGGTCGCTCACGAGGCAACAAATATTATGGCTCATTTATATCGGACTTTTTACAGGACAGTAATTTTTTTTTCACCCCATTGTCAGGCCATGTGCAGGACAATGTCTTATTTTCCCCCTATTGTCGGACTATACACGGGACAATGGGCTTGTTATCTCCCTCATTGTTGAGCGATAAGCAGGACAATGGGCTTTTAGCTTTCACTTCGTTATCGGGCTATACGCGGGGCAATGAGCTTTTCGTTTTCACTTCCTTGCCGGGCTGTGAGCAGGGCAACGGGTTTTTAGTTTTCTCCCCGTTGCCGGGCTATGCGCAGGACAATGAACCTTTAGCTTTCACCTCGTTGTCGGGCTATGAGCGACAATGTCTTATTTTTCCCCTATTGTCGGACTACGCGTGGGACAATGGGCTTGTTATCTCCCTCATTGCCGAGCTATAAGTAAGGCAACAGGCTTTTAACTTTCTCCCAATTGCTGGGCCAGCGCAAGGCAACGGGTATTCGTTTGAAGATGAACCTTGATGGAATTTGGTGGTTAATAGTAGACGCCATAATGATAATTTATTCACAGAAATGAGTACAAGCATTTTGATGTGGTTCAGCTAAATGTGCCTACGACCACAATACAATTTTAGACTCACATTATTACGATTCAAAAAAAGGGAATAATACAACTTAATCTTACATAGTTTGTTTGGCAATTGATAAAGTCTCTTTACTTTGTTTCCCTTTTGTAGATGCAACATAGCACGTGCGGGCCTTCCATTGATCCCCTCGGACTTGTCCCACTCCTTGGGGTGTAGGAAATTTCATCAACAGATAGTAGGAAGAGACTACGGCTCTTATGTCGTTGAGCAAGGGACGACCAAAAATTAGATTGTATACAGTTGATGAGGTTTTAACCACTATATGCAGGCCTGACATGTTGTTCTCTGAGGATCAGAGCCCAACGTGACTAGCAACTGAATTGAACCAGCCACCGAGATAGGCTCCCCAGAGAAACTATATAAAGGGGAAGAGATATTTTTCAATCGATCTTGTGAAATGTGCATTTGCTCGAAGCAATTCCAATAAATAAGGTTAACTGAGCTACCGCTGTCTACTAAAATTCTCTCAATTGGGTACTTTGCAATGACAGCTAAGATTACCATCAGGTCATCATGTGGAATGATTATATCTCCTATGTCGGCAGGTGTGAACATAATGGGTTCTTCATTTTCTCTAACCTCCATTACCGAATTGACCTGGTAGGCCAAACGGGCATAGGCTTTTTGGGAAGATGAGCTATCACCAACCAAGGTTTCACCTCCCGAAATGACATGTACAACCTGATGTGTTGGGTCATTATCTAGAGGGAGATTTTTTCTATAGTCGCTTCCTCTCTCTTGCTGTCTTGGATTATGTATTTCTTGTGTTTCAGGCCTCTTTTCCCTTCTTTGTGGCTCCCTATTGTTTTTCTCTTCTTCTCGTACATATCTTTGTAAGTGCCCTTCCCGGATAAGCATCTCAATTTGATTTTTCAACTCCCTACATTGATCAGTGGAATGACCACGAGTCCTATGGTATCGACAGTACTCATCCTGATTCTTTCCTATAGGTCGATCCACCTTTTTTGGAAGTCTGATTAGGCTTGATCCTTCTATGGCTGCCAATATGGTAGATCGAGGTTGGGTGAGTCGGGTATAGTGATTGAACTGGGGCTTGACATCATCCAGTCTTCGAGTCCTCTCTTGTCCCCGATTAAGATCTTCTTCAATATCTCGCTCATTTCTTTTCCGCTCCCTGTCTTCATCCTTTGCCACAGTCCTCATAATTACTTCTGTATGGTGTATATATTTATTGGCCTTGACGAACAAATCTGCCAAGGATTTTGGTGGGTCTAGAGATAGGGATTCTTAGAAGGAAGTCAGTCGCACCCCTTGGAACATGGCAGACACTGCCATCTCAATCGGTAGGTTATGAATCTCAAGCATAGCGTTCCAAAATCTGTCCATATAATGGCGAAGGGTCTCTTTGCTCCCCTGTCGAATGCTAAGAAGGTATGTCGCGTCTTTCTTCCTCTGGCTGTTAATAATGAATGCTTTGATAAATTCTGTCTTTAGCTGCCCAAATGAGGAAATGGATGCTTCGAGTAAACCATTAAACCAAGCCCGAGTATGCTCAACTAGGGTTAACAGGAAAGCCCTACACATTATCTCATCGTCCCATCCATGGAGCATTATCAAAGACTCGTAGTTCTGTATGTGATCGTAAGGATCATCCTTGCCAGAGTAAGGAGTTATTTGGGGCATCTTAAACTTCCTTGGCAAGGGATTTTCCATTACTTCGGCCACAAATGGCAACCTCCCTCGTGATTGCTCTTCTGAAACTGGTAATAATTTATTTCGCTGCAGCACTTGCTCAATCATTTTCTTCATGTCACCTGTTTCTCAAGCACTAAATGTCGTAGGGTTGTCATTAAGCTCATCATTCTACTTGGTTACGGGTTTAGAGGAATTTCGATCTCCTTCCATGGGAATGCTAGCCACCGTTTTAGAATATCTTCCCTTTTGAGGGCTTTGTCTTTTTGTCTTTCGATGATTAATTCCTCATTGATTTCCTCGATGGGAAGAAGTTTGGCTATGAGCCCTTCTTAAGGGAGATATTGGTTGATTGTTTCGAGAAGGGATAGGTTGAGCATGAGTTTCAGGGGTCGCTTCCCGATAAGAGTCATTCCCTGGTACCTCCTAATGAGCCCTATGGGATGGAGCTGTTTCAGGAATAAACTTTCTCAATGTGGTTGGGATTTACCCGTGGGGAACTAAGCTTTACAAAATTCCAGCCATTTTGCGAAGAGCTTGCACCTCTTCATCATGTTGTTGTCGTAAGGACTCATACTCAGCCCAAGGAACTACCGATGGGATATGTATACCTGAGTAGGGTCCTGAAAGTGTGGTGGTAAGGGGCGGCACCTAAAGTTGAACCCCCAATGGATGAGAAGGCCCTGGAAGGGGTGGCTGCTGATGAGTGAGGGATGGGTGACCCTCACAATGGGATTGATGGATGAGGGGTGGTTGGCCCCCATGGATGAGGGGTGGTTAGCCCCCATGGATGAGGGGTAGCTGATCTTCATGAGTAGATTGATGTTGTTCTTCCACCCGAGAGAGGGTATCTTGTTAAGGTGATTGTCCACCACGAGAAAGAGTTTGTCGACCGTTTCAAGTTTGTGCCATGGTGAATGAAGGTTTCTTGGCCTTTTGTTCATTTTCTCACAGACGACGCCAATTGTTCTTACACGGTTACAATAATAAATTTGTAAAAGGGGAAACTGCTGATGGATGACCCTCGTGTGACTGATCCGAGCGATGGATGACTCTCGTGTGGTATATCTGAGCGATGGATGACTCACTCGGGGGATGGATGACTCATTCGGGCCATGGGTGACGTGTGGATTGTCCAAATGATGAGTAATTATCGGGAGAGATGGGTGAGTCTCCCGAGGTGGAGTGACAGCGATGGATGAGTCTCCCAGGGGGTCACGACAGCGATGGATGAGTCTCTCAAGGGTCACGGCAGCGATGGATGAGTCTCTCGAGGGTCACAGTAGCGATGGGTGAGTCCCTTCGCTAGTTTGAGAACGATGGATGAATCTCTCGGGGGTCACGGCAGCGATGGGTGACCTATTGGAAAGAAAATCGATTAGGGGAGCGGGTGAGAATCCTCGCGTGGACCCTCCGATGCTTAAGTTAGTCCCTCGCAGAAGTGAAATGCTTGAAGACAAAAAGTAAATACGAGAGTGAGGTTGCATACCAAATGAGGGAAAATACCCCTATTTATAGCGATGGGAGGGGCATCTATGTGTCGTGTGACCCATTTTTCTCGGCAGGCATATCAGAGGCGATTTTGACCAAGTCTTGCGGGTTATCGGCGCGAGGGTGCATGGCTAAGCGCTCACACGAGCATATGCGGGTGCGCACGCATTAGGCACCATCGAGTGACCTCTCTCGGGGGTGTGAGAATACCCCTGAGAGAGGTCTCTCGGGGTTGGAGCCCTCTTAGCCACGTTGTTGCGTGACTAATACCCCCGAGAGAGGTCTCTCGGGGGTGGGGGGTGAAGGTTCCCCCATATCTTTAGCCACGCTGCTGCGTGGCAGAGAGGGGAGCGGCCACATTGTGTGGCTGCTTCCGTGCAACCTGGGGGGGGGGGGGGCTCTTGGCCACATGAAACGGCCATGCATGGGGGTCCCCTCCTAATTGCATGAAGCAGCCAGCTAGGCTGCATGGAACAGCTAGCCGGCTGCATGATCTTCTGCCACGTGGCAGCTCCTAGGGCTGCCACGTGGTTCTTTTTCTTCTTAGACTTTAGTAGGCATAACAGCATTGAAAACACAACACAAGCCCCACAATTATTATTTCGGTCGCTTTGTTTTTAGGTGTAAGACTTTCTAGATTCACCACTAAATAGCAATAAAGAAACATCCAACTTTTTTTTATGTCAATCTAACTCTTCAATCTATTTTAAGAATCTCTTCATCTTCTCAAAATACCTTAACAATCTTGAGTGACGTCTAACAGTATATCAAGATAATCTAAAAAACAATAAATTTAATTCAAAGTGAACCAATTTCGTTGACAATTATCATGCAATTCAATTATTTCATCACTAATATCTCCACCAAGTAAGAGCTATGAACTAATCAAACTCACTAACTCAATACTATGTGATAGATTTTAGTTGATATGACAAGATGATATATTGAAAATGCCTTTCCAATCATTCATGCTTTGGCTAAAAACTTCTATCACATACCAACATAAGATCACGTAGGACATTCACCTCATATGGAAGGTAATGAATCATATATTTGCAAACACTTGCCTTCATATATCAATCGATGAGATCACACAGTGAACATTTTCACTATGCAATTGGATGGTATGCATCACCAGCAAATCTCACACACACCAATACATAAGAAAATTGTGTTACTTCAATTTAAAGGATAGTTACACAATCGCAACTGATAATAAATTATTAATCCTTTTATGCATTTGATTTGTTATCAACATCACGTTCAATGTAGGGGTGTGCAAATAGTTGGTTCGGTTACCGAATCGACCAAAGTCCACTAACTGAATTAACCGAATCGAGAGAAAAAATCGAGATGAACTAACCAATTAACCCAAATAACATAACTAACCGATAATTGAAAAAATAGATAGTAAACTGTATAAATTGAATCAAAAATTGAAATCTGAACTAGCAGATCGACAAAACAAAAAACTAAAAATTGAAAACCGATAGAGAAGGTTCTAAAAATAGAAGAAAAACTGCACCAACTCCATCAAACTAACATTTGTACACCCCTAAAATTGGAAACAAAAACAAAAAGAGACATAACAATATATAACAAAAATTATTGAATGAAACATAACAACATATATATATATATATAGGATACAATTGAGCGTGGAGAAAATTAAATTTAGTGGCTTAGTAATCTGTAACATGCTGATGGCTATCCTAAATTGAGAGAACCTGATGAATTTAACACCATGTATAACATAAACTATTGAATGGCGGTTCCCAAAAGCAATTGAATTCTCAATTCGAGACCTACTGGAATCTTTGTAGTTAACTACCAGCTTATTGCACGTACAAAATAACAAAAGAACCAACCAATAGCAATATGATGGTAATGCTCACCGAAGCATAATTCTTTCCCTGGCACCTTTTAGTCTACGTCTCTCAAAATCAAGATCACACATTGCAGCATTGATTTCAAGTTCAAGTGCAAAAACCTTAGCCCAAGCTTCTTCCCGAGCTGCCTGCTACCAACATCAAGAAAGAAACCTCAGTTCATTTTGAAGGAGCTTGAAAAATGTCTAAAAGAATTTCAATGCCTCGAATGCTAAGTGTCCTGACCTCCACCATCTTAAGATAAGATAATCAATATTTATCTAGTAATTACAATTCAACTCACTCCTGGACGGGCTAAATAATGGGAGAATCAACTAATTCTCACGATAGGCTTGGTTATTTTTATCATTGTCCTAATCAAGAAAGATATAAAAAGATCTCAAGCAATAAGTTAAATGTACGAAATTCATTACAATTCTCATAATTTTCATTTATCTGAATCTCTTATTGAATTAAACATTAGAGTGGCTTTATCTTGGCCGAGTCCTGGAGTAGTTATTTTTCTCTTGTTTTATGTCCATGCAAGCAATTCAATTGGCCATCGATCTTTGTGTCATCACTAATAATCGCAGGGGTTTAGCTGCATAGAACCGCTGTGCTATAGGGTTTGATTGAATGGGGAGGCAGAGCTAGTTGCAACTCCATGGACGTTGGAGGCAAAAAAGTGGGGCAGGGAGGTAAAAAAGAGATGTGAGGTGAGAAAGAGAGCAAAAAATCAGATCCAGAAAGTCCACCAAAATTCATCAATTAAATGGTCTTGCATAAGAAATTGAAGAGATTGGAAGGAAAACTGAATATTGCCTTTGATTTCTAACAGAAAAAGGATTGGGGTTCACCATCTCTGTCCCTGCTCCTTCCTCTTAGGCCAATCTTTCCCTGTCTTATATCCCTCTTTCTCCACTCTACCTCCCTCTCCTTCACTCCCGTCAATGACGGTTCGATGAGGTTCAGTTGTAGAACCCTTGATGGCAGGCGGTAGCTGGCTGGCTGGCAGGCAATGCTGACCAATCGCCACCTGTTTATTTTTTAAATAAATATATACATTAAAATCATTATTTGTATGTATATTTGGTAATTAAAATATTTTTGGAAAATATAATTTTATTATAATAAACTATATTTTTTTGAAAATATTTTTGTATATGCGTGCATGTAGTAGTCTGTTGGGTAGATTTTGATGACAGTTCCCTGACTTGAATATGTTTATTTTTCCTGTACAGTTAAGCTGAGAATGAGATTGCAGGCAATGTTATGGAAGGTTGCTGAAATATTTGGTAATAATCCGCATGAAGATAAGAAAATCTTTAAGATTTTGTTTGGATTTTGGAATTTAGAAATTTAAATTCTAAATTCACATATAAATACACACACACGCACACATTTTATATTGTAAAGTTGTAAATTTGATCACTGTCAGTGCCGCAAATCAAGCGTGTTCGAGAGAAGAAACAAGAAAATCAGTATGCTGTTGAGCTTGTCAAGCTTCTTTGCACGGAAGTGGGGAAGCTGGATCACTTGAAAGCTTTCGACATGCTTAAGGTGCCACTAGCCACGTCAGCGTGCGTGGGTATCCGAGAAGTCGTCGAAGAAATTCTGCACACGATTCCAGGTTCAACTCGTCTAAGATTAGAAGACAAATCTGTCTTCCAACTGGCAGTTTTGTACCGTCGCGAACAAGTCTTCAACCTCATCTACCAGTATGTGGGATCAACATTTACACAATTATCGCAGTCGGATATAATGGGAAACAATGGCCTCCACATGGCTGGATATTTGTATCCTCAACAGCTACTCAACCTGCGATCTGGTGCTGCTGGGGCAGCCTTTCAAATGCAACTCGAATTACAATGGTTTAAGGTACTTCTTCTCCTCAGTTGCAAAAATGTGTTTTCTATAATTGGATCAAACAAATCACATGCAAATCAAGCAAAAAGACAGAATAATCTAAATTGTATTCACAATATATAACTTATTAATCAATAAATGACATATATGACTGAATCTTGTCAACTTAGGGGTGTTACACAATATGATTATGCTGAGTGTGAAGTCTTTAATTTTGATCTAATCCCAAAATCACTGGATCTTGTACAGGAGGTTGAAAAATTTGTTCTACCACAAGCCAAAGAAGAGAGAAATTATCTCGGACAAACACCTGCAGAGGCCTTCACCGAAACACACAAGATCTTGGTGAAAGAAGGAGAGCAGTGGATGAAAGATGCTGCCAATTCATGCACAATTGTAGCTGCGCTTGTGGCCACCGTCGCCTTTGCAGCTGCCATCACTGTGCCAGGTGGAAACAACGGTGTCACTGGGCAACCACTTTTCTCCAAAGAAACAGCCTTTGCAATCTTTGCCATCGCTGATGCCCTGGCTCTTTTCTCCTCCACTTCCTCTTTGTTAATGTTCTTGTCTATTCTCACTTCTCGTTATGCCGAAGAGGATTTTCTATATGCATTGCCCAATAGACTAATCATCGGCCTTATAACCCTCTTCCTCTCCATATTATCCATGATGGCAGCCTTTGTCTCCACTCTTTATCTTGTTTTTGCAGCTAAAGACACGTGGATTCTCATTCCTGTAGTCGTATTGGCCTGTCTACCTGTTACTTTGTTTGTATCATTGCAATTTCCCCTTCTCATTGATATGATCAAATCCACATATGGTCCAGGAATTTTTGGTAAGCAAAGCAACCGTTTCATCACATAGACAAAGTTGAAGGCTTTAGAGAGTATTGATGTGTGTAATAACTTGGTATATGTTGAACCCTTTTTAAGTATTGGGGCACTCTCAAATGTTAAAATATATTGGGGTTGTATTCTTATTGTCAATGGAGTGCTCAATAAATTCCGTAGAGTTATGGAGATGTGAAAATTTTACTCATGCTGATAGTTGAAAGAATATTCAATATTGACAACTAAATAGAACTCTTATTTGCTCCGTTGTACTCATTTTGCACATATCATGTTAGAAGAATAACCTGTGATGCTAGGTTGCCACGTGATTCCAGTGCCTTTACCATTGTTGGGGGTCTTTCATGGAAATTTGTCCTGGGAATACAATGGAGTTGGATTTTCTATAAGGGATTATATGCCATTCTTATTATGAACCATCTTCGACTAGATAAGGGTCCACTTAGGAATCGAACTCCATTAACTCTTTTTTGGTTGTACTCGAACAACTCTTTTTTGGTTGTTAGTTTAACTTGGCCTATTTTGATTCCAATTTTGATTCCAATGTTTAGGGGTGGTTCAAAGTTCACTTAGTATATGAAAATTAATCTAGTCTCAAATTAGTCAGACTTCAATTTAGTTCTCAATTCACTTATAGGCGTCAATTGGTTTTCGGTTCGGTACGAAACGCGTCTAAGATCGAAAACTAATTACAATTAATATAATATTATTATTTGTTAATAATATGGATGTAATATATATAATATGTTAAATTTAAAAAAATTAAATAGGTAATGTAATATATGCATACTTTTTTTGGAGTGTTATATAGAAATATAAAAAAAATATTTATGACCAGACCATTCCAGTCTTAAATCTAACAGTTTTAAGAATCTTAATCTCAATCTGATTTGGTTTATGACTGATCTGGACCAAATGAACACCCATCTCAATTCATGAATATTAAATATTTTATATTTATATTTAATTAAAATTTTAAATATTAACCTAGTAAAAAAGAAAGTAGATTTTATTATGAATAAATTTAAGTTAATTGACTTGGACTCCTTTTCTTAAACCATTTTCTTATCTTTTAATTTTATATCCATCCAATGTTTGTTTTTTCAATTGAATATATATGTATTGCTTGTGCATTAAGAAAAAAAGGGGTGAAAACCAATCACTTCACTCTCTCTCCCTCTCTCATCTCTTCATTCATTCATTCAGTCGTTTAGTCTCTCTCTATATATATCTTTCTTTATCTTATATTTAAAAAAAAAATCAAATTTCTCTTTAATTTTATAACATTTTATCTCATTTTAAGTGTTCGACAATTATTAATTTAAGTATTTTTTAGTTGGCTCGCAATAAGTTAGAATTTACATCAGTAGATCGTGGGTTCGATTCCTCTATTTTTTAATTTTTTATTTTAAGAAATTTTTTTTAAAAAATAAAAAAAATTTATTTTTAAAAATCTCAAAACAGACAATAAAAAATATAAAATTTAAAATAAATTTAAAATTTTAAAAAAAAATACAAAGATAACGTCATCTTAGTTTAACATGTACAAAACCTTTTACTCCAATAATATAACCAAAACTTTATTAAAGTTACATATTTAAGATAACCACGATCAAAATCAAGTCAATGCACGTGATACCTAAGGTTTGACAAAACGACGGAGACACCCTTAACGTATAAGAATGGCATGCAAACGTCTCTATCCTAAGATTAAATAGATCATACATCACTTTCCCCCTTCTGTAAATGAATGACAGTCAATTTTTTACTAATACCAAAAATACCCGTCTTCTCTTTCTCTCCCCCACACATCTTTCTTCTTCTTCTTCTTATATAATTATATAGAGATAAAAATATAAAAAAGTAAAAACGAAATGATAACACTACTAGCCAACCATCACCAGCGAAAAGGGAACCCCATCTAGGTTAATCGAAGCGTCCATTAAAATCGAATGAGCCTAAATCTGGGCCCTTTGGGTTTGAAAAAGGAATCCAAAGAAAGAGAAGCATTCCTTACTATAATGGATAAATTCTAACTGTCGCGAACTTTTCCTCCCCCTTCTTTATTCTCTTGTTGTTGTCGGACAACGAATCAAAGAGTTCATCTTTGCAGATTGAAAATCAAAACTCACTAAGGTAGCTAGAGAAGATAAAGGTAGACATCACTGGGCAAGAGCGGTTGGCGTCGACAAAGAGAATTGATTGATTTTCGTAGGAAGAGGAGGGGGAAATAAAAAAGAATGAGTGAGGATATATAGTTTAAAAATGAGTGTAAAATGGTCTGTTTGTACGAGTAGAAGTAAGCAATAGAGAGGTTTTTGTCATTTTTGATATCTCAAAAATGTCGATGTCCCAATTTTATAACAAGGCTTCAATCGTGCAGAGAGTAAATTTATTGAAACGAACTTTTTGATCAAATCATTATGGAACAAATTAACCTTGCTTTTTTTTGTTGGCTAGGTCACATATAAACCTTGTATTATAGGGCTTGATCAACACAAAAATGGTTGCTGTTGACTGCTGTTGTGGTTGGTGATTAAACTGCTTGCTCTAAGACTAAGAACACATAATAATACAAAGGGTGCGTGCGTGATTCATGTGGTAGTTGTGGAAGAATCTCTATGCATACATAATACAGCTTGTAGAAATCACATCCCCATTGCTGGCGAAGGAAAGCGGAGGAAGCTTTCGCTTCCGCTCTCTGATGGACCAAATTAGCCCACGCAGGGATAGGCATGTGCCTAGGGTCTCAAAATGATCAAAGCCATTAAAATGAAATAATTATTTTAATTTTATTATTAAAATAAAATTAATAAATTTTTAATTTTTTATTAAGGAATTGGGCCCTAAATTAATAATAATGACCTAAGGCCCCAACCCCTTGAGCCGAACCTGAGCCCACCAAGCTATATTAATGCTATTTGGCCATTCTTAATTAGAGATGACAATTGTAACTGAAATCGTGGGGAATCGAACCGGTCAACGAGGTTAAAAATCGTTTGATTGGGTAATGATTTGGTTTGGAGAAAAATCGAGCACTGTTTCAATGGGTATGGTTTGATTATAGTTTTCACTAAATCTAAACCAAAACCCAAATCAAAACCGAACCAAATGTATGAGTAAGCGAACCAAACTGAATTGAATATACATATATATAATAGATATTTTTTTATTTAATATATTATATATACACATAATATATATATTGACTAATGTATTTTTTTACAAGTATTTTAACTAATGCATTACAAATATATAAAATATTTAACATTTATAAAGTAATTAACAAATAAAAATAAAACCTAATATTAAATTTTTTTATTTTTATCAATCAAATAATTATATCCAAAAAGTTTGAAGTTAATTTGTAACTTTATGAAAGAAAAAAAAATAACTTTATTAGAGTTTGTCTTTATTTGTTGTGGAGTTATCAAAATTTTTTATAAATGCTATTTGCAAGAGTTTGTTTTTATTTGTTGATATGAACCAAACTAAAAAAATTATGGTTAAAACTAAAACCAAACTAAAACCGAATAGTTTGCTTATAGTTTTAAATTTTTAAAACCAATGGGTAATGGTTTGGTTTTAGTTTTAGTAATTTAAGTTTGGTTTGGTTATGGTTTTGAAAAAAACTGAAACCAAACCGAACCATTGCTAACCCTACCCTTAATGCCATTCTCGAGATATCGCGATATCTTGACCCCAAAATATCGCTATATGAAGACTGATCCAAAACCCATTATTTCAAATTTTGCCTCCTCTATCTCTCACTTGCTATCTGGTGTGACTTTTCCTCTCTCTCTCTCTCTCTCTCTCTCTCTTTATATATATATATATATATATTTTCTCTCATTCCGGCTGTCGCTGTCTCTCCCTTTCAGCAACCCTTGGGTCGTTCCGAATGATACTCATGACAGTGGGGGGCTCGACAACGGTGCTCGTGGTGGTGGCAGGGCGAGGAGGGTGGAGGGCGATGAACAGTACTCTCTCTCTCTCTCTCTCTCAAGCACGCACACACACACACACACCCACTATCGCCCAAACTTCACCCATTCTCTCTCTCTCTCACACCCTCAACCTTGAAGGAGGAACACGTCGTCGCCGCCACCGTTGCCCCACACTCAACCGATCTCAGCCTCGAGAGAGAAACCCACCACCGTTGTCACCCGTAGTCTCCATTGCTTCGATCTACAATGAGGTAAGTCTATCCCACAATTATTTTCAGCACAACCATCATATATATGTATATACGTATTTTTGGGATTTGGGTGAAATTTTAAGCTTAGATCTACAGAGTTTTGACCATTTGATCTTGCTGGTTTTTGGGTATATTGGTCGATGGGCCATTGGGTGTCAAGTGATTGCCTCTGATCGCCAAAAACCACAAGCCACGGTACCCGGTGGCAACTAGCAGTGCATTTTTAAGTTTGGTCAAAAATTAAAATTCAGATCTACTAAAATTCAATCGTTAAATCTGTGCCATTTTCTTTTTTGTACGTTAAAAGTGAACAATGGCTTGCTACAGCCTACAGCCTTTGAGACTCATCTGCTTTTGGTTTTACTAT
The DNA here is from genome assembly GCF_014633365.1 of Diospyros lotus. Taxonomy (NCBI): domain Eukaryota; kingdom Viridiplantae; phylum Streptophyta; class Magnoliopsida; order Ericales; family Ebenaceae; genus Diospyros; species Diospyros lotus. The sequence goes on from NC_068344.1 coordinate 18,144,449, forward strand.
GATAACCTTGTTGTTTCTTACACAAAAAATATTTAGCTTTTCGTAGCTTGAAAAAAAGTTGGAATCTATAAAAATTAAACTATAAAATATAAAAATTTAAAATATTCTAAATTTTTTAATATTTTAAAATCTTCAATAAATTATAAAAATAATTGACATAATTTAAATTTTATTTAATATAAATTTAAAAATATATATATACATTAATAAATATTCAAATTCAAATAAAATTAACAATATCTATTTACCATTCAATTCTTAAATAACCTTAATAATTTCAATTCAACAAATACAAATCAATTCAATTTTAACCTTCACAATATTCAAAGATCACAAATTCAATACAAATTCATAATTAAATATCATATTCAATATCAACATCCACAATATAAACTAAAATAATTATAAAATAATGCATATATATGTACGAAAGTCACAACCACCGCCACCAACGCTGCCGACAACCATCACCAGTCGAAGATTCCTATGATCAGAGTCTACCATTAGAAACATCAAGTCAAGAGAGTTAACATACAAAAAAATGGCCTAGATTTAATAGTTGAATTTTAGTAGATATGAGTTTTAATTTTCAGCCAAACTTAAAAATGCACTGCCAGTCGCCACAAGCCACTATGGTCGGTGGTTTTCTGCGATCAGAGGCAACCATTTGACACCCAAGGACCTATCGACCAATATATCCAAAAATTAGTAAGACCCAATAGTCAAAACTTTGTAGATCTAAGCTTAAAGTTTCGGCCAAACCCAAAAAATGTGTATATATATACGTATATATGATGGATATGCTGAAAATTATTGTGGGAGAGACTTACGTCTTTGTAGATGGGAGCAATGGAGACGACGAGTGACAATAGTGGCGGGTTTCTCTCTCAAGGCCGAGGTCGGTCGGGTGTGGGCAATGGTGGTGCAAGCAGTGATGGCGATGATGGTGCGTTCCTCCCTCAAGGTCGAGAGTGAGAGAGAGAGAGAGAAAACATTGTCGTCAAGCCCCCCATTGTCACGAGCACCGTCAAGAACAACTGGAGGGCTGTCGAAAGGGAGAGATAGTGATGGCCAGAACGGGAGGAAATAAAGAGAAAAAGAAAGAGAGAGTAAAGGTCACACGAGAGAGCATAGAGTGAGAGATTGAGACCTCTGGTGTGAGAGAGAGAGGAAGCACTAGTTGAGGTTATTTTTGTAAATTTGCACTATAGGTAAATTGGTAATTTGATGAAGGGTGGCCGAATAACATTAGGGAAATTCTATTCGCAGCCATATTTTTGCTCTTCGCAACCATTAAAAATTCAGATTTTTTTTCCAGTCATGTGATAACTCTCTATAGTTAAATTTTTTCAAAAATACCCTCTTTTATCACATCTCCAAAATACATCAACAAATAAAATCACGGCAGATACATACATTCATTAATACATAGACACACACACACACATACATATATATATATATGTATATATATACATATATTTATATTTGTGTATGCGGTGCATATGTGACTGTTAATGTATGTATTTGTGTTATTCTACTATTATATTTTCGTCTATTTTTTCATTTTCAACTGCATTGGATCTGATATTTTTTATTGTATTGTCTTCGTTATGAATAGTGGGTGTGGGTATTTGATTGAGAGAGAAAGTGGGTATGAGGGTAAAAATGAGTTTTCAAAAGAGAGTGCTTTAGGTATATTAAAATATGACTGCGAAGAGCAAAAACGTGACTGTGAATAGAAGTTTCCACGACATTACTCATATGGGAAGATATCGTCCAATCAATCTAGAAAAAGAGGCCTTAAGTGAGTATACTTTTGCAAAGCTACTTTGACGATGCTGATTCCTCTTTCGGATTGGTATATATGTGTGTGTTGAAGGTTTGAGAGATTAGTTTTGGGAACATTAATTCATCAATGGCAACCTCAAGCTCTTTGTCCTTTGAAGTGTTCCCGTGTCCCGTCTATGTCAACGTGGAGGACTCCGTTCACATCAAGCTGTCCAGACCGAACTACTTCATATGGCGAAAGATGATGTCCGATTTTCTCGAGAGGCAGTATCTGATCGGCTTCATCAACGGCATGATCAAACGGCCGCCAGCGTTGATTGCCGTCGACGAACAATCCGCTTGCCGCGGCAAGGAGATTGAGAATCCTGACCACATTTCCTGGAAAAGAACTGACGAACTGGTACAGAAATGGTTGCGGATCACAATCCAAGACGATATTCTCCGCATTGTGGCGGACCTTAAAACCGCTTATGCTATCTGGCGTGTTTTGGAGGATACATTTATTAATCCTTCCGCCGATTATATGGAATATGGTAAGGTGAAATATGGTGATTTTGGGGCCAATAATGGTGAGCGATGATGGACTGCATGGGCACGGGCCAAATCGAAAGGGGAATTACGTTCCACTTCTACCCCTTAATTTGTTTCGTGAGAGACAAAAAGCAGAGCACTCCTCGCCGGCCCGTCGCAGTCTACCTCAAAAAAACATGATTCTTCTAATATAAATGAAATTTTTAATTAGTTGTACAAATAGAATTTTTAAAATTAATAATTATTTATTTGGATATGTTTTGTACGCAGAACTGATGCTGGGAGAAACAAGCTGTAGAGAAGCAGGGATCAATATAGGCCATTACTTCCCATTGTACCAAGCGGTGCAAGAGGGCGACTGGGAGCGTGTGAAGAAATTCCTAGAAAAAGAACCCGATGCAATCAAGGCCCGAATCAATACGGCCTTACAAACGCCACTTATGGTAGCGGTGAAGTCCCCGCACAGGAACAAAGTTGTGAAGGGGCTCTTAGACAGGATGTCGAAAGAGGATCTGGAGCAGTTTGAACACAAGAAAGAGAAGACAGTCTTGCACAAGGCAGTGGGTGTTGGGAATATAAAGGCAGCCAAGATGTTGGTGAACAAGAACGATCGCTTGCCTTACATCTGTGGTGATTCCGGCGTTGTACCTCTACGTACAGCTGCTCGTAGGGCCAACAGAGAGATGGTATCATACTTATTGAGTGTCACCAAAGAAGACATTGATCCTAGGCCCTTCCTCCATAAATTAGGCTTCAAGCTCATCGACTCTCTAATTATCGGTGGACTTTATGGTATGTCTTTTTTCTTTGTTCCTCTCCATTCACTCCTACACACAAGTATCAGTTATTTGTGGACAAAAGCTTTTGGAAAAAATAAAAGTTATCATCCCTAGGTTTATCCTAATTGCAAAGTCCTCCTTACATTTTAATAATGGCAATGACCTCATTAACCATTATAGAAGAGTAAAATGATCAATTTGTTTTATTTCTCTCTCATCTCTCTTGTGATTTGAGAAAAAACTAAAAAATACTATAGGAAAAAGGGGTATTGGCGATAAAATTTTTCCGACGGTAATAATATCATTACCGACAGTTTTTAAATTGCCAAAAATTTTCAACGATTTATCAAAATTGCTAGGAATTCTTATTTTTACCGGCGGTTCAACAAAACCATCGGAAAATTTTTTTCCCAGCTGTTAAAAACCGTCGGTAATATTTTCCAATAGAGGTATTTTTGGCAGATAAAATTACCGCCAATAAAATTTTTACTGGTGGTTTTTTTACTTTTTTCGGTAATTTTTTAATCGCCCGAAAAAATCAAATCTCTTGTAGTGAAAGAAAAAAAACAATGATGCTTGACAATTGCTGTCCACCCACCATTGATTGCATTCAAATATTTAACTATGATTAACTAACAATAAAAAATGAAACTAACATAAATGAAAGCTAGATACCTAGATCTGGCTTCCCTAAAACCCAGATTTTGATATCTTTATTCTTTCATGGACGAACCCAATATCTAATTCCCTCTAAGTTAGAACCCTAATATGTATATATATATATATATCAAAACCAAGTGTGGAAACTAGCTACTAGCCACTCCTTGTAGGAAGTGAGGCAGCGATCGTGTTATCTTCATTTCCTTATCATTTAGTTTTACATTATTTAAATTACAAGTGGTACTTAATTTAAGTCTTAAGTGATGGTTGTAAATTGGAATTGTCATTACAGACATTGCTTTAATGTTGATTCGAAGACATCCGGAGTTAGCTGTCATGGATTCAGGTCTTCTCGACAGCATGGCGCTCAAGCCTTCTGCCTTCCAAAGTGGACTAGCCTTCAACTTCTGCCAGCGCTTCATCTACTCTCGTTAGTGTCTTCCTTCCTTCCATCACTCTTCTCGTACTTAGTAAAACACATAAATACAATAACAACAACAACATCAATGCTATCACATAATAATCAACAATGATGCTTGGAATTATGGACAAGGTGGTAAAGTTGGTACTTCATGCTAGCAAGCGATTTTTGATTTCCACCTTAATTCAAATCATAATCTGTAATACGTCAGGGTGGGGTTTATTTGTATTCTCATGCTTATACATTTTTTTTTCTTTTTTGCTTATTATATTCTTCTGCCATTTTACATTTAGATGTTCCTATCAAGTTGGAGAACTCAGAGAAATTGGAGAAGCAACAATGTGGAGGAGACATAGAAAGTCTTGCCCAATGCTCTACTCCCGGTTCGTCAAGTTGTCACTTAATAATTTTAATTTTCATTTCATGGGAGAATAATATATTTTTATATAATTTATTTATGAATTAAATTACTTTTTAGTCTGAATTGTACTTGTTTTTTGTAATTTGGGATATGAATTATTTGGAATCTCATATGGGTGTGTAGGGTCTTCAAAACTTTCACATCTAATGTACGCAACAAAAAATATACGTAATGAAAGTTTGGATAGCAATACGCAATAACCATTCAAAGAAATTGAACAATTCATTAAAGTTATCACTTGAATAATCAAAATTTGATTTAAGAGAAACTTCACAAGATGACTTTATACTTCTCAAGTGTGAAGGGCCTAATTGATCCACATCAATCTAGCTTTTAAAACCTCTTGAAGTTCCCTTTTGTGCTAGCTGAAAGCTACAAAGGTACGTCTAGGCTTGTAGTTATTCTTAGTTTCAAAAACCAAAGCTTTGATTTCTAACAAAAAAGGGATTGGGGTTCACCATCTCTGTCCCTCCTTCTTCCTCTTAGGCCAATCTTTCCCTCTCTCGTATCCCTCTTTCTCCCCTCTACCTCCCTCTCCTTCACTCCCGTCAATGACGGTTCGATGAGGGTTCAGTTGTAGAACCCTCGATGGCAGGTGGTAGCTGGCTGGCTTGCTGGCAATGCTGACCAACCGCCACCAGTTAACTAAATATATATATATTAAAATCATTATTTGTATGTATATTTGGTAATTAAAATATTTTTGGAAAATATAAATCTATTATAATAAATTATATTTTTGTAGTCTGTTGGGTACATTTTGATGACAGTTCGCTGACTTTAATATATTTATTTTTCCTGTACAGTTAAGTTGAGAATGAGATTGCAGGCAATGGTATGGAAGGTTGCTGAAATATTTGGTAATAATCCGCATGAAGATAAGAAAATCTTTAAGATTTTGTTTGGATTTGGGTTCGATCTATATAATTTCTTTCTAGATTCATAATATTAATGCATCAAAATTAAACGCAGGACACACACACACACACACACACACGTATATCTTGTGATGTTGAAAATTTGATCACTGTCAGTACCACAAATCAAGCGTGTTCGAGAGAAGAAACAAGAAAATCAGGATGCTGTTGATCTTGTCAAGTTTCTTTGCACGGAAGTGGGGAAGCTGGATCACTTGAAAGCTAAAGACATGCTTAAGGTGCCACTATCCACGGCAGCGTGCGCGGGTATCCGAGAAGTCGTCGAAGAAATTCTGCACACGATTCCAGGTTCAACTCATCTAAGATCAGCAAAGAAATCTGTCTTCCATCTTGCAGTTTTGTACCGTCGCGAACAAGTCTTCAACCTCATCTACCAGCACGTGGGATCAACATTTAGAATCTTATCGCATACGGATATGATGGGAAACAATGGCCTCCACATGGCTGGATATTTGTATCCTCAACAGCTACTCAATCTGCGATCTGGTGCTGCTGGGGCAGCCTTACAAATGCAACTCGAATTACAATGGTTTAAGGTACTTGTTCTCCTAAATTGCAAAAATGTGTTCTCTATAATTGGATAAAACAAATCACATGCAAATCAAGCAAAAAGACAGAATAATCTAAATCGTATTCACAATCCCAAAGACGGATGTATAACTTATTAATAAATAAATGACATATATAGCTGAATCTTGTCAACTTAGGGGTGTTACACAATATGATTATGCTGAGTGTGAGGTCTTTAATTTTGATCTAATCCCAAAATCACTGGATCTTGTATAGGAGGTGGAAAAATTTGTTCTACCACAAGCCAAAGAAGCGAGAAATTATCTCGGAAAAACACCTGCAGAGGCCTTCACCGAGACACACAAGATCTTGGTGAAAGAAGGAGAGCAGTGGATGAAAGATGCCGCCAATTCATGCACAATTGTAGCTGCGCTTGTGGCCACCGTCGCCTTTGCAGCTGCCATCACTGTGCCAGGTGGAAACAACGGTGTCACTGGGCAACCACTTTTCTCCAAAGAAACAGCCTTTGCAATCTTTGCCATCGCTGATGCCCTTGCTCTTTTCTCCTCCTCTTCCTCCTTGTTAATGTTCTTGTCTATTCTCACTTCTCGTTATGCCGAAGAGGATTTTCTATATGCATTGCCCAATAGACTAATCATCGGCCTTATAACTCTCTTCCTCTCCATATTATCCATGATGGCAGCCTTTGTCTCCACTCTTTATCTTGTTTTTGCAGCTAAAGACACGTGGATTCTCATTCCTGTAGTCGTATTGGCCTGTCTACCTGTTACTTTGTTTGTATCATTGCAATTTCCCCTTCTCATTGATATGATCATATCCACATATGGTCCAGGAATTTTTGGTAAGCAAAGCAACCGTTACATCACATAGACAAAGTTGAAGGCTTTAGGAGTATTAATGTGTGTAATAATAATTAAACTTGGTCTGTGTTGAACCCTTTTTAAGTATTGGGGTACTCTCAAATGTTTGGTCTTGGTAAAATATATTGGGGTCGTATTCTTATTGTCAATGGAGTGCTCAATAAACTCCATAGAGTTATGGAGACCTGAAAATTGTACTCATGTTGATAGTTGAAAGAATATTGATAACTAAATAGAACTCTTATTTGCTCCGATGTACTCATTTTGCACATATCAAGTTAGAAGAGAAACGTGTGATGCTAGGTTGCCACGTGATTCCAGTGCCTTTACCATTGTTGTGGGTCTTTCATGGAAATTTGTCCTCGGAATACAATGGAGTTAGATTTTCTATGAGGGATTATATGCCATTCTTATTATGAACCATCTCCGACTAGATAAGGGTCTTTGGGAATCGAACTCCAACAACTCTTTTTTGGTTGTTAGCTCAACTTGGCTTATTTTGATTTCAATATTTAGGATTGTTCAAATTTCAATTAAGATCAAAAAATTAATTAATCTAGTCTAAAACTGGCTAGACTTCAATTTAGTCCTCGATCCACTTATAGGCTTTAATTGGTTTTCGGTTGAGTACGCAACACGTCTAACATTGAAAACTATTTACAATTAATATGATATTATTATTTGTTAATAATATAGATATAATATATAATATATTAAATTTTAAATTTTAAATTTTAAATATGCAATGTAATATTTTGCATACTCTTTAGAATTTTTTATAAAAATATAAAAAAAAAATATTCGTGACCAAACCATTCCAGTCTTAGATTTAAGAGTTCTAAGAATCTTAGTCTTAGTCTGGTTTGGTTTAGAGCTGATCTGGACCAAATAAACACCCATATCAATACATGAATATTAAATATTTTAAATTTATATTTAATTAAAATTTTAAATATTGACCAAGTAAAAAGAAAGCAGATTTTATTATGAATAAATTTAAACTAATTGACTTGGACTCCTTTTCTTAAACCATTGAAAAAAAAGGTGGCAACAAACAACTTTATTCTCTCTCTCATCTTCATTCATTCACTCTCCTTCATAGACATCTTCCTTTATCTTCCATTTTCAGAAAAGGAGGACAAAATTCCTCTTTAGTTTTACAACATTTTATCTTATTCTGAGCGTTGGACAATTATTAGTTTGAGCATTTCCTTAATTAAACATAAGAAATTATTGGACAAAAATCAAGGAGTCCAATCTTTTAGGCTTTTGGTTGTTAGTTTTTAATATTTGAATTCAAATTCCACAACAGTTCAATCTTTTAGGTTGCGTTCTCTTTGCTGTTTTCAAGTCATTTTTAGTTTTTAGTTTTCTAAAATAATGAAAACGTGTTCTTTTTACTGTTTTTAAAAATGTATTTTTGAAAACAAAAAAACAAAATTGTAAAGAAAACTCAAAACAACAAAAAGTTATTTTGAGTGTTTTTATCCAAAACAAACTCTAAACTCAAAATACATCTATTTATTTATTTATTCATATTTTATTATTGTAATGGAAAAAAATATTACAAAATTCATTAACTTTAAAATGTATATATTTTTTTAATAATATATTAACATTAAATATTTATAATTTACTTAATAATCAAATTTATTGAATAAAATATCATTAAAAAATATTTTCAAAATTTCAAAAAGAACGCATTTTCTAATTTTCTGTTTTGAAAAATAATTTTTCAAAATGACAAAGAGAACGCGTTTTCAATTTTCTAAAAACAGATTATCAAAACAGAAAATTGAAAATGAATTCAAAACTCAAAACTGAAAATTGAAAAACAAAGAGAACGCAGCCTTAGGTTTTTAGTTTTTGATGCTTGAATTCAAAATTTTCCTACTTTTGTGTATATTTGAATCTTATAAATTTGCCTATATCTACATGACAACTGAATGAAATAATAAGTTCACAAAACAATTTCTTCTTCTTTCGTGTTCATTCACTACAAAAAAAATTAATTTTTTGCGGTGATTTTTTTGCAACGGTTTTAAAAATCGCCACAAAACATGGCATTTTGCGGCTGCAAAATACATTTTTTGCGTCGATATTTTTAACATTTTGCGGCGATTTTTCAAAATCGCTGTAAAATTCATTAAAACATTTAATTTTGCGGCGGTTTTTTGAAAATTGTCGTTAAATTTAGAAAATAATTAAATAATTAAAAAATAAAATTGAATTAGAAACTGTCGCTAAATTAAAAAATAATTAAATGTCAACGTGAAAAAATGGTCGACTGAAATTCGTCGACCCGTATTGATCTAGTAATCAAGAATGCGAAGGGAAGAGAATAGCAAAACCATCAATCAAACAATATACAAGAGTTTTTTACGTGGTTCGGCTAGAATGATGCATAGTCCATGACTGTTCTCTGATCATTTAGCAGAGTCAAAGTATGTATTTTTTATCATGCCCGTATAATAGCTTTCGATCCCCTATTTATAGTGTGGGATATAGATAATTTACACAAAGTTAAATGTGGTGGGGTCACCTTGTGAAGGACAAAGTGCCCTTCTTATCTCCTTAAAACAGGGAGTAAAAGTTCCGCACCATGTGGGGTTTGGCTTTCCACGGATAAGGGTAGATAGACATCAGATCCAATTATTCTGCTATGTGGTCTTCTTTGCGAGCTAATCGGGTTGACCAGCAAGCTAGAGCCATTGCCGAGAGCTCACTTGCTATCGTAATTGGAGCTCGTGTGTTAGCAATTATGCGACCTTGCAGAATCATCTTTGTTCTTGAGCTCGTTGTACACCAAAAGGTTGGGCTTTTTCATTGGACCACCCCCAGCCTAGAGCAGTCTTGTTAATAGCCCAAGGCGGTTCCAGAAATGCCCGTAACACTAGCCCCCCCAGCTCGCGATGCGATCTTCAGAGTGCGAGCTGATAGATGCCGACCAGATTGGGCTATGCAAGTTGTCAGTCCACCTTTTAGGCTTCTGTCCAATCGTTTCAAATTGCACCGTTTCATGCCGCACGTCTTGTCTGAAGCTCCATTAATGTGCACGTTCCCAATAACCGCTTAATCATTATGTTAGTGGGCCCCATGCTCTCGCGTACCACCGTTGGATCTAGGGCAGCTCATCGGTCTCCTCATCCAACGGTGAAGTGCCTTAAACTATAAAAACGTGAGGAAATTCCTTCCCCCCCTTTATCGTGTCATTTCTTTTTGAAAATATTCTCTGTATTTGCAACCTTCTTCTTCTTCCCGACTTCAAGACTCCATAGCCGACGGTTCCGAAGCTTCTCTGCCCTTCACCTTCACTTTCTAGCCGGTTCCTCCCATCGATTCTTGCGGCAATCAGTCAAGAACAATAAGTTTCTCGTATTCTTTTAATCTTTTTCATTTATGCTTCCATTCTTTCCGTCGATTCCGTCTCCATCCCTTGCTTCTTGGTAATGGCTGTGAGTCTCTTAGGGCTAGTTTTCATTTATTTCAGGAGGTTTAATAGGCTTACAAACTCAACCCCTTTCCCATCGAGTCATATCCTGTTGCGAAGCACCCGACCTGATAGGTAGGAGGCCTTCTTAGGATCTTTGGTTCGTGAAGACTGGTCTGTTCTCAGCGACCTAACTCTTCTTTTCTCTTCTTGTTATCTTTTCATTGTAGATGTCTACATCGGGTTAGAAGCGCCATAACCACAAGGAAGAAGACGATGATACCTCTAGCTCCTAGGGGCACAGCAGAGGGACGCTGCCGCAAACTACTCAAGACGTGGTCTCGTCGGACTCCGAGGTCGGGGGGAGAGTTATTCAGCGCACTGCCACTTCAGTCGCCCAGTGAGCTACCGAGGAACACGCAACTCGTGAGGTCGTCAAGCGCTACCCCTAAAAAATGACGATCAGCAAACTGAGGTCGTGCGTTTCAGACTATAGACTTCCTTGCTGCAAACGTCTCATGGTGCCTTCTCTTGGTGACCATGCAGCTTTCCCCCTACGGGATATGTGGCCATCAGTCCTCAACATCTAGAGTTCGATTTTAAGTTTCCACTCCATCCCTACCTCATTGCCATCATAAATGACCTAAAACTCGCCCCTTTCCAACTGACCCCCAATTCTTATGCCCAAATAACCTCTTTAGCCATACTTTTCAAAAAGAACAAACTCTCACTTCCAACTCCTAAGATCCTTAGGTACCTTTGTTCTTTCAAAGGTACCAAGGACGAGCTGTATTATATGACAGCTTGTTCTTCTAATTGTAAGAAGCTCTTGCCTTAAGGGAAGGCCAAGGGCAAATCCAACGTAGGGGACTATAAGTCCCAGTGGTTCTATATTTCTTGCTCCTCCCTTAACGACCTTAATAATTTTAGCTTTGTCCTCATACCGAGTGAGTAATCTTTGAGCTCGTTCTTGTAGCGACACCTTATTCGCTCACTCCTCATTCACAGATCTTTTTTCTGATCTTGCAGACGTCACTGGTGGGAAGCCCGAGCTGACCATTTTCGAGCCGCATGAGCTTCAACAGGCCTTTGAGGCAAAAACATACGAGGATGACAGCAAGCTTTCTGATTACTTACTCCGAGATTACCAGCTCGCTCCTCCTCTTGACCTTAAAGTGATCAGGAAGGATGACATAGGAGTTCGAGGCCAGAGAAAGATAGAGTCAGCCCTTGACGTGGTTGACTTTATCGGGGGGCCAGTCAAGGAGAAAAAAGCTCGTTGGGGAGTTATAGTTGCATCCTTGCCGACGTTATCAAAAGCGATGAAGCTCCAACACAAATGACCCGGCTAATCCGCTATCTCGAGTGTACCCAAGGTCGTTCGCGTGTCATCCTCTCCTGCCAAGATCCAAAGGATGGAACCTCGCACCGAGGTGGCTAGAGAAAGCCGCGACCTCGCCATTCTGCCTAGTCCAGACCCTGCATCGACTACCATAGCTTCCTAAAATTCTACTCCAACATATGCCTCCTCGCAGCGCGCAGCGGCAATAGCTGCAGCAAATCGTGGTAAGTCTGTGGTTCGCGAGGAGGGTCTCGGGAACAAAAGGAAAGCTCCCCCAACTTCGCAGGCCGTTTAGCATGCCCAGGTGGACAAGAGGAAGAGGGCAAACACTTCTGCAGAGCCGAGCGCATCTGAGGTCGCAGCTGGTGGGACATACTTCGCCCCTTTTCTTGATAGCTTGGATAGGGTTCTTGTTAATTTTACCAAGAACCCAGGAGGAAAGTATCTGGCGAAGCGCTTGATGACTACGTTGCTCGCCATAGTCTTCTGGTAAGGTTTTTTTTTTTTTTAATGTACTGACCTCTCAAGCCTCATAGGCTTCCCTGGGAGTCTTCAAGTAGATGAAAGAAAGAGCTCAGGTCATCAAGGAAAAAGAAAAGCTCGAGCCCGCTGTCGAGGTGCTGAAGAAGGATAAGAGAAAGCTGGAAGAGAATCTGGCTTTCGTGACCAGTGAATCCAAGGAGTACCAAAACATGGTCAAGGGCATGGAGGAATAGGTTAGGGAGGCCGAGAGAGCCAAGCGAGAGGCTGAGGACAAGCTGGGACGCGAGAAGAGAATGTACAAGTTGACTTTCTCCTAGTCGACTTCAAAGTTAAATAAGGCTGAGGCGGAGCTGGCTATGGCACGAGGTGCTTTGGAGTAGGCCAGGTAGCGAGCTGAGGCGGCAGAAAAAGAGATCGAGTAGCTGAAGGTCGACCTCGAGGTCTGGGTCTCGAAGGAGCATGAAGAGGTCGAGTCCGACATCTGCGGTGCGTTTCTCTTTACTTTGTGGAAAGCGCATCCAGATCTCGACTTCTCCTGCTTCGGTGAGGAGGCAATAGAGGTGGTGAAGAAATATACAGTTGATGCCGCAAGCTCGAGAGTTGTTGCTGCCGAGCCCAAACCCGATCAGGTTGTAGTCGACCTCTCTGCCGAAGACGCTGGCAATCCAACTCCTCAAGATGCGGTTGCTCCGAGCTCTACTTCTCCAGGCCATTAGGATTTTTTCTTTTTCCTGCTTTATCCTTGTACTTAGATTTAGAAAGCAATACATTTTTTCAATTTTGTTCGCTTCTTTATTCTTTGTTGCAAGTTGAATGCCAAACACAAAGATGAACTTAAATTCAGTTAACTCAAGAACACCCCTAGCTCGCAACTGATAAATCTAAAAACTAAATTACTTTGGGTAAGATTCAAGTAAGATTTCATTAATTTAAACCATATGCCCAATAGATTATGATTATGAGATCTAATCTAAGCTAACATACGGTAATTAAATCGCATTTTTTCGTCAAGCTATACGTTCATGTATATCGTAATTTGATCCTAGCTAACGTACCATGACCTTTAAGCGCTTAACGAGGTCAAGATGAACACCCAGGTAGGTCGCAGTCCATGACTTTTGTCAAGATAAGAGGACCCCAGCTAGTGAACCATGACTTATAAGTTTTTAGCCGAGGTGATGGCTTAACAGGCGTCGAACCATGACATTCTGGTCAAGATGAATGGGCTCCAGTTTGCTTACCCCGACCTAGGGCGAAGACTAAGATGAATGCTCAGATAAGCCGCCAACCATGGCACGTTGACCAAGTTGAATGGGCCTTAGCTCGCAAACCATAACCTCTTAACCCCGAATTAAAATTGTTTCTTACCACTTAGCTTTTAACGAAAAGCGAAAATAATAAGTGATGTCAGCAATGATAATAAATTCAGTTCGTTAATGGAGCAATATCAGTATAAGTAGAACATCAGTCAAACACCATGTAAAGAAAAGACGTTTCTGAGATGTTTTGTGTTCCAAGCTCGTGGGAGAATAACCCCATTCATATTTACAAGGTGGCATGCTCTATTGCCAAGGTTTTCTTTGATAATGTAAGGGCCTTCCCAGTTCGAGCCTAGTGCTCTGTCGTTGGTCTTCCACGCTCCAAAAAGAATAAGGCGCAGCACGAGCATTCCGACATTGTAGCACCAAGCTCGAACTTTTTGATTGTAATACCTTGCGATTTGTTGTTGATAGATAGCTACCCTCATGCGAGCTAACTCCCTCGCTTTGTCGAGTAGATCAAGATTTGTGGCTAATAATTGGTCATTATCTTCGAGGTTGAATGTGGCTCTTCATTGATGATCAGCTCATTCTCTGCAGGGATCATCGCCTTAGATCCATAGACTATAGAAAAAGGAGTTTCTCCTGTTGTGGTCCAAGCTATTGTTCGGTAGGCCCAAAGTATCGTTTGTAGTTCGTTCGCCTATGCCCTCTTTCTGTCTTCCAGCTTTGTCTTGAAAATTTTCTTGATTATTTTTTTGACAGCTTCTACTTGACTGTTAGCTTGGGGATGATCCATTGCTAAAAAACTCTTCTGGATCTCCAGTGATTCACAGAACTGGATGAACTGCTCGTTGGTGAACTGAGTCCCATTGTCCATAATTACTTGTTGGGGAACTCCAAACCTGCAAATGATATTACTCCAAACAAACCTTTCTACTTTTCTTGTGGATATTTGAGCGAGCTCCTTCGCTTTTTCCCATTTGGTGAAGTAATCAACTGCTACTATAACGTGCTTGCATCCATCGCGAGTTGTTGAGAGTGGGCCAATTAGATCTATGCTCCAAATAGCAAAGGGTCACGGGCTACTCATCTGCTGCAGATATGCTGGTGGAGCTCTTGGAATCTTTGCGAACCTCTGGCATGTGTCACATCTCTGTAGTAGGTTCATAGTGTCCTGCTTCATTGTAGGCCAATAGAAACCCTGGCGTAAATCCTTTTAAGCCAAAGATAGCCCCCCCAGCGTGATTTCCACAGTGACCTGCATGGATTTCCTTGAGTACTGTCTGGAAATCAGGGTCATCGAGGCATCTTAACAGCGGGGTGGCATATCTCCTTTTGTAGAGCATATCATCATGGAGGTAGTATCTGGCTGCCCGAACTCGCACATTTTGAGCCTCTATTCTGTCATCTAGCAACCTTTCCTCTTGTAGGTAATTGATAATGGGCTTCATCCACGAATCTGGGGCCACCGTTATTGCTAGAACCTCGCCTTGATTCTCTATGCTCGATGCTGCTAGGAACTCTACCAGAATGGCTTCCAAGGAATCCGCATCGCGAGCTGATGCCAGGCGTGCTAAAGCGTCGGCGTGTGAATTTTGGTTCCTTGGTACCTGGCTCACCTCGCACTTCTTAAAGGTGCACATTAAGTCTCGAACTTTCGGGAGGCAGACCGCTATCTTTGAGCCTTTTTCCTGATACTCACCTCGTATTTGACATACCACGAGTTGAGAATCGCTGAAGACCGTTAGCCTTTCTGCCTTTACTTCCTTCGCCAGGCGTAGCCCTGCGAGTAGTGCTTCATATTCTACTTCATTGTTGGTTGCTTTAAATTCGAACCTTAGTGCGTATGGAATCTTGTGCCCCTCCGAACTAATAAGGAGCACCCCAGCTCCAGCTCCGTGCTCGCTGGCAGATCCATCCACATATAACTCTCAGATCGGACTCTCTGTGGACTCGGGCTCTTCTTCTGCTAGCCTTGTGAACTGGGCAACAAAATCTGCTAGCACTTGTCCTTTTATGGCTGACCTTGGCTTATACTCTATATCGAACTGAGTGAGCTCGATGGCTCACTTGAGTAAATGGCCTAATGAGTCGGGCTTCTGTAGGACTTGTTTTAGTGGATATTTTGTCAATACATTAATCCGATAGGCTTGGAAGTAAGGGCGCAGCTTTCTCAACACCACAACCAAACAGTAGGCGAGCTTCTCCATTGGAGTATATCTAGTTTCTGCATCTAACAATCTGTGACTTGTATAGTATACTGGATACTGTACCCTATCTTTTTTTAGGACCAGCACGACACTGATAGAGTATTGAGAAACTCCCAAGTAGGTGATTAGCTTTTCTCCTTCTTTGGCTTGGACATAAGCGGGGCCTACCCCATATACTCTTTTAGTTGCTAGAAGGCAACCTCGCATTCTTTCGTCCACTGGAAATTTTTAGCTTGCTTCAACATATTAAAGAATGGAATGCATTTATCGGAGGCCTTAGAGACAAACCTGTTGAGGGCGGCGATCTGGCCGTTAAGGCTCTACACCTCTTTTATCTTGCTCGGTGACCTCATGTCAAGCAGAGCTTGGATTTTTTATGGGTTTGCTTTGATCCCTCTTTCATTCACCATGAAGCTCAAGAACTTCTTAGAGGCTACGCTGAATGTGCATTTGAGTGGATTTAGCTTCATCTGATATTTCCTTAAGATCTGGAACATTTCTTCCAGGTCACGAACATGGTTGTCCACTTGCTGGGATTTTACTAACATATCATTCACATAGACTTCCATGGTTCCTCCGATCAGATCCTTGAACATCATGTTAACCAGACACTGGTGGGTCGCTCTTGCGTTCTTTAATCCGAAAGGCATTACCTTATAACAGTATAACCCTCAATCTGTAATAAACGAGGTGTGCTCCTCATCTTCGGGTTTCATTGGAATCTGATTATACCCCGAATAAGCGTCCATGAAACTGAGGAGCTGGTGACCGGCCATTGCGTCCACGAGCTGGTTTATTCTGGGCAAAGGAAAACTGTCTTTTGGGCAGGCCTTATTCAGGTTGGTGAAGTCCACACAGGTCCTCCATTTCCCATTCTTCTTTTTCACCAAAACCCAATTAGCTACCTAGACCGGATAATGGGTTTCTCTGATGAATTTGTTCACCAACAGTTTACCCACTTCTTCTTTCAAGGCCACATAATGCTCTGCAATCATAGGCCTTCTCTTCTGGTGGACCGGCTTGTGGTCGAAATCTATGTTGAGCCGGTGCATCATCACATTCGGATCTATCCCTACCATATCTTCGTGGTTTCAGGCGAACACATCTAGGTTTGCTTTAAGAAAATCAATCAGTTGAGTCTTTACTTCAGGAACAAGGTCTTTACCCAGCTTGAGACACCTTTCGGCATTAGTGCTGCTAACTGCAACATCTTCCAGCTCGCTTATAGGGCTTGCAGCTCAGTCACAATCCACCTCGCGTGGATCCAGGTCATGACTGACTCCTTTCTCGCTCACGCCTTGCAATCCTCCTAGTGAGACAATGTTGACTTTCTTTCCTTTGAATCCCATTTTTGAAGCCTTCTCGTAACAACGTCTTACTGAATATTATTCGCCTCTTATGCATCCAATCCTGTTCAGAGTTGGGAATTTAGCGATTAATTCTTTTGTTGAGATGACCAAATTCAAGTCATTCATTGCGGGCCTCCCCATGACCACATTATACGCTGAAGGGGAATTGATGATCAAGAAGTCCGTCATTATAGTAGCTTGGCAATCTGAGTCCCCAATTGTAAGTGGGAGGCTGATGCATCCTAAGGGGATCGCTGCATCTCCTATAAATCCATAAAGTGGCTCTAGGGACGCCCTTTGTTGGTCCGACCCTAGGCCCATTTGGTTGAAGCATCTTCTATACATTACATTTACCGAGTTGCTTGTGTCTACCATAATCCTTTGCACTTTAACGTTTCCAATTTGAGCTCGGACCATAAGAGTGTCGTTGTGGGGCCAATGCACTTCTCTCGTATCCTCTTTTAAAAAAAATGATATCACTGGGAGTTGTTCTGGCTTTCTTTGACAGAATTCCCTATTTGCCGTACCCGTCCAGTAAGAGGTGACCGGCCTCCCGCACATAACGTTCGTGCGACCAATTTGAGGTCCCTGAGATATGAGGCCCACCATGAATAGTGAAGATAATTCTTACCGCAGGCGCCCGATCCTGTTTGGGAGCTTGGCGAGATTCTGGTTGGGCTAGATGCTGGGGCTGTTGATCCCTCGGCCACACCACATAATCATGCAGGCGACCTTTCTTGATCAGTTTTTCAATCGCATCCTTCAATGCCCAACACTCAGAGGTGTTGTGTCTTACCTTGTTGTGGTAAGTGCAGAACTTGTCCTTGTTCCTGTACCTATCGAGGTTCCTTATGGGACTAGGCCTCCCGAAATTTTCCTTTCCCTTCTCGACAGTGAAGATCCTATCTTGCGTGTCTGACAGGACACTAGAGTGCTCATAGCAACCTTGATGTGGAGGTTGCTCACTTCTCTACTCATTCCTGACTTTTTTAGTGACCTAGTCATTGGGTTTTCAACCTTGGCCTCCTTTATCGCCGTCGCTATTGCTTCGCTTCTTACCCTGGTTATTGTTCACATCTGTATCCTTTTGGTTGCTGGGCTTCTTTAAGCCAAAAGTTTCCTCCCACTTAATCTCTTTCGAGGCTCACTCATAGAATTCACTCAAGTCTCTTACAGGGGACTTATAAATGCTCTCATAGAGCTTCCCATCTTTTCGAAGTCATGCGGATATCATTGTTAAAATACTCTCATCTGAGGGGCTCTCGACATTGTTGACCTCGCGTCTGAACCTATGTACTCCTTCAAAGATTCACTAGATCGCTGGAAAACTGTAGCAAGGTGACATGTTGGAGCGAGTTGCTTCCGTAGCGACCTGTATTGGTTGATGAACCTCCTCTGGCATTTTTCCCAGCTGCAAATATAATAGGTAGGAAGACTTCTTAACCATGTTTGAGGTATATCCCCTAAGGTCAGGAAGAATGCCCGGCATTTGGCTAGCGAACTTGAAGTCTACAGATCCATTTGGATGTTAAAGGCATCCAGGTGGTCGTAAGGGGTCACTATCTCCATTGTACTGAGGGATGTTTGGGACCTTAAATCTACGGGGTAAAGGCTTTTGCTCTAGTTCTCTTGAGAAGGGGGTCCTTTCATCGCATTCTCCCTTCCGATCATGAGCTCCATGTTGCGCCTCCAATTGTCGGACCCTTAGAAATAACTCCTCCACAATTGGATTTTGGCTCGAAGATCGCTTGGTGGGAGATCACATTTCCCATCTACTACCTCGATCTAGCAAATAGCGAGCTCTAGGCTGATGTCGTCTCCTATTCCCTGGCGAGATGTAATGAGTGGCGCGACCTGGGCTGATCCTAGTCGAGTTCTCTTCTAGGCATGGATCCACACGTTGTCGGCTCCCTTCATGAACCTCGTCACAGCGGTCTTCATAGCAATTTTCTCTCATTCTCGGGTTTGTGGGGTGAGCCTCCAGTCCCTTTCCCCGAGATCGCCGTTCCTCCTATCTCTTGGACCGGGAGTTCGAGGAATGCACAAATCTAGGCCGCTGTGATATTCATCTACCTTCAATTTCATCTAGAACGAGTCTTTCATCTTGAGGTTGTGAGATGCCTCCTGGTGGCGCGACCTCCACCTGATTTTGTACTACCCGGACTTGTGTTTGGGCCAAAGTCCTAACCGCATCCGCGAGCTGCCTGACTGTATTCTCCAATGCCTCTTGATGTTGCTGCCAGGCTTAAAGTGCTTATGTCCATGGAACAGGGTTCGCCGACTGACAAGGAACCCACGAGGGGATCCTTGAAACGGTTGCGGCAGTCACAACCGCACCACCTATAGGTAAAATTTCTGGTGGCTGATTAGCATGATCTTCGGGTTGATTGGCCGCCGCTCCTGAACTTCTTGTATGTCTCCCCCTTGCCATTAACGTTGATCAGAACGAGCCCCCCTTTTATCACCAAAATGTCGACGTGCAAAAATGGTCGACCGAGATTCGTCGGCTCGTACTGATCTAGAGTTTTTTACATGGTTCGGCCAGAATGATGCCTAGTCCACGACTGTTCTCTGATCATTTAGCAGAGTCAAAGTATGTATTTTTTATCATGCCCGTACAATAGCTTTCGATCCCCTATTTATAGTGTGGGATATAGACAATTTACGCAAAGTTAAATGAGTGGGGTCACCTCGTGAGGGACAAAGTGCCCTTCTTATCTCCTTAAAATAGAGAGTAAGAGTTTCGCACCATGTAGGGTTTGGCTTTCCACGGATAAGGACAGATAAACATCAGATCCAGTTATTCTGCTCTGTGGTCTTCTTTGCGAGCTAATCAGGTTGGCCAGCTAGCTAGAGCCATTGCTGAGAGCTCGCTTGCTATTGTAATCAGAGCTCGCGCATTAGCAATTATGTGACCTCGCAGAATCATCTTTGTTCTTGAGCACGTTGTACACCAAAAGGTTGGGCTTTATCATTGGACCACCCCTAGCCTAGAGCAGTCTTGTCAATAGCCCAAGATGGTTCAAGAAATGCCCGTAACATTAAATAATTCAAAATTAAAATTAAATTAACATTTGCGGCGATTTTTGAGAAATCGTCGCTAAATTCAAAAATAATTAAATAATTTAAAATTAAAATTAAATTAACACTTGTGATGATTTTTTAAAACCGTCACAAAATTCATTAAAAATTTGAATTTTATTTAAAAAATAATTAAAAATTAAATTAATAAAAAGAAATATAAAATTTAAAAAAACTTAAAATTTAATTTAAATTAATCACAAAATTAATTAAAAATTTTAATTTAAAAAACAAAAATAAAAAGAAATTTTAAAAAACTTTAATATATAAAATTTTAATAATTTTGAAAAATATATATAAAATATTTTTTTATTTTTTAATCAATTAATTTATTTAACTTAATTTAATTAATTTATTTTTAATTTATTCCTTTATTCTTTTAAAAATTAATAAATTAATTAAATTTTTTAATTTATATTAAAAAATATAAAATATAATTCTAGAAAATAGTGGTTGGATTAGTATATAATTTATTTTCGTGAGTATATAATAAGGGGGCTTGGTAGATCAGACGGTTTTGCGCACGCGCGCATAGGGGAGGTCCCTGGTTCGAAACTAGGAAAGAGAAGGCTAGAAATTTAATTTCCAACATCGCCACGTAGTGGCGCGCAAACATGTAGCCACATGGCGCACAGGCTCCAAGCCCGTTAGATTGCTCGTGCATGGGTCTGGGCGTGGGTGCAGGTGGCCTGGTCGGCCGCCTACTAGGAGAAATTATTTTTTTTTTAATTTTTGTAGCGGTTCTAAAAACTGCTGCTAAATTACTTAACGCTAAAACCGCTGTTAAATGCAAAAAAAAAAAAAAAAAAAACACCACTAAATGCCATTTTTTTTATAGTAATTTTTTACATGGTATCAGAGCCGTGAACTGTATTATTTTCTTGTTTTCTATTTCTTCACCATGTCCGATGAAAATTTTTCTACCAACCTCACACCATCATCATTATCCCCCACCATCATCAACGTTTATCAAAATTGCTTCTTATGTTATTCATCACTCAGATAGCCCTTCTACTGTGCATGTTACACTTCTATTGACAAGAGACAATAGTGGATCAAGGAGTTGTGTAGTAGCAATGGCACTTCGTGTAAAAAACAAACTTGGTTTTGTTGATGGATCATTCCCAATTCCAAAAGAGCAAGATGATATTTCCAACTGGGAACGATGTAATGATTTGATTGGAAGTTGGATTCTTAACTCTGTCTCACCTGAGATCCGTCTAAGTATCCTATATGCTGAAATTGTAGCACAAATCTGGATAGACCTAAAGGATCATTTTTTCTCAATCAAATGCTCCTAAAATCTATCAATTGAATTAATAAATT
Organism: Diospyros lotus; assembly: GCF_014633365.1. Classification (NCBI taxonomy): domain Eukaryota; kingdom Viridiplantae; phylum Streptophyta; class Magnoliopsida; order Ericales; family Ebenaceae; genus Diospyros; species Diospyros lotus. The sequence goes on from NC_068344.1 coordinate 18,165,864, forward strand.
TTTGCCCTTAAGCATGAATGTATGTCTGTTTCATTCTATTTTACACAACTCAAATCTTTGCGGGACGAACTCTGTTCTATTGTCTTTATCACTCCATGTATTTGTGGTAATGCTAAAAGCATTATTGATCAACAAAATCAAGATCATGCCATTGTAATGACCCAAATTTTTAGGACAAAGAGCAAGGTGGCTAAGTGTTGTATTTATAATGATTATTCTTGGGGGAAAATGGAAGACCTATGTGAGGTTTAAAGGAACTTCTTGTGAAGTGGCTCATCCGGATACTACGGGATGAATTGAAGAAAGCATATTCGGATTTGGGAGATGAGATATTCGGATGCATGGCATTATATTCGCATATAAGGGCAGTGCATGGGATGTATTCGAATGTGTTCGGGTGTATTCGGATATGTTCAAAGAAAAGAAGAGGGCATGTTCGGATAGCATGAAGGGTATTCGGATATGTCAAGCTATATATTTAGATATGTCAAGTCGTATTCGGATATGTGAAACAAGGAAAGAAGGACCATATTCGGATATGAGAGGTCGTATTCGGATATGCATTCAAGGAAAATGGAAGGCATTTGAATACCTGAATGCCTATTCGGATATCACTCACAAGGGAAGAAATTATTATTTGGATAACCTAGAAAATGAATCCGAATATTAGGTATTAAATTAATTAGCTAAGAGGTGTTGGTTCTAATGATGACAAATATATCCCAAGAGAGGGGTGAATTGGGATTTATATAAATTTTTCGATAATTAAAACAATGATTGATGGCAGAACACTATGTTTCAAAATATAAGGTATATGTTTTGAAATAAACCTTTCTATTAAGTAGGTTTCGAAACCTACTGTGTATGTTTCGAAATATACCTCACTGTTTTGGCTTGTTTCGAAATCTATGAGGTATGTTTCGAAATACAACTTACTGTTTTCCTTGTTTCGAAATTTATTAGCTTGTATTTCAAAATAATGATCTTTGGCAAAGATGATTTGCATAAGTAAGGGTATACTAAAGGAGTTTGAGATCAAAGATAGATACTTATGTATATGAATAAGCTTATGCTCAAGGAAACTTTATTTTAGACTTTGAAAGCAATTCTTTTGAAAGCATGAGCAATAGGCAATAATGATAAGCAAAAGCGAAAAAACAACTGCATATAAGATATATAGTGGTTCGACACCCTGCCTAGTCCACTACCTTCAAGTTTACCCACTTGAAGGATTTTTCAATCCTAATCACTTTTACTAGTAATCAACCACAACAAGGGTTTTACCACGGTTCACCCCAAAACTTTATACAATGAGTTTTTACGGGCTCAACTCAAATTTTACACTAAGTAAGTTTTAGACTCAACTCAAACCTTATAATATTAACAAGATAAATATAATTTTATCTTTACACACTATAAAAAAATGGGTTTTTTGCGGTGGTTTTTTTGCAGCGATTTTTAAAATCGCAGTAAAACATGGTATTTTGCGGCGGTTTTCCAACTGCTGCAAAATATGTTTTTTACGGCGGTTTATCCGAAATTTTGCGGCGGTTTTGAAAAACTACCGCATAATTAATTAATTTAAAATTCAAAAATAATTTTCACGGCAGTTTTAACCAACTGCCGCAAAATTCAGCAATAAAAAAATAAAATATAAAATATAACGGCGGTTCTGTTAAACCGCCGCCAAATTCTTTAACAAAAAATTTTTAAAAAAGTTAAATTTAGCAGCGATTTTGTCAAAACCGCCGCTAAATTCATTAATAAAAAAATTAAAAAATAAATTTCGCGGTGGCTTTTGTCAATTGCCACAAAATTCAGTAATAAAAAAATAAAAAATTAATTTAAAAAAAATAATAATTAAAAAAAAATAAATTAAATTAAAATTTACAAATTAATCTAATTTTTTTATTTTTTAATCAATTAATTTATTTAATTTAAATTTATTTAATTTAATTCAATTAAATTAAATAATTTTCAATTAATTTATTTAATTCAAATTAATTAATCTATTAATTAATTTAATTTAATTAATTAGTTTAAAACATTTTATGTTCAATTAATTAATTTAATATGTTAACTCTTTTTTAGGTATTTTGAGAGTTTAATTAATTAATTTAATTTAATTTAATTCAATAGAAAATAAAATTATTTTTTATTTTATTTAATTTGGGGTTAAGTGTAATTTCAAAAACTTGAGTTTGTGGGTGCAAAGGGAATTTTGAAAAATAGTGGTTCAATTACTTTATAAATAATATGTGCAAATATATTACAAGGTGGCTTTGTAGATCAGGTGGCATCGTGCGCACACGCGCATACGACAGGTCATGGAATCGAAACTTAGGAAAAGAATTTGCAGCAATTAAATTCCAGCAGGAGCTGGTGGGTGTGCGCGCGAGCGCGCAGGGGTGGGGCTTTGGCGCGCGTAGGGGCGAGCCTCGTGCGCGCGCTATATTTTTTTCCATTGCGGGAAATAGCGGCGGTTTCAAAATCGCCGCTAAAATTATCAAAACTGCCGCTAAATTTAATCGAACCGCCGCAAGGTTTTCAAACCGCCGCTAAAAATATCACTTAGCGGCGGTTATACCAACGGTTGCTAAAAACCACCGCTAAATGCTGCACGACGGCTGTATCTACAGTAATTTTAAAAATCATCGCTAAATCACTTAGCGGCGGTTAAAAAACCGCCGCTAAATGCCAATTTTTTTGTAATGACAACCCAATAAATTTATAGTAATGAAATGCCTTACCAATGGTTGGACAAACCTCTTAACTTGAGGTGAGGAGAGCTGGACAAGATGAGACTTCAGTTTTCACTTGCTTCTCATTTTCACTCACAATGCACAAGAATAGGATTTGTAGAAGATCTTCTTTGAGAGCTTGAATAAACGATTTGATCACCACTTGTGCTTGTGTATGTGTCTCTAGTGTGTGCTCTCTTGTTGTATCTAGTTCTTGTCTTCAAACACCTGCTATTTATATCAAAAGATAGAAATTTGGCCGTTTATAGCTGTTAGAGACAAAACATAAATGAAGGTTTCGAAACATAGCATACATGTTTCGAAACATCACAAATTTACACTAAGGTTTTGAAACATACTCCTCATGTTTCGAAACATACAGCCTTTCTAGCTGGACTTGCATTTAGAGACAGTAATGAGTGAGAGACATAATCTATTCCCCACTAACATATAATAATGATCTCCACTTCAAATTTGAATTTGAATTCTTAGGGCATGGAGAATACATTTAAAAATACTTTGAGAAGTTTTTAGATAAATATTAAAATATAAAACAAAAACATCTTGGATTTTAAAACCTCTGCTGACAGAAATGTCAGAGGTTTTGAAACATAACCTATAGGTTTCGAAACATACTTCAAAACCTGTTTTGAAAATAAATGCATTACATAGATGTTTCGAAATAGCATACACACATAGAAAAACATTGAAACCTTTTCAAATGGGGTTTCAAAACATGCACAAAAACATGACAGAGTTTCGAAAGGATTTGCTTGACAACACAATCCATAGCATGTATATATTACAACATATTTACATTTATTTAATTTAAGCAAATGTCCTCATTTTCCTTAATTTATTTTTTACCTTCTATTTACTTTAATACATAAATGTAAATAAGAAAATACCCCCTATTTGGATTCAATAAAAATATCCAAAAAATCAAAATCCATAACAATAAGAAAGTAAAATTTTGGTTTTAGTACAAATTCAGGATTTTGCGATTTTACCACCTCCAAAATATATACTTTTTATTTCTTGAAAAATTCGTAAAAAAATCATTTTAACACCAATGGATATTAGCTATCGAAATAATGAGAGATAGTTTTCTAAAAAGAAAACATTTTCTTATAAATCTCCTTATAAGGTGCTAACCTTCTAGACTTAGAAAAAATAAGGTTTTGCAAACCTCGATACTTGGAATTCATTTGGTTTTCATTTTCACAAAGTAATACTTGATATTGAAATTGATATATGTTGAAAATCACAACTTTGACTCATGGCTTAGGGATATACTAATAGATGTTTTTCATCATCAAAACTAATATACAAAAAGGAAACAATAAGAGGCTGCCACGTGTCTAGTCTTCTTGCATTCCTCTTGCCTCTCTAGTTTCATCTTTCTTTGTGGCCAAGTAAAGCATTAATGAGGTGCCATGAGATAATGAAAATCAAAGATACGTGCCTTAAAATGAGAATGGGTTAGTATAAATAATGATTATGTAAATTAATTAAAGGAAATTGTGAGGATGCAGTTGTGGAGAACTGGTGAGTATAAATAAGAGAAGGAGGTTCGTCCAAGGGAAGATAATTGGAGAAGAAGCATCGGCAGTGGCTGGAAAGTAGAGGGAAGATCAGAAGAGAACTAGAAGGAATTCACACAATGTTTGTCAAGACCTTAGAGTCTTGCCAATGATGCCACTCGTTCCCCGCAGTTAAAGAGATCATTTTCTAAGGCAAATTCCCTTGCACCTTGATTATCTCGTGGTGCAAGTCCCTATTGGCTTCTATTTATTCTTTCGCAAGCTCCCCGTTTACCATGTCTTGAGAGTTCATTATGCTTACCTCCGTGGTCAAGCTCTTTTTAATTCTTTTAAACTCATAAGTTATTCTTACTAGAAGTCGGGGGTTTTATGATGAGCCGGACTTATACTCCTAGTGAGGGTCTTGTTTCACCCTCTAGTTTAAAAAGGAATGATGCTTTTTTGCTAGGGTCAGGATATACAGGGTTTGTCCCTCTTTGCAAGATAGCTACCCAAGTATGGTTAAGGGTGTGGGGTATAAGCTATTGACTATCGATCGTCGGGTCGTGGCAGTCAATGGCTTGATGTATGGTACATGGATTGGGTTGTATTCATTGGGGAACATGTTTTGTGTGCGTGCGCGGGGGGGGGGGGGGGGGAAGTGTGAACATTGGCATAACCTGGTTGGCCATTAGGTGTTGACTTGGGTATAATAGGCGAGCATATGCATTTAGAGCATTCTGCCTGTGTGAGTTCTTATGTGGGCGTATCATGGCCTGATGCTTGGTTTATGGGGGCCTTCTTATCACGTTTATGTTGCAAAAGCCACTACATTTCTTATATGTTGCGTTGCATTGCATGGTAAGCAAGAGTGGCTATGAGAGATGAAGGAGGGGCATAGACCATGGAGATGAGACCCACGACAGCTATATGTTATGATGATACGTTATGTGTGATGGTAAGATGATGTGGATGAGATGGCTTTACATTTTATGAAATGTGGGAGGAGAATTGATGCAAGGAAAATTTGAAGAGAAGTGGTTCTAGGCAATTTTTATAGCATTTTAGTAAATTTTGCCAATTTTGAAGTGTGCGATTCTAGTGATTTCAGAGGCTAATTTCAATGGAATCAGGCTGAGTATTCAAAGTCACGAGCTTTGCTGGTGCGGTCCATGTTTTTCGGGCAAATTCCTTTGTTTAGTTCTCGAAATTAGCATTTTTGCTATTTTAGGAAACAATTGACTTGGTAATAACTTCCATTAGGAAGTGAATTTTAATAAGCTATTTTGGGGGATTTTCTTTATTTCAATCTAATTTTAATTCTATAATGAAAACTCAATTTTTCCTTTTTTAGTAAAATTCGAGTTTTAGGGTTTTGGGGTGTTTTCTAGTTTCCTAGTCGTATTGGGAGTTGTAGCCTATAAATACTATATTTATAGGACGTTTTTGTAGTTGATTTCAGAATTCTCAATAAAATTTATGTTGAAATTTTCCCTATACAACTCTTCAATTTTTTGGTATTCTTTAGAATCAACAAATAATTGATTTGAGTCCTATAACTCGACATTCATGAGTGAATCAACGGGTTATTAGAAGGCTTTCACTAGGTTAGTTGTTATCAAAGCCAGGCTCGTTCCTTGACAGCCACCATGCTGCTAAGATTAGCAATTCGCAACCAAGCCATAGACGAAGTATATACCCAAGATAGCACACAAGAAATCCAGCGTTTGAATGGGCTCATGAATACTATGATGGAGCAGATTATGTAGATGAATCAGGCCATGTAAGAGTTCATGATTGGATAGGGAGGTGAACGAAGGAGGCAGGAGGATGTCAATCTGTTTGGTCCTCTTAACCAAGAAGAGGGTGATGAGAATGATGGTGATAGTGAGGGATACTTCGAAGAGGTTGATGGATGTCGAATCCAACAAATAATAAATTCTTGCTCTTAAAAATATGAATTGTGATAGTGATGAGCAAGGTCGTATCCACAGGGATTGGTTAGATCTATTCCTTTGAAAAATTAGAATAAATAGAAGAAACGATTAGGGGGTTTGTATTTTGAAATTTAAACAATTAAAAATAAAATATTATTCTAAATTAATAAGACAAATCAAAATGTAACAAAATTAAAGTAATCAATAGAAACGCTTTCGGTAGAAGGGATTGATCCACCAATGGTTATAACACTGATCATTGATGCCAAAGTCACTAATTTTCCTTGAATACTTGACCTTAGAAAGAACAACAAGCTCTGTTCATTCAATGTTTCCCATACTTGTTAATTAATTAAAACAAGCTCTTCAATTAACCCTTACCTTCAAACAGCCCTAGAACAAGCTCTCTAGAATTTAATTCAATGGCAGCATTAAACTTTGTGGAAACAAGACCAAATCTGAACAATAAACACACAAGCTCGGTTTATTTAATTTAACACATGTACTCCCTAGGAATTGAACGAAAACTTATCCATAATCATCAAGCCTAGTTGCTACTTATGCAAGAAAGACCAAACAATTACAGATTTGGTATTCAAGCTAGCAATAGATCATGAATCAAGAATTGAATAGCAACCGTCTATGCAATCAAAACACACAATCATAAACATTAAAATCAGAAGATACATGAATATTCAAGAGAAAATCAGATTGCAAATAAACTCAAAAAGATCTCATAGTGTTCTTCACGATGGCTTCAAAATATCCTTCTACCGAAAAACTAAAGTTTAGCCACACATAATGAGAGAAAGAACACAAAAAGAATAGAGAAATATCAAAAGGATGCTTCTTCCCCCTCTTGGATGTTCTTCTCTGCCTCTTTTTCTTCCTGGACGTCCCCCCTTTCGAGCTTGGATCAAGACTTTAAATATCCCCCAACAAAGAATCCAAATCAGCCAAGGAATTAGGGCTCCTAGACTCTCGTAACTTAAAATCCCGTTTTGGGTCAGATAACGAGCGTTTTGGGCTTCGGCCCCTTCTTAATAATTGTAGTTCAGAATGTTTATATGAATTTAGGCTTTTGAATCACACTATTTGGACATAAGAAGCTCAATTTATGGCCTTTTAAAGATTCCATATTTGTGCAGAATTCTAATCCAATTAGGATTTGGCCCAACTTTTCGGCCCTAACTTGAAGCAATATTTGGAGGCCCAAACGAACTCTGATTTGGAAAAATCATACCATTATGGAAATCCCAAGAAGTTCTATACAAAATATCTGAAGACATTATTCATTTTCTTGAACTTTAGCATGTTCAAAAATCTGCAAGAAGCCCGAAAGGTCAAAATATTAAAAAGCTGAAATTTTGTAAGTAAAAGCCCAATTTATTCTAACCTATCTAAAATTGCCTTAACCATAAAAATAAGTATAGATCAATACAATAAGGCATAAATCTCACCCAAGAGACCATATGTAAGGGAAATAAATATATGGAATTATGCACTCATCAAAGGTACCTCATAGGTGTTGTAGAGGTGATGAGGATGAAGACAATAGACGTTGGGAATCTGGAATGCGAACTGAAATTCTAGGATTCTATGGTGAAATTATAGCCGAAGAATTTTTAGATTGATTGGAAATGACAAAGGAGATTTTGGAATTTAAGGAAGTGTCAGTGAATAAACGTGTGCCATTTATCATAATGCGATTTAGAGGCAGGGTAGCGTGGTGGAAACAAGTGAAATTAACAAGGGCCAGAATGGGAAAACCTAAAATTTCCATGTGGGAAAAGCTGAAGAAGAAGATGAGGGAGGAGTTTCTTCCCAATAATTATCAGAGGTTGATGTACCAGAGGCTGCAAAATTTGAGGCAAGGAAATAGGACTATGGATCAATATACCATAGAATTTTATCAGTTGGTTGCAAGGAACGAGCTATAGGAGACAGAGGATAAGTTGGTGATGTGCTAATATTTTTTACATATTTTCTATACCATTCTTACTTGATTTCATGCTTAATTCTTATGGTTATATATGTTTTCTATATTAATTTTAAGTAATTTATCATGTTAACAGGATTTGAAGGAAAAGTGAGAAAGAAGAGCAAAAGTTATAGATTTTCGCTACTCAAGGGTCTAATTAAAAATAAAAAATGTACCAATCGGAATGTCAAAAAATTTTGAAAAATATATATTTGAGAGCGCCATTGTCTAATTTTATACCCTTCAAACGGTGCATAAATATGATTTTTCTACAAAAAGTTATGACAGATGGAGTAACAGAAGGTCAAAGTTGTCAAAAATTCAGCATTACCTACAAATTTTCCATTCCATTTTCTCCAAGTTGGGCTGATTTGTAGATGGATTAAGAGGTCTTTTAAGGGTTATTTGGGTTGCCTATTTCATGAAGAATTAGGCCCAATTAGACCTAAGAAGGTTAGCCCAAAATTCTAATCAAATTAAGCTCATATCTTACAAGAATCCCTAAATTGTAATTCTTGATATTTTGAGGGATTCTTTTGTATTGAATATGGGACCTAAACTTTTGAGTGGACATGCGTGGCATGAAACATGGAGAGGAAAATATGGAAGAGGAAAACATGGAGAGAAAAACATGGAAGAGGAAAATAAGGAGAGGAAAACATGGAGGAGGAAACTATAGAGGTAGGGTATCCAATGTTTTAAGGAGAAAATTAAGGAAAAGAAGAAATTGATGAATATAAATAGACAAGGAAGGTTGGAAAATTAAGAGAGTTGGAGGTGAGAGAACTTGAAGGATTGGAGAATTGGAGCACTCTTAGTGGAAGATTTCTTCAAGAATTGATGACAACATTTTTGAAGAAGGAAATCCTACACATCAAAAGAGTTTTATTCTCTTCTTCCATTTCCTTTAAATTCTATATTTATGTTCATTTATTTTGTTATGGATTCTATCATTTGTAATATGAACTAAACTCTAGAACTAGAGTGTTTTGATGTAACTTAAATATGATAATTTGATTTTCATGGATTGATTTTCTTTATTCATGCAAGTGTTTATTATTATGCTTAATGCTATCAAATACTTGGCCAATATTTGATTGATATGTTGATATAGATTTAGACCGGAAGGAAAAATCTATAACTTGATCTAGATAATAAACACCACATAATAAACACTACAAGAATATAATTGGAATGGAAGTAAGAATTTGACTTGTGTGGTTAATTATCATTGCATGAATAATTAAATTTGGATTGTCAACCATTTAAATTAAATTCGATTAATTAGGTGAAATCGAAATACCCTAGTGCTCTCTAAATCTTGAAACTCTCCATATTTACTTTGTGTGCTATTATTTTCTTTTCTTAAATTAATTCCCCTTAACCAATTGTTTAAATAACATTTGGGTTAATATAATTTTGGTAATTATCACTCGATCCTTATGGGAACGATATTCTACTCACTACTCTATTATTTGTGCGATTCGTACACTTGCGAAAAATTGCCACCAGTTGGTGTCAAGGTATATTTGAGGATTGGGATTACAGATTCAGGATATAGTCAACATGCATGTTTGATCCTATATCTGTTTCAGCTATGCATCAAAGAGCATTGCAGGTTGAGAAACAAGCTCGACGTGCAGGAAATCCCACAAATAGTAGCAATATGGCTGCTGGTAGTAGCTGAGCAATAGGTGGTGGTAGTACCAGGAATGCGGATTAGGTGTTGGAGGAGTGAATAAAGTCGTCCCTAGAACAGGCTAACAAAACATAAACAGTCCTAGTGGTAATCAACCTAGCACAACTAGTGGCAATAGTGGAATTAAGTGTTTCAATTGTGGTGAAATGGGTCATCAACAATCAGAATGCAAGAAACAGTTGGAAAAAGGCGCTGATGGTTGAGGTAAGAGATGAAGACGATGAACTAATGGATATGGAGCAAGAACCATCATTTGATACAGATACTTATGAGGAAAAAGAAGAGGTGGCTGGTGATACAAAGATTGCCCTGGTGGTTAGGAGATCCTGCCTAACTCCTAAAGCTGCTAATGAAGACAACTGGCTGAGAAATAATATTTTTTAGTCTACATGCACCATCCTGGGCAAGGTATGTCATTTTGTTATTGATGCTAGTAGTTGTGAGAATATAATATCTATTGAGGTTATCCAAAAATTGAATTTGAAAACTGAAAAACATCCAGCTCCATACAAGCTGGCTTGGATTAAGAAGGGTAGAGAATTTACAGTGTCTTTACGTGCTTTAGTGTCCTTTTCAATAGACTCAAAATATAAAAACTCTGTATGGTGTGATGTAATTGCTATGGATGCATGCCATTTATTATTGGGGAGACCTTGGCAGTTTGATAGGAGGGTAGTTCATGACGGTAGGGCAAACACTTTTAACTTTGTATTTGAGGGGTAAAAATTGTATTATTGCCCAACAAATTTCCAGAAAAAATTAAACTTGCTATGGAAGGTACTAATCTGTTGTCCTTGGAAAGATTTAGTGAGGAATTATAGGATTCGAAGGTGCTGTATGTGTTGATCGGAAAAGACATAGGAGCTAAGTTGTCGATTCCTACAAAAACAGCTTCATTAATTTCTAAATTTCATGATGTCCTTCCTAAGGAGCTGCCTGAAGGGTTGCCACCATTACGGGATATTCAACATCAAATTGATCTTGAGCCTAGAGCTTTTTTTTCAAACAAACCCCATTACAGAATGAGTCCAAAAGAGCATGAAGAATTACGCAAACAAATGGAGGAGTTGTTAGGTAAGGGGCATGTGAGAGAAAGTATTAGTCCTTGTGCAGTTCCAGCATTGTTGACTCCTAAGAAGGATGGGTCATGGTGCATGTGGGTAGATAACAAATCCATTAATAAGATCACAGTAAGGTATCAGTTTCCTATTCCTCGTTTGGATGACTTGCTAGATCAAATTAGTGGTGCCACAATTTTTACTAAACTAGATTTGAAGAGTGGATATCACCAAATTCGTATTAGACCTGGTGATGAGTGGAAAATAGCTTTCAAGACTCGTGAGGTTTTGTATGAATGGTTGGTCATGCCTTTTGGATTGTTTAATGTCCCTAGTACTTTCATGCATGTGATGAACCATATTTTAAGGCCTTTTATTAGGAAATTTGTTGTTGTCTACTTTAATGATATCCTGATTTGTAGTGCTAATGTAGAAGTACATCTTCAGGACTTGTGGGAAGTGTTGTGTGTTCTTCGCAGGGAGAAATTTTATGCTACTATTAAAAAGTGTGTTTTCATGACACCCAAGGTGTTGTTTTTGGGTTATGTGGTTTCTAGAGATGGATTACAGGTTGATGAGTCCAAGAGGTGGTCAAATATTGGCCTTGTTCTAAAACAATTACTGATGTTCGAAGTTTCCATGGATTAACGTCATTTTATAGGCGTTTCATTCCCTACTTCAGTAGTATTATGGCTCTAGTTACCGATTACATGAAGGGTGGCAAGTTTGAACTGACAGATGCAGCTGAAGGGGCGTTCTAGCAGATTAAACAAAGCCTTACAACAACCCCAATTTTGGTGGTGCCAAATTTTTCCCAACCATTTGAGTTACATTGTGATGCTTCCAAGGTGGGCAATGGAGCTGTGTTGAGCCAAAACAATAGACCTATGGCTTATTTTAGTGAAAAATTGTCGGGTTCCAAGCTTTACTACAATACCTATGATGTGGAGTTCTTTGCCATGGTTCAAGCAGTCAAGTATTGGAAACACTACCTTTTCCACAGAGAGTTCATCTTATATACAGATCATGAAGCATTGAAACACCTACACAAACAAGATAAAGTGTCTTGCAGACATGCTTCATGGGTGGCTTATTTACAGTTGTTTACTTTTGTGGTTAAACATAAGGATGGGCTGAAAAAAACAAGGTGGTTGATGCTTTGAGTTGAAAATAGAGTTTATTGACCAACATGAGAGTTGAGGTACCTAGTTTTGATGATTTTTGTGAATTATTTGCTACTAACCCATATTTTTCTCCTATTTTGCAAGCATAATTCCATTCAAGCTACGTAATACAAAATACATTCTCTACGATCACAAACAACATCTCCCAAGACCTTTGACGTGAGAGTAGACCCGCGCACACACTTTTCTACCCATCCTCCCTACTCGACTCCTCGCCAGCTATTTCTTTACCTTCACCTGGAATGGTGGAGGGTACAAAGTGAGCTACAAAGCTCAACAAGTATGAGAAATAGGAAGCAAAAACGTGACAGATAATAATGTGATACAAGTGTGGTGGGTGGTATCTGAAAAGCATATATATATGGATGACAGATCATAACACATGGATCACACACCCACCCATGATGATAATGCCTTGCAACCAACGAAGCTGTGATAACATGCGGACCATAGGTCCTATCTCATATACTTGGCTATAGCCATACATATATATAATCTCACCCAGGGTCGTCACCATTAAGCGTGGCCCTTAGTTGTCACCGCAAGAGCATAACCCCAGTCAGGCTAGTGCCTATTGGTTTTGGGGGATATATCTCGGCATTACACAACCGCAACGCGCATCAATTTCTCATTCCTTCCATGCAAATGCAATGCAACAAGTAGTTGGCCACACTCAATGCTCATGCCACATTAATCATCCATGCTCCATGAGAACGCATGTAATGTGAAGTTTAATGCTCACACATAAGAACATGCCCATCATGCACAAATATCACACTATCAAAACAAGCCATGACAAGGATTAACATGCTTAGCTTAATATTACACATTCCACAATCATGGCCATCATAGTGAATAAATAGCAATAAAAGATGGAACACGTAACACTTGGGCTCACAGGCAAGACATAGTATTCTATTGGGTGTTCAAGTTAGTAGCAGCAAGGCATGATGAAGAGACAAACCTCTCATGCTAATAATTTCAACAAAATCACCATTCCTTAGGAAAAGTGGGGAGAAACAAGCCCCACTTGGTTGTTAGCCCCACTTGCTTGCAAGACCTTAGCGTCACTACTATCGGGTTACTTCATGACATACGGCATAGTGTATTTTCACGCATCACAATATTGAGTCAATCACTTAGATATTAATATCTAACTTGAGTGTTTTATACCTCTGGAACATTCAACGTTCCAGGTGCATCAAGTGTATCAGGTACCCCGGGCTCAAGCAAAGGTAAAAAGGAAATGGCTACTTAATATTACCCTTATTTTACTCTTCTTCCAATAAATCAAGTTATTTTAATTATACCGCCTAACACGACTTTAATTTATTACTATTGTATCATATTTTTTGATATATGAGAAAATGTGTTTGATGAAAAACCTATCTTAGAATGAAAACTCTTTTATGTGAATCTCAAATTTCGAAATAAGATTTTCATATTTCGAAACATGCATTAATAGTGTTTGGTGTGAATGTTCAAATATTTGAAAAATCCAAAGTTCATGCATCATGTTTTGAAACTTAGTCTCTATGTTTCGAAACATCATTCTACCATGTTTCTATACTTGTTTCGAAATGCTTTTTGAAAGGTTTCAATGATTGCTAAGTCTGTATGCTATTTTGAAATCTATTTCAGATTTAAGCATATGTTTCGAAACCTATATGGTATGTTTCGAAACATTTGACAATTCTATCGGTAGAGCATTTAAAATCTAAGTTGCATATGTTTTGAAATAAGTTTTTGAAATATGTTTTCATCATGTTTCGAAACATGTGACTCTGTCAGCAGAACTTTTAAAAACTCGAGATGTTTTTGCTTTTCATTTTCTTTATATTCAAAAGTTTTTCAAAAAGATTACCTTTTATTTTATCTCCATAATTTCAATTTCAAATTTTGTAAGTGGAGAACAAAACAAAATCATAAGTAAGCATAAAACATTATCTCCTACTTATTCTGTCTCTAAGTGCATAACCAACTGTAAAGGTTGGATGTTTCAAAATATATGATGTATGTTTCGAAACCTTAGTGTAAAAGTGTGTTGTTTTGAAACCAATAAAGTGTGTTTCAAAACCTACTTTAATATCTTGTCTCTAATGGTTATAATTAGCCAAATCCCTATCTCTTATTATATATAGCAGTTCTTTAAAGACAATGATAAGAACTTACAAGCACATACACGAGAACACACACACAAGAGACACAAGATACATACTCAAGCACTTGTGAACAAAATCTTTTTAACAAGCCCTCAAAGAAGATGCATACATACAATCTTTGATGTGCATTGTGGTGTGAAAAGGAGAAGCAAGCTGAAATTCGAGGTCTCATCCTTCTAGCTCTCCTCACCTCAAAACCAAGAGGTTTGTACAACCATTTGGTAAGACATTTTATTGCATTAAATCTATTAGGCTGCAAAAGATAAATTTCATTTATCATGTTTTTGGTTGTAAAGTTTGAATTTAGCCTTAAAAAGCATTATGGTGTAACGTTTGAGTTGAGCCATAAAAACTCATCGTGTACAAGGTTTTAGGGTGAATCGTGGTAAAACCCTTATTGTGGTTGATCACTAGTGAAAGTGATTGTGTTTGAAGGTAGTGGACTAAGCGGGGTGCCGAACCACTATAAATCTCGTGTGCATTTGCTTTACTATTTTTACTTGCCTATTCTCATTGTTCATGTTTTTAAAATAATCATTTTCAAAAAGCTAAAAGTTTTGAAATAAGCAAAACAGAGAGGAAGGTTTCGAAACATATATAGTAGGTTTCAAAACATACTTAACAGAAAGTTGATTTCGAAACATTCTTCTTCATATTTCGAAACATAGTATTCTGTAAGCAATAAGTCCTTAAACTATCGAAAAATTTATCCTAATCCCAATTCACATCCATCTTGGGATATATTTTCCATCATTTGGAATTAACAATTACCTATTCCTATATGGATGTCTTGAGGCCCTTATTTTTTACAAGAAAGGAACAAAGGTTAAAGTATGGTAATTTTCAGGTTATATCATGCGGCGTGCTCATTTTTTTATTCAAATCTCTAAAGAGCATTATTGAAAATACAAGTTATTGAAGATTGTTGGTTCATACTATAATGCGATAAATAGTTATATGATTAACCATTTGTAATACTCAATATTACATGGTGATGGAAAGAATATGATTTTCGGTTATTTAGAAAGGACATCGGGTAGTTCGGGAAGCTCAGATGTTGATTTCGAAAAATTAATTAATAAAATTGCCGAATTGATGGTAGAGTCTGCCCCGAGACTTAGATGTCCAGGAGAGAGGGCATATGATTGGTGAGAGTCTCGAGGTGAGGCTAATGACGCAAGAAGTAGTCCGACCAGGAGTAATTTTCAGAATAATTTTTGTATAAGCCCGAATGGGTGCCAGTACTGAATGGTTGTAAGGGACCTTCGAAAAAGTGAGGGGACCCTAGGGATGGTTTGGTTTTACGAGTAAGGAAACCCTAAAGTGTTTTCGGGTAGAATATAGGTCCCATGTAGGCGCATGGACAAAATTGATATTCTAGAGTAAATGTCAGTAATTAATTTTCGAAGAAATCAAGATTTTTGTGGCTTGGTGAAATTATTTAAGGCTTGGAGGGTCCAAGTGCAATAAGTAAAATTCCTAAGTGGAATTAAGGTGTTTTTTAAATGAGATTATGAGAAAATTGAGGGTTAAATGTGTATTATATATATATAGGCGTGAGCTTTCCTAGAAGCTTCCTAAGTTTTTTTTGTCTTTGAAATTTGAAATCAGAGAGAGGGAAAGGGAGATTGGCCAAGGCAGGGAGCGAGAGAGAGAGAGAGAGAGAGAGAGAGAGAGAGAGATGAAGAAGAGATATGATCAGCAGAGGTGGCCGATCGTGGCCGGCCGGATAAGCGAGCAGTGGCGCGGCTAGAGGAAGCCGCAACCAGCGGTGGTGCTGAAGCAGCCGCAGCCATGGCGGCAGCGATGAAGGCTGACAAAGCTAGAGCAACTGAGGGCAGCAGTACAAGTGGCGGGCTTGGCCGGCGTCGGTGGTTGAAGGCGGTGGTCGGCGATAGTTGCAAGCAGTAATGGCCGCAGCATGATGCGGCAGTGGGAGCGGAAGTAGGTTGGTCGCGCGGGGGAGCCAGCGTGGAGGCTCGCAGCGGAGATTGGTGGCCTGCGGTCGCGTAGCAGCTGGGGATGACTAACGACGTCAGTGTGACCAGGAGTAGCAGTCGACGAAGCCAGGCGAAGGTGGCCGGCAGCTAGTACACGGGAGTAGGCGCTACGCGCATGTAGTGAAGAAGAACAGAGGAAGAAGAAGAAGTGGGGAATGAGAGAAAAAAAATAAAAAGAAAAAGAAATTAAAGAAAAATAAAAAGAAATAGGGAAAATAGGGAAAATTGGAGAAAAAAATGGGGAAAATGCCAAAAAAATCCAGAAAAATAGGAGAAAATTCTAAAAATTATAATGGGGCTCAAGGAGTTTGCCAGAGGATCAGAAATGGGGTTTTGAGCTCAATGTGGCATCTCATGAGGCAACGCCAATGTGAGAGGTTGGTCGATTTTCTCTTCCAGATTCGATGAGGTAAAGTAATTAATTATTTTCTAGTTATGTACATTAGGTGAGATAGTGTAATGTGAAGTGATGGTTGGATTATGCCCATGATTGGGGTTGTTTGTAAGTTGTTGATGGGTGGATTTTTGCGGTGAATGGCAGAAACGTAGGCCCTGGTTTAATTTTTATTATTGTTGGGTTTTGTGTGGTATCTAGGTTCTATCGAGGAGGCGGTGGTCCTAAAAGAGTTCAAAGAAGGCTGGCGTTCTCGCTTTTGGCATATGAGACTTCGAGCCAGGTAAGGGATGACCCCAAGGGTGGTGGTTTTGTATGCATCTATAAATGTTTTCTTAATGAGTTGCATGCAGTGGTAATACTTACATGATAGGAGTTCTAGTGTACCTATGGCCATATGGAGGACTAGTGTTGTGGGAAGGGGTATGTTGATGCCTCAAATCTCGATGGGTTGTGAGGATGAAAGGACCTAGCCTCAATTGGATGCACTTGGCATACATAATCATGTTATATTCAGATTTACATGCATTGCACCCTTACTGAGTATTTATGAGTCATGAGGTTTTACCTCATGTTGTAGATGTTACAAGTCTAGATGCAAGCAAGGATGGCGTAGGGAGGATGAAGTGGAAACTAGTATTATTGCCCGAGAGGTGTTGTTGTATATTCTCTTGTATTTTCATATATATTCCTGTATATATTCTTGATTATGAATGTAAATGTTGTTAAGCGCTAGATGTATCTAGTTGTTGAAATCACCATAGTGTGATAGGTGGTTGTGAGATTGCTTGATGTATATGGCTTTAGTTGGTAGAGACGAGTTTCGGATCAAGTAAGGATCAAAAAGGTATGTTCCCGTAAATCCCCAGTACTCATTGGATGTTTGATGCTCTAGTTTTGTACCTGGGTCACCTTTGGCTTGTTGTGATGCGAGCTGAAGAAAGATGAAGCTCACTCAGGTTTCGGGTCCCGATTCACTGTGTTTCCTTGTTTGTGTTTGGACTAATTCCTTGAGTGGAGCGAAGAGAAGGATGAATCCTAGTGCTCACCTAGGGCATTTCCTGTTGAAATATAGTGCAACCCTTCAATTGTTGGTTTGTCGTGTGAGTGATTCAGTCGATTATTCACGAGTAACGCCCCGCAAGTGGGAGCAGGTCGTTACACTATTCTACGTTGATTTCATTTTCACTAATTTAGAGTAAATAATTGGAACCACAAAAGTAAGGAAAAAGATGAAGGTACTAGGCTATAATAATTTCTTGAAGTTTTCAAGTTTTTAAATTATTTGATGTTAAAGAAAAAAGGATGAAAAATCACTAACAAGGTTAATTAACGCCTCTCGCAATTAAGCTTCAAAAATTGATACACAAAATATCAAATCCTAAAATTATCAGGGCGTTACATCTACCATGTGTCCCAATCTATCATGTGGCCCAGTCCTCGAAGCCTATAAATACCCATTGGATTTGTGCCCTGGGGATCTAGATCTAGCATCTGAAGACCCAGACATAACACTTCAGATCCAAACCCATCTGAAGATACCCACCCAAAGACACACATCCAAAGATTCACACACATAACCCATACTCATTCTCTGCATCATGACATCATTTGACTTTGGCATAGGGAGGCCCGCACGAGAGAGTTTCTCGCGTGCCTTCTAACTATTCTTGTGCCACAGACATCCCAAAGACCTTGAAGTCCCATCCAAAGACAACAAGGTAATAGCACCTCTCGGAGACTCGTTAACTCTCTCAAAGCCTACCCATTCGAAGACATACCCAACCAAAGATTCATAGCCTTTGAAGACCCACTCTCTCGAAGACTCTCATTAGACATCTGATGACTCGAGGCATTCATCTCGCTCTTCCAAACAATGAATTGAGCCTATCCCCATGAACTTTGCTCTCCTAGACAATGGGTTGAGCCTATCTCTAGCCAGGCGCTTACTAGCACCACTTGCTAGCATAGACCTTACTCCTGACTTTCTTGCTAGACTTTGCAAAGCTATTTTCTAAGACAAACAAATTTAATTGTTGTGTCCTTGCAACAACAACTTGGCACCGTTTGTGAGAAATGTGACTAAAATCCAAATGCGATCGTAAGAGTAACCAGATCACTTTGCATGGGTAATCCACCAAACCACCCGTGAAGAAACACTAGAGCTAGGATTGCAGCCACTAGGGAGAATACCAAATAGTTCCCCTCGACCCTCATGTTTTAAAAGTCGAAGCAAATGAAGAGATCTACTATAAGAATGCCACTCTTCTAGAAGGAAACCTTGTCACTCGAACTGGAAGCATTAGAGTAAACAGGCCATCTAAATAAAGGGAACTACCTCTTGAAGGGATGAGCGACCCCCTCATACCAGAAGGTAGTTTCCTTTGTTCTGTACTACCTCTCAAGAGGGAGACCCTGCTCTACCAGACCACCCCCAGTGATTCCAACACCTCCGGAGTGGAGTTCACTTGGACCATCTTCATTCCCAAGTAGAAATCCTATCTCTTCTATGAGACACCTAGGGCCTTTTGGGAGTAACCCCCCACTATTTTGTTGACAGAATATGAAAGACTTAGGCAAAGTTATGAGGAGTTGAAGAAAAGTAATGATGAACTAAGAAGGGACAATAAAGAAAACACCTGAGTGGTTCGAGGGCTTACCTCCTTGCTTCAAGAATTGATGCCTGATGTTGAGTTGCCACGTACTAGACTCTATCAGCTGAAGAGAAAAGGTAACAACCATATCTAAAAAGATTTAGGGGAAGTTAACAAGGCACCTAGATAGAGATGTCCTTGCCTCAAACTCGATGGCGGTGTACCGAAAAGGCTATGATGTATGAAGAAACAACAAAAATCACCCCGTCAAGGGGGAATAAGCGACTAAACTAAGCTTTTTTTTTATCTCTCCTTGTCACAGAGACTGTCGCTTAGGAGCCCTTGATGTCAAGCAATTAATTGAGGAAGTTTTGGAACAAAATAAGGTATTGATAGCCCACCAAGGGGTGCTCACCAAGGGGTTTCCTCTCTTAGACGAATTACTCAAGTAGTTTGCCCTACTTACGTTTAAACTCCCATAGTTACCAATATACTTTGGAAGGGAAGACCCAAAACAACACACACAACGATTTGAAGCTATTGCCATGCTACATGGATGGGATAAAGTTACCCGATGTCGAGTATTCCCTCTTTCCTTAGTTAACCAAGACCACCAGTTGTTCATTAATCTACTAGCAGGACATAATGGATCTTTTAGTGAAATGAAAAAAGAGTTTATAGAGGTGTTTGAAGCATATGTTCCAAAGAAAAAGGACCCCACTTACTTATTGAGCATTTGACAAAGGCCAAATGAATCCTTGAAGTAGTATATTAAGTGCTTTCAGGGCACAACCTCAGAAGTTAGGGACTTGCCAACCAGCTTAGTAACGATTGCCCTGTTATAGGGGACAACATTCACTCTATTGAGAGAGTCCCTGGCATTCTCTCAGCCCTCCTCCCTAATAGAAATGTTCCCATGAGCAAATTAGTTTGTAGTATAAATGGAAATACTAAATACTATGATTCAAAGAAGCGGCAAAGACAAATAGATGAAGGGTCTAGCAGAGCTGAAAAAGTGGCCTATCATAAGCTATAGTTCCGAAACTTCACACCTCTCTGAGAGTCAAGGGCTGCTACTTTCCTCTATAGCCCATACTAGGCTGATTAGTTTCCCCTCTCACCCAAACTAACTGTTGGGTTGGGATTTTAATGCTTTCTGTAAATTCCATGAATGCCCTGGGCACATTACTGAACAATGTAGAGAGCTGTGTAACCAGATTGAACAATTGATCAAACAGGGTAAGCTAAACTACTTCTACTTGACATGCCAAGGCCACAATAGGACAAAAGACAAGTACAGAAACAAGAGAATAGGGGTGGCCTCCTAGACTAGGGTAGGGCAATTAAAGAGGTTGAAATGATCAAAATCCTAGGGTAGAGAAAAGGAAGGAGATCAGAGAAGAAATGAAATCGCCACAGCTTCAGAGGGGAATGACAATGAGCCTACCATGGAGAGAATACACATGATCTCAGGCAAGGAAAATATAGCTGGAGATTCTTTAGCTGCTCGAAAGGCGTATGCCTGTCAGACGCTACATGTAGACTCGGTTACTTGGGTTAAAGAAGATGAGGATCCCATCATCTTTACTCTGGAGGATCAAGGAGAAATGTTGATACCCCATGATGATCCTTTGGTGATCTCAATGGTAATCTCCAAATACCTTATTAAACGAATCCTCATTAACAGTGGAAGTTTGGTTAACCTTTTGTATTGGAATTGTTTTAAGCTGATGCACATTGACCATGAGCAATAGAAGATTGTTTCGTCCCCCTTGTACAGCATCACAGGAGAGGTCATGCCCATAGTCAGATCTATCTAGCTGTCGATTACCTTGGGAGAACACCCCTAGAGTATCACCTGACAGGTTAACTTTATGGTTATCAAAACAAATTCCCTGCCTACAATGTGATACTAGGTTGATTCTCAAATCCATGTGATCTGTTGTAGGTGTTACATTCAATAGATTTTCAACTAACAACTAGTCATGCGTCTACTATTTGCATCTCATGCAATATGGTATGTGACTTACCATCCATTATCATTAACATCTCATGTTAATAAATGGTAGTAGCTCATGTGTCAGTCCATGATTGATAAGTCATATTCCCCTTTGATAAATCTAAGGACCAGGAATACCTTTAAGAAATCTCAAACTAAAGATTTTCGTCACATATTCTTAACACTTAAGAATAAGATCTCTACTAGAAAATCTAGGGATTCATTCATAAGAAAAATAAAAGAGTATGAATGAAGATATGACCTTTTATTTATGAACAAGATTACATCATTAGTGCCGATTACATACATTTAATGAAATGTAAATCTAGCATTTGGGCACTAAGACTAACAAACTCTCACCTACATTAATACTAATTTACAAGCAGTTACTGTGTCATCAAATGGTATCTGATACCCATTTCGCAATACGGAGATCCAGTTGTGTCTGTGGCAAAACCTTAGTTAGAGGGTCCACGACATTCTCTAATGACTCTATTCTCTACAGCTACACGTCTCCGCGTGCTATAATTTCTCAAATGAGATGGAAGCGACGCTCATTGTGTTTGGACTTTTGGTGAGACCTGGGTTCCTTGGGTTTTACAATTGCCTAGTTGTTGTCCCAATATAGAGGTATCAACAACTCAATGGATGGAACCACTCCAAGTTTAGAAATAAACTTCTTCATCCAAACAGTTTCTTTTGCAGCATCACATGCAACAACATAATCAGCTTCCATGGTGGAATCCACACTTATATCCTGCTTGGAACTCTTTCAACTAACTGCTCCACCATTAAAGACAAATACAAACCCCGATGTAGATTTTCTATCGTCGACATCAAACTGAAAGTCTAAATTAGCGAACTCATGAACACGATGATCACCTCCTCCATTGACCAGAACCATATCCTTAGTCTTTCTCAAGTACTTGAGGATATGTTTCACAGCCACCTAGTGTTCCTCACCTAGGTCAGACTGATATCTGTTAGCAACACATATTACATACGCGATATCAGGCCTGATACATAGCATAGCATACACGAGACTCTCGACCACTGAAGTATAAGGAGTCCTCTCTATGTGATGCCTTTCTTCAAGAGTCTTAGGGTATATCCCTCTAGAGAGATCCATGTCGAATAGGTATAAAACCCTTCTTAGAGTTGTCCATGCTAAACTTGTTTAGCATCTTTTATGTGTACAGGTTTTGGGACAAACCTATACATCTCCTCACTCTATCTCTATAGATGTGGACTCCCAAGATGTAGGTCACCTCTCCCAAATCTGTTATGGAGAATTTATTGCACAACCATATTTTAATTGCCATCAACATGCCAATATCATTTCCCATAAGGGGAATATCATCCACATACAAGATAAGATAGGCTCTCACACTCCCACTTACCTTCTTGTATATACAAGACTCATCTGGATTCTTTATAAAATCAAACTCTTTGATCTCAGAATCAAAATGGATATTCCAAGAATGAGAAGCTTACTTAAGACCATAAATAGATCTCTTAAGCTGAAGCTGGCACACTTTATTAGGATAGGCGGATTCAAATCCTCGCGTCTGTTCCATAAATATATCTTCCTCAAGATAATCATTCATAAACACTATTTTGTCATCCATCTGTCAGATCTCATAATCAAAGCGCGCGGCGATAGCTAGCATAATCTTGATGGATTTAAGCATAGTGATTGGCGAGAAGGTATCTTCATAGTCAACTCTTTGCCTCTGATGATACCCTTTTTCCATCAGTCGAGCTTTGAAGGTCTACACGTTCCCATTAGTATTGATTTTCCTCTTATAGATCCATTTACAACCTATAGGAACAATTTCTTCAGGTGGATCCACTAGAAACCAGACTTGATTAGACTATATAGAGTCCATTTCTAATTGCATAGCCTTAAGCCATTTCTTGTAATCGATATTGAATATTGGTTCCTCATAAGTGGTAGGATCAACCAATTAATCATTATCTCTATACAGGAACATTCTTGCATTTCCTCCATAATAAATCCACATCTATCTAGAGGACAAGATACTCTACCTGACCTACGAGGTGCCTCAAGGATGACATTTGACGGATCAACCGACTCAATATCCTAATTAGGCTAAATCTGTGATTCAGAAAACACCTCTTTCAAATCTATTTTCCTCTCTAAACGACATATATACACATACATAGCCACATTTATGCTAGAAAGACTTGAAATATTCAACCTCGAGCCTTGCCATAGACTCAAGTTGTGGTGAGTGGGTGTTATCAATCACACTCACATCTTCCACCGTGATATGATGAGAGTTTACTTTTCTAATAATTAAATTATTATTTTAGTGATGATTTGGATAAGTTTTTGTTATTGATTTAAGTTATTGTTAATTGTTTCACTTTGATGAATTTTTTGTTTCTGTTATCACTGTTAGGTTTATATATGGGTACAAATTGTTTTTATTATTAGTATAGTTGACAGGCTTACTTCAATGCTGAGGCATTTTTAATTATTCTCAAGCTCAATTTTATCTAGAATTAGCTCGACCTAGAAGAGGAAGAAGGGACCTGGTCTCCTGATTAGCCCTCAGACGCTCAACATAACATTACACACAAAAATTAGAGAAAGTAAGACATGTGAACACAACAATATATATACACATAGATTATGTTATTATTATTCAATTTATAAATTCAAATTCCACACAATTATACAAATAATATTAAAATAGTTACAAAAGGGTTCATAGTAAATCCACACGATGACATAAAATACATGCTATTTTTAAAAATTGCCCCAACTTTTTGTAATTTTTATTAAAATAATCTCATGTCGTGTTCGTAGGTGTTTGACATGCCTGTTTAGAGTGTCCAACACGCACAAAGTTGTCAGCCACTGTGTCTGTGCCTGAAACAACATGGACATGGGCACAACCCCTTTTTCCAGTGTATCCATCCTACTTAAGTTGCATTTCATAACAAATTACATAAAAAAAAAAAATTATAATAATATATATTTTTAATTTATTGTATAAATTATACTTTTAATTTTTGAATTTTATACTCCATAACAAATTAGTTATTACTTTAAATTTTAATATCGTAACTACAAAACTTTTATTTTCATCAAAGTCCAGTCATTTTGTTAATTTTTTTGTCAAATCAAATAATAAAAACTGATGTAGCATATATTATTATAATCTTAAAAATACTCAGTTCTAACATTACGTGACTGATCGTAAGGTTTAGATTAATTTTATATTGATATATGTCATGCCAATTTTTGTTAATTTTGATAAAAAATAAAAATTAAAACTTAATGGTTGTGCAGATAAAAAAATAAAATATAATGAGTAATTTGTTGTAAAGTGTAAAATTTAGAGAGTAGTAGTGTAATTTACTTTTAACTTACATAAAAATTATGAATATATATATATAAACTAAACTAAATATATACATATATATAAATATCTATATTTGGAAACTGCTTTTGAAAACATTTTGGGTCTTCTTTTTCTTTATTTTAATTTTTTTTTACTTTCTCCTTAATTTTAGCTAATGAATGCATTTCAAGTTGTGGGTGCATCGTAACCCACCGGGGAAGTTCATTCCGTCCCCAATCGGTG
Source organism: Diospyros lotus (assembly GCF_014633365.1). Lineage (NCBI taxonomy): Eukaryota > Viridiplantae > Streptophyta > Magnoliopsida > Ericales > Ebenaceae > Diospyros > Diospyros lotus. Next base: position 18,190,753 of record NC_068344.1, read on the forward strand.
AGGAGAATTCACCATTCAACTGTATACGAATAGTTACTTGGAGACGAAATTTTTATACTTTGTATGACACTTAAAACATCAAAATTCCTTATTTCTTTGTTTCAGTATTCATCATCAAGCTGGAAACATGTGTCGTTGCTAGCTAGCTGTTAGTAATTGGCCAACGAGAAAGATATGGAATTTTGTAATGATAGAAAGATAGATAGCCACAGTCAGTGTTAAGAAGACTAAATCAACCAAGACCATGGAGTCGAGTCGTGGCAACTGGCCTGCAAACCAATATCGAGGGAAAAGCGACCTTTCTATAACTCTCCATCGAGTCGTGTCAACTGGCCCTGCAAACCAATACCGAGGGAAAAGTGACCTCTCTATAACTCTCAAAATTCCCTTCCATCGAAGCTAACATGACATTATAACTCTCCAAATTCCCTACCATCGAAGCTAACTTGACATTTACATTAGTGTCTTACGTCTTACATATTAAAGTGACAATAACCTTTTTTTTTTTTTGATGACCCAAGTTTTGAGCTTAGCTCGGCTAGTCCTAGGGAGAGTGGTCTTCTTCCCTAGTTTGCCCTCTGGGTAATCTAGATGCGGTCACATCCTATACACACTCGAAGTGGACCTTCGGAAAGCGACTGCCCTTCCTATGAACCCCTCTTTACGTTGTACGAACAGGACCCCTAGAGACACAACATAGCACACCATGACCCTGCCTCTACAAGGATTTGAACCTCTGATGCTCAACATAATCCCCTAGTGCTTTATCGTTGTGCCATGCCCGTGGGGGCGACCGTAACCATTTTTGATCAAACTATAGGTAGCTTGCTTTGATCTCAACATTTGATCATGCATGACCATTTTCTTCCATTTTTGGGTGGAAGAAATTTTTTTCATCATTGGCAACTGGGGTAAAGAGTCAGTCTTCCTAGGCAATGTTCTCTTCTCAGGTAAGCATTCTCCCCAAGCCATGTTATTTCTTCCTTGACAGGGGTTCTTCTTGAGCAAGGCGTTTCTTCTAGGATGGTTGTTCTTCCCCGGGCAATGTTCTCTTCCTAAGTAAGCATTCCTTCCCGGCCATGTTATTTCTTCCTAGAGAGGCCTTCCTTCCCTTATGCAGCCTTTCTTCTTGGACCCTTTGAAGTCTTGGGGATGCGGGACATGTGTCCCTTTGAGATCCTCGAGAATTGTGCCTATAAATACCCAACTATAGGACAGAGAAAGGGACTTTTACTTTTGATAACATCTATACACACATACTGCGTTTCTTTTACAATTATTTTCATCCAGTTCTAACTTAAGCATTAGATGGAAGGGGAGGAATCCCTACGAGCCTTCTACCTTTGTTAGTGATTGTAGCTGTAACGCCCCACTTTTCCAAATACTCAACAATATGGAATATAAGCAGACATCACCTATGGGCGTTATGGAAACCTTTACCAACAGAAGCGTTGTATCGAACCTGAAAGCTTAACCAAAGCTAAATAAAAGGGGTTTCCACTAGATTTTCCTTTATATGTGCAGGAAATGCATACAACCTTCAATACTCCATAAAACATAACACAACACATCATAGCAGGTACAATTGTAGAATACCCACACGCACCCTTTACAACCTTGAGCATCCTAGCTGTTATTCACAATGAAACATTCGAAGACTTCCAAAATCCAACAAACAACCCTTACCATGTTCATAGTACATAGTAATCCCTGACTTACACTCTTAACAACATAAAAGGTAAATCCAAGCCTTACATAACCCTTGTTTATACAATTGTAGTACATAATGCTCAAACAAAACCAAAGGTTACATAGGATCCGTAGTACATGAAGTTAAACTAAACGTCGGCCTCCTTATAGCCTTTTCTCCTGCTTGTCTTCAGGGTACCTGTCATGCTAATATACCTGGGACATAAAATGTCCCAGGGGCATCAACCCAAGTTAGATATGACATCTAAGTGAGTGACTCATAAAAGGTAAGTACATGCGTGCAAATGCAGTAATGCCATTATGAAATCCACCCCTGTGGTAGCAATGCCAAGGTGTTGCAATCACCTCCGCGGTCATCATAGTCACTCCTGGCTCATCACCAGAGCACGAGGTCTTCTATGATGTCCCAACAACTGGCCACAGTCACCAATATAAACATGATATATGACAAAGCAGAAGGAATATGCATAAACAAGGGAAATATGACATGCAAGCCTCAAAGGCATGATGTGCAAGCCAACACACAAGTGAAACAACAAATGCTCAAAGTGCCACAAAACATGCAGGAATCACTCACCTTGATCGGTTACCTTAGGAAGCACGGTTTACAAAGAGCGAATGAGTTTTCTCGCAGTTTTTCTTACTGCTTGGCACGAACTTCGAGAAAGACCCAAAAATTCTGTCAAAGCTTATTCTCCATCGACTTTCTCCCTTCTTTTGGTAGTATTTCCTCTCTCAAACTCCCTTCCTTTTCCTCCTTTCTTGGTGCCAAAATGAATAACCCCAAAGCCCTTATTTATAGGAAACTTCGGCGAACCAAATCGCGCAACGTGTCGCGTCATCATTCCATCCATGCGCATCCAACCAAAGTATGCCACGTGTCCCTGATATTTTGAACCTTCACGTGTTTAATTTGATTTTCCAATATTCCCATCATTACATCCCACATGGTTTAATTCATTTTCTACGTTTCCCATCATTACACATTTAATTAATAACTACATCCCACATGGTTAATTGCATTTTCCACATTTCTCATCATTACACTTCAAATCCTATCTCCAAGTGGCCAATGAATGCTCGCCACATGTCCTTAGAGATAATGTTTGGAGACTTTTGCAAACTTGGAAGCTAAGTAAGCTTTTCCTTAACCAATCATGCAATGCCACCTCAAAGGGTCATTATGAGCCATCATATGACTTTAACTTAACTTCCAAGTAACCCAATGGTTGATTGCCATGTGTCATTGAAGATAAGGCTTCATCATTTCTCCCATGTGCATCCAACCCAAATGCACCTCTCGTCTCTTAATTGAATTTAATAGAGTTTAGAATCCAAATCTCCATTTGTTTTGAGTGTTCACACTATGCTCATCATTACACCCATAATTATAAGATTTCAACCAATCCAATTGTGACACCTAGGGGGGACACTTGGCCATTCATGATTTGCCCATGGATGATATTTTTAAGGTTTCAAGATGTAACACCCCGCCCTATACAGGTGTGTCACTATAAGGAAATTCCCGGGGTTTCTTTTTTTTTTTTAAAAAACAAAATCCGATACTCGCGGCGCCTGTGAGCACAATCTTCGCATGCAGATGAAACACTCGTCGAAAAACTACAGTCAACACCCGCGATGATCTTAAGGACAGTCTCCACATGCAGATAATAAACCCCGAGAGGTCTAGTCCTACTTGTTTAGTTATCAATAACAAATCTTAACCGAACGAGACAATATAAACACAGCGGAATACTTAATTAATTAAAGTGACGTGGCCTACCACGTGTTACACACCAAAATGTTCCCATGCCGTCATATGTATACAATATCAATACTAATTATTACAACATCGTCAAGTGATATATAACATCAATGCTTTCAAATTTATATAACATCAACAACTATCAAACAAACACAACTGGCTCATCTGTCATGCCCTCGACCTCGCTGTAGTCCCTGACTGAAACATTGAATGTTCCAGGGGCATAACCCATGTTAGATGATAAACCATCTAAGTGAAGGTATGAAAACAGTTATACAATGCATGAAAGACATACGAGCATGGCATACTATACGACAACATGCAAGACACGTCTAGCTCGAGATATCACCTTGACATACTTAATCCCTCGAATATCCCACTGTGGCACACGTTCACCTCGTCCAACGTTAATCCCTCGGGTGCACTGTCATGACACCCGTTCACCTGGTTTAACATTATTCCCTCGAGTGCCCCAGTATGACACCCGTTCACCTGGATTAACATTGTCCCAATCTCAAGTAGACCCCATACCGCCCCATATGGACCCAACGATGCAATTAGACTTGACCCCACATGATATGAAAACTTACACGCCATGCACCAATATTTTAAAAATAAACAGTTAATGCAATGTAGTGAATATCGACACAACGAATGTAAGTAAATGCCTTGTAAAATAAGCTAAGTCTAGGAGCGTACAATTACTCACAAGAACTCACCAAAAGCACTTAAAAACACTTTCGAGTCAAGATAAGGCTAAAATCAAACCACTCACCTTAATCCAGAAAAGTCCGGATTTCGCCTCGAAAAACGTGCCACACCTCAAAAATTGTGTGATTCTTCTTCCAATGACCCAATTGATTCCTATTTCACCATTTAAGACCTTTGGAATCAATATTTCTATTTTTCCATGATTTCTCCATTTTTATTTATTTTTCAAGCATTTCTATTTTCGGAAATTCATTAAAAATACCTAACATCAATTTTCACAAAATATTTTTCCATGATAATTCTTAAAATAATTTTACCTAAATTCTGAAATTAAAAACAAAGAAAAAACATACCTCACGCGCCCTCACGCGCCACCCAAAGGTCCCGCGAGTGGCTGCCACGCGCCGCCGCACAGTCTTCTTCTCCGGTCGTCTTCTCCGATTCCGGCGACGTCCAATGCCCTAAATTATTATAGGGGCTTGTAGAGCTCTTCAATGCGACCTCAATGGTGCCCTTGATCGTCGGAAAAAGTGGCCGGAGGTGGGTTTAAAACCCAGTTGCAGGTCGCGGCGGCGGCGGTTCGATTTTCCGGCCAAGCTTCCAAAACCCCTCCAAATCTATACCAAACGCTCCCAAATTTTCCAGAATCAATCCTTAGAACACTAAGAACAAAAGCCCCTTATCCTTGTGCCTCGATTCAAGCCCGAATGCCCTGAATTTCTCTCGATTTTTGAAGAAAACCCTCGGCCGAAAACCTCCTTTTATACTCGATTTTTACCCGATTCCCCACCCTATCTTGCTCGTCCTTATCCCTTAAGCCCAAATCTAGCCTCTAAACCAATCGAGAAACACCGAATCAAGCGCTAGATCCCTCGAAAAATTTGGCCAAATCGGAAATATTTTTGGCCATCATTTCCGGTCACTTCGCCGCCGTGCTCGGCCAATGGCCACCCCCTGAAGCTTCATCATCACCTGCAGATCACCCTAGCACCCTTAGGCGAGCTTCCCGACTCCTCCAGAGGCGGCTTCCGGCGGCCATGTGCGGCGGTCACGTTCACACCTTGGAAGTTTTGAAATTTTGCAGTTTAGCCCCTAGTTAATTTTTAATTGCATTTTCTCCTAACCCTAAACACCCTTGAACTATCCAACACTTTCACAACGGCCCTCAAGTTCTATATTTTCCATTTCCTTTTGGAATTTCTGAAAAATTCGTCGATTCGACCTCCCTCTGATATTTTACAAAATCTGCACTTTTGCCCGAACTCTCCTAATTGCGTGCTTTTGACTTCAAACATTTGAAAATCCCTGATTTTTATCAAATATCGTCTAACTGTGCCATTTCTCGTTAATTGGCTCATCTTAACTTAGTCATTCTTCTTTCGTTTAAGTTTTAAATATCGCACTTAGGCCCGAAACTTTGCTAAATATCATTTTTGACCCATATCTTCAAAAATTCTCTTATTATTTAATATCGGATATTACACAAGAACTACACATTAGCCCAAACTTTTTGGATAATTTGCACTTAGGCCCTTGCAACTTGGTCCCCGGGTCATTTTTAATTGCACTTTTTGGTCCCCATAAAATGGATAAATTACACTTAGCACCCCAAGATTTTAGGTAAATTACACTTTTACCCGACTTCAATATTTACAATTTTGCCACTGGTTCAGAAACTGAATTTTTCCCTCAAGGCTTCCTCAATTCCTTGAAATGGCCTATTTCCTCAAGTATTAGAACCTAACAAACTCAGGTATTACCTCATTTTTTATTTTGAAAATCTAGGGTGTTACAATAGCCTACCTATAGAAAGCTAACCTTTTCCCCGAAACGGTCAAAGTCTTCCTTAGAACAGAAAGCATCCTTTCCAAAATAATCAACTTTCTTCCCAAAAGCCAACTATCTAGTGAACATCCTTCCTGGAGAGAAATCCACCCCAGGTTAGTGAACATCCTTCCTAGAGAGACCTTCTTTTTGGGCGTGCTTCCTTCCCGATTAAGCTTTCTTCCCTGACTATCATCCTCCCTAAAACTAGTCTTCTCGGGGCCCCTCCTTCCTCCTTGAAGTTGTCTTCCCAAAGCCTCATTTTTCCTCCCAAAAGCCATATTCCCGGAGCCAGCTCACCTCCCAAAGTCCAACCTCCCAGAGCCATCTATCCTTCCCTCTTGGTGAGCATCCTTTCCTGGAGCCAAACCTAAATATTGAGAAACTGTTTCAACACTACAAATCTCAATTGTTGTATCTTGGAAACAAGAATTTGGCATCATTTGTTGGAAACAGAACGAAAAGTCAATCAAGGATTACTAATAATGGCAAATATTAGGGGCAACCGATAGACTCTCTCTCAGGGTGTGAAGACTTGCCCACCTCCGTGAGACACTCATCACCCAGTGAGAGCACACCTGGCTCCACAAGACTCTCAGCAACAAGGGAGTACTCAGCCAACTCCCCTGGCACTTCAACCCGGCACTTTACAGTAAGCTCCTCCCACAGTCTCTTGGGCAGAATATAAGGCACTATGACAGTAACATATTGAAGGAATGTAGGCGTTACGAGACATGGTGGGGATCCTTCAAAACACGGTCCCCCATGTGATGTTACTCGTAACACTAATGAGATTTGTACCAGAGACCGCCTCGTCAAGAAAAGCCCAGCCACAAGATAAGGAAATTAGCTTCTATCGGGAAGCCACACCTAACACTCACTCTTGGTCCTTTCCTCGTCGAGGAAATTAATCAAAACTCCCACAAGGAAATAATGCCCCTCCATGGAAAGATCAGGAGTTGGAGAAAAATCAACAAGGAGATAGACAAAGCCCTATTAGGGGTTCGACACCAAGATAGGGGGCAAATAATCACACTACAACGAGTATGTTAGATGATATGAAAATGGTGGTTGAAGAAGTACTCAAGTAGAAAAGATTGGTCTCAACTGTGAAAGAACAACCAAGAAGGAAGTCCCTATTCACTGAGAGCATACTGGGAAAACCATTGCCAAGAAAATTCAAGATGCCACAAATCACTCCTTATGTCGGTAAAGATGATCCCAATGATCACATACAAAATTACCAGTCTTTAATGATGCTCTATGGTATGGTTGGGATAATGAAATTATATGCCAAGCATTCTCGCTAACTTTGACAGGACATGCTTGAATTTGGTTCAACAGCTTACCTAAAGCATCCATCTCCTCATTCGGGTAGCTAAGGGGAGAATTTACCAAAGCATTTGTCATTAATAGTAAAAAAAGAAAAAGAAAAATGCAACATACCTCAGTATTCGACGAGGAGGTAAGGAGACCCTTGGACAGTTTGTGAATAGGTTATGTAACGCCACCTTCGAGATCCATGATTTTCCTATGGAAATGGAAGTATCTCATATGCTACAGGGGACATGATTAACTTCCCTACAAGAGTTTCTATCGCTAGACATGCCAAAGTCCTTGGCAGATTTGTTTATCAGGGCAAATAAATACATACTCCATGCGGAGGTCATTGTTAAAATCGTATAGCAATGGCGCCATAACCCAAGATGAGGGGTGAATTGGGTGTTTGAAAAATTTAAAAACTTTTGGGAGGTTTTGAAATAAAATGTCAAAATAATGAAACACAACAAAAAATAAATGTAAGAGGGACACAAACGATTTATAGTGGTTTGACTTAAACCAAGTATAATCCACTCCCTTAACTTCTCATTAAGGATTTCAAACACTTCACTAAATCCTCCTACCACACCTGATAGGCCTTTTAACATATATCACTAGGAATACAAACCTCCTACCAAAACTCGGTAGGCCTTCTAGCTTACAAGCTCTGAAATACAATCCTCATACTTATACACAAGTAAGCCCTCTAGCTATACAGGCTAGGAAAATCAAGAATGATACAAAAGAGAGGATCTAAGAGTAAACACTCTTAGTTACAAGATCTCTCAACATAAACACAAGGGTTGAACAAAATGATACAAATGACAATCAAATCCTTTAGAGAGAAAAATGAAGAATAATAGAGTATATAAAAGATTGAGCACTTGAAAGCTTGAAATGAATTCTCTTAGATCTATTGAATGATCCTCCAACTCTCTATTTATAGAGCTTCACGAGTTTTTGCAAAAATATAGTTGTTGGTAGTGGTTGGAGTGTCTTAGGCAATTGTCAAACTAGCCTTTGAAACTTTCTACGATAGAAACAGTCGATAGATTAGCTCAGATTTGAAAAATGGTTGACAATTTTATGAAAAACGGTCAATAGTTTCAATGCAAAGGTTCTATCGATTGATAGATTGCAACAAATAGTTGATAGCAACTGTAACACTATAACAAATTACTATAGTAAACAAAAATTATTGTAGCAGACGAAAATGACTATAGGAACCGAAAATTACTGTAGCAACGGTTAAAAAAATCAATTTGAAACTTTTTCTCCACTTCAAAAGTATTTTTGATACAACATTTTTAATCAAATAAAAAAATAATATTTCAAATTTCATCAAGAACTTTATCACAAGATTTTTGGCATTGGATTGCATGATGAAATTAATTTTATTTTTGGTGCTTAATAGATCATATAAACGTAATTTGGAGCACCAAGTTAATAACCATTGACAAAATAATTTCATCATCAAAATACTATTAATTTTCATCATAAAAAAATATATCAAAGGCAAAACATCAATCTATCAAGAACATACATTCGGTCAGTCGACAGCTATAAGGAGAATGATCAGCATCCATAACCATAACAACCAAAATGGTTGACAATTTCATTGATTTTGTTGACAATTTGGTCAAAAATGGCAAAACGATTAGCAAGTTCCTTGAATTGATCGATAGTTGGTCTTTTGCCTTTGAAAAATGTTAGCTTCATTTTAACCAACAGTTCTAAATTAATGTTTGAAAATCATTTAGGAGATTCATCATAATACTTGTTTGTGCAAATATTCATATATGTATAAGAATATAATTTGTTTGGTTTTCATTTTAACAAAATACTTGAAATTGATTTTTGTTGAAAACCATAAACTTGGCTTATTACTTAGGATATAACTCAATTGTTTTTTTCATTATCAAAACTAAACACAAGAGTAAAATATTAATCTTAAAGACTGTGGGAATAAATGAAGACAGAGAGCAGAAAAGAAAGAAGCGAGACGTTAAAGAAGACCCTAGTTGATCGAAGATAAGAGAGGGCCCAAAGACTGGATGTTGTTAGGCCCCAATTTAATCACTCTGCCCAACTTAACCAATCACGGTCAACCATACTGGCAACCATAAAGGGGTCGGGCTCATTAGGCTCCCAAAAAGGATTGATCGGCCTATAGGAGAAACCAGAATGAATATTACAGATACCATAGAACTCACAGCCATTCCACCAATCAATGCCTAGAACTGAAAGATCAAATTGAGATGCTTATTTGGGACTAACATTCACAAAGATATGTGCGACAAGAAGAGGAGAACGATAGGGAGTCACAAAAGAGGGAAGAGATACCCAAAAGGTAAGAGAGACATGATTTGAGATAGCAAGAGAGAAGGAACGACTATAGACAAATTCTCCTTGGATAATGAATCAACACACTAGGTAATACACATCATTTTGGGCAGTGAAACCTTAGCGGGTGATAGCTCATCTTCTCGAAAGGCCTATGCCTATTTGGCCTACAAAGCCAACTCGATAATGGACACTAGAGGAAATAAAGAACCCATTACGTTCACCTCGACTGACAGGGGAGACATAATCATCCTGTAAGCAGGACAATGAGCTTGTGTTTTCCTTAATATGCTATTGCCGTAACACTTCATATTCTGCCCCAAAGGATGGTAAGAGGAGTCTATTGTGAAGACCAGGTTAATATGAGCGTTCATGCTAATTAACCAGGTGTTGGAAACCTAGTAGAGGTGGTTGAGTCCTCATTTGTTGTTGGGGATCTAGGGAAGGTGGCTAAATGCTTCAATATGCTTGAGAGTCTTGCGGAGGCAAGTACGCTCCCATTGGGTGCTAAGAGTCTCGTGAGGGAGGGCAAAATTCAACACCTTGAGAGAATGAAGCAAGTCAACACAAGGGTAAGTTTGGAATGTTTAAGGTGAGATAAGGGGGCTTCTAGTTAAAAGAGGATTAAGGGTAAGAAGAGATGATTAAGGAATTTAAGTGGGCTGGACATTTAGTAAAGGAATTATACTAAAATGAATGGGGGTATAAATAAGAGAGAAGTTAAAGAGGGAAAGAGTTGTGAGGCAATGGAGAGCTTTGGGAGAGCATTTTCAGCAACTAGGGTTTTTCTTCTCCATATTCTTCTCTTCTCGAGGCAGCTAAGGAGTTCGAGAGGTTGTTTAAGGTAGGAAACCTATCTATTAGCCCTTCTTTAACTTAGAATCCAGCTTGTCCCCTATTTTGTAACTAAAAGAAGTTGGAAATCCCTATGTATAGCAGGTTTCGTGAGGTGTTAAGGGTCAAGAAAGGCTAGAAAGTGTGAGTCAAGCAATCTAAGGCAAGTTCTAACTCTTGTTTATAGTTTTTAATCTGGAATTTTAGTTGTTAAAAAGGATTTCGACCAAACCCTCTATTTTTGGAGTAAACTCCTAAGTGCTTGTAACATACTTGCTTTTCTCCATTTAATCTCTTCTTTCACGCTTCCAAGGGGATTTGTTCTCCCTAACTTTCCTTGGGAATGATGTGTTTTGTTGGGTTAAAGATTAGGTAAGAGTTTGAGCCATCTTGCCTAAGTTAGTGTGTGGAAAGCAAGGGAATCGAAGGTTTTTGGGTTTTGTCTATTGATTGATTGGAAGCAATCTATCGATAGAGGTTAAGGCATTTGTCAACTATCAGCCCCCTATTTTTGGCTTAAAAGCCCCTTGCAAGCTTTGATTCCCTTTCTCTTTCTCTCGGCTCAAGTTTCCCTGTTTGTAAACACATTCCATGCATTTTGTCCATGATTAAATGAGTGAGCTAGCTTTATGCATCTAAAGTGAAGAGATCCTATGCATGTATCATGTGTATGTTGTTTATCCTATTGAGCATGGTTATGAGTATAAAGCATGTTATGTGTATGTAAATGTCCCCTACGGTGCTACACCGTCAAGCTCGGGTGGCTCGAGTGCTGAACTCATGTAAGCTCGAGTGGGCCGTGAGGCCGGACTTGTGTGGGACCCAAATTTCCTTGTTGTACTAGTTATATGTGTTGTGATGGTAATATAGAAGCATGCATGTTGCCTCTGTATATGTTATGATGGCTGAAACTTGCATATACATATTTTCCCTCATTTCATGCATAAGTGGGGTATTTATGATCCTCTTTGGATGGTTTTCCTCACTCTTCTTGCCTTTTATTTTATGTTACTTGCTAAGCTCTATAGTTCATTTGTTTTTGCATCATTCCAGGTAAGGGCAAGTCTATGGCTAACGGGGAGCCTAGCCAGGCAGGGTCCGACGTCTAGGTGTGTATAGAGCCATCCATGATCGAAAGATCTTCGGGAGTTTTGGCGTGTGCTTGGACTGTAGATATATAATTTTGTGGGTCTTATTTTGTCTTTTGTTGTGACCTTTCAGATGTATGACCCATTGTATATGGCAGCTTGTTGCTTGGCTATTTACAAAGTTTTGTTATCTTTTTCGGTCGGGTGTATGTATGTGTTCCTCCATAGCCCTAGCAGGTACCGTTTCTTTTTGACACTTCTCCCTTGCTACCTCTACCGGGGTGTCCAAGGGTGGGGTCGTCATAAAAATAAATTCAAAATGAGTTTTGAAACATATTTTGAAAATAAGTTTTCAAAATATAGTGGTTTGCAAATGTAATTCTAAAAAGTTTAAAAAAATATATAATAAAAATATTTTATGTGCATAATAAATCAAGGAGGCATTTAGATCAACTAGTTGCGCATGCGTATGTAAGTTTTAGGAGGCTGGCAGGTCTAGGATTCAATCATTGGAAAAGGCAATAATGACTCGCTCGTTAGGAAAATAAATGCTGATAGTAGGTACATATTTTTATTAATAGTGAAGTAGGAAGTGCCTATTATCGGATACATATTTTAAATTGTAATATTGTAATATCCAAATTTTTGGAGATAAATAATAACTATTAATTCCAACATTTAGAGTGATTGGTGACTTATGGAATACTTGTGAGTTAAAGAAATTTAAAGGAGGATATTAAATTTATTGTATTTCTAAATGAGGAAGTGATCGAAAGTTTGTAGAATTCCTAGGACTTAGATTATTAAGTGTTTAAGGTAAATTAAATATTATAAAAAATTAATATGTATATATATAATAAAATAACTAAATAATTAAATAAAAGAAGAGATTGCAAATTGGAGCAAGTTGTTGTGCGTAATTTACTCTCAAAATCAGTAAGTAAACTATATACACGTACATAATATTATCATATATTTATGGCATAATACATATATATATATAATATTATCATATGTTAGTATATGGGCAATGTGGAGCCACGTCCAGCCTCTGCAATTTGGAATCCAATCTCTTTCTAATTAAGTAAAATGGGATAAAATTGTGTGTCTTGGGGGCTTAAATGTGGTTGAAATTGGTTCAACAAGTCAAGGTACTGTGAGGTAATTAAATGGGATTTGATAGCTTAAATGATGGCTCATTGGGGTTGGGGAAAAGCTTGTGGCCAGGGCACTCTAAGGAGTATAAATAGGGATGAAAATCTGCTGAGAAAGAGCTTGGAGAAGAGGGAGGCCGTGAGTAGCAAAGGAATGAAGGAAAAGTTAGGGAAAATTATACTGTGCGTGTACGAGGGAGACTGAAGCTGTGCTGTGGGCCGTCGGAAGATCGTTCATTTGGTAAAAGCGGTGGTTAAGGCAAGCTCTTAACCCTCTCCTAGTGTTCTTTAATTCTCGTAAAAGTCTCCGTGGTTTCTCGTATTTTATTCCCTCCCTCACTGTGACTCGGTCCCACGCATTAATAATAATAATAATCCGCGTGATAACCACTATATGACTTACAGTTTATTAATGGGTTTATTGTTAATGGAATGAGCTAAGCAATGACGTCTTGGTATCTTTCATTTCGATCGTTACGGAGCTTTGTATCGCTCTGCTTCCATTAGGAATGATGCCGAACCCATTGGGGCTAGGTTCTTAGAAAGTGGCTATGGACAAGATTATGAGGTTATGTTAATAATTTTTTATGAATGTGGAGATGGTTTTCTGGGTATGGGAAGAGATGAGAATGTGAATGACATAATGGTGTCTATGTTGTCATGAATAAATGGTGCGAAATGATAAGTATAAAGTATAAAAGTTTAGTGTTGTCTATATGGGTGTCTAAGGGTATGGGGTACAAAGCCACTGACTGTCGACCGTGGGTCGTGGCAGTGGATGGCTGGATGTATGGGCGCCAGTCATCGACTATTACGATAAATACTAGACGGACCAAAAGAGCTGGTACTGCCAGATTCTCGCCTTGGCTTGTGCATATCATGATGTGTGTGCAGCATAGGGACTGTGTTACATTCACTAGTGGGACATGCTTTGTGTGTGATGGGATGTGTGAGCATTTGCAAGACCCGGTTAGTCTAAGAGCCAATTAGGGTTCTTTAGGTGAGCCAGTGCATTTAGAGCATATCGCATGTGTGAATTCCTATGTAGAAATAGCATGGCCTGACGCTTGGTTTTATGGGGACCTTGTCATCATGTTTATACTACAGAAGCCATTGCATCTCTTATTTGTTTCACTGCATGGTGAGAATGTGAGGTTCTAAGTGATGAGTAAGGGTGGTGGGCGTGACCCACGGAAAGACTTTGGGGTGAGACCCACTGCGGTAGAAAGACCTTGGGAGTGAACCCATGGCAGTGGAAAGACCTTGGGAGTGAGACCCACAACAACAGAAAGACCTTAGGGTGAGACCCACGGCAACAGATTATGTTGTGAGCGACAAGAATGGACGTGAAACGAAAATGGTATGGTAGCCTATAAAAGGCCGATATCAGGTTTGTATGTGGGACTTGGGTGCCAATATGTGTTTGATGTGGGCCCCAAGGACCGTCTATGTGAAGTTTAATATATGTTGGTGCATCTAGAAGTAAGGTAGGTATTGGGCATGGCATGGCATGACGTTGCATTGGCATGAATTGCATGGGGTGTTATGGAAAGAGTTTTGTCCGTACCTTACAACCTTTCTTTCTAGAGCTTGCTAAGTCTTATGACTCACGTCTGCTTTCCATCATTCTAGGTAAGAGAATTGTCCGAGATAGCAAGTGCAGAGTCCTCCCGAGATTAGATCCTGGGTGTCAATTGTTTGGTCAGAATAATGCTTTTATGCTTTTAAGGTAGGTGCTTGTTATGTAAGCCCAGGTGGGCCCAAATGGTAAATGGTTATGTAAAGATGATTATAAGATATTATATGATTAAAAAGTTATGGTTTAGATAAAGGTTATGTGTGAGTTTTAGTGGTGTTTTTATTTTATATCACTAAAGTGATGACCCTCTCACGGATCATCTATGTTAGTGGGGGCTCCGGAAAATGGGCCGTTACAAATATCATACTCAAAATTATATATTTAATTAGCTATCTAAATTTTTTACTATGCTACACTCCAATTAATTGTATAATTGAGATGAATAATAACTTTTTATAATATTTTCAGTATTTTTAGTGAAAATTTTAAAAGCAAGACTACAAAGTCTTTTTTACTACTATATTATATCTATATTGTTTTACTCATTTAAACAATATTCCTAAAATTTTATTCTTTAATCAATGAGTTGGATCTTCAACTTTATCTCAAATAACACTTTTAAATAAATGATTGTTGATTTTGTTTTCCTCTTAAGAGATTTATCATATCCACAAGATAGGCTTTCTAGAAAGAATGTTAAATGATACAACCTCCTACAATACTCGTAGGACTTGTAACACTTGCTAAGTAATACCACAAAAAAAGTAGTCTATCAAAAGAGAGAATATGAGAATTAAACTTCTCAGTTACAATATCTCTCAATTGATACAAGGCTTAGAAAATAAATAATAACAATGAATGTAACAATAGCCTTGAGTAAAATTATTTCAATTTAAAGCATGAGAGATAAAATATGAGCACTTGTAAGTTAGAATACATGTACATTTGTAATGAATGTTCTCTAACCCCATAAATGTTGCACCAACCAAGTATTTATAGTTCAGGCCTACTAATGCCAAAAATTGAGCCATTGAGGATGGTTGAGCTACATTAAATAATGGACTTGTTAAAAATAGTTTTTAGTTTAAAGGATATATATAATTTAAAACTAAAAATTAATTAGTCAAATAATTTATATAATTATTATTATTTATAAAATTAAAACTATTGATCATTTATAAAATAAATTTTTAATATTAACCTCCCTTTTATAATTAAGAATAAATTTGCATACTATTGAAAAATATTTTAATAAATAAATAATTTATTTTATTCTTCAGTCATTGTTCTTCAAGTACTCTTAGTGTTTTTATTTTTTTTAATTTAGTGTTTGGGTGTAGTTGGTACAAGTCTTTGGGTTGAAATTGCATGTTTGAAGGGTTTTCGAAGTAGTTCTTAGCTTCGACCGGTCGACCACCTCCGGGCACCGATCGACCATTTTTGTCTTTTGATAGCTTACACATATTTCACTAATTTGGACATAACTTTTAGTAAAAAACTTTGATTGACGTACTGTTTGAAGCGTTATAAACTAAACTCGATAGGCTTCGTTTTGGTATATAACTCAACCTATTTGGTCAACATTTGAGTAGTCTACTATTGTGAGTTTTGAAGGGCTTGGTTCTCCCTTCTGTTTGTTATGGAATGAAGCTAGGTTGTTGTGAGTAAGTTCTCGCAGAGGTTGCTATGGCCAAGAGTATTTGTATATGCTCCTTCTATTTCTAGTACATGGTCAGTTCATATGCATACAAGAGCTTGGAATATCCATTGGGAGTTTCATGTGACTTGAGTGCTTGTCACACGACCATGATATTTATTTGTTAGTTGTTAAGCACGAGCATTTGTATTTGGCATTTTATTTCACTAGTTGGGCAAGGCTTAGTGGGATGCTTGGCTTATAGGGGCTTTGTATCCTATCCGGTCTATTATGCCACCCCTTATCTCTTGCATCTGCACGAGTCATGGTGCTAGTTTTGAGATACAGTTGTACAATGTCGGGTTTTCCGAACCGAGTTATTAGGGATGCCTTGGCGTGCACAATTTTTATCTTGGATGCTTATGCGTGCCAGGGGGTGTGGTAGCTCCCACTCGAGCAAGCTTCACCTCATAGCACAAGTACAGTCTACCTTCGAGGCAGTAGTAGGTTTGTGATAAGGACTTGGATGCTAGTGTATTCTTTATTTGGGCCCCAAGATCCTGTATATGTGCATTGTTACTTATGCAGTTGGTACCTGCATCAGTTTATGAGATTGCATGGCATGTTATGCATGAGTTTCGGTTTGTTATGCACTTGAGATGCATGTTTACTCTAAGCACTTACTCTATCCGACTTTCCTTTATTTATGAGTTTGTTGAGTCATTTAGACTAACCTTGTTTTCTTTTCATTCCAAGTAAAGACAAGGACTCGGTTGTGGGCGAGTTTAGTAGTTCTCAACTAATTGGTTAGGCGGTATACAGGACCACGCAGACCTAGCAGTTGTCAGCGTGGGGATTTCTTTTTGTGCATTTTATCGCTTCCGAACTGTATTTTTCTTTAGTTTATTTGGGTCTGTATGGTTTAAGTTTATTTTGAGGCCGGTGTGCCAAAGATGTATGTTATGCATGCCTGGGCTATGTAAGCCTAGAGATCAGTTGTTGTGTAGCAGGTTGAGATTTTGTTATATATGTCGGGATGACAAATTTTCTTTATTAGTTTTCTCTTGGTATTTATCAATGACATGCATGACAGTTTCTTCTTGATTAGGTTGTCTTTATATAGTAAAGCACCCACTTTGGTTCTTTGGGGATCTGGGTGGGGGCCTTACACCCATCCTCTCCCCCTCTCGTGCCACATGCCCCCCACCCATCCCCAAGCAACCCCGCCCCCATCCCCTATTTAGATGCCCTCATTCACATCCATTTTTCTCCACACTCTCTTATCAAATTTTGTGCTTCTCATTGTTCTCTATTTTTCAATCTCATTTGATAGTAGCATAGATGAGCCTTAAGTGAAGGTATTTAATTTTTTGTATATTATATTTGTAGTTGTTAATTATTTTAGTTTTAAAATGCAATATTGAATGTTATTAAGTGATAAATAGTTGTTTATTACTTCATTAATATATGTGTTTATTGATTAATTGTTAATCTTAATATTTCTATTATTTATATTTATTACATGTTATTATTGTTTATTTTATATATATTATTATTATTATATATTCTGTTATTATTATTATACAGAGATAAATAAAAGGCGAGTTAGAAGGTTTCAGTGGGGTTGTTCAAACCTCACAATTAAATTTAAATTTTGTATTTAATTTTAATTAAAAAAATAAATTAAATAACATTCTGTTATATATGTTTTTTTAGGTAAAAAATAAAATTATTTTGCACCAAATGAGATATTTTATATTTAAATTTAATTAAAATAAATTGGCACGGAATTAGATAATTTAATATATAATTAAAATAAATTAATAATATTGGGATTCAGAGAAGGGGGCGACCGGGGGGGGGGGAGGGGGGCTTAATAAAATTTTAAATTAAATTTAAAATTTTTATTTATTTTTAATTATAAAATATTAAAATTAAATAACAAGGGGAGGGGGCGGCGGTTCAAGGGGTTGTTTGGGGGTATTTTATTAATAAATTCTAAATAAAATTATATTTTTTATTTAGATTGAATTTATAAATTAATAAAATTTTATTAATATTAATAATATAGTTGTAGGTAAAAATAAATTTTTTATGCATCAAATGAGATATATTAATTTTAAATTTAATCAAAATAAATTTTAACAAAATTAGATAATTTAATATATAATTAAAACAAAATTATATATATAATCTGGGATTCAGGGAGGGGGCGACCGTGAGTGTGTGTGGGGGGGGGGGGGGTATTAATAAAATTGAAATAAAATTTTAAAATAAATTTAAAATTTTTATTTACTTTTAATTATAAAATATTAAAATTAAATAACAGGGGGAGGGGGCGGCGGTTCAAGAGGGGTTGTTTGGGGGTGTTTTATTAATAAATTCTAAATAAAATTTATATTTTTTATTTAGATTTAATTTATAAATTAATAATATGTTATTAATATTAATAATATAGTTGTAGGTAAAAGTAAAATTTTTATGCATCAAATGAGATATTTTAATTTTAAATTTAATTAAAATAAACTTTAACAAAATTAGATAATTTAATATATAATTAAAATAAAATTAATAATATAATCTGGGATTCACATAGGAGGGGGGCGACCGTGAGGGGGAAGGGGGTTTGTTTGGGTGGGGGGTTAAATAATAATTTATTACTAAATTTTAAATAAAATTTATATTTTTTATTTAGATTTAATTTATAAATTAATAATATGTTATTAATATTAATAATATAGTTATTAAATAATTTTTGTAGGTAAAAATAATTTCTTTTGCACTAAATGAGTTATTTTGATTTTAAATTTAATTAAAATAAATCTTAACAAAATTAGATAATAATATATAATTGAAATAAATAAAAAATTATGTATTAATTTTGTTGTTAAGATTATTTTCTAATTAGTTAACTTAATTTTTTATTAAATCTATTATTAGAAATTAAAAAAACTTAATTGGGATATTTTTAAATTATATACTATAAATTAAAAATATTAAATATATGGTTTCTAATTTTTTAATAATGAATGGGTGAGTACAATTAGATATTTTTACTCTAGGTTTAATGAAGACAAATCTTAACAAAATTAGACAATAATACATAATTAAAATAAATAAAAATTTGTGGTCTAGTATAGTGAATGATGACTTTGTGCAATTAAAAAGTACATTAGTCTGTAGTACTAAAAATGACATTGTGGATTTTTAGGAAAATGTTTTTTCGTCATATATATTATTCTTAGTTAAAATGTAAATCCCGTTGCATCGTAAGTGGATTGATAATAGGTGTAACCCAAGAAATGGCGGAATTACTAGAGAATTTTATTAAGATGTTGATGAGTTCATTCAATTTGCGTCTACTCAAAAAAGTTTCATAAGACTAGAAGCAAAGTTAAAGTGCCCTTGTATGAAATGCAAATGTTTGATGTTCAAATCAGTTAATGAGGTGAAAAGAGATATTTGCACATATGGATTCATGAAGGGTTATTATTACTGGACGCATTATGGTGAAGAAGTGCCTGTAGTGACTCCTTCAGTTGTTGAAAATGAATATTATAGAGAAAACGATTTTAAGGAGCAGTTTAATTCTTATAAACAGATGGTAATGGATGCGGCCGGACCATAGAATGCATCATATGAAAATGCAAGATCTTGGTATTGGAAGTGGTTATCAGACTTACAATGTAGATAAAGCACCGAATGAAAATGCACAAGCATTTTATGACATGTTATCTGCTGCACAAGCTCCATTGTATCCGAACTACGAAGTAGAAAGTAAACTTTCTACTGCAGTTAGGATGTTGAGTATTAAGTCTGATTACAACATTCCCGAATGTGGGTATAATGAAATCATGCAGTTTATGCATCAAACAATGCCAACTAGTAATCGTGTGCCCATTGATTTTTATCATACCAAGAAATTAGTTTCCCAGCTTGGCCTTAGTTATCAGAAGATTGATTGTTGTTCAAATGGGTGTATGTTGTATTATAAGGACGACGAATTTGAGATGAGTTGTAAGTTTTGCGGTCATCCTCATTTCAAACCTGTAAGAAGTGGGAAGGGAAAATTTAAACAAATTTCTTATAAAAAAATGTTGTATTTGCCTCTCACACCAAGATTGTAAAGAATATATGCTTCTACGGTTATAGTTGCGAGCATGAGATGGCATCATGAAAGTCGGAGGGAGCCCGGTGTATTATCTCACCTATCAGATGAGGAAGTTTGGAAACATTTTGATCATAAATATCCTAACTTCTCCGTCGATCCTAGAAATGTGAGGCTAGGTCTTTATGCAGATTGGTTCACTCTGTATGGAAAATTGGGTTGCTCTTATTCTTGTTAGCTGGTCATTGTGATGCCATATAACTTGCCTCCTGGATTGTGTTTGAAAAAATAGTTTCTTTTTCTGACTGCTATTATTCCAGGTCCATCAAATCCGAAAAATAAAATAGATGTGTTCTTACAACCTCTAATTGATGAACTTAAATTATTGTGGTACGAAGGTGTTCTGACTTATAATATATCAACAAAGAATAATTTTTTGATGAAGGCTACTCTATTGTGGACCGTTAATGATTTTCCTACATATGGAATGTTATCTGGTTGGATGACATTGGGTAGATTAGCTTGTCCATATTGTATGGAGAATACTAAAGCTTTCAACCTCAAGTATGATGGAAAGATATCATTTTTTGACTGTCACTAACAATTCTTGCCAATAGATCACGTCTTTTGGAGAAATACAAGTACATTTAGAAAAAACAAAGTTGAGAATTCTTCTCCACCACCACGTTTAACTGGAGATAATGTAACGACCTGACATGGGGTCTAGAGTATGTTAGCCTTGGTGGGTGGGTGCTATATGTTGATAAAATTGATTTAGAAGGTTAAAAATATTCTAAGTGTGGTGAAAAGTGAAAAATGAAATGAAAGTCACGTGTGTTGAATATTCCAAGTCAAAGGAAGTGAAAAGGGGTAGAAGTCAAGGGTAAAGATGTGGAAAAGTAAAGAATTAAGCCTTGGGATTTAAGGAGAAATGGGGGCAGCCGGGTGTGTGTTAGTGTGTATATATGTATAAGCTTTTCTATTTTAATTAAAGGAGGAGAAAAGAGATAGTGGCAACCATGTAAATAGTTGCAAGTGTAAGGGCAAATGGAAAAATGGGAGAAGTATATATATGGCTTTGTGTATAAACTTCAACAATTTCTTCCTCCTTCTCTCGATCCTTCTTCTTCTTTTTGCTCCACCGACTCTCCTCCTTCATCCCCATCTTGTTGATGCTAAAGAGGAGAATGGTTGATGAAGTAAAAGGTGTCTTACAGGTTTCGTGAGATTAGTTTGTGGTTTGTCTTCTTCATTGGATTCATTTAACCATTGAGGCAAGTTCCTATTTCATCTCTTCACCATGAGAAGTTCTTCTATTGGAATCTTGTTGTTGTGTGCCTTGAATCTCTTCTTCCTTTGTGATTCTTGAGACATCCGTTTTCGGGTTAAGTTTCCATAAAACCCTTCATTGGAATGAGGTTTTGTACAAACCTGGTTGGATGCGATTCGTGTCGTTTTTCTTGTATTTTTGATAAACTGTGCCTAGGATCTAAACGGGGACTTGATTCACCCCGTATTTCTAAAAGGAATGGCGTGTTATTGCTAGGATGTAGCTACATGCAAGATTTTGGTGTTGCTTGCATGTATTTTGGGTATTATATGGGTTGTTCGTGGCTTTTCGAGTGCTTCTAGTCGACCATTTTCCCTTAATCAGTCAACAGTTGGGTGTAGAGGGTTCTATTGGTCGACCATCTCCTTAAACAGTCGGCAGTTTGAGTGAAAGGCCTCTGTTGATCGACCATTTCCTTCCCATCAGTCGACCGTTTTTAGCATTTACAGACTGCGCATGCTCCACGATTTTGGCCATAACTTCTTGTAGAAATATTAGATTTATGAACCATTTGTTGTGTTATAAACTAGGCTCAATAGGCTTCTATTTGGTTTATATGTGAAACTATTTGGACAATTTTTGAGTGGTCTCCTATTATTTATAAAATATATCTAGATGTTCTTGGCTAATTTGTGTACAACTATTAGCGTGTTTGTGCACGGGGGACTTCGGTTGTTAGATGAATAATATCCTATAAAAGTATCCTTGAATGAGACAATGATCACTAGTACTATGAGAATGCCTAGTTGCATGTTGTGATGGAAATGAGCATATATATCTCATGCATTGACATATGTGTGCAAGTTATATAATGGTGGTGTGCCATGGATTTCCAAGGCAGTGCGTCCGTGCATTCACACTATGCCAGTTAGTCCACTGTCATTATGGTGGTTATTTTGTTGCTACTATGGCGGTGAGTCCACTGATACTATGGCGGTGAGTACGCTGATACTATGGCGGTGATCCGCTAATACTATGACTGTGAGTCTGTTGCTACTATGGCGGTGAGTCCGCTGATACTATGACGGTGAGTTCGTTGACACTATGGCGGTGAGTTCGTTGACACTATGGCGGTGAGTCTATTGATACTATGATGGTGAGTCATTTCTTCAACAGACTTAATTGAAACCTGATATGGTACATAATCAATTTACTGTAATATAATACAGAATCCGTACCATAGTTAACATCATTTCTTCAACAGACTTAATACATGGACAACCTTAATACATAGCCATTTCCAAACTCATCTAAACATATCCGAATAAACAAATTAAAATACCGAAACCACCTGCTGAATCCATCGGACACATCACCTTGTGCCATCATATCTCAATCACGTCCTTGCCTAACCTGCAAGTCTCAACTGGAACGTTGAATGTCCTATGGGCATAATCTATTAGAAGATGAAACTTCTAGTGAGGGTCCAAAAATATATATATGAATGCGTTATGCAATAACATGAACAAACATTTGCCCTAGTGTATCTTCCTTGGCCCATAAGCCCGGCACGGAATCTTAGGCAAAATCTTGGCACTTCCGACAAGATAATCCTAATGCTATTCCATCAATTGCCCTTAGGGAATTAAGGCTACACTATTGGGGCGACATCTCAATCCCATGCACAAATATCAATATGCCAATAATATCGTGCCATGCAAATCACGACTTTCTATGTAATATGACAAAATGATCTTAACATTCATAAATACCATGCATATATAAGCAATCATATAATGAATATAAGTTCTTGAGATAAAACCACTCACATTTTTACGAGATTCGAAATACCTCGAAAAACATGCATCGCCTAGATTTGTGTGCACGGCCTGGATTTTCATGCCAACTCTCAAAAGTTGCACCAATCACTATTCCTCGAGCACATCAATCCTATAAATAATATTTTATCACAAAATATCTCCATATTCCAATTTCTTCCTATTTTCCTTCATGTTCTTCCATTTTCCTTTCTAAAAATCTAAATAAATACCCTCGGGACTATTTTCTCAAATCTATTTCCACAACAATTCATCATATTCATAGAACTTCAATAGAAAATTCCAAAACATGCCTTAAAGCATCGTCTGCATGTAAAACGAGACTGATTGTTGCGAAAACCGAGACATCAGGAAGGGTAAAACCAAATCTTTTTGAACAAAACCCCATAACTTATTTTTCTCGATTTTTGGGGAATTTTTCCATATTTTTTGGCCCATTCACGCACACTCACGCGCCCCAAAGTGCTAGGGAGACTGACCGCACGTGAAGACTAGCGCGTGCCGGCCACTCGCCGATCATCATCTCCGGTGACAGCTAGCCGAAACTTCTGGTTTTTTATGCCACCTTGTTCTCATTCCTCAATTGATCAATATGGTCGATATTGATGCTTGAAAGGATGGCCGAAAGACCTTCGATTTACTGGCCAAAGGCTCGACATGACCGCCCCCCTCCCAACTCCGGCGAGCCTTTGAACACCCTTCAAATCCTCACCAAAATGCTTCAAACTTTCTAGAATTCATCCTCTTCTCATGGGCAACAAAAGCCCCTTAATTTTGACTCTCCATTTGTTTGAAAACGGCCTCGATTTGGAGCTTGAATTTGCTCTAGAATCGGCCACCATGGACGCCTATTTATAGGTATTTTCGGGCTTCCAAATGCCCTTGCTGGGCCAACCCAAGGCCTTAAGAGCTCATACCTTCCTCAGATCGCCCTAAAAGCAGCCTTATTCGACCAAACAAAGCCACTTGTAGGCACGACAAACTAGCCAGCTGTCTTGCCAGATTTTCTTTAAATTCTAGCCACCCCTATGGCCGTTGTGGCCCACGATCGACCCTTGGGCATCCCCTGACCATCCCCTTGCAACCCTCATGGCTGAAATCCACGGTCAGTGACCGACCATGGGCTGGTCGATTTTCCACTTGGCCAAACTTTTGCTTAATTGCACTTTGGCCCTTCATGTTTTGGCTTTCTCATTTTGGCCCTTTTCACTAAGCCCTTAAATTTTGCATAGTTGCTTTCAAGACCCTCAAGTCATAAAACATCCATTTAACCCCTGAAGATTCTTAAAAAAAGTCCTTTAGACCTCCCTCTGGCAATTTCAAAAAAATGCACTTAGGCCCGAATCTTCGTTTTGGCCGCTAACCCTTTCTTTTCTTCCTGAAACAGCTGAAGGGTTGTTTCTTATGAAAAACCGAAGCCTCTTGAAGCTTTTGTTGACTTCTCGAAAGTCTCATATAACAATTCAGTTTTACAACCTAAGTGGCAGCTGCATTTTACCTGTACCAAAAATCGTTCCCCATTCGATTTCTTTTAATGCCATAAACCATGCCTCGATATACTCATCAAAGCCACATCATTTTCCTTTGGCATCTCGACTTCAAGGCACTCCCTGCAGTCGATTCGGTCATTCATACTGTAATAAATTACTCTTATACCCTCAATTTATCTGAAAATTTCCTTTTTTCCCTAAGATAAATTACTCTTAAGACCTTTAGAAATTCTCGGGTATTACATTCACCCCTCCTTAAATAAAATCGTCCTCGAAATTTTCATCTGGCTATTTAGGTAACTAAGACATAACATAGCTTATTACCTGAACACCTCAAATCAAATATCTATTTGATCATTGACAAACACCTCGGTTTGCATTCCTTACACGTCCAATGCTCACAAGCATACCATGTCATTCATAGCATTTCTTGTTGTGGCTCTTTTCAGACGACTACACATCTTCCAACATTTTAGACACGCATATCCTACCCCTAAACTTTTGAGAATGCCCTTTCGCATCTCGAAAATCATAACCCTTGGGCTGGCCACGATCATCAATCCATAGACAAGTACACTTGTTAACCACACATGCCTTTCGTATTTCGTTTGCCAAATCCAGCTAAACAACCAGGCTAGCGCTAAAAACAGATGATCCATTCGGCACTGCACTTAGCAGGACAACAAGCCTCTAACATCTGACACTCACAGTTATCTACTAGGTCATGCGTCAACACCTCATTGCCACTCCCCGGTGATACGAAGTAATGCAGTCGTAGTCCTCTAGGAACTCCATCCACCGTCGCTACCTCTCATTCAACTCCTTCTATGAGAACCTGTACCTCAAGCTCCTCATGGTTCATGAGCACATCAAAATGTCCCACCGTTTCAGTAGTGTCTCCATAACCTCGAGAGCACATACCACATCTGCCAGCTCCAAGTCATATATCGAGTAGTTCATTATGTGCATTGGCGTGATCCACACCCAATCATTCGGTCATGTTGCACTAACATGCAACCTGATCTTTTGAGCTATCATAAGCTCTTACTACATCCAATAGATCATTCTCATTTGACTCTTTTCACGAGTCCTTTCATGGACACAACTATTTCAGAGAGTCCCTTCCCAAACCCTTGACAATAGTTTACCACCTCAAAAACTTTCCAATCAATTCATAGACAGTTAGGGATCCTATCACAATGCCCTGGTCCCTTGGAACTTGGGTCCTAGTCAAACCATAACATTCATGGTGTTACCTAAACTTTGAAATCTGACCGTCTCCTTGGCAGTTCAATAAGCAACTTAGACCCCTGGGTCCTAGACCCATATTGCGAGACAGCCAACAAGCTTCTCCGGTACGTTAGCCACAAGCTCCTTACAAGTCTTATGCCTTGGTCCCTAGCCTCAGATCCACTATTATAGGCCACACACCTATGGTGTTATCATCATTCCAGAGCCTCCTTATCCTATCTCCATGAGTTGTAATTGACCCTACTCACGTTACTTCTGATACTTCTCTCAGTACCATCCTAAATCTCCAAATCTCACGGATCTTCGACCCCTTTCAGAGTTACATTCACTTAGGTTACCAACCTTTCCTCGAACCAACCTCTATTCATAACTTTTGTTTCGTTTCCCGAAATTTATTAGGACATCTTACTTTTCAGAACTTCCAATCTTTATGGTGCTTATGACAATCAACTTTGATTTCACATTCACCAACATGGAGCCTTATGCTCTTATCATTTCTTTCACGGTTTGCTTATGACCTAGCAAGCCAATCTCGATCTCAACATCCATCGTGGTGTTTCCTAAGAGATCCCAACATTTTCCTTAATTTTCCTCATGCATCTCCCTATCTGAGGGGTACACTATCATATCTTCAATAGATACAATTACCAACGCAACTTTAATGCAGAGGTACATTGGTCAAATCATAAGGCAACATCCAATCACGGCTCAAATTGCCGATTACCAGAATGCCTCATTCCCTTATCTTAACCTCGATCATAAATATCACAGCCTCTTGTAGTTGTTTCATAACTCATCAAATTCGAGGTAAAAGATATCGACTCTTAATTATCACCTCTTCCAAAGGCTAATAATTTACGTCCTCAATCAAGCCGCACACGGCTAATCATCCTATAACCTCAAGCTATCATTAGCAATCTTCATTAAAAAATAAACCTGATGAATCTACCGAGAATATATCCTACTATTTCCCAATTTCTCATGACTTTTCATTGACCGCAAGCGCTCGTACCAAATCTCGACAGGCTCCCTATTTCCATAACTTGCTGACATCACTAAGTGATACATATCCCAATTTTCCTACCAGGCTACCTAGACTAACCGTCTAGCCATACTAGAGTTCCATTCTTCAAAATTGAAAATCTCAGATCCTTAGTAGATTTAGGTTTGCAGGTTCTACTACTGCAACCCGTCATTCTGGCACATCTGCCATCACTTGATTCTCTCGATCACGTCCAAGATTTACACAATCTTCAAGACGACAATCCATAACTATACTACCAGCTAGAGTAGGCAGGTACTTAAGTCACTTATGGTACTCCAATCCTCCCTGGATTTCTTCCTGAAAAACTCTAAAGGTTCATCACGAATCCTTAGTTCCTCAATCAATTCTTCCGAGAATCCCAAACCGATTCACCTCGAAAGATCCCATATCTGATCACGATATCTGATTCCAATCATCTTTCGTGAACTCGATTGCTTTGCAACTATGGCTCTCAATCCACCATTCATCATGGTGCTTCCGAGTTCACTTCGTCGGGTCGACCACTGACAACTTTACCTGATTCTGCAAGTCTATTTCACACATTGTACTATAGTCACAACCTCTGTTGACTAGGTCTCCTCATCATTCCTTTTACGCTTGATACGACCTACCATGCTCCACTACCTGAAATCTCATTTACCGAGAATCCACTAACTCTCGCTTTTCGTTCTTCATATCTAGTTGACTATCGGCACCCGACCATTAAATTTGTTCTTCATAGGCACTACACTTACCATCAGTTAGCACACAAGCTATCATCATCACCCTAATCATATAGTAGGCTTACTCCTACACCATATGTTGACCCTCACACGGGTACGTCTCGGGTGAAAACTACACAGTCTCGTTGTAGTCCTCCAAGAACTATCATTCATTGTCGTTGCCACGAGTCTAACTCCTTCTGCAAGAACATTCATTCTAGGCCCTCATCACGACCTGCTGATTTCATCACCTCATAGGTAGCGCTTGAATGGCTCATAAGCATGCATATTTCCTATCCATTTCACGACCTGCTGATTTCATCACCTCATAGGTAGCATTTTTCCGTTGTACCACCCAACTCTTTCTTTGAGGCAATTGCAAACACGACCATCTCATGATCCTATTCCATACTAGACATCAAGGTATTCTACTCCTCAAGCCTCACACTCTTCGACATGTCACCCACTCCCAAGATGACCACGAATCCTTGATGCAATTCTTTAAATAGGACACTCAGACCATATTCAATCCATCTCATTTTGGGTTGATTCCCTAGGCTTCTGGCCTCTTTCAACCTTAATTAGTGGCACACCTCGCACCTTAGACCATTGGAACTTTAGATCTCCCTACAAGGTACAGACCCTACTGGGTTGCCTCAGATCTTCAACATCCGATTGTCTCCCAGGCAATCCGCTATGATACTTCAATCGACGAGTCTCTCGTACCTTACTGCTAGCCATCTATCAGCCCTCTTCACGTGGGTCCCTAGATCCAAATCTATCACTACAAATACCGAACCAGTAGTGTCATCCTGCTGCTAGGGTTCCCTATCCCGTCTCTACGAGTTATATCGGTTGCATCACTATTGTCTCATCAATTTACACAAATATTATGCGCCATCATTCGACCATCTTTAGCCTCTCACTTAACCCAATCTGTTGGATCCTTGATCTCATATCTTATTTCTGAGACACCAAGTGATCATTGAAAATCTTTATCATTCGATCCTTAATTCATTAATTAGTCCATGTCACATCAAACTAATCATCCATGATTCGACCATCCTCGATAACCATAGTTATCCTATCTTTCATTTGTAAGGATTTTGACTAATGATCTCAAATCAACAGTCTCTACATCTCTCGAATCCATAATCATGGTTACCTAGTCAACCTTACACTCGAATCATATCATCGGATCCTAACTTCAATAGCTAGATCATTCTGCTTGTTCAACCTTCCTTCAGGCTTCCACTATTCATCGAGAATAGTAGTCATATATTGGAATAGTGTTTGTTCGTAAATAATACACCAGATAAGTTCCCAAGAAAGACAGGTGGGTCACAATGGACACACTTAAATACCAAGTCTTTCCTTAGCCAGAACTTTCCTAAACATGCACCTCCATTACACCACACTTAAATCCAGTAACCTTTAAGCCTTCAAACTACTATTCCCTAATCTCCAAATAGGGTTTAACTCTGATATCAACTATGTCAGAGTCACTTAAGAATTTTCCTATATCTCCGAATAAACATTCGCTCTAATACCAACTGTAACACCCCACTTTCTTCGAGCATGTCACTATGTTGGGGCCCATCATATAAATACATATTATCTTCCTTAAATACATTTCTTAAACCTCAAATACGGTATTTCAAAGAGAAACTCCCAACATATCATTACAAATGCGGAAGCGATAATCGAACCTGACATGGTACATAATCAATTTACTGTAATATAATACAAAATCCATACTTACATAAATGGGAAGGCCATCATTACCATGTTTCCCGATTTTGGGTAAAATAGTCCATCTGATGATGTTTTAGGTGGTTAACATGCTGGTGACACTTACGAGCCGTATGGGTTGAGCATCCCAAGCATCTTTGGCTAGAATTTACCTTTGCTCTCGTTGGTGTTGTACGAGTTTAGCTGTCGGCAGTGTTACAGGTGGACACCTAAGATGCAGACTATGAAAGAAACTATCACCTAGGGTCGTCCCAGCCATATCAATCTAACTGCTATTTGTGAGGCCAGTCGAGCCATATGTGATAAGATTTTCTGTAGACCTCGGGGACAGTTATTAGCAGGGAGATTATTTGTTTCCTGTGTGGCTAGAGAGGGTCACCAATGAATAAGTATGTGCAGTCACCATAGCTTGATGGACAGATGTTTGGAGGGCAGGGACAGAGACAAACACCACATTTGGTGGGGCCTAGGGTTCAGAGGATGGCTCCACTCTTGTCACTACCAGTTGCATTTGAAGTTAGCTGCATTTGCATTAAGCTTTGTGCTGCGAATCACTTTATCATTGGGACTGAATACCTCTGAATTTTGAGCTTGTTCCTAGGTTGATATATGGTTGAGGTATTGCTAAATGGAGTATGGTGGGAACCTGAGATAGCCTTAGGGTAACGGTTGGATTATGATATTGTAATAGGAGAACCTTGTTGTTGTATGTAATATGATTGATGATGTTCCTTAAGCTAGTTAAGGTAAAACGTGGTCCAATTGAGGTGATGGATTAGGGAGATGTGTTAGTGTGTTAACTCAAGTAGGATATATAGTAGACACGGACTTGTGGGAGTACTAGAAAGTTATGATATGGAGTGTTTTGGAGAGTGTGAGATGTTGTCATGGGAGTTACGCATTTACCTTGCTGAGATAGAGTTAAATGCAAGTTTAATAAATCTAATTCCTTGGAATAGATGTGTCTCCCTGATTAGCCTGAGCTAACCAACGAGAATTTTGAGGACACAATTCTATTAAGGAGGGGAGAATTGTAACATCCCGAAATTTGGAGATAAATAATAATTTTAAATATCAGTGTTGAGGTCATTATTGGGTATTTGGAGATTTAAGGAAAAATAATAATTTATGTTGTTTCGTGGAAATAGGAACTTAAGGGTAATTAATTAAATTATTTGAGAATATTTATGGAATTAAAAATGGAATTAATTAGGTGAATTTTTAGGAAATTTCAGGGTACAAGTGTAACAAGGGAAAAGGGAGTTTAAGGTGTATGTGGAAGTTTTTGAAAGTTGTGGGTTTAAGTGTAAATTCTGGAAATAGCCAACAGTCATTTAAAATTTAATTATGTGTGTATATAATAATAAAGGTGATGGTTGGCCGAGTGGCACGCTGGCGCGAGGGAAGCAAGCGTGATCGCGGGTTCGAGTCCATGGGAGGATGCGTGCGCTGGGGAAGGAAATAATTATTTTGGGTAGAAAGGGGGCCCAAAATGGCATTGTTTTAGGGCGTCAGTTCTGGCCAATTCGTGGTCACGTGGCGCGCACTAGTGCACCCATGCTGCTGCTGCTCCCGCGCCTTCTGATTTCACGAATTTTAAGGCCAATTTAGCCATGTATTTTGGTCAATTTTTCTTATGCAATGGGTTGCTATTTAAGCTTCAATTGAGCCTAAATTAGAGGAAGAAACATAGAGCATTCGGGAGAAGAAAAAAGGCGTGAAGAAAGGAAAAAAATAGAAAGAAAATTCAGGAAAATTAATTTTACTTCGTGCAATTGAAGGTCTGAAGGGAGAGGTAGGTTAATCAGGTTGTATTAAACATTTTCTACGAATTAAATCTTATTTTCAGGCTGTATTTTGGCTTATTGTAGTGTTATTGTTATTTTGCAGTGCGTGGGCATTTAAGGCCAAAAATCTGTAAAATAAGGCAAGCTCTCTTCACTTGGTAAATTTTAGTGACCTCTTATACCCGTAATAGCCTCAATTTTTTACCGAATTAGCTAGATTACTGGAGATACACGTATAGGTCTTGTATTGAAGTTTCGTGTTATTAGTAAAAGTTATTAATTTGCACAACGGTAGAGTAAGGAGGTGGGAATCTGTTATTAAAAGGAAAGTTCTAGACCTTCTTTGTAAACTCTACAGCTTTTGTGTAAGTCCCCATTGTTTCTTGTATTTTACCCCTCCCTTACGCTAATTCGGCGCCTAGCATTACTTATTGAGTTATTATTCGTTCAGTATAATTTAAATTAAATCTGGGACTTCTAGAATTGTATTTGTTGTGTGCCTATAGGGGTTTGGGCCGCCCCCATTCCTTTTGAAATGATGCTGAACCCAACTTGGGGACTAGGTCCTTAGAGGTGCGGGTATATTTATGGATTTCTCGGGTGTGAGTCGACTAGGGCTATTGAGCAGTGGGGCAGGGGTCAGCTGTTTGGTGGTGTTGGGGTAAACTATCGTACGACCCTGAAGTGGACTGTCGGGTAAACACTCCTAGTCACTGACCATTGACCGGTGCCGGACACTACTGACTAGCTCTGCCATTATGTGATTTACCACATGATTTGTTATGTTGTCTTACCATTCATGATTTGATATGCACATGGGTACGGGATGCATGTTGGGATATTCATTTATTGAGTATGCTTGGACATGGACATTCTAGCATGGTTAGATTGAAACCAACACGGGTATATGCATCGCGTGTGGTTTACTATATGGGCGGAGCATGGCCTGATGCCTAGATGTATGGGTGCTAGTGTATCACGTTGATACTCACTACGCCATTACATTTTTATGTGCATTGCATGGTACCAACAGTTCATAGGTCTCGGACGGGAAGACCATTCTGAAGGATCCTACGGCTCAGCTATTCTACAGCTTGGGTGTCGGGAGGACCGACACGAGCACACGGCTGACGGGAGCATCGACCTGGGACGACGCGTACTTGTTTGTTGGAGGTATTTGTTGCCTTTCAGGGCAACAAAAGGTTGGTATGGGACTTGGGTGTCGTGTGTCTTATGTGGGCCCCAAGGACTAATACGTGCTTTTATTTACCCTTTTATACTGTGTTAAGCGTCTCATGGCTTGTGTGTGCTTGAGGGTTGTTGTTCTGGGGAGAGTTTATGGGTTATGTTCAACCTACAACCTTTCTTTCTTTATGCTTACTAAGTCTCTCGACTCACTTTATTTTTCCATCATTCCAGGTTGAGAAGAATGGTGTCGGGGAGGATTACTATGGTGAGTAGTAATCGCTTCTTTGGATTCTGTGTGTACAAGGCAATCCCAGCTGAAAAGATCTTTGGGGTGTGAGTTGTGATCAGGGGCTCTGATTATGCATATGTGGTATTTGATTAATTAATGCTTTATTAAGTAAGGAAATTCCCCTGAGATGTATATTTTTTTTTAATTTGCTTCCGCTGTTGTATAATAATGGGGAAAATTTTTAACCCATGCGTTTAAGTTATTAGTTAGTTGTAAATAAAGATCTAGGAAAATTATGGGTCGTCACAATGGGCGTCAATTTGTGCGTGATATTGTTGTTAGTGTTTATGCCCTAATGCTAGATTTAGATGACATTTAGCGATGACAATTAGGGGCTAATGATATAAATCTTGTAAATATAATAATATATTTTCATATATTAAGGTCATATCTTCATTCATACCTCTCCAATCATTGTATATGAATGAGTCCTTAGATTTCCTATGGATGGTCTTATTCTTAAGTGTTAAGAATATGTGGCAAAGACTATCGAACTAAGGATTTCTTAAAGTATAGATTCCCATTCCTTAGACTTCGCATAAGCAGGCTATGAGTAATCAATTACGAACTGGCACATGAGTTACTACCTTTGATTATTATGAGATACTAATGATAAAGGATGGTGAGTCGCATGTCATAATCCATGAAATAGATATAGTAGACATGTTGGTAGATGTTAGTGGAGCATCTACTGAATGTGACAAACGTTACATATCACATAACTGAGAGGATCTTTGATCTATCACAAGCATTCGATTTTGTTAGTGGTCCTTAGACTACAGGCAACACAGTTGTCTTGTATATTGATGCCTAAGATTTTTCGTTGCTAAAAATCGTCCGATTATTGGATGGAAAAATGCACTATGTGGTCTCTGTGCAGTGGCGTATAGAGGCAGGTGATTGCTAATGGATCCGTCGACCTTTGGCACGAGGCAAAAATCCTATGCGATCAATGGTGGTTGTGGTTATATGAACCTCTGGCCAAAGTACACTTGATTGGAAAGTGTTTCCAATGTCAAAAGAAGTTTCGTTTTGTCATCTCGACCACACCACACTAGATCTTGGCATAGCTATCGAGTTAGTGAGTTTGATCACTCTATGACTCTCACTTGATCGGGATATTAATTGATGGAGGGATTATAGTACGCAAGAATTGAAAGCTGACTGTTATACTACCCTGCACATTTATTGTTCAAAACTATAACCAAATTCATCAAACGTCAATCCTCTTATTAAAGCAAGTGTAGGGCGATTATGTTGGCCAGTGTGCGAGTGTGCGTGTAGTACAATTTTAAATTTATATTTTGGTGAGTCCAATCGGTTCACAAGGAGATTATTTATGGATGAAAATAAAAATCACATAATATTTAGTTTTAGGAGGTGATTAAGATGATCTAAAGGCAAAAATTAAAACTAAACAAACACTAAATTTAAGCAGCTTGGGTCAAGACAATTTTAGTGTCAAAACCAATTAATTCCTGATTTAATAGAAAAAATTAGTAATATTTATCTGAATTAAGTTTTGTAGATTTGTTAGTAGTTTTAGTTCAAGATAATGGTAATTCTTGTTTAAGCAATCTCCATACATGGCATGAAAATTCTAAGTTAAACAATTACCATAAATTGAATTATATTCCACAAACAAATTTTATAGATATAGATTAATCATTTCGGTTTGGGTATGAAAATATTTTCAGGTCTAGCAATCTCCATACGTGGCTTGAAAATTCTAAGTTAGGCTTATACTCCAATCTAAATTCAAAGATAAACTATACGCACATTGCTCAAATTAAATCAGATCAATATTACATATTTGAAGTACAGCTTTCTTTGAGAATCATTGGCGTTGACCACTGTCCTTGCCTTAACTCAAGATTGGATTTAGCTACTCATCTTCATTTGAAAATAAATTGGCAAGAATTTAAATGACGGGAATTAAAAGACAGTATTTAAAAGAAAATATTTAACCGACCATATAGGTGGTGTATAATTAAAAACAATAATTTAAAGATAATATTTAACTGACCATATAGGCAATGTATAATTAAAAGACAATAAGAATAACATAACACAACTATATGGAAACTAAAGTTTGAAGAATTGAGAGAGAAATCCTAAGAACAAAACTATATAGAAAAACTAAAGTTACAAATTTGAGAGAGAAATTCTAAGAGCACAACTATGCTTTCATTATATGAAAAATTGGATGGCTACAAATACAACCAAGTGAACTATTTATAGCCCACAAGATGCTATGGAGACCACACAAAATATATAATTTAATAATACAAAATATCTAATTTAATAATAAAAAGAAAAATAAAATACCTAATTTAAAAATACAAAGATAAATAAAATATCTAATTACTCAAAAAGTTTGGGTCAAAGTGTAGTTCTTGGAACTTCGTGACTTGATGTAAGCGATGATATCATTCCAAACCATGATGTAAGTGATGATGTAAGCGATGATGCAAGCAATGATGTAAGCGACTTGTAGGATTTGGGCTTTTCTTGTGTTGGGCTTGGGCCTTCCTTGTTTTGGGTTTGAGTCTTTCTTGTGCTAGGCTTCCAATTCATATATTATATATGTTATATTTATTTTTTATTTTATAAATTTTATATATTTTTTTATATTAATATTTTTAAACCTGCATGCAATCACAAAATGTATAATAATATTCAATTTAAACCATTTTAAGATCAAAATAAGGGTGAAATTATAACAAATTTTTTACAAAATTGACCACTAATCAAAAGCCCAAATAGGTTCTTATTGAAATTTCACTTCATTACTGGTAGGATTGCCCTGACAACATGTTAGTTGTCACTCAAGGTTTTTCGGGGTACTTTGAGGAGACGGAGAGATCCTCATTGTAGATCAAAGTGGTTGGTTGACATTAAAATGTTTGATGCATCACAATTGCTACTTAGTGGTGAACTTAAAATGTCACACGCATATCAAAGTGTGGTTAACTAAGCGATTATAAAGCTGTGATTAATGATCGTCATTAATGGTTGATGATGACACCGTTAAGAGTTAATGGATCGGGTTTGGAATTAATTGGAGTAACTATAATACCCCGTATTACATGATATTGAAAAATAAATGATTTTCAGTTATTTTGAAAGGACATCGGGTGGTCCGGGAAGTACCAAAGTCGATCTCGAAAAGTTAATTAATATAATTTTTGAATAGACGGGAGGGAATACCTTGGGACTTTAATGTCTAGGGAAAAGGGCAAGAGAATGGTGAGCGTCTCGAGCTGAGGTTAATGACGTTGGAAGCAGTCCGA
Organism: Diospyros lotus; assembly: GCF_014633365.1. Lineage (NCBI taxonomy): Eukaryota > Viridiplantae > Streptophyta > Magnoliopsida > Ericales > Ebenaceae > Diospyros > Diospyros lotus. The sequence goes on from NC_068344.1 coordinate 18,226,729, forward strand.
TCGGGAATAATTTCTAGAATAAATTCTATATAAGCCTAAATGGGTGCTAGTACCGAATGGTCGTAGGGGACCTCTGGGAAGCTGAAGAGACCTAGGAGAGGTCCAATTTTGCGAGTGAGGCAACCCTGGGGTGTTTTTGGGAGGATAAAAGATCCTAGGCAGGCGTTGGGACGAAACTGGCTCTATCGAGTAAAAGCTGGACATTAAATTTCGAAGAAATTGAGTTGGGAGTGACTTGATTATAATTATTTAAGGCTTGGAGGGTCCAAGTGTAATTATAAAAAATTTCTAAGTGCAATTAATATGTTCCATAAGTAAAATTAATGATTCATGAGGGGGGGTTAATGTGAAATTTTATGTGTGTATATATATGTGTGTGTGTGTGTGTGAGCTTAGGGAGGAAGCTTCCTCACGTGTTTTGTCTCTGAAATTTGAATACAAAGAGGGGGCCTGGCCAAGAGATTTGGAGGGAGAGAGATCGCAAGAGATTGAGAAAACAAGGTTGGTGGTTAGCCAGCCAATAGCTTGTCGGGAAAGGCGGCGCGAAGCGGTGAAGGTGGTCGGTCGATTAAAACGCCCAAGAGGTAGCGATGGCAACCAATGGAGGCCGAGTAGAGTAGCCCCGGCAAGCTCGGTGGTGCACGTGAAGGCTGAAGTGACAAGGCAGCCAAGGCGCGATGGTGGCTAGGTGATGTAGCGGCAGGCGGCCATGGCTAAGCGATGGAGCTCGATGGCAGCGATAATGGCTGGGGAAAAGGCTGTTCAACTGCGAAATGGTGTCCAATGACAATAAGAAGGGAGGTCAGGGGTGGTCGCGACGACCAAGGACAACGGGGTGGCTACGATGGTGGGTTACGGTGGCAGCGGCGTGGCCGCGGGCAAGCATTGGTGAGCGAAGATGCAGGCCACGATGGTGGAGGCTATCCGCAGCAAGTGTGGTGCGGCTGGCGGTGGTAGGCCAATGGCCACGGGCAAGCGGCAGTAGGGCTGGAGAAGGGCCAACGACGCGGGTGGCCAGTGGCCAGGGACCCTTGTGTGTGTGCGGAGAAGAAGAAGCAGAGGAGGAAGAAGAAGTGAAGTAGAAGAAGAAGAAAAAAAAAAGAAAATGGAGAAAAATATGGGAAAAATAGCCAAAAAATTCTGAAAAAATGGGAAAAAATTCTAAAAATTATTTTGGGGCTCAAGGAGCGTGCCTGAGGCTCGAAAATGGGGTTTTGAGTGCAAAGTGGCTTCCCATTGGGTAACATTGATGTGGGCGGTTGGCTAGATTTCTCCTCTAGATCGGGTTCGACCAGGAAGGCGGTGGTCCTAGAAGAGTTCAAGGTTTAAGCTGGAGTTCGTAGCGAGGTAGAGATGTGGTTTCGAGCCAAGTAAGGGATGACCCCAAGGGTGATGGTCTTGCATGCATTTGTAAATGTTTTTCTTATGAGTTGCATGTAATAGTTAACATTTGCATGACATGAGTTCTAGTGTACCTATGGTCATATGGAGGACTAGTGTTGTGGGAGGGGTTGGTTGATGCCTTAACTGATGAAGGTTATGAGGGCATGGAAGACTACCCATTTGGCATTGCATTTTGCATTACATGCTCTCTCTCTCTCTCTCTCTCTCTCTTATGTTTCATTTACTTATGCATTGCACCCTTACTGAGTCTTTATGACTCATAAGGTTTTACCTTATGTTATGGATGTTGCAAACCCAGATGCAAGCAGGGATGGCGTAGGGAGGATGAAGTGGTAACTAGCAAGGTTGCCTGAGATGTGTTGTTGTGTTTTCTCCTGTGTTTTCATATATTTATTCATGTGATTGAATGTAACTGTTATTGAGCACTAAATGTATCTAGTTGTTGTAATCATCATAGTATGATAGATGATTTTGAGATTACTTGATGGATATGGCTTTAGTTGGTGGAGTCGAGTTTCGGATCAGGTAAGGATTGAAAAATATAATTCCCATAAATCCCTAGTACTCAGCAGATGTGTAATGTATTATTATATTTGTGCCTATGTCACCTTTGGCTTGTTCTAAGGTGAGCTGAAGAAAAGTGAAGCCCACTCGAGTTTCGGGTCCTGTTCTGTTGTGTTTCTTTTGTTTTGAGACCAATTCCTCAAGTGAAGCGAAGGGAAGGACGAAGCCTAATTCCCACCTAGGGCGTTTCTTAATGAAACTTAGTCCATCTTTTCATTAGTTTGGTTGTTGTGTGTGAGTAATCTGGGTGATTATTCACGAGTAGCACCCCGCAGGTGGGTGTGGGTCATTATAGTTGGTATCAAAGCGGTGGTTAAAGTGTCGAGTGGAGGATGCTTGGCGTAACGTGGTTAAAGGTTGATCCGTTGGCCTCGAAAGTAAGACAGGTGGTCCAAGGGCCCTAGGAGTTGGGTCAAGGCAATGAGGTATGTGATGGTTTGAATGGTGTGCTCAGATATTCCTGTTATAGGCATATGAAAATATTGGGTTCAAGATGATATTCCATAAGAGGTATGGATCGAGCAAAGAAGAATCTAAAACCCCAAGTGTGGGTGTCGGTGGAAAGGAACCCGAATGTGGGAATTCGGGGAATATAAAGTGTTCAAAGGATGAGAATTCCTTGTGATTTAAGTGTTAGGGCTCATGTGGGGACACAAAGCCGAGTCATGACAAGAGTCATGAAGGGACAAGGAGAGCCAAGGCATAGCTAATCCAAGAGGGGATTAGTGGGGTGTAACGCCCGCTTTTCCAAATACACAACGATGTAAAATATAAGCTAACATCACCAAGGGCGTTATAGAAACCCTTGCCAACGAAAGCATTGGATCGAACCTGAAAACTTATTCAAAGCTAAATAAAGGGGTTTCCATTAGATTTCCTTTATATGTACAGGAAATGCATACAACTTCAAACAAACCCAAAAGACACAACTCACTACTTATAGTTACAACTGCAACACATGCCCAAGCTAGCGAATAAACCCTTATCATGAGCAGCTTCCCCATACAACACTTAAAGTGCATTAATTGAGATATTACCCACGCACGCACATCGAAACCACAACCCTTAGTATAACTATAGGACACTCACACACTTATTACAAGCTCGAGCATCCTACTTGCTATTACAATACATCACTCGAATTACATAGGTACATAATGAAATAAAAACCCAGAGCTAGCCAAGCACCACCTCCTTGCCTTTACTCGCACTGGAACCTATATCACTTGGTACATCTCATATACCTGGAACGGTGAATGTTCCAGGGGTATAAAACACCCGAGTTAGATAATAACATCTAAGTGAGTGATATAAGAAATGAAACAGTGCATGTACGTGCAATATATAGATATGCCATGAAATCTTCCTAACGGTAGCCATGCTAGGGTGCTGCCATGAACCTCTTAGCCCCTGTTATGGGTATTTCTTGGAAAGAGCTAAGCGTACTGAACTCGACCTTGTAGGCCAACCCAAGTCTCCTGAAGCCCACATAAGTCGAAGGCCAAGGTTGTCAGAACCAGCTCGCACTTCACCTACTCCGAGCTCAGGCCGCGGACTAGCTGAGCTTCCATCAACATGTTAAGCTCATAGACTGCGGACCAAGCGAGCTCCCAACGGCGCTCTCAGTTCGCAAATCGCAGGATCATTCAACTTGCGGACCGCTTGATCATTCAGCTCGTATGAGCGAGAAGACCGCAAAGTAATGAGGGGCTACACATCATTCTAACTGGAATATCCGGGCCCAATCTGGTTTCTTTCTCGGCCCATCTCTTAACCCATGATAGTCCTATCCTAACCCTATGCCAGTCTGCAGCAACATCATTGCAACCTCTACTGGGTATTCATGTGCCCGGCCCAGATCCCATCCGCATTAATGAGGAACCAATCAACGCCATGCTCCCACCTAGGAAACCTCACCGGCACTGGTATTCAATCTCATCACTTGCAAAAGCACAATACATATGGAGAGGGCATTCCCTCCTCCTATATTTAGCTAGCTCTCTTCAAAGCCAAGGTACGTGCTCACTCTCTAACTTGCTAATATAAAGCTTCTTTCCTTATTTACTGGGGCGTCGGAGTGCTTGCAGGTGCCGGCCGCCGGAGCGCTGATCGAACCTTCCAAATCTCTCTAGTGCGTCTTCTCTTTTCCCTTTTTTCATTCATTTCTCAAAACAGGCAAAATGAATCACGATCGACTAAATATGGACATCGACATTTTGGCGCTAGAAGAAGGGTCTGCTCTGATCGATAGCAATGTTGAGAGGAAGAAACACTAGAAGTTCTGAAGTGGTGACCAATCAGCCTGGAAACCATGTTAATCAACTGCCGAAAGTTCCACCAGTAGGGGGCGTAGTGGCAACTGCTATAACTATTTCTATACCCCTACGTTTTGGAGCCACCCCTGCCATCCCCGAGTGGGTTCCCTGCTAATCTGCAACCCCTACCCCCGGAACGGAGGCCATACAAGCCTGGCAGGAGCGTCAAGAAGTGCTAGAGGGTACAATCATGCAGCTCGCTGATACAGTTAGGACGTTAGCTCAAATGCAAGTTCACTTAGCCCAAATGCAGGCAGAGGCCACGCCACCCCAGCAACGTGGGAATTCACCTCGACCAGAAAGCTAGGGAAGGGTTAGCCTGGGTTGTACCACATACCGCAACTCGCAAGACCTTGAGAATAGGAATCGGGGTATGTCACGAGATCTCTATTCACCAGAGCAAGCCAGCAGACGGAAGAAGCGATCTCGTAGTTGGCAATCTATGGATCAAGACCCACCGTGTTAGGACTACTACAGAGGGTCCAACAGTTGGAGGTGAGATACGACACACATCATCGAAGAGAGGACCGCAAAGTGAGGACCCCATTCTCCAGGGAAATCGAGCTAGAGCCTCTCCCCCACAGATGTAATGTAACGCCCCACTTTTTCAATTACACAATGATATCAATTATAAGCTAACATCACCTATGGGCGCTATGGAAACCCTTACCAACAGAAGCATTGGATCGAACCTGCAAGCTTAACCAAAGCTAAATAAAGTGGGTTTCCACTATATTTCATTTCCAAGTATATGAAATGCTCATGACTTCCAACATTCCAAAAAAATGACTCAACACATCATTGTAGGTACAAATGTAGGACACCCACATACACACACCTCTTACAACCCTGAGTACCCTAACTGCTATTCACAATACATTACTTAGTTTACAAGAGTACATAATGAAACCAAGATTCCAAAGCTAGCGAAGCTCCACCTCCTTGCCCACGCTTTGACCTGGAACTTGTAACACTTGATATTTCTGATAAAGCTGGGATGTTGAATGTCCCAGGGGTACAAAACACCCAAGTTAGAAAATTACATCTAAGTGAGTGACTCAGAAAAGGAAAGTACATGCGTGTAAATGTAATAATGCCATTATGAAATCCACCCCTGTGGTAGCAATGCCAGGGTGTTGCAATCACCCTCGCAGTCATCATAGTCACTCCTTAGCTCACCATAAGAGCATGAGATCTTCCATGATGTCCCAACAACTAGCCACAGTCACCAACACAAACATCATATATGACAAAGCAGAAGGAATTGTATAACCAAGGGAAAATATGACATGTAAGCCACAAAGGTGTGATATGCAAGCCAACATCCACACACAAGTGAAGTAAAAAATGCTCAAAGTGTCACAAATCATGCAGGAATCACTTACCTTGATCGTTTTCCCTTCGATAGCACCGTTCACAGCCCGGTTTGGAGCACTAGGCGATGTTTCTACAGAAATTATGCATTTCAATTAACCAAACCTTAAATATTTTTACATGGGGCTGTAGATAATTAAAATATGAGAACAATGATGAAAATTTCAGGTCAAATGGAGGTTGGACGCACCCTCACACCCCTCCGAAAGGGTGGCCACGTGCTGCCTCCTTCCCTGTTATGGATTCTGCAACCTAAAATTAAAAATGCTATAACTTGCTCATTTTTGCTCTGATTCACTTCCTGTTCGAATCTACGGACTCCCCTTTTTGTGCTCTACGACCTTACGAAAAGAAAATCGACTTACCTCTTTGATTTCCCTACTATTTTTGCTGATTTCCAATGAGATATCTTTTCCCTTCCTCTTCTTTGGTTTCTTTGATTCTTTCTCCTCTTGTTTTGCTTAGTGTACTCACCACACTTGTTATACTCCACTCCCACGTAGGTTCCCCCCCCCCCCCCCTTTATATAAGCTTTCAAAGCATCCATATCTCTAGATATTACTTTCCTCTTAAGTTACACATTTTTCTCAAGCCATCATTACATTATCCCTTAGCTTTTAAGTTACCACATTTTTCTCCTCAAGCCATCATTACCACATTATTCCTTAGCTTTTAAGTTACCCCTTTTTCTTCCCAAGTCATCATTACAACCCTTGAATTTTCCCTTTGGTTTATCTTTCAATTCAAGTTTTCATTTCCTTCCAATCCTAAGCCTCCAAATCTCACCTTCACGTTACTTATAGGATAAGAACCTATTGTGGCCATTATCTTTTCTTTTCCAAGCGAATCTTATTCTTCCAAATCATGCCACCTTAAGACTTTTGGGGTAAAGCTCATCATTACAAAGACTTTAGGGTAAATTTCATCATTCCTTCATAAGACTTTAGGGTAAGGACTCATCATTACAAACATTCCCTTATTAGATTAATGCCCTGAATCAAAATACCATTCATTTTGCTACTATAATTTCTATTACAACATCCAAGCTTTATATTAAGTTTCGGGGTATTACATGTAAGGTCCCCAGCATCCCTCAGTATAATGGGGATAGCAACCCATATGACCACCTGGATGCTTTCAACGTTCAAATGGACTTGCAGACTTCTAACTCATTAGCAAAATGCCGAACCTTTCCCGCAACCTTGGGAGACATACCTCAGACCTGGCTAAGGAGTCTCCGTCCTTGCAGCATTTGTAGTTGGGAGGGGTGTTAGAGAAAGTTTATAAGTCAATATAGGTCGCTTAGGAGGTAGCTCTCCCTGACCTGTCACCTCGCTACAGTGTTTCAGCAACCCAATGAATCCTTGAAGAATTACATTGAGAGGTTTAGGCATGAGGTCAATATTATTGATAACCCATCAGATGAAAGTACTTTGACTGCGATATTTGCGGGGCTCCGGAAGGATGGGAAGCTCTATGAGAGCATCTACAAATCCCCCGTAAGGGACCTGGGCGAGTTCTACGAACGAGCTGTGAATGAGGTCAGATGGGAGGAGACCTTTTTTCTCCAAGAAGTTGGATGACCAAAAGAATGAGATTGGAAGCACCAGCCATAACAAGCAAAGTGACAATGGCGATGATGATAAGGTCATTAAGAACTCAAGGAATGAGCTAGGTTACGAGCGACCAGGTCGCTATGACAACTACAATATCCTGTCCGACACTCAGGATAGGATCTTCGCTACTGAGAAAGGCAAGAAGGATTTTGGGAGGCCTAATCCCATAAGGACCCCCAACAGATTTAGAAATAAGGACAAGTCCTATTCTTACCACGACGAAGTAGGTTACAACACCTCCAAGTATCGAGCATTGAAGGACGCAGTCGAGAACTTGATCAGAAGTGGTCGCTTGCATGATTATGTGGTGCGACCAGAATACTATAAGCCTCAGCAACCGGCTTAACTAGAGCCTCGTCGAGCTCCCGAGCGGGATTGAACACCTGCGATCGCATAAGGATGGATACCATCAATAGCGGGCTACAAAAATTATAACAGGAGGATTCAAGTTCAGTGCTATAACATCGATGATACTAGGCTACGCCTTGTTCTTCATGGAGCTCAAAAGGCCAACAACCGAACACTAGGCCAGAACTGCAAAGGCCCCCGTATTATCAAACAAAGCCTGGGAAATGAAGTGTATCGATGGGGCTATTCTCCCACGTACTTGGAATACGGAGTGCCTCCATCCTTACTCCCAATAAGCGTAACTGATTCTTACTTATGCTCCAGCTGTCTTTCGCAAATAATTCTGATTGGAATTTTTTTATTTTCATTTTGTAAGCTTATTGCTCTTTACTCATGTTTGATGGTCGATTGAATGTCCTTAAAATTGGGGCTAGAGATACCATCGTTTGAGAGCTGGGGCCCACTCCTCTTAGCCTCCATGCTATGGTTTGCAGCTTATCTAAGCATTCATCTTGGTCTTCGCCCAGGTTGTGGTGTGCTAGCTGAGAATCATCCATCTTGACTTAAAGTCATGGTTTGGAACCTACTGAGCAACCACTTCCATTAATACTCTCTAGCTAAGGGTTTACTAGCTGGGGTCCTTTCATCTTGACTCAAGTCATGATCTACGACTTACCTGGGTGTTCCCTCTCGACTCATTAAACTTTCAGGAAGCCATGGCATATTAGCTGGGATCACAGCACGATCTACCTGGACATATAGCTTGGCAATGCAGATTAATCTCAATAGAATACAACTCATTCAAGTTTTCTACGAAGCAATGGTGTCTTAGCTGAGATCGCGATGTGATTTATCTAGACATATATCTTGGCAAGGTCTTCAATATGACCCATACATTATTTCATCATGGTATGCTCTCACTTGCCACAAAATTATAGTCCACAATCTTCTGGACGTCGGCACGGGATGGCATAATTTAAAATGATCGGGTAGAAGTCGGAAAGGCAGATCAACAGATCGCATAGCCCGCTTCAATCAACATACATTAGCTCTCAGTTTGCAGATCGCACTAAGAGTTGGGGGGGGGCTAATGTTATGGGTATTTCTTGGAAAGAGCTAAGCGGGTTGAACTAGACCTTGCAGGCCAACCCAAGTCTCTTGAAGCCCACATAGGCCCAAGGCCAAGGTCGTCAGAACCAGCTTGCACTTCATGTACTCCAAGCTCAAGCCGTGGACCAGGCGAGCTCCTATCAACACGTTAAGCTCATAGACCGCGGACCAAACGAGCTCCCAGCGGTGCTCTCAGTTCGCAGACCTCAGGATCATTTAGCTCGCATGAGCGAGAAGACCGCGAAGTAATGCTGGGCTAGACATCATTCTCGCTGGACTATCCGGGCCTAATCTGGTTTCTCTCTCGGCCCATGTCTTAGTCAATGATGGTCCCATCCTGGCCCTATGCTAGTTTGCAGCAAAATCATGGCAACCTCCACTGGGTATTCATGCGCCCGCCTCAGATCCCATCCGCATTAATAAGGGACCAATCAACACTATGTTGCCACCTGGGAAACCTCACCGACGCCGGTATTCAGTCTCATCACTTGCAAAAGCACAGTACATGTGGAGAGGGCATTCCCTCCTCCTATATTTAGCTAGCTCTCTCCAGAGCTAAGGTACGCGCTCACTCTCTCACTTGCTAATATCTAGCTTCTTCCCTTATTTACTGAGGCATTAGAGTGCTTGCAGGTGCCAGCCGTCAGAACGCTAACCGAACCTTCCAAATCTCTCTAGTGCATCTTCTCTTTCCCCTTTTCGCATTCATTTCTCAAAATAGGAAAAACGAATCACGGTCGACCAAATCTAGACGTCGACAGCCCCCTTACACGAGCATGAGATAGACATGCCAAAACGTAGACATGGTGAGTCACTTGGCCTTCTTACACAAGCACGAGATAGTCTCCTATGATAGCAGATGCCAGGGTGTTGCCATGTTTGAACCTCTTTGCCCTCTTACTCAAGCACGAGATAACCCTATTACACTAGCCCATGTGGTTAACCCTCTTACACGGGTCCCCGTGGTAGTTTACATATAACAAACCACCAACAAGCCACAGTCATCAAACAACATGATGTAAGACAAAGCAAATGGTAGATGGAATATTATTAAGCTAAGGGAAAAATGATATGCATGCCACGACCCAATCCTATTACACGGACATGATTTCCCACGATGACCCATCAACAAACTGTTGGAAATGTATGCCCTAAAGACACGTTTTGTTTAATTTATGGTAATGATGTTTCTTTTATTCAGTTTATGGCACATATATTATTTGCATTTAATTGTTGGAAAAGTGTCCATGCTATTAAGTAAGTGATTCATGTGATGGGTCGTTCTTCACAGTTAGGCATGAATCATGGGTACTTAATAAGCAAGAAAATATTACTCTTAATCTTTTGATAGAACTGGGCATTCTATCATGATAAGATCATTGTGCAATAGATCCTAATGGAGGATGGCTTGCCTTAGCCAGTAAACAGTCCGTTTACTCTAATTGTACAAGCGCATTTGGAATGCGTAGAGTGGACCTGTGATACAAGCTAATCACAAAGTACTAATTATCATGGAGCTAGTCTATCACTGCTACTACGTGGACGAGTACTCTAATACTTGAGTATTAGTTGGTGGTCTAGTGAACCTAGAGCTATATTCTTAGATTCACTGTAGGTGAGGTCTATCAAAGATCAATAACCTTTTGAGTTGGGAGTATGGTTTCTAATTAGCTAAGACAGACTAATACAAGATAGTTTCTGTTATTCACCCCCTTGTGATTGTCCAAGAATAATCAAATAATCCAGGGCCCTGGGAACGTGACTTAAGAGTGTGTGCTTCTGGGTAGCTCCCAGTGATAAGCAAGTACATTCGAGTAGTCACGGATTATTGGATTAGTGATCTAAGGATGGTAGAAATCATTTAGAGAGGTGTTAGTACATTATTCCTTTCTAAATGATGGGTGTTACGCAGAGGGGTATTTTCGTCATTACACTAGTAGGTCAAAGGCATTGCATATGCAAAATTATTCGTGGGGTCAGTGTTACCATATGGTGATAGTTGGAACACTTAGAATGACAAAATATAGCTACTAGGTAGTAGGGATATTTTGGTCATTTTAGTAGCCGTGAATAATTTGTCTTTTAGTCCCCGAGGTAGCTCGATATAACTCATGTATTATTTAATACATTTGGCTTGTTGGATGAATTACATTGAGAGAGAATTATTTTATTCGGAATGGTCCATAATTAATTGGGCTAGAATAAAACAATAGTTCATTAGTTTTTAATTAATTAATTGGGCTAACCCAATTAGAAAATTAATTAAATGGACTTGGCCCACTAGGGTTTGGCCCACTAGGGTTTTAACCCTAGGGTTCTCCCTTTATATTCTCTCCTTGGTTGTTTTTTCATCCAAGTCGATTTTTTTACTCTTCTTCACCGAAAGAGAGGCCACGAGTTCGAGTCATACTTCGGAAGATCGAAAGAGAGCCTTGAAGTTCTGATGCGAAGGAGCCGAAGGATTGCAGGACAGCCGTCGTCTCCACCAAGAAAAGAAGCTCCCGCCCATCCTCCGCCTGTTGCTTCATTCCGTCCGGTAATCCGTAGGAAAAGTAAGTTTCCTAGATTCTAATCAAGACGAGGAAAGTTTTTATTTAAAAACGTTTCCGTTGCATGCTATGTATCCTTGTTATGATCCTTCACAAACCACAACTAGAAACTCTATGATGTGTGCAAAAATAGGAAAGATATGCTTGAAACAAAGAGAACATGAGACGTAAGCCACAACACATCCACAAATGAAACCAAGAATGATCAAGAGGAAGATTGCACAAGAACCACTCACCTTGACTATTTATCTAAGAAAGCACTATTTACAACAAATGGGAATGGTTTTCTCATGGTTTTTTGATTCATTGGCACGAACTTTGAGAAAGACTCATAAACTCTGGCGAGGCCTATTCTCCCTCGATTCTCTACCAATTTTCTTCTTTCTTTTTGTAGAATTCTCCCCTCTTTCTCAAGAACAAGACCTTCCCCCTTCGTTTCCCTCAATTTCACAAAGATTCTCCTCAAAATGTTTGGAATGGTTTATGATTAACCTAGGCCTCTATTTATAGACTTTCTAACCAACCACATGTCGCCACCTAGCGAGGTTATTATCAGACTTCAAACCCTATCTCCAAATGGCCAATGAATGCTTGCCACATGTCCTTAAGGATAAGGTTTGGAGACTTTTCCAAACTTGGAGGCTAAGTAACCTTTTCTTGGCCAATCGCATGATGCCACCTTAGGGGGTCATTATGAGCCATCATGTGATCTTATCTTATCTTCTAAATGACCAATGAAAGCTTTCCATGTGTCCTTGAGATTTATGTCTCCACATGTTTAATTAGATTTTCAACATTCCCATCATTACATCCCATATGGTTAATTGAATTTTCTACATTTCCCATCATTACACCTTTAATTAGTTAGCTTTATTTGGTTACCTTAACTACTTAGTTTGAGATATTTTAATGAGATATTTTAAGGTTTCAAGAAATGATGCTTTGGCCCGAACTTTTCAAGTAACTGCACATAGACCCCTTGTAACTTGGTCCCCAGACCATTTTTAATTACACTTTTTGGTCTCCATAAAATGGATAAATTACGCTAATACCCCAAGGTTTTAGGTAAATTATACTTTTACCCAAACCTCAATATTATGACTTTACCCCTAGGTCAGAAACTAAATTTTTGACTCAAAAGCTTTCACGATCCCTTGAAATGACCTATTTCCTCAATTATTATAACCTAATAACCTTAGGTATTACATCATATTTGAGTTTGAAAATCTGGGATGTTACATGGGGCATCCTTATGTTGGGGAAATTGTAAGTATGTTTGAGAAAATGAGTTGTTCCCTTAGTGGTAGTGCGATAAAGGTTGTGTGCTGGAGATAGAGTGAGTTAAAGTAAGAGTAAGCTTGAGGCTCAAGGAAAGGAGTCATCAACGGGTTATGTGACGAGCTCCAAGAAGGGAGTGTGCATGTAATGCATATGCATGTCATGGCCAGGGTAAGCATGACATAAGTGGCCTTTGGAAGGACTCTAAGGGGAGTCGAGTATGATGTATGCATGCTAGATGTATATGATACGAGGTGATCGTATTGTTATGGTGACCCCGGAGGGATTGTGCTTACGGTAGGAGTGGACCGTAGTTGGTTTCGATATGAAATAAGGTCTATCCTAAGGAAAGATATGTGTGTGGAAAATAGACCCTAGCGGGCATGTGAACGAGATGAAAAGTCCCTAGCGTGTTAAGTTGAGACTCGTAGGGATCCAGATATGGGAATGTACGAGTTGGGCATGTGTCAACGTGCGTGCGAAAGCCATAGGATTAGCGGTCCATGTTGTGAAGGACCTAGAAATCGTTCACATGTCGATGGAGGAGGAGCCAATCAAACCCTCATTATGATGCTTGGGGTTGGGATGACGCCTAAGGTCACGAGATCCTTGATGGGGGTGACGAGGAGGTCATCCAATGAGGAGTATGAATGGGTATGTGGGCTGAGGGTGATGTGTTTGTGGCAACAAAACATCCATGGGCTATGCGGTCACAGGAAATGCCAACTTTGAATGATGATTGGGCAGGGGTGTGGCGAGTGATGTAGAGGCCCCGGGTTGTAATTCTCAAGTTTTGGGAGGCCGAGTAAGGCGTGTTGGAAGGTTGAGCTGGGCGTAGTGACTGAATGCATACCTGGGTATGCAAGGTGAGACGTGAGGTCTCGACTCACCTAGAGGGTAATTGTATGTGCTTCGGATGATGGGTGCTGGAACCTAAGGTAGTCAAGCTCTAGGATGAGCTTGGTGGCAAAGTGGTTCGTGATGGATCAGGAACCATTGGTATGGAAAGATAGGTCTTTCAGATCTTAGTTGAAATCCATGAGGTATGATCTCGTGGGGTAAAGATCATGAGGCTTTAAGAGTTAGAGTGGTTTGAGATTCGCTAGGGTTGTAAGAGATAAAGTCTTAATGAATGAGGCTCATGGAGTGAGCCTAGGGTTATCAAAGCAAGGACAGCCTGATGTGGTTGCTTCCATTTGATGGTGGTGGAACCAACATAGCTCACAGAGGCTTCATTGTGGCATTATTGCTATGGGTACAAGGCTCGCAATGATGGATCTGATGCTATGGATCATGTGGCAGAGGACTAATGAGTTGGCTCGTGGTAAGGGCAGGCGACCCATTAGTTGGAGCAGCATAGTGGATTGCAAGTGACGATCATATGCCGAAGATCTGAAGTAGCACTATAGGAGTTATGTTGGGCAAGGATCTAAGTTTCGTAGGACCGATAATCTTTTGCGAAGGTTTAGGTGACCAAGGGACTAGGGTAGCATGGTTAGCGATAATGTCTCATGTATCGTGATGATTAGTCGCTTAGTGTCGAAAGGCGAGCTCAATTGAGTAGCTAAGAGTTGTGAGTCGAGTAAGTGCATGGAGGCCAAGTTGGGCGATGTAATACCCAAAGATTTTGTAAGCTATTGTCATTGAATAAATGAAATATCTTCCAAAAATTTAAGGGTCTCGGGATACATATGTAAATCTTGGAAAAGAAATTTGAGAAAGTAATGATGGCGGCCCAAATCCCAAGGGACACATGGCGCCATAAGATAAAAGCTATGATGGTGGCTCAAATCCCAATGACACATGGTGTAAAACTATTCTTTGAGGAGTTAGATATGTCATGATTAGGCCCAAATCTCTAGGGCCACTTGCCACAAAGAGAGAAAAGTCATGATTAGGGTGTAAATCTCAAGGACAAGTATCACCTTCCTATTGACCCAAGTGGCAAGCATCATGAATCCAAATCTCCAAATCTAAGTAATAATGATCTAGATGACACTTGGCACCATGGGATTGGGACACATGGAAAGGAAATTATGAGGCTCAAATCTAGAGGCCAAGTGGCCAAATCTTGTGGTGACACATGGCAAAGGGATAGAAGAGTAATGATGAGTAATAATTAAGGGCCACACGTGGTGAAATGCGATTCGTTGAGCACTTCTATAAATAGTCTATGGGGAGAAAAATTCGATCATGTCCAAAAGGAGATAGAGAAGTTATTTGAGAGGCTTCTAAATGAGAATTCTAATCCTAAAAGAGAGAGGGGAGATCTGCAAAAAATGGGAGTGAATTTGGTGGAAAAATGAAGGAGATACGAAGGTTCATCGGAGAACTACACCTCACCAAAGTTCAGGCCAAATCAATCAAAAATTAGCCAGGTAAGTCTAGTTTTTTGTTATAATCTTGTAAAGCATTGAAAAAGGGGGCTATAGGGAAAAATAGGGGTCAAATCAGAGTTAAAACGGCCGAGTTATGGCTGAAAAAGGAAGGTGGTTGGAAGCTTTCGAAAATAGGGGCAACGCATGAGCTTCATGCGCCGGTGGGGGCTACACGTGGCAGCGCGTGAGGCCCCTTCCTGTGTGCATGAAGCCTTCTTTTTCCTTAAAATTTTTGGGAAACCCGAAGGTGAGTGTTCTTATGCATGCTTCTTTCTTCTTCTTAATCACTCTTAGTTTCATTTGTGGATGGTTTGTTGCTTACGTCTCATGTTTCCCTTATTGCGAGCGTATCCTTCCTATCTTGTTGCATCAAGGTTGAACATGATGACTTCATGCATGGCTTGTGTCCTACATACGATATTCCTTCCGCCTTGTCATACATCATTTTGTTTGGTGGTTGTGGTTTGTCATGTGTGAACTATAGTGGTGGCCCGTGTAATGGGGCAGAGCCCATGTAATAGGGCTGAGCTCGTGTAATAGAGCCAAACCCTTTCTACAATCCTTGATTTCCTTGGTTGAGCATATTATTTCTGTCATTACGGAGTCTGTGGCTTGTTTGTTGAGCTATCACATGTGACTAAGGTCACCTACCCGTGTAATGGGGCAAAGCCCGTGTAATGGGGTTGAGCTCATGTAATGGAGCCGAATGATAGCAACATCCTGACATGGCTACCCCATGGGAGGTTTCATGATTCCATACTTGATTTTCATGGTTTTAGGAAGATTTCGTACTTGATTCTACATAATTTATGGCAGAACTGCATATTGCTCTTGCATGCATGGTTTCCTTTCTTATACCACTCACTTAGATGTAATAATCTAACTCAGGTGTTTCATACCCTTGGGATATCCAACGTCCCAAGTATATTAGACATGTCAAGTTATCCAGGTTCCAATTCGAGTAAGGGTAAAGAGGTGGTGCTTAGCTAGCTTTGGGTTTTATTTCATTATGTACCCTTGTAATCCAAATGATGTATTGTAAATAGAATCTAGGATACTTAAGGTTGTAAGAGGTGTGTGTGGGTGTCCTACAGCTGTACATATAGTGACGTGTTGTGTTTTACTGGAGTATTCAAAGTCATATGCATTCTTGTGCTTGTGAAGAAAATCTAGTGGAAACCCCATTTATTAAGCTTTGGTTAAGCTTATAGGTTCGATCCAGCGCTTCCGTTGATTTAGGGTTTCCAATAATGCTTGAGGTCATTATTAGCATCATTATATATTTGAAAAGTGGGGAGTTACAGGCAAAGTGCACAAAGGCCCAAGTGGGGGTTAAGTCCTATGTAGCAGTGAAGCGGTGATGAAATAGTTCATCGAATGTTGAGACCATATGGTGCCTCGAGACATCCAAAGAGAGTGGAACCCAAGGAACGAAGAATGGTTCTAGAATAATGCTACAGATGATGCCTACCAGTGTCGAGTCTAATGTTAGGGACCACTGAACCTTAGATGGTCGATGGTCAATGGGTTAGCTCATAACGAGGGACAGCGGCCCTCTATGGGGGGTAACTAGTCTGCTGTGGAGACGATTAGACGCCGAAGAATTGGTGCGCACTGTAGGTTATGTCTAGGTTAGGCCTGAGTTCTGTGGGGGCTGAAGTGTCATGGTAGTACTGCTAGCTTGTCACAGCGGTTTGAAAGATTGTTGAGTGGTTGAGTGATATCTTGTGGAATGATAACAAGACGTATAATGATGCTCCTTGTTAAGGGATCTTAGCGCATTTGAGCCCAAAGTTGATCGAGTTTGATTTGGTAAATTGGGGTGATGGACCCAATGTGACCATGTGCGATGCAGGAATATAGGGCTGACTAAAAGACTTGACAAGTGACCTCGAGAGGTGAAGAAAGTGCCATGGAAGGTGAGACTTACGAGATGAAAGCCAACCATGAGATGGGAATACTGAAATGTGTGAGGGTTTCAAGTATATGAATCTCTAAACCTGTGACATGAGTTGTGATGGGTTCAATATGTGCCTACGGCATGGTAGCGGAATCTGTGAAGGGTTATAGTTGCACAGTCGAGTGTAAATCCTGAGTGTGTCGATGCGATGAGGAAAAGGCATCCTCATGTAGCATTGGATGGGTTTCCAGTTGATATCATATGATAGGTTGCCAGGTGATAGCACCTGTAATGGCAATGATGGGAGCATGAGGCTCGATGACTGTGAAGTAAAGCTATGTTGATTGTCATTTATGCCACTAGTATGAGGGTTCAGCGAGATCGGGGGTTAGTCGGTCGATTTTTGAGAAAGAGATCCAAAGTCTATAAGGTGGTTGGTCGGAGCAAGGATGAGCTCGATTGAGCGTGCTCTGTAGTGAGGGTCAAAGATGGAAGTTTCAAGCGTGGTCTGGGATGAAACTTGAGATGTTCTCCTAAGAAGAGCTAGTGAACAGCTGAGCTGCCGAGCTGGTGGAAGACTAAGTTGTCAAGTTGGTGGGAGGCAAAGTTATCGAGCTAGCGCCGGGCTAAGTTGCCAAGATGGTGGGAGGCAGAGTTGCCGAGCTGGCAAATGGTAGAGTTGCAGAGCTGGTGGGAGGCCGAGCTTTTAAGCTTGAGAGGGTTGCTGCAGCTAGAGTAGTGCCTAGAGGAATGTTGTGTTGGTTGTGAGCCTAACAGCTTAGATAAATCTAATGGAGTGGATTGATGGATATTAAGGGTGAATTGGAGCTTTCGCTAATGGGTAAAAAGAGATCAAATGAGTAGTTTATGAATGGGATTGGTTCTCATGAATGAGGTTTCGGTGCTAATGAGATCACCTGATAGCTATGAGTGATATAGTTAAGGGAATGCCCTGGTGTGCGAGCAACTGATAAAAATTAACCTCGTGGTTAGGGTTATAGGTGTGAAAGAAAATAACTAGTAGGGTTAATCAATAGCCGCGGTAGCAGAGGCCTGTGGCGGTTGAAGGTGCTGATCGGTGATAGTGACAATGGCGAGCAGCAGACGGCCATGGTCGTGCGGCGTCGTAAAAGTGGTTAGTCAGTTGTGCTGGTGGCTCTAGAGTAGCGATTGTGGCTAGATGTGGCGGTGAACGATGGTAGGAGGTTGTCTTGGCTTGCGATGGTTGCATTAAAGCCAATGTGGCTACTAATGAAATGATGTGAGCTCGATGGAAGTGAGAGGTACAAGAGGAATCCGGGAGAAGCCGGGGTTTCTCGAGGATTAGTAAGCTATTCAATGAATGGCAAAGTAATGGGGAAAAAGACTAATCCAAGATTGAGGTCATGGTGATTGAGACAACCTGTTGGTTTTAAGATGAAACAACCTTGGGAAGAGACTCGTTGTTGTCATGGTATTGACATTGTCGAAGAGGATAGAGAACCATTGTGCATGGTAGAGCCTCAAGGTTAAGTGTTGGTTGTGAACTGAAAAGTGTAACGCCCCACTTTTTTAATTATATACTGAAGCTAAATACAAGCTAATATCCCACAAGGGTGTTATGGAAATCCTTACTAACGGAAGCGATGGATCGAACCTGATAGCTAGCTGAAGCTAGATAAAAAAGGATTTCCAAAAATAAAACCTTTAATATGAGTACACCATAATGCATGACTTCCAAAAATTTGTTAAATAACTCTTACCACAATCATGGTACATAGTAATCACGATTTACAACTTTAATAGCATAATAAGTAAATCCAAGCCCTATGTAACCCCTATTTATACAACTGCGATACACAACTCTCAAAACATACCCAAAGATTACATAAGAACCATAAAACATGAGTAACAGAAAATTAAACTAAACTTTGTCCTCCTTGAAGCCCCTTTTTTTCTTTCTCATGCTTATCTCCGGGTACTTGGCACGACTGAAATACCTGGGATGTTGAATATCCCAGGCGTATGAAACACCCGATTTAGATTGTTACATCTAAGTGAGTGGTACAGGGAAAGGAAACTATGTATGCAAAAGCAATAAGTAGCTATGCTAAGAAATATGCAGAGATAAGTACAAATCTCCCAAGATCATGCCAATATAAAAGTTCCCATGTGGTAACCAGGTTAGGGGGTTGTAATCACCCTTGCAATTATCGTGGTGGCTCACCGCAAGAGCATGAGATCAAGGCTCACCACAAGAGCACGAGATCCCCCAGGATGTCCCGCAATCATCATGGTAGCTCACCGCAAGAGCACAAGATCCGCCGTGATGTCCCAACAACCAACCACAAATACAAACACCGAGATGCGTATAAAATAGGCCAGATATGCTTAGAAGCAATAAAACATGAAATGTAAACCACCAACCATGACATGTTATATGACAAAGCAGAAGGAATATGATATGTAATCCATAAGACACATACGAAAGCTGTCATGGTCAAACCCGATGCAACAAAGTAGAAAGAATATGCTTGAAAACAAAGGGAACCATGAAACGCAAGCCACAACCACTTATAAATGAAGTCAAAAGTGATCAAGATGAAGTAAGAGACGTGAAAGAATAGTTTCATGCACAAGAACCACTCACCTTAACTCCTCACTTCTCAGTTGCGAAGTTTAAGGCCAAATGTCGCTCTAAGTGAACTGTTTCTGTAAAAATTGAGACTTTTTAGTACCCAAACTTAAAATATTTTTTGATAGGTAAGTAGCCACTAAAAATATGAGGTTGCATGAAAAATTTCAAGCCCAGAAGGCCTCTCATGGGCCCACATGCGCAGCCACAAAGGGCTGCCACGCGCCTGGACGCGCAACCCTGCTGGGCGCGTGTGGCGCACGCGCCGCACGGACTTCCGACCCCAAAAATTAAAACGGCCATAACTCTCTCATTTTAACTCTGATTCGAGTGTCGTTTGAACCTACGGACTCCTATTTTGACTCTCTATGTGATTAAAGAAAAAAAATGAGCTTACCTCATAGTTTTGGGAACTGTTTGCACGGATTTTGAGACGGGGCTCATAACTTCCGGCGGCTTGCTTTCGGCTTCCACTCGGGCAGAGCTTCCTTCCTTTTTTCTGGAAGAATTTATCCTTTCTTATAATAAAATTACCCCCCTTAATTTAGTGGCCAAAAACCCAACCCAAAGCTTGCTTCTATAGACCCTTAAATCCATAAGATTGGGACACTTGGCTTTCTTAAGATGGTGACACTTCGCACTTGAGATTTGCACCATAATCATTGCTTTCTTCCCCTTGTGACAAGTGTCCCTTGAGATATGGGTCTAATCATGACATTTTAAACCCTTCGATGAATGGATTTTTGCCACATGTCATGGAGATTTTAGCCATAATGATTACTTTTATCTTACGGTGCCACGTGTCCCTCGAGATTGGTGCTTAATCATTACTTTTGATTTTTATTTCAAAGAGAAAATGAAGAGTTACCATGTGTCCCAAGCTTGATTTAATTTGGGTTTGAAATCCATAACCACTTTTCATAACTTTTGGAATCCAAAGTTAGTTTTAAATAAACTTTGAAGTCCATTGCACTAGGTCCCCTAAAGATCCTTTAATCTCACAAATTCCCGAGTCTTCGAGAGCCTAAATAAAATTGGGAAAATGCTTCATTTAATTAATGGAAATAGCTTACAAATTTTTGGGTATTACAAAAAGTAAGCTATTAGGGGTTGGCCATGTAATCTCATGCCCTGTGAGGGTAAGGCTATGTCAAGGAATTGTGGAATATAGAAATGTTCTAATGGAATTGAAAATAGGCTAGTAAACTTGGTTAGAAAATTGTTACATGGGTGGTGGTGTAACCATGATGGCTTGAGGTAGTGGAGGTGGGACCCGAAGGCTTGGAGTCATACTACGAGTGTGATGCAATCAGTGACGGACCTGGGCCATGCCGCTGGAGACTAGTGTTGGGCCTTGATATACCTGTATGGGAGCAACATGATCGTGAGGACTAGGTGTTGGATCGCCTAATGCACAAGGCAACACAGTGATTATGCTAGTGGGTAGGGGCTGAAGATCTGTAGTATGCACAATATGGGATGGCGAGGGTTGCGATTAAAGTTCCACAACCTTAAAGCAAAATGGTAGGATCACTTACACGTTGTAGAGTTTGACAGCCGAAGTAATGCCTAGCATGGGACATGATGGGGAAACACTGAGGTATGGGTGTAGAACATTAAAGAGGGGTTGCCCAATGAGAATTCCTAGGTGTGGATAAGTGGCCCTTGTTGGCAAGTAGTATTGGCCGATAAAAAAAACCTTAATGTCTTTGTTGAATAGAGAAATAATCCCTAGTTGGGAGAATGTTATGGCACATGCATCATTAAGCTTGAGGTGAGGACTCAGGTAGTTCATGGCATTGGCTAAGGCATGAAGTTACCCATTACGAGGTATGGGTATGTGAGTTATGCGTAAGGCGATGATAAGTGGGGGTCGGCTGGTCAAGGTAGCAGACCATGTGATGAATGGTCGATTATAGCTAAGGGAGCTAGATGGTTACTTCCCATATAGTGCTAGCATGGCTATAGTCGAGTGGTAATGAAGTGTTGCCATGAGGATTAACCCAAGCTATTGATGTATATGATTGATGACAAAATGCCATGGCTGAATGGGTGTCGGTGTGTCTAACGGGCATTAAAAGTGACACTGCTACAATTGATCAATGTTAAGACGTTCCCATGTTTGATCAGGGTAAAAATCGTGGGCATGTGTGATTGCCAGGGGAAATGTTGTTGTGTGTGATCGGCGTAGAATCGTTGTTGACTGATCAATGATGCAGTGTTATCGAGTTTGATTGGCATTGTCGTGTCTTGGTTTTTAATGGATGTGAAAAATGGGAAGTTGACTACAAAGGGATGCTTATAAGCAGTTGAAATCCATCAATGGGATAGATATCGTTGTGGTAATCATGTGATATGACCAGCGATTAGTTGTAAGGTTTGGCGGGAGGCCAAAGTGGCATCAGTGGATGAATATCCTCAGGAGTAAGAGGATCAATAGCCTAAGCGAAACCTCAAGGTGGGGATAACTCGAGGAAAGAGGTGAGCATTGGCTAAGGTATGAGATTCTCGAATATCAGAATTTGAGAAATAGCTCGAGAAAGTGGTTGTCTTGAGCAGATGAGTAAGGTAAGGTGAATTTGGAGGACAAAATTCTTTTAAGGGAGGTGGAATGTAATACCTCGTATTACATGGCATTGAAAAATAAATGATTTTTAGTGATTTTGAAAGGACCTTGGGTGGTCCAAGAAGTTAATTAATAAAATTATCGAATCGACAGGAGGGAATGCCCCAGGACTTGGATGTCTAAGGAAGAGGGCATGAGAATGGTGAGCGTCTCGAGGTGAGGTTAATGACGCTAGAAGCAGTCTAACCGGGAATAATTTCTAGAATAAATTCTATATAAGCCTGAATGGGTGCCAGTACTGAATGGTCATAGGGGACCTCTGGGAAGCTGAGGAGACCCTAGGGGAAGTTTGATTTTGCGAGTGAGGTAACCCTGGGGTGTTTTCGTGTGGAGAATAGGTCCCAAGCAGGCTCTGGGACGAAACTGGCTCTATCGAATAAAAGCCAGACATTAAATTTCAAAGAAATTAAGCTTGGGAGTGGCTTGATGATAATTATTCAAGACTTGGAGAGTCTAAGTGCAATTATCAAAAATTTCTAAGTGCAATTAATATATTCCATAAGTGGAATTAATGATTGATGAGATGGGGTTAAAGTGAAATTTTATGTATGTATATATATATATATGTGTGTGTGTGTGTGAGCTTAGGGAGGAAGCATCCTTAAAGCTTCCTCACGTGTTTTGTCTCTAAAATTTGAATACAGAGAGGGGGCCTGGCCGATAGATTTGGAGGGAGAGAGATCGTGAGAGATTAAGAGACGAAGGTTGGTGGTTAGCCAGTTGATGGCTTGTCGGGAGAGGCGGCGTGAAGCGGCAAAGGTGGCCAGTCAATTGCAGCGCTAGGGAGGCAGCGATGGCAGCCAATGGAGGTTGGGCGAAGCAACTCCAGCAAGCGCGGTGGTGCACACGAGGCTGAAACGGTAAGGCGGCTAAGGCACGATGGTGGTTTGGTGATGTAACGGCCGAAGCTGAAGCTGCAACCAACCATGGCTGCGCGATCGAGCTTAATGGCAGTGATGATGACTGAGGTAGAGGCTGTCCGGTGGTTGAAAGGTGTCTAACGACAATGGGGAGAGGAGATCAGGGGTGCCTACGATAACCAAGGACAACGAGGGTGCCGGCGATGGAGGGTTGGAGCAGCGATGAAGGCATTGGCGAGCGAAGATGGAGGTTGCGATGGTGGAGCCTGTTGGCTGCAGCCATGGTGCAGCCGGCAGTGGTCTGCCAATGGCCAAGGGTAAGTGGCAGCAAGGCCGGATGAGGGCTAGCGATACGGGTGGCCGGTAGTAAAAGACCCCTGTGTGCGCATGGAGAAGAAGAAGAAGTGAAGGAGAAGGAAAAAAAAAATGGAGAAAAATATGGGGAAAATAGCCAAAAATTCAAAAAAAAAAGGGAGAAAATTCTTAAAATTATTTTGGGACTCAATGAGCATGCCAGAGGCTCAAAAATGGGGTTTTGAGCTCAAAGTGGCTTCCCATTGAGCAATGTCAGTGTTAGTGGTTGGCTGGATTTCTACTCCAGATCGAGTTCGACTGGGAAGGTGGTGGTCCTACAAGAGTTCGAGGTTTAGGTTGGAGTTCGTAGCGAGGCAAAGATTAGGTTTCGAGCCAGGTAAGGGATGACCCCAAGGGTGGTGGTCTTGCATGCATTTGTAAATATTTTTCTTATGAGTTGCATGTAATGGTTAACACTTGCATAATATGAGTTCTAGTGTACCTATGGCCATATGGAGGACTAATGTTGTGGGAAGGGTTGATTGATGCCTTAACCTATGGAGGTTATGAGGGCATGGAAGACTACCCATTTTGCATTACATGCTCTCTCTCTCTCTCTCTCTCATGTTCCATTTACTTATGCATTGTACCCTTACTGAGTATTTATAACTCATGAGGTTTTAGCTCATGTTGTAAACGTTGCAAAACCAGATGCAAGCAGGGATGGCGTAGAGAGGATGAAGTGGCAACTAGTAGGGTTGCCCGAGATGTGTTGTTGTTTATTCTCTTGTATTTTCATATATGTATTCATGTGATTGAATGTAAACGTTATTGAGCACTAGATGTACCTAGTTGTTGTAATCATCATAATGTTATAAATAATCGTGAGATTGCTTGATAGATATGGCTTTAGTTGGTGGAGCCGAGTTTCGGATCAGGTAAGGATTGAAAAATATAATTCCCACAAATCCCCAGTACCCAGCAGATGTGTAATGTATTATTATTTTTATGCATGGGTCACCTTTGGCTTATTGTGAGGCGATTTGAAGAAAGGTGAAGCTCACTCGAGTTTCGGGTTCCGTTCCGCTGTGTTTCTTTTGTGTTAGGACTGATTCCTCGAGTGAATCCAAGGGAAGGACGAAGCCTAGTTCCCACCTAGGGTATTTCTTGATGAAACATAATCCGTCTCTTTATTAGTTTGGTTGTTGTGTGTGAGTAATCTGGGCAATTATTCACGAGTAATGCCCCGCATGTGGGAGCAAGTCGTTACAGTAACTGTCAAGAGTTGATGAGCATGCCGTTAAGAGTTAACGAGGTTCTCAATTTCATCATGAGATGGTGAAAGTGTCATTAAGAGTTAATGGTGGGGCCTAGATGCAATTTAGAGAAACTTGAGATAAAGGGAAGAAACTGTCAACAGTCATCTATGTACTGTTAACAGTTTTCTAGAAACATGAAGGAAACTATCGATAGTTTCCTTTGAATTGTCGACAGTTTCTATCGCGAACCAACACGTCTCCTTTGTAGTTTCTGTGTCGATTTAGACAACGCGTGGTTAAGGGCTTCGATAAGAAGGACGTCCTTCGTTCTTGGAGGTCTAGGTGGTCTCCCCTTTGTCCCCTCCTGCTCCCTTGTGGTCGTTTGTATATATTAGGCGTCTTAGGGTTTTGGTCTTGGATATAAAAGGGAAGAATGAGTAGAAACATTATATTAGAGAAGGCATTGGTGCCTAGGTTCTGTCTCTTGGCCATTTTGTTGTTCTTCTTCCTTTTTCCAGTGCCAAATACCCTAGCCCATTGCTTTCACTTGTTGCTGTTGGAAATGTATACCCTAAAGACACGTTTTGTTTAATTTATGGTAATGATGTTTCTTTTATTCAGTTTATGGCACATATATTATTTGCATTTAATTGTTGGAAAAGTGTCCATGCTATTAAGTAAGTGATTCATGTGATGGGTCGTTCTTCACAGTTAGGCATGAATCATGGGTACTTAATAAGCAAGAAAATATTACTCTTGATCTTTTGATAGAACTGGGCATTCTATCATGATAAGATCATTGTGCAATAGATCCTAATGGAGGATGGCTTGCCTTAGCCAGTAAACAGTCCGTTTACTCTAATTGTACAAGCGCATTTGGAATGCGTAGAATAAACCTGTGATAGAAGCTAATGACAAAGTACTAATTATCATGGAGCTAGTCTATCACTGCTACTACGTGGACGAGTACTCTAATACTTGAGTATTAGTTGGTGGTCTAGTGAACCTAGAGCTATATTCTTAGATTCACTGTAGGTGAGGTCTATCAAAGATCAATAACCTTTTGAGTTGGGAGTATGGTTTCTAATTAGCTAAGACAGACTAATACAAGATAGTTTATGTGATTCACCCCCTTGTGATTGTCCAAGAATAATCAAATAATCTAGGGCCCTGGGAACGTGACTTAAGAGTGTGTGCTTCTGGGTAGCTCCCAGTGATAAGAAAGTACATTCGAGTAGTCACGGATTATTGGACTAGTGATCTAAGGATGGTAGAAATCATTTAGAGAGGTGTTAGTACATTATTCCTTTCTAAATGATGGGTGTTACGCAGAGGAGTATTCTCGTCATTACACTAGTAGGTCAAAGACATTGCATATGCAAAATTATTCGTGGGGTCAGTGTTACCATATGGTGATAGTTGGAACACTTAGAATGACAAAATATAGCTACTAGGTAGCAGGGATATTTTGGTCATTTTAGTAGCCGTGAATAATTTGTCTTTTGGTCCCCGGGGTAGCTCGATATAACTCATGTATTATTTAATACATTTGGCTTGTTGGGTGAATTACATTGAGAGAGAATTATTTTATTCAGAATGGTCCATAATTAATTGGGCTAGAATAAAATAATAGTTCATTAGTTTTTAATTAATTAATTGGGCTAACCCAATTAGAAAATTAATTAAATGGACTTGGCCCACTAGGGTTTTAACCCTAGGGTTCTCCCTATATATTCTCTCCTTGGTTATTTTTCATCTAAGGGTTTCATTTTTACTCTTCTTCACCGAAAGAGAGGCCACGAGTTTGAGTCATACCTTGGAAGATCAAGAGAACGTCCAAGTTCTGATGCGAAGAAGCTGAAGGATTGCAGGACAGCCGTCATCTCCACCACGAGAAGAAGCTCCCGCCCATCCTCCTCCTATCGCCTCATTCCGTCCGGTAATCCGAAGGAAAAGTAAGTTTCCTAGATTCTAATCAATAAGAGGAAAGTTTTTATTTAAAAACGTTTTCGTTGCATGCTATGTATCCTCGACATGATCCTTCAATTGCTCCATAAGAAAGTTGTCTAGCACATCGGTCTTCCTATGGGGTTCATCCATATGAGGAGCATGGACTAACTAGGTCTCCCGTATTTTCGAGAGATGGGTTAGTCACCCAGTTTGATGTTTGGGGAAGAAGGAGACTACCCGGTGGACTGTTTGTGAGCTGTTGGAAGCAAGGAGTTACTGCCATTGGAGGAGGTTTTTAGCCCCTACATCGAAACCGGTATCTCCATAAGGTATATCTTTGATCTCCCTATGATTAATTGATACCGAGTCATGCAAGGTGGTTTTGTGCCTTATTTTTGCTACGCATTTTGATTTATTTTTTACAAGGTTTTGAAATCCGAAAACCCTTGCATTTGGTACACCAAGAGTTGGCATTCTCTAACAATTGTTGAACATACTGACATGTGTGAGCCTGAGGGCCATTTACATTCCATGTGCATAAGCGTGTGTCATACATAAAGTAAGCCATGACATGGGGTATACAACATGATAAGTAATGTGAAAGAGAAACGTGCTTAGTCAAATCATCATGATGCGATTACATATCTGTTGCATGTGGATGATATATTGATACTTGTGTTAGCACACCTATTATTTTGTGCGACAAGGTGACTGCAAGACATGGATATCCAACTTTCCATAGACTCAGTCAATGAGAAAGGGAGCTACAGGTCGCCAGATTCGAGAGATAGGTTATCCAACTTTTTATAGAGTCGGTGGATAACCGAGGGAGCTACGGCTCACCAAACTCACCTGGGTGGAAGCCAAGATGAGGAATATTCGGTGGGGAACCGATGGAGTTATGGCTTGTCAGGCTCACCTAGGTTGAAGCTAGGATGAGAGTGGATGGCGGTCCACTGTGCTGACATGGAATCTTTATATATGTATACATGGCATATAGAGTGCACATTGATGCATGTTGTGTGAGCAAGCGATTAGATTGTGTCCTGGTACCTTTATGTATACAGGCATGTGGTATGTGAGCAAGTGATTGTGTCATGGCATGTTTATATATATATTTGGCTTGCGAAGTGCACATTAGTGCATGTAGTATGAGCATTGGTGCATTTGTGAAACTCTATATCGTACCATGTGTGCCAAATGTAGAAAAGCATAACATTATGTATGATGTGACATGAGACATGGCATAGAGGCATAGTGTGGTATAGCATGGCATGGGGGTGATAGGTTTGAAATGCTATGGCACACACCTAAGAGGGAGAGTGAATTGAGTGATTTAAAAATTTAGTTTGAAACTTGAAATTCTTTTGATGAAAAATAAATTTTCAATGCAAGTGAAGATTATTGAAAAGCTTGGAACAATAAATGAAATAAAAACTATAAGCAAGAGATGAACACAAGGATTTATAGTGGTTTGCCTTAAACCAAGTCTAATCGACTACCTTACCTCCTTACTAAGGATTTTGTAAATCAATCCACTATAACCTCCTACTTGAACCCAAGTAGGCCTTTTAGTCCAAGACTAGGCAATACAAACCTCTTACCAATAATGGGTAGACCCTCAAGCTTCACAAGGTTGGAAAAGAAAATACAATAGTGAACAAGAGAGAAAATCTAAGAGTAGAATACGCTTAGTTACAATGATCTCTCAAAAATAAAATACAAGACTTGAAAATAAATTTACAAAGATAGAGCAAAGTCTTGGAGAGATAAAAATTAAAGCACAAATACAATGGAAAAGAATTAAAATAATTTGTAAGCTCACTTCACTTCTTTCAATATTTAGATAAACTCATTTACATCCATTAGTCTTCTCAAGTTCATCATTGATTTATATTTATAGGCATCCCAAAAGATTCAAAAGAAATATAGTCGTTTATGGCCATTAGGATTTGAAAAATTAGTCGTTATGGCTTTTTGCAAAAAAGAGTTAGTCGACATAAGAAAATAATTAGTCAACAGATTCATTAATAAAACAAGACATAATCGATAGATTAATATATTTAGGCGACATAACCAAATTATATATTCTGTTAGTCGACAAAACCAATAAGATAATCAACATAATTAACTTCTATATTTTTGATAGTCCACTAATTGAAGCATTAGTGGAGAGATGCAAGAGTAGAGAACATAGCTTAGTGGACAGAATTCTGTGGATGAGTATGTATATAAGTTTGAATGCACGAGGAAGCAAGGTAACAATTAGGAGAAGTGGTAAGCGCGCATTCTCAAAGGTCCTTGGGTTGCGAGGAGCGCGTGTTTGGGTCCCGGCAGCAGCATTTTGCAAATTGAAGTTAATTTACTTTTATTATAATATATATAAGTTTGTGGGCGCAGAGAAACAACGAAACATTTTGTTGGAATGGCTCAATGCTCATGCCTTAAATCCCTTGAGCGTGGGAACGATTCACTGGGCTCCCACTGGAATTAAAATATTTTTTTCATTGTTTTGATATTTAATTTATTTTCAAGCTCTTAGAAAAATAATTTTTATACAAAATTTTTAATCCAATAAAAATATGATGTTTCAAATGCCATAGAAAATTTTTCATAAGATTAGATTACTAAAATTAATTTTCATTTAACATGTTTTTAATTAATTAAAAATATAATATTTTAAATGCCATTAAAAAAATTTATCACAAGATATTTTGGCATTGACTTTACTTTTCATTCAACAATTTTGATCTCAAACCCACATTTGTCAACCGATGAAATGGTATCTATTGGCCGATCCTACTCAAATGCCTAATATGTCGACAGCCCTGACTCCTTCTATCGACAAAAAGAAGCTTCAACCCAACTCCAACATAACCAACCCTTAGAAATACATGCAAATGATGCCAAAAACTTGCATGCCACTTCAGCCTAACAACAAATACGCCATTTCTTCCAAAGAATTGGGGAAGAACAATTCTCCGACAAGATGATACACATGGTTATCCGAAAATATAAGAAAAATGACATGAAACGCAACCAACCAGAAGTAGAAACTCTCCTACCAAAGAAGGAATTTCTCTAGGGTTCTGCCTTAAAAAATGGGCCATTCAAGACACCACAACCAAGGGAGCAAATCAGCTATCACTTCCAAGAGGAAAACGAGAAAGAAACTGACTCCAAGAAAATCCCCTATTCAAAGGAAATTTCACCAAAAGGGAAAAAAAATGAAAGAACTTGCCTTTAAAAGACCTCTTGATGATTGAACTGAAGCACAAAGGCACCAAAGCCACTAGCTTACACTTCCAAGATCTTCAAATCTCAAGGGAAAGATTGCTTTATTGAGAAAGCAAAAGGGGAAAGAGAAGAGTAAGAAAAAAAGGAGAACGGGTGATGAGAAGACAAAAAATGAGGAATTTTCCACTTATTTCCCTATATATATATATATATATTTCTCTTATTTCCTTTTCCCCTTTTTATTTTCCTCTCTTTTGCCATTTCCTAAATAAACCCACACATACACATAACCGACAATTACATTTCAATTTAGCCCACTTTATTTTGAATTTTCAACTCATTTTGCTTTGAATTTTCCACTAAGCCAAATCTACACCATTTGACTTTTCAACCCTTAAGATTTTGGCTACTCTTCACTTAGTTATTTTTGACTTATAAATTTCCACTCATTTAACCCATCTTGCAAAAACATTAAACAATTTAAACCTTTAAATCAACTATACCAAACTACAACATATACGATAAAATATCAATCAAATTTAACTGAACCTATTAACGGGTCACTATAGGCTTTAAGAGGTCTAGTCCAAGAAATAGTAATAGCTCTAGTAGTAGCACAAAGTCGAGCATGGAAAGGCCATCAAAGAGGCCCCGTGTAGAAATGGTGGAGGAATCTAAGGTTTCATCCATCCTATCGAGTATGGGTTTAAGGAGCCTGAAAAATGTAATGACCCGAAGATGAGGGCTGATATTAATAAATAATTCAGTATTATTTTTGTGTCTCATAGGTAGAATTATTTGTTAAGTTAGCTTGGGATTCGGTGTGGTGTGAATAAGTATGTATATTAGTGTTTTGGGGGACTTAGGAAAATAATAATTGAGGTTTAAGAGTGATGGTGGAGGAGCATTCGAATGGTTGGAGTTTTGGAAGTTGGGATTCGGATGAGAGAGTATGCATCGAGATGAGGGCAAGGACATTTGGATGGCTAGAGGCATTCAGAGGTAGTCTTTGTGAGTATCATCTGGATGCTACAGTGAGTATCATCCGGATGGGGTGTGAGGCATCCGGATAGGGTGTGAAGCATCCGGATGGCTTAAGTTTCATATGTGCAATTTTCTCTTTGTAACCCAATTTTAACCATGATTCAACCCGAATCTCTCAAAACTAAAAACATAAAATTGTATATCTTTCTCTTATCGTTCCATATCATCTTGAATTACCTCAATCAAAGCTCGAACGAGAGAGTTATGCCTAAAATTCGAAGAGATATCAAAACTGTCCAAAATCCATTTTTCAGTGAATTAAACCCTTCTATCCGAATAGCCACCCTTCCATCTGAATAAGCTAAGTGTAGAATTAATTGAGCCATCTGAATGGCTCACTGTTGCATCTGAATGGCTCTCACAATTTTTGAGACTTTCATCTGAATGACCTATGCTATATCCAAATGGCTCTTACATCCCTTAAATCTCACATCTTAATGTCTCTCACACACTGCGAATACGTGTGTCTATATATATATCATCCAAACTGCCATTGACTCAGGAAACATATAGAAGATTCTAGATTGGGAAGTAAGAAAGGAATTTAGGAAAATAAATGAAAGAATAAACATGACTTATGAAGAAAATATAAAAGGAAGAATTTGTGAGAAAAATATCACTCGAATAAAGTACTCTCTCTCTCTCTCTCTCTCTCTCTCTCTCTCTCTCGTAAGTCTCTGCATTTCTTCAAACCCTTTTCCTTCTTTTCAACAATAAGCCAAATCCTATCGTCCAAGGAGTTCTCACCCACTGTTAAGCGACATAGAAGGTGTAAGAAACCAAGTTCCTTTCTATTCTTCCCTTCTCTTGGAATATTTCTTGTTCTCAAGTTCGAATATGGGTTTGAGGGCTTGGCTAGGGTTGTGTCATGCGAGTCTAGGGGATGTTTCTAACAGCTAGCTGGGGTTGTTTTTCCCCACTTTTCCTAAGGAATGGTGATGTTGTTGAAATTATTGGCATGAGAGGTTTATCTCTTCATCGTGCCATGCTGCTACTAACTTGGACACCCAATAAAAATACTCTGTCTTATCTGTGAGACCCAAGTGTTACGTGTTCCATCTTTTATTACTATTTACTCACTGTGATGGCCATGATTATGGAATATGTGTAACTTTTAGCTAAGCACGTTAATCCCTGTCATGGCATGTTTTGACAGTGTGATATTTGTGCATCATGGGCATGTTGTTGCGTGTGAACATTGAACTTCACATTACATGCATTCTTATGGAGCACGGATGATAATTGTGGCACGAGCATTGATTGTGGCCACCTACTTGTTGCATTGCATTTGCATGAAAGGAATGGGAAATTGACGCGCATTGTGGTTGTATATCATTAGGATATATCTCCCAAAACCAGTAGGCACTAGCCTGACTAGGGTTACGGTCATGCGGTGACGACTAAGAGGCGAGCCCAATGGTAACAACCATGGGTGAGATTTATATATATGTATGGCTATAGCCAAGTATATGAGATAGTGCCTATGGTTCACATGTTATCACAGCTTCTCTGGTTGCAAGTATTAGCTACAGGCCGATATGTGTTATGATGCATTTTATATTGCTATGTGAGGCCACTGGCTAGTTATGTGTTTACCGGCTTTCATGTGTGTTATGCATGACATTATTATCATGGGTGGGTATGCAGTTCATGTGTTATGATCTATCATCCACATATATATGTTTATCAGATACCACCCACCGTACCTATATCACATTACTATCTACCATGTTTTTCCTTCATGTGTTCTTATACTTACTAAGTTTTGTAACTCACTTTGTACTCTCCACCATTCCAGGTAAAAGTAAAGAAATAGCTTGCGAGGAGTTGAGTAGGAAAGATGGGTAGAAAAGTGTGTGTGGGTCTACTCTCATGGCAAAGGTCTTGGGAGATGGTTGTTTTCAATTGTATAGAGTGTATTTTGTGTTATGTAACTTAAATAGAACTGTGCTTGTAATCCTTAAGGTCTTTTATCTTGATGTGAGATTTGTGGAGGATGTAAGATGTATGTATGCTTCTGGCTGGTTGTTGGTCCTTTCATGATCCACAACACTCGCTCTCCTAGGTTGTCCGAGGGATAAGGTAGCTTAGGGGAAGAGGTGTTACAAAAAAAATGAGTCTAGAAGTCTTCTAGAAACTCATCTTGTTGCTACCATCTTCCAATTTCTCGACCTGAGCCCTTCCTAAGTCATGCCACACAAGTAGAGGAACTTGATCTCCTTCCATCTATGTTGATGAGAAAACACTACAAAACAAAAATCGTTTTTACAGGTGCAATTTAGAAACGAAATTTATTTCCATCTCTAACATAACCAGATTTTAGAGATGGAAATAAATTGTCTCTAACAAAGACAAATTTTGAGATGGATAACCAAAATAACTGAAATTTCTTTTAGAGCTTTAGAGACAGAATTAGTGATAGAAAATTTTCATCTTTGAATGTTTTTAAATCAAAGGTTGAAAAATTTTGTCTCCAAAAGTTTTTTTTCGTTAAAGATGGAATTTGAGATGGAATTTTTCCATCTTTGAATTAAGAGAAGAAAAAATTTCCATCTCAAAAAGTTTTTTTTGGAATTAGAGACGAAATGTTTCCACTTCTGAATTTTGCCTACTCTTAGAGATTGAAAAAATTTTGATATCAGAATTTCATCAGAGACTAAATTAGAAACAAAAAATTTCTATCTCTAAGTTTAGAGATTGAAAAAGTTTTGTCATATGTGTGTGTCTGTGCGTGCGTGCACGTGCGCCTTCATTTGTTTCTCCTTAACCTTTTCTTCTCCGTCTTTGCCCGTTCCCCTCTCTCTCTCTCTTACCTATGTCTCATTCTCTTTTTCTTCCCTGGCCAGTAGCTACCAGTCGTTGGCTCACATTCTCTTCCTTTCATTCAATAGTCCCTTCTCACTCTTTCATCCACTGATTGTCGTCCCAAACACTAGTGACCGGAGTTTCTCCAATTTAAGGTAACTTAAAGTTCTCTAATTTTAATTTTCAGTCCAATCATTGAATCATTTTGGTTTTAGGGATGTTGGCCACCAGAACAAGGTAATTCTGATGATGAGTTCTGATCGTTGGAATCTACCCTTGGACAGTGGCTAGTGATGCCCTTCCAAGAACGAGTTACATTTTTTTTCAAAAAAAAAAAATAATTTTTAAATATATTGAGACTTAACCGTTGGATCATTTTGGTTTGTAGTTATATTGGTCACCAAACCAAAACGATTTTGATGCTCACTTCTGATAATCAGAATCTACCATGGACGATGACCAACAATGCCCTTCCAAAAATTGGTAGCATTTTTTCAAAAACTTAATTTTTGGATTTATTGAGATCAGACTATTGGATTATGGTTAAATTATAAATCAAACAAAAAAACACTTGTAAATTATGCATATATTATATAATCATAGAAAAAGTGATTCTTTTAACCAAAAAACATGTTGGATTTTTTTTAAAAAAAAAATAAAAACTATCTGTATTATTAAACAAATATGCCCGGTTTTTATTTTTTAATAAAAATAAAAATTACACAGAAAAATGAAATGAAAAACTAAAAATAGAATATAAGAAATTGACAACTTTCAGAAAGATACCCTAATTCTCTCTTTATATGCACAAACAAGATGGAGAATCGGAATCACTCAGCAATAATTAAGGCAAAACTATCAGTAGGAATAATAGAGGATGAAATACACGGATTATAAGTCTATTATACAGATTCAAGCAGCTACACAGATGCAACTAATTAACATTAATCTTCACTTCACTTCACTTCTTCAATCTCATCCAGTGCATAGTTATTAGTCGAAACATTCGCATAGTTCACTTTGTTGAATCGGACCACAACTGGGTATCGGGACTTCGGGTCCTGCCCAGTTTTTCACAATTAAAATTCTAAAATCAGCAAAAAGCAGAAAGGAAAATAGATTATTATTTTTTTTAGGAAAATTCTACATACATATAACTCTTTTTTTTTTTTTTTGTAACTCAGTACAAAAAAAATAAAAATAAAAATAAAATAAAAAGTCGGGTCAGAGCAAACCTGATCCACTGCTACAACGGATCCTATGCCTTTGTACCAGTAGGATTCCCTTCTTAGAATTCTCACCTGTACAAGGAGAAGTTGAATACTACGTTGTTATGCCAGCTATTGCAGTTGAACAAAAATAAAGGGTACTTGCGCAACTTTGATTCCTTTCTCCCTCCCTCCTACTTGAGGGTGAAATTTTCTCTTTGCCAATAAGAACTTGTGCCAAATTGGATTCCGACACCATAAATGGGAATCTCAATTTGCCACAATAAACCATCAAGGGGAAAACTGATTCCCCTACTTAAAAATTGAAAGACTCAGTTTAACATTTCAAAATTCCTCTAAATATGCACTTTGTAATTCTATTTTTTTATTTTTATTCTTGATGTTAATTATGGAGGAACTAAAATAGATGTAGCATACTGACTCTTAAGTAAACTTAGGGTTTGGATATTCTTCTTGTTTGTTGAATGGTAAGATGAGTTTGGGAATCAATCACCAGCTACTTGGTCTAGTAACGGTAGAATTGGACTCTCTTTCAGGATGAATTCACACAAATTTAAATTTTTATCTACTTATTTAGTCTCTATGATTTATGGCCTATTACACATATTCAGCGGATCTACACACGCAAAGGACAGCCATTGCGGGTCCTAAAAGGTGGTCTGAAAATCAGGACAAACTGGATAACATTTCCATTAGAATACCTTGGTGCCTCTCTTTGGTCCGATGGGAGGCGGCTTAGGAGCCTTGGCTTCCCCTTCAGCCGGCGGGGGCTTAGTGGTGGCGGCAGGCGGCGCTGCTGCTTCCTCCGACGCGCGCACAACCAGCCTGCTGCCGCTTCTCGACGAAAGGCAGCTGCCTGCACCGGGGCTGCTGCTCCTAAGTGCGAACGCCACAGAACCATTCCGAGAAGCGCTTGCGCCTGACGAGAGCACAAACCCCGCCGCAGCGGATGCCAAGTTACATGCAGCCATGCCCGCTTCTTCTTCCTTCAACAGGGTCTGATGGGGCGGTGGAGAAGGATAATATTTACGCGGCAGAGAACAAATAAAGAAATAATAAAAAAGAAGTTTTAATCTGGTTTCCACAATTTCCGTGCGGACCAATCCAACTGGCGGGTGATTGCGGGCTCGGCCAGTAGGAAGGCGCCATCTAAGCACAGCATCGTTGATTGTGGATAGGGTCATCTCTTTCTGGGTGCTCCAAGCCCCCTGCTTTACTCAGATTATGCATGAAAATTGAAAATTATTTTTTTTAAATAATCCATAACTGCAAAAACACTTTTAATGACATTTCTAAATATGTTTCTTTGTATAAAATTGTATATGCTTGAAATTTATAACATTTTTTTATTCTTTTGTTTTATGGGTTACTTCTAGAAGAATGAAATGGATGAAATAAGAAGAAATATATTGGGAATAATATTGAAAGTGATAAGGGAAAAATACCCTCAAATTCATAATTATTCCAATATTCCAGGAATATAGCCATTGGCAGTAGTGACACGTGCCCATAAAGGAGCCACTCCCCTGACGTCACCCAACTTAAGCCCAAAGACTACACGTGGTAGATACACCTCACAACCCTGGCTGGCCGTTTGCTCTGCGAAGATTCTTCGGATTCTTCAGGATCAACCACCACATAGAGAATCATGGAGATAGGAACTATCCCGAACTCCTCAGAAATAATTATGGAATCTATATTGGTAAGATCACAGCTCCACGAAGAACGGGATAGGGATCCGAGCAATTGGAAAAAGAATCCTTACCTTGGCAGGAGGATAAAATGGGGGAGGACCAGCAACGAATAAGGGATCCAATCTTTTCTTTCTCTAAGTTCAAAATTGCATACTTTGAGCTTGTATCAATCCGGTAATCTGACCTGAACGTCGGAGTGATCCCAAGGAAGCAAAACGCCGACTCCATTATAAGTACCTAGTTTGAGGCAGATGAAGGTGATCGGCCTCCGCATCATCAATTGGCACCCACTGTGGGGCTCAGGGATTCTTCTTTCTGTCTCTCCAGTTTGGTTTACCACGATGTTCAAGATATATGTCTTAGTCCCAATGCCAACAAGGAGGCACCAATCTAGGACGACCGAGGGTAACCCCGCCCCGGAGTCAAGTCAGAATAATCCTTCGAAGAGCCAGCAAGGGAGGAATCATAGTCTAGATAATCCTCCTCCCCCGCCAAATCAGATCGCACTTTTGGAGAATCAGGTCCAGCGTTTGACGGAGCTGCTTATCGGCTCCCTAGATTACCAAGACCAATAGGCCCATCATTCTCAAACAGGGGCGAGGCATGAGCCCTCGTTGGAGGAAGGATCTTGCCTACGCGAAGCAGACCCCTGAGAAAGGGGTCAAGAAGAGGAACATAGGGAGGCTGAAAAGTCTTCCAGCATGTCGTATGCCCAAGAACAGTAGGAAAAGAGGTTGCGTCAATTGGAGAAGGAGATTGCGGCCTTGAAGACGAAGCAAGGAGAATCTCAGGGGGTGGTGGTGAATCAACCCCTTAGCCCAGAGATCATGGCTGCGGTGCCGCCTGAGCGTCTTCACATTCCGAGAATAAAGCACTATATATGCGGGGACTACTGACCCAATGAACCACCTGGATCTTTTTACTTCTCATATGATGGTGCAAGACGCATCTGACGCAATGTGGTGTAGGGTCTTCCTGGAAACCTTGGAAGGGCACGCACGAGCTTGGTATTCAAACCTAGCTCACCACTCAATAGCCAACTTTGCCCAATTTCAGAGTAGCTTTTTGGCTCACTTTGTACCTCTTCGGAGGCATCGAAGATCCACTATGGCCCCGTTAGTGTGAAGCAGAACTAGGTCGAATCTTTGAAGGACTTTGTCTCGTGTTTCAATCTCGAAGCTTTGAGCATTGAGAACTTCAACCATAATGTCACTATGGTGTCATTCCATAATGCCCTAAGGCCTGGCCCTTTCGCTCAATCATTGGCCAAAACTCCCCCGCTTACGTTTACGAATATCCTTAGTTAAGCAATGAAGTATATTAATGGGGAAGAGGTTATGCAGGCGAAGAGAGCCGAGTACACCGAGAAGAAGGAAAAAAGGAAGCACCCCGAAGAGAATAAGGGTGAGGGCCGAAAGGAGGATCAAAAAGAGAAGCATCGTCCTCGGTGGGAATTAGGCTGTTTTACCCCCTTGAATGCCCCAAGAGCGGAGATCCTTGCCACCATCGAGGGCAAGGACTATCTGAATAAGCCCTAGCCAATGAGGGCACCATCTAACAAAAGAAACTAGAATAAATAATGTCACTTCCATCGAGATCACGGTCATGATATGGAAGAATGTCTGTAACACCCCACTTTTCTTACCAAGCGTGTCACTATGCTGGAGTCCAAAATATACATAAATTCCTTTTTTTTTTTTCTTAAACACGGTACATAACTTAAACCTCAAGTATCGAATTCAAAACAAACCCCTAGCATATCATTTACAATTGCGGAAGCAATAATTGAAACCTGATATGGTACAGAATTGAAATCCACTTTATACATAACATCAGAATCCGTACCATTACATCTTCAAATCCTCAAGTTACATGGAGACTCATCACCAAGAGATAATAACTAAATACCTCAAATGATAAACAAATGATACCTTAAATAACATCATACATGATTATTCCTCAACTCGACTAAAACATATCTGAACTTTCATACAGGAGCAAATACTCGATCTACTCACCAAATCCATCAGCCACGTCATCACGTGCCGGTACGTCTCAATCATCTCCTTGCCATATCTGCAAGTCCTAACTAGAACGTTTGAATGTTCCAAGGGTATAATCTAATTAGAAGATGAACCTTTTAGTGAGCGTTTTAAAAATAGTTACATGAATGCATGATGCAAATACATGAACAAACATTTTCCCTAGTGTAACTTCCCAAGCCCAGCCTGACACGGAACCCCAAGTAGAATCCTAACACCTTCGGTAGAATAATCCTAACGTTATTTCATCAATTGCCCTTGGGGAATTACGGATACACTATCGGGGCGATAACCCAATCCCATGCACAAGTGTCAATATGCCAATAATATCATGTCATGTGAAAATCATGTCTCTTGATGCAATAGTATATAAACAAGTATGAAAAAATGCTTATAACTTTCATGAATATCATGCATAACATAAATAATCATATCATATATAAGTTTTTGGGGAAAAATCACTCACCTAATGCCCAAAATCCAAAACACCTCGAGAAATGCACATCACCTCGATTTGCATGTCCATCCTAGATTTTTGTGCAAATCCTCTATTCTTGTGCACCACCTTAATCTTACGCACTATCTCTATTCCCGTGCACGACCTCGATTTTCATGCACCATCATGATTCTCGTGCATCACCTCGATTTTCGTGCCACACCTCAAAAGTTGCACAAATCACTTTACCTTAAGCACATCAATCCTGTAAACCATATTTATTCTAAGAACTTCAAAAGAAAATCCTAGAACTTACCCCAAAGCTACGTTTTCATGCAAAATGAGGCTAATCGTTACAGAAACTAAGCAACTGAAAAGCCAAGCACCAAATCCTTTTACACAAGAAACCTTAACTTATTTTTCTCTATTTTTAATATTTTTTCCAGATTTTTCAGCCCATCAACGCGCCCTCACGCGCATCGACTTCTCCGGCAATTCCTTCGCCTTCGGCTAACTGCAACACATCCTGATGCTCGATTTGACTCCACCATCTTGAAGAGCTACTTGAGTTGATTAGCATGGCACCCTCAAATGGCCGAAACAGTAATCGAAACGGGTTGAAATGGCCGATAAACAAACCGTCTCCAACGCCCATCTTTTTCTCCGGCCAAGTTTCGAAACCTATTAAAACCTCCACAAAAATGCACCAAAGTTTCCAGAAACCTTCCTCTCATCCTAGGGAGCAAAATCCCCTTATTTTCGAGCCCTAATTAGTCCCCAAAATGGGCAAAATTTGAAGCTTTACTTTGTAAAACCCTCGGTTGAAACTCGGTTATTTATAGCTGCAAATCAACCCTCGAAACACCCATGGCCGCCTTACCTGATGCCTCAAACACCTCAAGCATCCCTTGGATGACCCAAAAGTAGAAACCAACACCTCAAAAACCTAATTGCAGGTTGCACCATTGCCGACCAAACTGTGGTCGGATTTTTCAAAAATCCGGCCACCTTCGTGCTCTCCAGCGGTCAAGGCTCGGTCCTTGAGCTCCCTTGACCATTCCCTTGAGATCCCAATGGTTGGAAATGTAGATCGATGGCCTGATGACCTGTTGGTAGGCCATGACAGCTTGCTCCTCCTTCAACTTTGCAAAATTTGCAGTTTAGCCCATACCTTTTTTGCCAAATTACACTTTGGCCCTTTTCATCAAGCCCCTAATTTTTATGACATTTCCAATGAGTCCCTCAAACTCTAGGATCATCATTTCACCCCTCAAATATTTCAAAAAACTACATTTGACCTCCTCTAGTAATTTTAAAAAAATGCACTAAGGCCCGAATCTTCGTTTTTACCTCAAACCCTTTTGTTTCTTCCTAAAACCGCTGAAGAGTCATTCCTCATGAAAAATAGAAGCCCCCTCAAGCTTTCATTGACTTCCCGGAA
Source organism: Diospyros lotus (assembly GCF_014633365.1). Classification (NCBI taxonomy): domain Eukaryota; kingdom Viridiplantae; phylum Streptophyta; class Magnoliopsida; order Ericales; family Ebenaceae; genus Diospyros; species Diospyros lotus. The sequence continues at coordinate 18,267,096 of NC_068344.1, forward strand.
GTCATCTATAACATTTCAATTTTGCAGCCTAAATGGCAACTACATTTTCGCTGTACCGAAAATCGTTCCCGATGCGATTTATTTTGGCACCATAAATCATGCCTCAGGATACTTGACTAGACCGTACTATTTTCGTTTGGTATTTCAGCTCCAGGGCACTCCCTACAGTCGATTCGATCATTTTTTGGGGCTATTCAGATACCAATTATCCGCGAAATTCCATTTTTCTAATAAAATACTTATTCTCAATTAATCCAAATTTCTTGGGTATTACAATGTCACTAGTTAAAAGATTAGATTCAAGACCTCATTAATCGAGGTTTCCTTGGGAGTTTTGTTGCTAGGGAAGCAGATTCTCGAAAGGGGAGAGAGTGGCATTCGCAGAGTCCCCCTACTAGGAGGGATCGATCAGAAGAGCGAGATCGAGTTCGGCATTCACCCCAAAGGGAAAGACCACCGCAAGCAAGAGAAGATCATCCTCAGCCCCCAGTATTTCATACACTCGCCACGAGGAAGATCCCGTGAGCTAAAAGCGAGGAAGATGCAGTGAGTAGCTGAACCTCAGGGGTGAAGAGGTCAAGGAGAGGGGAAACAATCTCCTTTTCGGATAGCTACCTCCTTGGGTATCCGAACCGAAATGATCCCCTGGTAATAACAGCCGAGCTGGGAAAGTGGGAGCTTTGTCGAATCCTAGTGGACCCATGTAGTTCTTCAGAAATCTTGTATAGGCGAGCCTTCTTGGGCATGGGATACCGAATGAAGCAACTAAGGCCAGCTCGTGTCCCCTTGGTGGGATGTGATGGGGAAGCAATGTATTTCGATGGAGTCATTCATCTTTCGCTAACCTTGGGAAAGGGCTCCTAAACCTTTCAAGTCGTGCTGGATATTCTCATGGAAGACGTGCCTGTGGCATATAACATGATTCTGGGAAGATCGGGCCTCAACGCTCTTCGGGCTATTCCGAGCATGTATCACATGATGATGAAGTTCCCCACGGCCAGTGGGATAGGTGAGGTGCGAGGAGATTTGCATTTAGCCCGGAAATGTTACATGGCTTCCATAGGCATAACAAAGAGTGTGGAAATCCCGCGAGGGCAGATGAAAGAGAAATCATCGCAGGGAGAAGCTCCTGGTCAGGGCAATGACTCTGGAGGAGAAAAAGAGGAGAGACCCCCACCAGTTGTCAGTTTTCTATTAGAGGGGTCGGGAGATCCAAAGACGGCAGAGCAAGTGAACAAGCTTGAGGAGGTGCCTTTAAGGGGAGATTGTCCTGATCGTTGTGTAAAGATAAGCGCAGAGTTCAAAGACCCACTAAGGGGTTAAATCTCAGCCCTCCTTCGACATTATGTAGACGTCTTCACATGGACTACCCAAGAAATGCCTGGGGTCGATCCAAAGGTCATGACGCACAGGTTGGGAATACGTCCGGGTTTTTGACCTATTAAGCAGAAGAAGCGAAGTTTTGCCCCAAAAAGAGCTAGAGCGATTGACGCAGAATGGGAGAAGTTGATAGGGGCACAATATATTTGGGAGGTTGATTATCTCGAATGGTTAGAAAACATGGTGTTGGTGCCTAAAGGAGAAGGCAAGTGGAAACTTTGTATTGAGTTCACTGATCTCAATAAGGCTTGCCCAAAGGATAGCTACCCTCTTCCTCGTATAGATGCGCTAATTGATGGAATGGCTGGTTGTTCGCTAATGAGTTTCCTAGATTCCTTTCAAGAGTACCACCAAATTCCATTGCATCCCGAAGATCAGGAGAAAACTGCGTTCATCACTAATAAAACAACCTACTGTTACACAATAATGCCATTTGGATTGAAGAATGCTAGAGCCACTTACCAGTGCCTGGTGAATAAGATTTTTCAACACTAGCTCGGTCGGAATATGGAAGATTATGTTGATGACATGCTAGTGAAAATCCTCGTTGCCGAACATCATCCCATGGATTTGGAGGAATGCTTCCAAACCCTTCGTAAGTTTCATGTAAAACTTAATCCTGTCAAATGTGCTTTTGGAGTTTCTGCAGGAAAGTTTTTGGGTTATATAGTTCATCACTGAGGGATAGAGGTGAACCCAGCGAAGGTTAAATCCATTCTAGACATGCCAGCCTTGAGAAATATCAAGGAAGTGCAAAGCCTAACGGGAAGAATAACGGCCTTGGGGAGATTTCTATCTCGGTTGGCAGAGAAGGGTTTTCCTTTCTATAAGGTCCTGTCGAAGCCCGAGAATTTTGTTTGGAACGATGAATGTCATGAAGCTTTTAGCAAGCTGAAGGAACATCCGGCCTCGCCTCCTATTCTCACCAAGCCTCAACAAGGGGAATCAATGTACCTTTACTTGGCAGTAGCTGAAGAGGCCGTAAGTTAGGTGCTAGTCTGAGAAGAAGATAGAGGCCTGTTTATTATGCTAGTAAACGATTGACAGGAGCGGAAGTCCGGTACTCCCCCATGGAAAAGTTGGCCCTTGCCTTGGTGATCTCGGCAAGGAAACTTTGGCACTATTTTCAAGCTCATACCATTATTGTGCTTACAAACCAACCATTGAGGCAAATGCTTAGCAAGCCGGAGCTCCCCGAAAGGGTGTTGAAATAGGTCATGGAGCTTACAACTTTTGATATAGAGTACAGACCTCGACCGGCTATTAAAGCCCAAGCATTGGCAAATTTCATCGCTGAAGGGATTGGGTTCTAGGAGGCTTCAGAACAGGACCAAAGACTATTAGCGCTGGCTGTGGATGGAAGCTCAACCTCGGGCGAGGGAAGAGCAGGGCTGATGATCAGAAACCCCAATGGTCAGACCTGGACTTATGCCTTGCACTTCAAGTTTTGAGCGTTTAATAACAAAGCTAAATATGAGGCCTTGTTAGCCGAATTGAGGCTGGCTGAGCAGTTAGGATCCCAACGAATTGAAGTGAGCTCGAACTCCAATCTAGTTGTGCAGCACATGAATTGAGAGTATGAAGCTCAGGAAGGTCATATGGAAAAATACATGGCTATGGTCAAGGAGCTCATGGCATGCTTTCGATCAGTGAAGGTGGAGTATGTTCCTCGGGCCAGGAATGTAAAAGCGAATCTCTCGTCCCGAATCACCTCGTCTTCCTTCCCGATGAGCTCTCAGGAGATCCGAATTGAGTCTCTACCACAGAAGAGCATCGAAGAGTCTGCCAAGCAACTATGCCTTGAGGACGAGCCTAGTTGGGTGGATCCTTTGCTATTATACTTAAAGGAGGGAAAACTTCCCGATGATGAGTTGGAAGCTCCAGAAGTCAGGAGGAAGGCCCAAAGCTTTTTACTAGTCAATGTGGAACTTTATAAGAGGTCATTCTTGCAGCCATTGCTCAAGTGTATCCAACCCTTTGAAGCAGACTATATCCTAAGGGAAGTCCATGAAGGCATATGTGGAAGCCACATTGGGGCCCGGACCTTTAGCCAAAAAGATGTTCAACAAAGGTATTATTGGTCGGCGATGGTGAAAGACTCGGAGCACCTGGTTAGGACCTGTGATAGATGCCAATGAACCTCCAACCTAGTTCACGTACCAACTGTCGCTTTAACCCATCTTGCTATAACTTGCCCTTTTGCTCAATGGGGCATTGACATCTTGGGTCTCTTTCCCCCAGCAGCGGACTAGGTTAAATATATTATTGCTGCCATAGATTATTTCACGAAGTGGGTTCAAACAGAACCGGTAGCCTCCATTACTGCTCGACGAGTAAAGTAATTTCTATGGAAGGAATGTGGTATGTTGCTTCGGGATTCCTCGGGTTCTAATTTTCGATAACGGCACTCAGTTCACTGACCAATCTATGCAAGAATGGTGCCAAGAGTTGGGAATAAGGCAGCATTTTACATCGGTGGCTCATCTGCAGGCTAATGGCCAAATCGAACTTGCTAACTAAACTTTGTCGCATGGTTTAAAGGCTCATTTAGATAGGGCGGACAAAAGCTAGGTGGAGGAGTTGCCGAGCATTTTATGGTCTTATCGAACCACAAAGAAGGTGTCTACGGGTGAGACTTCGTTTAGCCTATATTATGGTTTGGAAGCTTTAATCCCAGTCGAGATAGGTGTGCCAACCCTTAGAGTTGAACTCTTTAACACGGAGACTAATGAGCAGAATCTAAGAGAACTTAGATCACCTTGATGAACTTCGTGATCAGGTGAAGATTCGACAGGCTGCCTGCAATCAGCGTATTGAAAGATTCTACAACTAAAGGATAAGAGCCCGGAGTTTCCTTCCTGAAGATTGGATATTATGGCGAGCAGATGTTCAAGGTGCCCGAGAAGAACACAAATTAATGCCGAACTAGGAAGGTCCCTTCAAAGTAGTAGAAGCCCTCAACCTTGGCGCTTACAAACTCCAGACCGCTTAGGGTGTACCCATTAAAAACACTTGGAATGTGCAAAATTGAGGAAATTTTATCAGTAATATTCTTTATTAACTATGATTTCTGAAATAAATTTATTTTTCTCTCCCATCAGTTAAAGCTCCTCACCGCAAAAGATTCCAAGGGACCACCCCTGACCAAAAATATGGTTAACCTCGGGGGGGCCCAACCCCTCAACAAAAAAGAAAGGATCAGATGTGATCCTGGGGGGCCTCAAACCCTCGAAAAAAAAAAGAAAGGATCATATGTGATCCTCGGGGGGCCCCGAACCCTCGACAAAAAGAAAGGATCAGATGTGATCCTTGGGGGGCCCCGAACCCTCCAAAAAGAAAAGGATCACCCTCGATAAAAAGAAAGGATTAGATGTGATCCTCGGGTGGCCCCGAACCCTCCAAAAAGCAAAGGATCAGATCTGATCCCCAAGAGATTTTTGTCCCTAATAAAGAGCAAGGGAAATCTTTTAAAGTGTAAAAAGGTTTAGATTCAACCTTCGAATTTTAGAATTACGGTCTTAGTTAATTAACTAAGGCAGGTAACGTTCAAATGAAAAAGGTAAAATGAGCAAGTAAGAAAATTTTATTGAAATATCAAGTTTGAGTACAAAGGCATCTATTCTAAGGAAGATAAAGCTGCCGAGACATCAAAGGGGATGAAGTCCACATCTAGGTTTAGGAAGTGCTCCTTTGTGAGTTTCTTCATGTGTTCGAATCCACCTCGAAGGACTCCTTCTAACTCCGCAGCGTAAGCGTCAGAGCTTCGTCCTTTGGGTCAATATCTCCTTCGTGAACAGCGCAAAACCCTCTTCCAATGAAGCTTCCCCTGTTAACCCTGGGCGCCTCTTTAGTGCTAGAGACGTTAATATCCGCTTAAAGACAGAAGGGATAGGAATGCTGGGAGGCGTTATAGTTGACTTCATACTTGCAGGTGGCCGACCTCCCTGAGCCTCCGCCCTAGCCACTTCAAGTGCCTTGGCGATGGTCTCATTATCACCCTCGGATGAGTCTTGTGAGGGGGCAAGCACTGTTGCAGCTAGTTGTTGAGTAGGTTGCGAGTCTCTTTTGTTCCTCGGGACTCAAGATCCCACAGAAGGGATCTTCAGGCAAGCCTCAGCGTCGTCCTTGGGGCCCTCTTGGAAGGTCTGAAGATCCCTCTCTGCTGTTTTCTTGGATCTGGAAGGGGCAGAGGGTCCTTTATTCCTAGCGTTCTTCAGAGCTCTCTCAGGCGGCACTGAGAGCCCTTTGCTTTGAGAAGGCTTAGAAGCCTTCTCAAAGGCTTTCTTAGTTTTGACAAGGACCGAAAGACCTTTGCTCTTAGGGAAATCTAAGACCATCCCCTCAATGATAGGAGAATAAGTTATCTCCCAGAGATTCTCAACTGCGAAAGAAAAATAATAAAGATCAATATCCGGAAAGAATGAGGAAATGTGGAAGAAAGAGAAGGGCTAACACTTACAGGTCTTGCCATCTAGGCCCACCTGGGTAAGCGTTGGATTGGAAAGCTATCCTTCCTCCCAGTTTCGGCCGATACCCATGATCCTACCGGCTAGTTCTTTAATATCCTCGACGTTCGGACTTTTGTGTTTGGTGTCTAGAGTCCACCCATTGCACACAGACCAAATCTCTTATGTGAAACCGAATAGTCAGGGCGGACGAAGACAAAATGCTCATTCCAGTCGTCTGAGTCTTTGGACGCCCTGGATTGCATGACTATCGAGGCCCTGATTTCAAGTTCAAGACGCTCATTTGACTCGATGAGGTAGCCATCCTTCACAATTTTGGGTAAGATAGAAATCCAGCCCCCCGGATCGCAGTTGGAGGTAAAAAAGTAGTCGAAAAGATCCCCCGAAGGCTCTATTTTACCAAAACTATAGATAATAATGAAGCCCATTAGGTACTTCCACCCGAAAGGGGATAGCTGGGTTGGAACGATGGTGAGATGTTGGAGAAGCGACATGACCCTCCCTCAGGGGGCAGGCGAAAGCCCCTGTCAAAGGCACATTTATCAAGACAGAGACGGCCGGTAATAAGATGACGTGCTCGTAGATTGGTGTTGAACTCGACCTCCCACTTTTCAAGAATCTGGTATTTCTCCCAGAACTGTTGACACTCTATTTCACTCATCCATTAGCAGCGAATGGAAGAAGCAGGATGGTTCTCCCATTTAACAAACTCCACACTAGTCGAGTTAAGCCTTCTGGATCCAATAATCACCATCGCAGAAAGTTGAAGAGAAGGCAAGGAAGATGTAGAAGGAAGAAGTACTTGCTAACACGACAACTAGCTAAGCAGAAAAAAGATCGGGAAAATAAGAAAATAGAACAATAAAACTCGCCTATTAAGGCCCCGCTGGGGGAAAAGCAAAGGGTAGGTAATGATGAGTATTAATTACTCAAAAATTGCACGGCTCAAGAGATGAAAAGGTTTGGACAGCGCCTGGGGAATGGATATTGGCATCGGAACAAATCAGTAACCACGCTCTACAAGCACGAGCAAGAAGAAGGAACACCCTAGCTCTTCGGACTCTACGGATCTCAACCCAAGGGGTAAAAAGAGCACGAAACTTCGGAGACTTTAACACTCCTTGAGCCATTCAAGCTAAGGGGCTCGAGGAGTGGGGAGACAAGTGATAAAGGAAAATACCCTCTGGTCCATAATTACTCTAATACCCCGAGAATATAGCCATTGGCAGTAGTGACACGTGCCCACAAATGAGCCACTCCCCTGACATCACCCAACTTAAGCCTAGAGACTACACGTGGTAGATGTGCCTCACCACCTCGGATAGCCGTTTACTCGACAAAGATTCTTCGGATTCCTCAGGATCAACCACCACACCGAGAATCATGGAGATAGGAACTACCCCGAACTCATCGAAAACAATAATGGAATCCATATCGGTAAGATCCCAGCTCCATGAAGAATGGGATAGGGATCCCGGCAATTAGAAAAAGAATCCTTACCTTGGCAGGAGGATAAAATGGGGGAGGACCAGTAACGGGTAAGGGATCCAATCTTTTTTTTCTCTATGTTTGAAACTGCATACTTTGAGCTTATATCAATCTGGTAATCTGACTTGAACATTGGAGTGATCTCGGGGGAGCAAGACCCCGACTCCATTGCAGGTACCTGGTTTGAGGCAGAGAAAGGTGATCGGCCTCCGCATCATCAGAAAGAATCCAGAAGATTTGTTACAACATAGCTTCTAAAAACTGTTATTTTTATTGACCATGAGGGATTGTTATTGTTATTAGTTCATGAAACATTTCTCTACAGTTGTGTTGGGAAGAGATTGAAATGAAATTAGTGTAGCATGCATGTTGAATAACTACTTGACAATGGAACGTTTGTATTTATTGTAACTTATGTCAAAAAAATATTGGCTATATACATATTTTAGCCTATGTATTTGCACACTTTTTTTATTTACACACTCAAAATTTTTGTTGTTTCAAAGATACTTGTAAATTATGCAATTTTGAGTCAATTATACCCCTAAATTTTTTGTTGTTCCAATCACACTCCTAAACTATGTAATTTCGAGTCAATTGCATAATTTGATAAATTAGTTTAGAATAATGAAGTTAAGAGTGTAATTGAAATAACAAAAAGTATAGGGATACAATTGATTTGAAATTATAAATTTAGAAATGTGTTTGAAATAATAAAAAATTATAAAAATAAGAACTAAAATATGTATTTTATCAAAAAAATATGTCAGAACTCCCTGCTGACAATTAATAGTAGATGTTAGCTGCTTCTGCACCATGTACTACCTCAATTAGAGGGTTGCTAACCCACCTGTGTTAGGCAACACATTTGGGAATTATCATCTACTAATTGCTGTCAGACACATCCTTATTGGACTGATTGCAATATTGAATTGATTACCATATTGTAGTTCAGGCATGCTCCTGGTTCATCACCAATTACAGACTTTAGATAGTGTATTAACTGTAGGCGATATTGATCATTTGTTAATTGAAAATAATGATTCATATATATAGGGACGACCATATTGACTGACATTGTTAATGTGAAACGAGATCTGAATTTATTAATAATATTATGTTCTTATTATTCATGCCATATTATGGGTTTATTGATTTAATTGTATTCACATTGGTATTGAAATAAATTATCTATATTGAGATAGACTACAATTTAGTGGTCCCCATAGTTTTATTAAAGGGTGGTGTCGATCATAGCCTAGATTTAGGTCATGACACCTTTGAAACAAGCAATAAGATATGCATTAAAACCTAATGACACGAATTCTCATATATCTAAAAAGGAGAAGTGATCCCTTAGAAGTGCTAGAGCATCGAATGTGTTGAATCTCATTCTTTCTCACTTGTTTTCTTTTATTTATTGACATAATTGCTTTGTAGGTCATAAATGTTATCTTGTATTTACTCTCCATTAGTTGGACTGTATGCTAGTTGTAGGCTAGAGATCATGTTGTGCCAAGGGATTGTAAAGGTTCCAAGCTCCTTACAAGAAGCTAGTCTTTGTTGAGTCAATTTTCTAGCTCTTGCAAAAAGGCTAGAGGTTTCATTTTTAAGTGAAGCACTTCAAGGTAAAAACTTGAAGAGAAAGGACATATATAGATCGTGTTTTTTCGAACCTCCTAAAAATTGTGGTGTGCATATCCCCTAAAAATACATGAGAAATAGAAGTAGAACCAAGAGTCTACCATATAAGAATCAAAGAAAAAAGAAGCATAAAGTGTTAAGTGACAATACAACTACTATCTCATGATGGGGGCACGCTCTTGTCACACCCTATCATAGTTTAAGCCATCAAGCATTGAATTAGCATATTGTACTATGACCCACAAACTTTTTCATGCAACTGAGGTTCTAACATATATTCCCACATATATAAAAACAATGCATAAATAACATAATATTCCATGTAACAGTAGAAAGCAAGAATCTTAAACATACATGTAGGTGTTAACAATCATTAGATAGTCAATAATAGAATAACAAAATATGATATAAGTGTTGAGTTTGTTGTTAGGATGTTTTGATGATGACTCTTTTATGCCAAAACTTTAATGTTCTAATATGTTAAATTCTCATATTCCTTGAGAAAAGGTTAAGGTTGCATTGATAATGTTAATATGTTTTATATATTTGTGATTAAGTTTATTTTATGTCTTATCAGTTAATGTGCTTGCTTTATTTATAAAGAGGTTGTTCTAGGATTTCAAAAGATATTCTAAATATTCATAATGCATGAGTGCTATGTAGAGTTCATGATATTCTAAATATATCACATATGTGGCAGTATTACTCTAAATTTAAAGAGCAACCTACTTCATATAAGTGTTCTTGATGTCTAATAAGAAGCATCAAGTTCTTAAGTAAATGATTAAACACTCAAGTATTGATTCTTGAGCTTCGAGCTTTTATCCATAAAGCGTAATTTGTTTATGTGATAATTAGTATCAAATTCCTAAGGTTCTCAATGTTTTGAAAATTTTAAGAAAGAACACTTGAAGAACTTGACGCCGGGATGTTTGTTGCTTGAAAAGTAAAGTCATTCAAGTATTTCTCTAAGTAGCCAAATATTGCTAAATCAAATAGAATAACTTAGAACGTATAGAATAGAAATAAAATTTATGCTCTGTTTCAATTTAGTAACAGATAAGCTATCCAATTTATGTGTGCTTTTGTTTGAGTAAAGATGAATAAAAAAATTCATATCACTCAGTTTGTTGCATTCTTATGTTAGAAAAAGGAAAGTTTAGAAAAAGGAAAGTTTCTATTTAAGTAACATATATTGTGCTTAATGCATTTGCAATCAAGAAAAGTTCTTTATGATTAGTCTCAATCAAATAGCAAGTTATTTGACTTATGTGTGTTTCATATATGTGTATTTGATAAGGTAAATATGAATGAACAATTATTTAGGTAATTGTATTATGTGAAATATGATGTGTTGTATGATGTATTAGAGAGTCCAAAGAATAGAAATCATATATGCTATGCTTCAAGTCAAGTAATAAGTAAATTATTTGACTTATGCATGATTTTGATTGACTAGCTTTTTCTTGAAACTCTATACCGTGTTTTGATGATGATGATGTTGATAAAGTACTAATGCAAAAATTTAATTATATATCAATTATATCAAATATTCGAGTGAGCCCTTATGCATGATTCAAGTGAACCTAGAATTCATAACTACTCGAGTAGTCACTTTATGAGTATTCAAGTAAATGAAGTGTAGAAGACTAATTTAATCATCTTTCACACTACCACTTGAGTAAACTCATGATAGGTATTGAGTAGAACATATTTGAGTTTACATAATCAAAGTATTAAAATAAGATTGGTAAGGTTAAATCAAATATTGGCTTGATAATCAAACAGGCATGGTAATTGTCACAACCTAGGCAACGATGGAACATGTGTTACTGTAGCATGCCAAATCCCACATCGGTCCGCCAAGGAGGAGATCCTAGGTATATTAGTTTGGGCTAGGTAGCAACATTTAGAAAATGGTTGCCTAGGTTGTGACAGTATGGTATCAGAGCTGACCCTTTTGTCCGACGATGGTAGGGGTCGTGTAGTAGGGACAATGCACATCCCAAGAAAGGGATAAAGGCGTGTGTTACTGTAGCGTACCGAATCCCACATCAGTCCGCCAAGAAATAGATTGTAGGTATATTAGTCTGGGCTAGGTAGCAACCTTTCGAGGTGGTTGTCTAGGCTATGACAATATAGTATTAGAGTCGACCTGCTAGTCTGACGATGGTGGGGGTTGTGTAGTATGGACACTGCAAATCTTGGGAAGGGGATGGGGTGTGTTTTACTTTAGCATGTAGAATCCCATATTGATTCGCTGGAAGGGAGATCTTGGGAATATTAGTTTGGGTTAGGCAGCAACCTTCTAAAGGTGGTTGCTTAGACTGTGACAGTGTGGTATCAGAGCCAACCCGTTGGTCCAACAATGGTAGGGGCCATGCAATGGGGACACTATACATCCCGGGAGGGGGATGGGGTTTGTGTTACTGTAGCGTACTGAATCCCACATCGGTCTGCCAGAAGGGAGATCTTGGATATATCAGTCTGGGCTATGCAGCAACCTTTAGAAGGTGGTTGCCTAGGTTGTGATAGTAATCATCCAATCAAGTGCTCAAAGTACTTTCGAGTTTTTGGATAAAAATTGAGTGAAGTATATTCACCAATCGATTAAATTTAAAATGCTAAAATATCAAACTTGTATACTTGCATCAATAATCGAATGAACTATTCATCAATTGAGTGAAGAAAATGTGCTAAAATATTAAGCTTTAATACATAAATTTCAAATTGACTTAAAACTTTATTCAATCGAGTGATAGAATTGTTGTAGGATTTCAAATCTTTGAAGTAAGTTAGCAATCTAGTAGTTAGATCACTAGTTGAATACGTAGATCAAAACAGAAAGCAGTTTTCTACATCTATTTATTAAATTGACTCTTAGGATTAATATACTTGAGTTATAACATGAAAAATCGAATACCGAAAACTAATCAATCGAGACTCTTTCTATAGCGTACCTGAAATTGATTGAAAGCTAATAGGTGTTCAATTAGTGTTATTCAATCAATTGAGTATGTAGATTTACTTAGTCGAGTGAATTAGTAAGGACAGAGAGTGGTTCTTTGCACTCTAAAACATAATTGATTGTGTATTTGCCCAATCAAGTAAAGCTTATGCAGAATTGATTACTTGTTTTGACAACTCGAGTATGCGCTAAAATTAGTCGATTATCAATGTTTTTTACTTAGGGTATCTATGTGACTAATTTGAAAAATATAGCCATTATCTAGCCACTACACAAAGATCAAAAAATAATAGTTTTGACCTTTTGAGCTTGATTTCATTATTCTATATGGTTTGTTAGCTATCTCTTTTAATGGAATGAAAAATATGCTTATAAGTTGTGAAAAATGCCTTCTTTCTTTCACATATGCTTGTTTTGTATCACAAATTTGATTGTTATCAGTCAAAGAAGTTGTTGATTATGTGCAGATAATAGATATTCAAATTAAACCTCAAATCTTCTATAAAATGCCAAGTGCTACATGAGATGATGTTGTTGATTGAATACTTCCTACTTTTGCCTTAAGCCCACAAAATCCTTCAAGCCTTCATTTTCTATTTTGTTACAAAGAAAAAGAGAGTATGCCTTATCTTCATATTTTCTTTAAATCTCTTTATTCGTGAGAAGCTATTTTAGATTGTGAGGCATTCATTACAATAGCTTCTTTTGTGTTCTTTATTCTTTGCTTCTTGTAAGCTATAAATTTATACTTGATCCTTATAAAAGGTAGTGGTTGTTTTTGAACCTTAAAAAGTTGAGGTTACGCCTAATCCTACAAAAGACGGTGATTGCAATTGAGTCTTTGAAAATGTCGAAGTTACGCCTAATCCTGTAAAAAGCAGTGGTTGCGGTTGAGCCTATTGAAAAGCCATTGTGAAAATGGTTATTACTTATCCCATTTTAAAAGCTAATTCTTTAGTGGATGTTTTAAATTCCTTGGTGAAGAGCCAAAGGAATAGAAAAGGCTAATTGAGCCGAACGACTATAAAATTTTTTATATGTTGCTTTGTTTGCTTTCTTTCTTTTTTTTCAGCACTTACATTTCACATTCTATAGCTTTATGCTTGTTTTTGGAAGTGGTAAAAGAAAATAAGTTTTTAATATATAACACACAACAATCATACTAAAAAATAAGTTTAAGTTTTACTTTTAGCAAGTATTATTTTTTATCAAATCTGTCATTAGTTTGAATACTCATAGCAACAATTTTTCAAATCTTCAAAGGTGGATTCATTCTGCTTGCTTTGAATTTGTGAATTTGTGTTACGCATATTACATATAATTTTCTATCAAAGTTGCACTTAAAACATCCATGTTCACAATTACAAAAAGTCCGAATAATTTTATATCAAACTTCTTTAAAAATCAAGAAAATTTCAATAACACTCAATTCACCCTCCTCTTGGGTGCACAGTATTTTTACAATAAGAATATCACATCTATAAGAAAATGTTTTACCCCTTGCCTAGTCAAAGAAAACATTTTATGACATGTAGTAAAATATTTCGATTTTAAATAACGAAGAAGAAATGATAGTTCATAATAACCTTAATAATACAGTATAGTATGAAAAAAATATAGTTTGATAAAATCGTAACATATCCCTTTTTCTTGTTTGTTAACTAGAAGAATCAAGCCTAACTGAGTTTTCCTTGGGTTAACTCCATGTAACCTAATACATAAACACATATGATAGAATAACATGGATTAAACTAGGAACTAATAACTTAAATAAACCTAAGTATTTATCTATGTCATCTAAAATGACATAATATTTTCTAATAGTATCTCCTCATATATTTTTCTAAAACCCTTCGTGTCAAAATATTTTGTCATCATCAAATGGGCTCATAAATTTGAAAGGGAGAGATTGTTGAGAAATTTGTATTTTGATTTATGAAAAAAATAATTTTAAAAAATATATTTTTAGCAAATTTAGTTTATTGATGATTTCTAAAATATTTTATATATATGTATGTCTTTCAAAATAGCTAAATATAGTTTTGCGTTTATCAAAGAGTATGAAACTTATGAAAATATTTTTCTTAAATTAAAGAACTTCAGGCTCATACACTCTTATATTATTCAAAACAGCAAAATATGTTTTTATATTGATCAAGCATGATGAAAAGCTTTTTGAGAAAATAGGTTTGAATTTCGGCCAAGTATAAAAATCTTTTGTTCAACTAAATATATGTATTTATAAAGCTTTTGAAAACAAAATATTCAAACAATATTTTAAAACTTCTACACTTATTTTCAGTCTAAAATTAACTTTTGCTTCAATCGAGTATTGCTCAGTTTATTTCTCAAAATAATCGAGTATTATAAAAACCTACTCGAGTATGTTCTTATTAAAGCTATATTTCTTAAAGCTATAATCAAGTATGGCACTTTGTATAATCAAGTATGGATCTTTCACACTCAAGTAATTAGCTTTTTGAAAAATTGAGTATCTTTATAACTATTAAAATTTGAGCATATTTTTAATTGAGTAATGCTTTATGTGTTATTCAAATCAGTCAATTATGTATTTTAGCAAAATCTCTTTTCAATTGACTATTAAGGTCTCTTATTCGAGTATTTTATGTAAGCACTCTATATTTCTAAAATTAATCAATGACTATTTTCAATCGAGTATCTTTTTGGTATCAAAATTCTGAGCATATTCTTAATCGAATATATCTTTCTCTCAATCAACTAACGTATTTTCATAATCAAGTATCTATTTGATTTAGTCTATTAAGATTGGATGAAATATGGTCAAGTCTCTATAATTAAGATTAATCGAGTATCAGTTATTTGTACTTAAGTATATACTTTTGTTAGTTGGGTGCTTAGTGCAAAATCTTTGTGGCTTCTAAGTCAATCGAGTAATGATTTGGCCATACTCGAGTGAGAGTTATATATAATTGATTACATGAGATATCCAATCGAGTATACTCTATAGTAGTCAAGTATTCTTCAAAGTTAGTCAAGTGACTGGCATCTAAATTTGAATTTTATAGCAATTACTCATAGATGAAAAAGAGAACAATTTTGACCATTAAAACTTTATATAATTATTTTCAAAAGTCTAACATTGTTCTCTTATAAAAGAATGATAAAAATGTTTATACATATTGTGTTTAATGCTTATCCATATAATATGCATATGGTTACTAACAAATTTGATTGTTATTGGTCAAATCAAAAGAAGCTATGAGTGTGTGTAGGTATCAAAAGCAAAATCTCAAGTTTTAAGCTTTTATTAAAGGCCAATTGCTTCAAAGATCGCGATGTTGATGCTATGGCTGCGATTGATAGATATGATGGTTGTTGTTCAAGTAACAAAAAGACAACCTAACCATTACAAGCCTTATTCTTATATCGAGCCTATAACAAATGCTTGAGTGAGTGATCCTTGAGTTTATTCTTCTATCACTCT
The DNA here is from genome assembly GCF_014633365.1 of Diospyros lotus. Classification (NCBI taxonomy): domain Eukaryota; kingdom Viridiplantae; phylum Streptophyta; class Magnoliopsida; order Ericales; family Ebenaceae; genus Diospyros; species Diospyros lotus. The sequence goes on from NC_068344.1 coordinate 18,282,508, forward strand.
AAGCAATTATCTAGTCAAATTTCATGTATATCCTTTGAACTGGGTTTGATTAAGAGATTTGAGTGCTTTATTCATTCATTCTTGTAACGCTCTTTTGTTCAAAAGAATACTTGATATCGTTGTATCATCATATATTTTCTCTTAAGAAATTCTTTCACAAAATTTGTGAAACTCGTAAAAGGTTATACATGTGCCTAGAAAGGTAGTGTCTTGGTTGTGGTTGAGCCTAGTGTAAAAAAACCTCTTGTAAAGGTTACTCTTTAGCCTGTAAATGCTGAGGTTCCTACTTAGCCAATGAAAAGTAGAAGTTACTATTTAGCTTGTAAAAGTTGGGATTCCTACTTAGTCCATTAAAAGTAGATTTTATAGTTGAATCTGTAAAAACTATATATGATTATAGCTGAGCCCTAAAAGCCAAATGACATAATTGATGGTTTCAAAATCCTTAGTGATAAGTTAAAGTAGTTGACTAGGCATGTTAGCTAAACCCCTCAAAAATGTTGTGTTCATGATGCTTGCTCTTCATATTTATGTCTTTAATAGCATTATTCTTTATCTGTTATGCATATGTTTTTCATACATAATTGCACCTCATTGCATTGTTCAAATTGTTCTTTTAACTATCATTAAAATGTTTTCTTGGTTAGAATCATCTTAAAAATCATACTCTTTTGCACCTTCATAATTGTTTTACTAACCCTTACTTTAAATGCTTTTCACTCTCTTTGCATAAAATTCTATGACTAAATCTAGCTTGCATTTGGTGTTGATAAAACATATTTTTTATCCTATACTATGTACTTACATGATATTTCCATCATCATACATTCTTGGTTCAGCTTTCATGGCATACATAAAAAGTTTTTCAAACATTAGTCCTCATTGAATATACAAAAGTCATTTTGCACATTCCATTCTCAATGCATATGCTTATTTCATGTGTTTCAAACTGATTTCTTTTAATACAAAATTGTTTCTTAAACCTCTTTCTTAAATGCATACATCCACATATAAATATTTTCATATACATCAAATGATCAAAGTTTCTCAAAACATCTTTTATGAAAAAACCCTATATGGTGTATATGTATGATTATATATATTATCCACTGCAAATGTTTATAGTTTAAAAAAAATATTATCATCAAATAACTTTATTGTATCATATTTCAAATTATTTTCATTTATCCTTCAAAACACTCAATTCACCTCATCTTGAGTAATATTTCAATTGATATCAGAGCAAATACTCTAAATTTTGGTTTCATTATTTTATGAAAGCTAACATGTTGCAGTAATGCTTTTTTTTTTTTTTTTCTGATGGCATCATTTGGTATAAATATAAGCTTCATTGATATGAATTGGGTGATTTTAAAATGCTTTGCTAAAATCATCTTTCTATCTGTTGTATATCTATTTATAAAAATGAATTTTAAGTATTTTTGATATATCAAAAATTTACATATAGTTTATCTGTTCTAACTTTTTTTGTGAAAAGAAGTTGCAGCATTAAAAGCAATTCTCCTGAGAAGCATCATTCAAAGTAAGTGTGCTTAAATGATAAAGAAAAAGAGCCAAGTAGTCTCTATTTTTATATCTATTATCAATCATGAGTAAGTGCATAATTAATGCTAATATTGATAATACTCATGAAGTTTCAATGTTATAAACTATAGGGAATGCTGTTTTTGAAAATTGCATTTCATCATATATATTTTAAAACCATTTGCATTTTTCATTAAAAACGTATTACATCGTATCTATTTTTAAAATCGTCTGCATTGTTCATGAAAATATCTATTTCAAAATGGATTTCATATCGAATATTTTATCTTGATTCATGAAAATCAGTTTTTGATGAAAAGAGCTACCATGACACAGCAAAAATCTTATCATGTCTTATTCTCATCATTTTTGAAAAACAAAAAGGTTTTAGACCACATTGGATATCTATTTAAAATCATTATGTGGATCTAAAATATTTAGACTGCGTTCTCTTTACTATTTTTAAGTCATTTTTAGTTTTTAATTTTCTAAAATAATGAAAATACGTTCTCTTTATTGTTTTTAAAAATGTATTTTTGAAAATAAAAAAAAATATAAAGAAAACTCAAAACAACAAAAGATTATTTTGAGTATTTTTATCCAAAACAAACTCTAAACTCAAAACACATTTAGTTATTTATTTATTTATTCATATTTTATTATTATAATAAAAAAAATATTATAAAATTCATTGACTTTAAAATGTATATATTTTTTAATAATATATTAATATTAAATATTTATAATTTACTTAATAATCAAATTTATTGAATAAAATATCATTAAAAAATATTTTTAAAATTTCAAAGATAACGCATTTTCTATTTTTTTGTTTTGAAAAATAATTTTTCAAAATGACAAATAGAACGCGTTTTTAATTTTTTAAAAATATACTACCAAAACAAAAAAAATGAAAATGAATTCAAAACTTAAAATTAAAAATTAAAAAAGAAAGAGAACGCAGCCTCATGAGTTTGCAAAAGAGTTATTCTAAATTGTTATCTATCATGCTAACCCTTGAGGACTCAAGCAAATGGGTATCCGTAAGTCCTTTGTGTGCTTTGCAGCATTGGCGGATGATCATACTAACAGATCTGTTGATTTGATCAGAGCTAGAAAATGGTTTTAATAAAACACCCTTTCATCTAGCAAGATGATCTGCTAAGGTGTGAATGCTTAAAATACCTTTAGCAAATTTGAATCAAGGGTGCTAATTGACTCTGTTAAAACCTGTGATCTCATCATATATATCATTAGCATATATTTTAAATCAGGTTTTTCAGAGTTCTTCAAAGAATATTTTGTTCAAATGATTAAATGAGAAATCAAATAATTATATTCTCAAATCATAAAATTTTTTTCAAAGGGAAGTTTCTTATTTTGCTTGTATAGTATTTATATTATACTTATCTAATTCAGCTTCATTTTTAAATTATGTCTTTAGAAACTAATGCTTCAATTTATATTGTGTCAGCTTTTTTTTTTTTTTTTAATTTATGCTCATTTAGTTTATTGTTATCTATATACATTCATTTTTTAATTCATTGATCTTGCACTTTAAATTATGTATTTAATTTATAAATGTTGCATCAACATTTCAATTAATTTATGCTTATTTAATTTATTATTACTCATTAATGTTGATTTTAACTCATCTTATATTTCTATTTGTTTATTAAGTATTAGTGTAACATCTCACATTAAGCGATAAGAAAGACCGGATCAACTTACTCTAATAGATCTACACGAACTTCCCAGGAGATCATCCATTCTTGAGCTACCCTAATTCAAATACGCTTAACTCATAAGTTATTTATCAATATTCAGTCCAAAAGATATCCAGTTAGTATTACTTCATTCCTTACTATTCTCGATATATATACTAGTTTCTCCAAAATCCATTCTTAGATCTGACATTGGACTCTCGAGGTATTATAATTAATTTTATTAAAAAGATATATCTTTGCTAAATTTAAAATTAAATTTCTAGAAGTTATGAAGAGTAATATTTGTTACTATAGATTTTAGAATTGGTGTTTGTCGAAGAATATCTATAAGCATCCGTAAAATACTCAATTATAATTAAAGTTGAGTATATAATAGGCTTTTCTTTGTTATTATAAAAATAAAAATTCTATTACTCACTCATTGGATTCTTAGGCCTTAGAGAATCAAGATGAGTATATGCTTGATTGTGTAAATAAGTCTAGAATAATTATCTTAGAATTCAATATCTCTCAGGCATTAACTCTAAGTTCAATATCAAAATTACCAAATCCCGATAAAAAAAAATATAAGAACTAAGGCTTAATATGCTTCAGCCCAAAAGTACCTAGAAATTCTTAAGGCAGCGTCGTGTTTAGATAATTTAAGAGAAATACACTTTGTGGAGTCATCTAGCATTTTCATTTTTGTATTATGTTGCTTGGGATGACTTTTCACTTATGTTCTTGGTAATGACAATGTTATTTATCAAAATCTTACTAGGAACATAAAATTCATATATTTTTGTGTTTGCTATTTGATGATACTGGATCGATCACCGAAATCTGTCTCGAACTAAGTACCTGCAAAGGCGGGGTTTTAATCCCCCGAGATGGCTCCGACGCTCAAGTCAGTAGAAGAAAATACCCAAAATGGAAAGTCACTCAGTAGTCAGATGCTCATACTTGTACAAGTTGATCTTCATTTATAGATGGCGTAAAGCTCTCTCCAAAGAGATAAAATAACCTCTGAAAGAGGACGTTGGAGAAAATCTCGGTTAATCAGGTCTCTCTCGTTCAAATCAAATTTGGGATGGAGATCCGAAGAATACGTGGTGCTTCCTGAGATAGACACGTGGCAGTACCAGCCTGATAGTCTCCGAGGGTAATAGAGTAAATTTGCCTTAGCGAAATATCTCATCACCACTTGCCCCCCAAACTTCTTGAGCTGTGTAGGTGAGGAGCTCGGGCAGTTGAAGGAGTAGTCATTCAAGCTTTCATACTCTCCTGCAAAAAAGAGTTTTGCAAAAAATATGATTAATTATCTCAATTATTGGGCTCGTTTCCCAACTAAATATCCCCTCACACTTCTCATGGCTCTCAAAGAACTCTATAAAAGGGGATGGACATGGTCCCCTTCTTCTAAATATTATTGGAGTGAAGGTATTTTTGGAGTGGAGTAAAAGGTAAGAGGCTTATCACCCCTCCTTTTTTTTTTTTTTTTCTTATGTGGCCGAGACCAGTGGTCTCGACCTTGCTGGCGAAGGCCGGGGGCTGAGGCCGTGTGCCTCGGCTTAGTGCCACGGCCTACGAGGGTCCAGCCGACATTTTTTTTTTTTTTTTTTGAGATCTCTTGACCCCTGCCTCTAATTGGTTTTTCTTGGGTGGTCTTTTCGTGCAAGCTTCCCACGGGGTACGAGAGACTTTGGGCAGCGCCTTCAAGTTCAACAGGGGATGGACCGGCTTCTTCCTAAGGGTTCTCTCGTGAATTTTCCTTTCGTCTCTATAATTCTTCTGATCAGCCAGTACTCCTTTGCCTCATTTCTCTTATTTTCTATAGTTTTACATTGTCTCTCTTCTCCATGTCTCGTTGTTTAAGTAAGTCAATCCCCATGACCTCCTTTAGCAACTTGGACGAGAATAGCTCGGACTCTTCTAGCTCTTCCTCTTCCCAGTCTGGTACGCAAATAGGAGACGCTGGGATCTCCCGACCCCATTCTGATGCATTCTCTTTTGATAATGACATTGACATAGAGTTAGAGCTCGATCGTAGCGGTCTCCCTGATAACCTAACCCATGCTTATTCTACCTTGTCCGAGGACGAGGTCTCCGGACTCGTCCGAAAATATCATATTCCCATCAAGGGCTTTTGGTACGCTGCACCCTCTAATCTTAGAGCCCATCAATCCCCTCTCGATAGTTTAGCGATCTATGAAGCCTCTCTTGAAGCCGAGTGCCGATTTCCTTTTGAAGACAACCTAGCTGAGATCTTTCATCTCGTATGATTATGTCCATCTCAACTAGTGCTTAATAGGTGTAAGAGCTTAGTCGCCTTCGTTATATGTTGTCAGGGAAGAGGTATCGTTCCTAAGGCTGAGCTCTTCTTAAAACTATTTCGCCTTGTATGTGTTGATAAGTCCAAATTTTGCTATTCCTTCATGGCATACCCTGATTGTAAGTTCCTCGTAGATACCCCGTTTTCCTTGAAATGTTGGAAAAATCAATTTTTCTTCATGGGTTCCTCCTCCGTTACTATGGGTGTACCCTCCACCTAGCATCGGACTCCTTTTACAAGTTTTTCACATGAAATGTCCCCATTAGAGAGGAGGGATACTGAGCTTTTGATGGGTTTGGAGCACGTCAGCACCGCCAGATTAATTAATGAGCAAACTATGTTTCTCGGGGGTGTATGTCGATACCCATGCCCAACAGCCGACATTCCCTTAGGTTGATTTTTTCAATCCTCTTGTTCCACTTCATGTCTCTAATTTATGTTTGCTTCCTTATCCTGACACTCATCTTATTTTGTCATGTTTTTTAGTCTAGATGATTGACAATACGGAGTTATGGGGGACCGATAAACAAGCCGCTGAAAAGGCCAAACGGGCCCGAAAGAATGCCAAGAGGCATACTAAAGACTCTCGGCTCCCCCCTCGGCACAAAAAATCGAAGGCCTCTGGGTCCCCCTCTACCGCGCCTTTGCCCCAACCCAAGGCAGGGGACTCTCAAGGCACCGAGCACCATTCTAACATGATCCAGGAAGAGAAGGTGTCCATCCCCGCTTAGGCTCTACACCGGCCAAACTAGAATGTCCATGAGTCAGACCACTGTAGTGAGGCTTAGGTGGCAACTCAACTTATCCAGGGCTTACCGACTCAAGCGGACATGGAAGGGGCCGCAGATCTGACCTCGGAGTCTTGCTACTGTCAGGGATTGGTTTAGGTTAGTCTCTGGGTCCTTTGACACGGAGAACTTTCGGCCCCCATATTCTAATTTTTTGCTATTTGAATATAGAGTATTGTCACTCAGAACGAGCTCTAGAGGCGAATGGCGAGGAACTATCGAAAAATGCTGGAGCTAGATAATGACATTACTGACTGCCATAGGACCATCAAGCAGTGGGATGAGCATCTGAGGGCTCAACATCAATGAGCAGCAGAGCTAGAGGCGCGTCTCCATAGGGTCGAGATTAGCCGTCATACGATGGAGGGAGAGTTAAGGCCATCTCAAGAGCGCATCCGGGAGCTAGAAGTGAGATACGTAGACCCCACCCAGCTCCCAGAGGTGAAAGGGTTTATCAGACAGGAGTTATAGGGTGTCTGGAAGAAAGACTTCCTTCGCTGTAGGGAGGAAGTGCAAAAAGCCTGCCTTGACTTCGACTTTTCCCCTGTCAGGTCCATGGAGGACGTGATCGCAGAGCTCAGCCGAGCATCATCCTCCCAAGCCTCCGCCATTAAATCCGAGGAGTCCAAAGAAGAAGAAGCCTATAGTTGTTAGTTCTATGTTCGTAAGTATCTTCTTGTCGTAAGCTTAAGTTGTACTAGACTTTTGGATCTTTGTTAAATAAAGTGCCTCTAAGCTATGTTTTTCTGTAATAGTCCGAGCTGTATGGTCTCTGTTATCTGATTTCTTGCACCTCTACCGCAACTCTCATGTTGACACGGCAAAGGATACTATTCCACTTGGTTCCTTTTTATTAGGGGTGGTCCCTTGGGGTCAAATCTGTCCCATTATTTTTAGCCTTCGTTAACTTCAGTATGGAGGTAAGGCCTTAGGAGTCTCCTCCGAGACCCCTTAGGTCGGCCTCTTTGGGGGTCGTTTCCGCCCCCCTTAGCCTTTCTTTCCTTTTTATTTAGGGGTGGTCCCCTAGCACTATTTCTGACCCATTACTTTTCCTTAGTACTTGCTATCTTTGGAGATTGCGAAAGGACTCAGATGGAATAATTGCCATGATCTCCCGACTTAATGGTTGATTGAAAACAATGTCATGTGGCTCTTCCTCCCTCCATCTCAACTCTGTAACCTCCCTCTCCAAATGCTGCAAACTCTTTTCTTGCTGAGCCCCTCCGGTCCGGGCATAATCGGGACTAGAGGACTCCTTCTCTTCTGAGCTCGGCCTCCCATACTCGCCACACCTGGAGGGTCTACTCCGTCTCTCATCCCGATAGGACTCCTTCCCAGCGCGGAGGGATCCGCCACCTTGGAATTCTCTATGACTAGAGTGGCGGTCCCCTAGTGCCGACTATCGTGGTTGGAGTGCTCCCCTTGTCCCACCTCTAGAGGCTACTATTAGATCAAAAAGGTGTTGAGCAATTCCGTCAAACGTTGGACATGTCCCTCTAACTGGGCAACACGATCCTGTGACGGCGAGGGATTCAGGGGATGACCCCCTACGGGGCCACTCTCGGGAGGGTGGTTTTAACCCTGGTCTGGGACGGTTTGGGTGTTAGCAGCTCACGATGGGTTTCTTCTCGGGGGGGGGGACCCTTAAGCTCATCCGAGGTGGTGGAGCCAAGCTAGTGATTAAGAGCCCCAAGGGTCAGTCTTAGCTATATGCTTTACATTTTGAGTTCCTAGTGTCCAACAATGAGGCAGAGTATAAGGCTCTTATAGCCGGTTTGAGGCTCGCCGCACAGCTTAGGGCGAGACATCTGAATGTACAGTCCGATTCCAACCAGGTGGTTCAGCAGGTGAAAGGAGAATATGAGGCCAGGGAGGACCACATATCCAAATATCTAGTTTTTGTTCAGGAATTGATGAGTCGTTTCAGATATGTGAATATAGAACATGTGCCCCAATCCCAAAATGCGGAAGCAGACACCTTATCCCCAATCGCGTCGGCCTTTTTCCCAACCAATTCCCAATAGATTTTTATTGAGACACTACCCTAGAGAAGCATTGACGAGGTCGTGGAGCAGCTATGTCTCGACCTAGAACCAAGTTGGTTCGATCCTTTCGTCAGTTATTTGAAAGACAGAAAGCTACCGGAGAACGACTTAAAGGCCCGTGAGGTGAAAATGAGGGCTCAGAAGTTTATACTAATTAGCGAGGAGTTGTATAAGAGATCTTTCACTCAACCACTCTTGAAGTGCGTGAGGCCATGTGAAACTGACTATATTTTAAGAAAGTCCATGAGGGAATATGTGGGAGTCATATAGAAGCCCGGACTCTTTATCAGAAGGCCCTTCGACAAGGGTATTACTGGCCGACTATGGTGTCTGATGCAGAGCAACTGGTCAAGAAATGCGAAAGGTGCCAACAGGTCTCCAACCTAATCAATGTTCCCAGTGCCATGCTCACCCACCTGGTTCAGCCGTACCCCTTCGCCCAATGAGGGATTGATATTCTAGGTTCGTTCTCGCCTGCCATGGGTCAGGTTAAATACTTGATCGTTGCTATAGATTACTTTACCAAATGGATACAAGCCGAGTCGCTGGCCTCCATCACTGTGCGGAAAGTGAAGCAATTTTTATGGAAGAACATAGTTTGTCGATTTGGGATCTCACGGGTGATTGTTTTAGACAATGGGACCCAATTTATAGATCAGACAATCAAAGAATGGTGTCAAGAGTTGGGGATCAAACAGCACTTCACCTCTGTAGCTCATCCATAGGCTAACAGACAAATTGAGATTGCCAATAGGACTATGCTCCATGGATTGAAAGCCCGGGTCGACAAGGCAGATGGAAGCTGGGTGGATGAGTTACCGAGCATCCTTTGGTCTTATCGGACCACAAGGAGAGGGTCCACCGGGGAGACCCCATTCATCTTATATTACGACTCAAAAGCCCTTATTCCGATAAAGATTGGGATACCAACTTTTAGAGTAGAGCATTTTGACCTGGAGTCTAGTGAACAAGGCTTAAGGAACAACTTGGATACAGTAGAGGAGCTTCGAGATGAAGCAAGGGTTCACCAGGCAGCTTACAATCAGCGGATTGAGAGGTACTACAATCGGAGGGTGAAAGCTCGAAGTTTCCTACCTGGCGATCTAGTCCTTCGACGAGCAAGTGTTAGCAACCCTCGAGATTCCAACAAATTGTCACCAACTTGGGAAGGCCCCTATCGGCTTACCGAGACCCTCAACCTTGGGGAATACCAACTCAAGACCATGGACAATATTCCTATAAAGAATACTTGGAATATTCAGAACTTGAGGAAGTTTTATCAATAATGGGATACCCCCAAAGATGTTGAGGCCACATATTTTCTAAATAAAATCTCATTATATTCTTTTTGTTATATGTGCAAATTTTCTCTTACAGAATATCGTTGTGATAACCCCCACAAAAAGAAAAATGGAACGAAAGGCGAATGGGGACAAAGTATTTTCCCCCGACCTCAAAAGCTTAAAAAGGGATTTCTGAGTCATTTCGTCATCGCCAAAGATAACAAGTACTAAGGAAAAGTAATTGGTCAGATATGGTCTTAGGGGACCACCCCTAAATAAAATGAAAAGAAAGGCTAAGGGGGTGAAAACGACCCCCAAAGAGGCCGACCTAAGAGGTCTCGAAGGAGACTCCTAAGGCCTTACCTCCGTACCGAAGTTAACGAAGGCTAAAAATAATGGGGACAGATGTGACCCCAGGGGACCACCCCTAATAAAAAGGAACCAAGTGGAATAGTATCATCTGTCGTGTCAACATGAGAGTTGCGATAGAGGTGCAAGAAATCAGATAACAGAGACCACTTAGCTCGGACTATTACGGAAAAACACAACTTCCAGGCACTTTATTTAACAAAAATCCAAAGGTCTAGTACAACTCAAGCTCATGGCAAGAAAATACATACGAACATAGAACTAACAACTAGGCTTCTTCTTCTTCGGACTCCTCGGATTCAATGGAAGAGGCTTGGGAGGACGATGCTCAGCTGAGCTCTGCGATCACGTCCTCCATGAACCTGACGGGGGAAAAGTCGAAGTCAGGGTAGGCTTTTTGCACCTCCTCCCAGCGAATGAAGTCTTTCTTCCAGACACCTTGCAACTCCCGTCTAATAAACCCTTTCACCTCTGGGAGCTAGGTGGGGTCTGCATATCTCTCTTCTAGCTCCCAGATGGGCTCTTGAGACGGCCTCAACTCTCCCTCCATCGTATGACGGCTAATCTCGACCCCATGGAGACGCGCCTCTAGCTTCGCTGCTCGTTGATGTTGAGCCCTCAGATCCTCATCTCGCTGCTCGATGGTGTCTTATGGCAGTCAGCAAGGCCATTATCCAGCTCTAGCATTTTTCGAGAGTTCCTCGCCATTCGCCTCTGGAGCTCATTCTGAGCGACAATACTCTGTATTCAAATAGCAAAAAGTTAGAATATAGAGGACAAAAGTTCTCCATGTTAAAGGACCGAGAGACTAACTTGAATCAATCCCTGACAGTAGCAAGACTCCAAGGTCTCCAAAGTCAGATCTGCGACCCCCTCCATGTCCGCTTGAGTCGGTAGGCCTTCGATAGGCTGAGTCGCCACTCAAGCCTCACTGCTGTGGTCTGACTCATGAACATTCCAGTTTGGTCGGTGAAGAGCTCGAGCGGGGATGGATGCCTCCTCCTCTTGGATCATGTTAGAAAGGTGCTCGGTGCCTTGAGAGCCCACTGCCTTGGGTCGGGGCAAAGGCGCGGTAGAGCGGGACCTAGAGGCCTTCGATTTTTTGTGTCGAGAGGGGAGACGAGAGTCTTTGGTATGCCTCTTAGCATTCTTCCAGACCCGTTTGGCCTCTTCAGCGGCTTGTTTATCAGTCCCCCATAGCTCTGCGTCGTCAATCATTTTGGCTAAAAAGCATGACAAAATAAGATGAGTGTCAAGATGAAGAAGCAAACATAAATTAAAGGCATAAAGCGAAACAAGAAGATTGGAAAAATCAACCTAAGGGAACGTCGGCTAGTGGGCATGGGTATCGACACACACCCACGAGAAACAGAGTTTGCTCATTAATTAATCTAGCGGTGCTGACGTGCTCCAGACCCATCAAAAGCTCAACATCCCTCATCTCTAATGGGGACATTTCACGTGAGAAACTTGTAAAGAAAGGCCGACGCCAAACGAAGGCCACACCCATAGTAACGGAGGAGGAACCCATGAAGAAAAACCAATTTTTCTAACCTTTCAAGGAAGATGGGGTATTTATAAGGAACTTACAACCAGGTTATGTTACGAAGGAATAGCAAAATTCGGACTTATCAACGCATACAAGGTGAAATAGTTTTAAGAATAGGTCAGCCCTAGGAACGATACCTCTTCCCCGACAACATATAACGAAGGCGACTAAGCTTTTCCACCCATTGGGCACTAGTTGAGAGGGACATAACCCTAAGAGATGAAAAATCTCAGCTAGGTTATCTTCAAAAGGAAATCGGCACCCGACTTCAAAAGATGCCTCATAGATCACTAAACCACTAGGAATGGATTGATGGACTCTAAGATTAGAGGGTGCAGCGTACCAAAAGCCCTTGATGGGGAGATGATATTTCCGGACAAGTCCGGAGACCTCGACCTCGAACAAGATAGAATAAGCATGGGTTAGGTCTTCAGGGAGACCGCTACGATCGAGTTCTAACTCTATGTCAATGTCATTATCAAAAGAGAAGGCATCATGATGGTGCCGGGAGGTCCTAGCGTCTCCTATTTGCATACCAGACTGGGAAGAGGAAAAGTTAGAAGAGTTCGAGCTATTCCTGTCGGAGTTGTTGAAGGAGGTCATGGGGATCAACTTACTAAAACAACGAGACATGCGGAAGAGAAACAACGAAAAACCACAGAAAATAAGAGAAATGAGGCAAAGGAGTATCGGATGATCAGAAAAATTCTAGAGACAAAAGGAAAATGCACAGGAGAACCCTTAAGAAGGAGCCGGTCCATCCCCTGTTAAACTTGAAGGAGCTGCCTAGAGTCTTTCGTACCCCGTGAGAAGCCTACACGAAAATACCAGCTAAGAAAAACCAATTAGAGGCGGGGGTCAAGAGATCTAAAAAAAAAAAAGTCAACTGAACCCCCATCGACCACTGCACTAGACCGAGGCACGCGGCCTCCGCCAGCAAGGCCAAGACCACTAGTCTCGGCCACACAACAAAAAAAAAAAATAGGAGGGAGAAGCCTCTTACCTTTTACTCTACTCCAATAATACTTAGAAGGAGGGGACCATGTCCATCCCCTTTTATAGAGTTCTTTGAGAGCCATGAGAAGTGTGAGGGGACATTGAGTTGGGAAGCGAGCCCAATAATTGAGATAATTAATCTTATTTTTTGCAAAACTCTTTTTTGCAGGAGAGTAGGAAAACTTGGATGACTACTCCTTCAATTGCCCGAGCTCCTCACCTGCACAACTCAAGGAGTTGGGGGGTTAAGTGGTGAGGAGATATTTCACTCTAAAGACAAATTTACTCTACTACTCTCGAAGACTACTAGCCTGGTATCGCCACGTGTCTATCTCAAGAAGCATCACGTGTCATCCGGATCTCCAGGATCTCCATCCCAGATTTGATTTGAATGAGAGAGACCCGGTCAACCGAGATTTTCTCCAACGTCCTCTTTCAGAGGCCATCTTATCTCTTTGGAAGGAGTTTTACGCCATCTATAAATGGAGGTCAACTTCTACAGGTATGGGCATCTGACAACTGAGTGACTTTCCATTTCGGGTATCTTCTTCCATGACTTGAGCGTCGGAGTCCTCCCGGGGGATTAAAACCTTGGAAAAATCTCTGTAGAGTCGTTATCCTTCCCGTGAGCTGCTAGACCTCCTTAATGCTTCTTGGGGTCGACATTTCTAATATCGCTTTAATCTTCTCGTGATTCACCTCGATCCCACGATGATGCACGATATACCTGAGGAACTTCCCTACAGAGACACCAAAAGCGCACTTAGAGAGATTAAGCTTCAATTGGAACCTGCGCAATGTTTTGAAACACTCTTCCAGATCTGTTGGATGCTTCTCTGCCAACAGCCTCTTTACTAGCATATCATCCACGTAAGCCTCCATGTTGCGACCTAGTTGGTCCTAAAAGAGCCTATTTACAAGCCGTTGGTATGTAGCCCCTGCATTCTTCAAGCCAAAAGGCATAACAGTATAGCAATAGGTGCCCCGATCCGTAATGAATGTTGTCTTCTCCTGATCCTCTTTATGCAATAGGATCTGATGATATCCCTGAAAAGCATCTAGAAAACTCATGAGGTGGCATCCGGCCGTGCCATCAATTAGGGCATCGATCCAGGGAAGTGGGAAACTATCTTTTGGACAGACCTTGTTAAGGTCAATGAAATCAATACATAACCTCCACTTACCTTCTTCCTTGGGGACCAAAACCATATTGGCGAGCCATTCTGGATAATCGACCTCCCGAATATATCGTGCTGCCATCAGTTTTTCCACCTTAGCCTCTATAGCCCTTGTAATACCCGAGAATGATTTGAGGTCATAAATAATATTTGATGAAGGGCATAAATGGACTTTGTGGAAAATAAGACTATAGGGTACACTAACGCAACTTTGGACGATCGAATTAGTCAGAGGGAATACCCTGGACCCTAGATAGCCAAGGAAAATGGTATAGTATCGACAAGTAATACGAGTTATGATTTTAGGCATCAAAAGAAGTTGGATCGGGACCGGTTCCCGGTACAGCTAAAAAAAAAGGCAATTGTGATTTAGGCTGAAATACCGAATTATCGTACGGGGCATCCGGGAAGTCAATGGAACCCCAAGGAAGTTCATGTTTGGCATATAGAGTAACCCTTCAGTAGTTTTTGGAAGAAACAAAAGGGTTTGTAGCTAAAACGAAGATTCAGGCCTAAGTACAGTTTTTTCGAAATTGACGGAGGGAGATCGAAACGATATTTTTTCGGAATTTTAAAGAGAGTGTTTTGGGATATTTCAAAGGGTTATAAAGGTCTTTAAAGAGAAGTTCAGTTTTTGAGCCGAGGGCAAAATCGTAATTTTGAGGTTGGGGGTAAAAGTGTAATTTACCGAAAAATTAGGGGCATTAGCGCAATTAGTCCATTTTTCAGGGACTAAAATGCAATTAAAAATTAGCCCGGGGACCATGTTGAAAAGGGTCTAAGTGCAATTATCCAAAAGTTCGGGCCAAAGTGTAATTCTTGAAATCTTTTTACTAGGGGCATTTGGGAGATTCAGGAAAAAAGCTTCATAAATGACTTTAGAGATAAGGATGAAGTCTCATGATGACGTTAGAGATAAGATGAAGGCTCATGATGACTTTAAGGATAAGATTTGTATAAGATTTGATTCGATAAGAAAAGATTTGATTTGGATAGCAATGATTGCAGAAGATCTTACAAGATTTTGGAATGAATATATAAAAGATATTAGAAGATTTGGAATGATTATAGAAGATTTACAATGATTGTAGAGAATCTTAGAAGATTTTGGAATGATTTGCAAAAGATATCAAAAGATTTGGAATGATTATAGAAAATATTAGAAGATTTGGAATGATTGGAAAAGATTTTGAAAGATTTGAAATGATTGCAGAATATATATTTCTTGGTGACTAAGTTTCCTAAACATATAAATAGGGGCTCAAGGCTAAGGATTCTCTCATTCGAAGTTGTGATACATTTGTGCTAGACGAGAGTGCTTCGGGTTTAGTGGATAGAGGGTTTTTAAAGCATACGCGAGGCATCACAAGCGTAGAGCACTTAGGCAGCGCGTGAGGACCTGTAAGGAGGTGGTTTGGTTAAAAGACTTGAGGAGTTGCACGAAAATTGAGGTTGGGCACAAGATTCGAGGTGTTCTGAGTTTCGTTCAAGGTGAGTTGTTCGCTACCAAAATTTGGCTTTCTTATGAGTGGTTCTCCTCCAAAACTTGATTTATTGTGCCTGTTCTATCTGAACATATGGTGATTTCATGCAAAATGGTTTTGTGCATTAAAATGGTAACCGGTGACGGTTGGATTTATGAGGGAGGTTTGTCCCTAAACGTTTTGAACTGTGCATTGCATTTTATAAATGTTGTTTATACGATGCATTGAATTGTGAATTGTGGCATTGTCTTGAGTTTTATGTGTACGTATGGAATGTCAGCCTCGGATGTTGTCTGGATAGTGTAGCCATAATTCTCCAAGGGCGTGACGGAATAATAGGGGTATCTGATGCTAGTGTGCATGTCAGGATAGCCGTCTTGGATTCCGTGCCAGACCGTTTGGTCAGGGAGGTTGCACTAGGACGACTAGGTGATCCATACTGTGTTGTTCATGTGGGATGTCAGCCTAGGATGTTGTCTGGATAGTGTAGCCGTAATTCTCCAAGGGCGTGACGGAATAATAGGGGTATCTGATGCTGGGTGTGCATGTCAGGATAGCCGCCTTGATTTCCGTGCCAGGCCGTTTGGCCAGGGAAGTTGCACTAGGACGACTAGGTGGTCCATGTGAAATTTTGGAGTTGGGATTGTATGGTGGTTCCTGGATGCTTAAGGTGGGAACGTATTCTGGTGAGATGCGTTGGCAGCCCCATTTAAGCTAGAATCGCGTCGCGTCGTCGTGTCGTCGAGTCGGTGTGGTGGCATAGCTTTTAGAGAGATTGCTCTTTCCCCATGGTAGGGTTAAGCGCGTGGGAATTCTCTTGAGCTAGGGCTTACCGGGTATATTGGTTTATTTCATGTCTTGCATTATTCATGAAAAATGTGTTTTGAACTCTCACTTAGATGATTCATCATCTAATTTGGACTTTGTCCCTGGAATATTCAAACGTTCCAGGTGAAGGCAGCAGTGCAAAAGGGAAAGGAATCGTCGAGGAGTGACGGCGATTAGCGGATAGTTTACATTATGTCTTTTCAGTTATGTTATTTACTTATGAAAACGTCATGTAAACGTTGGTGCAACTTTATATATAAATAAAGTGGTTTTGGTTATGACCTGTTGAGGTTTCGATCTAGCTTCCGCATTTGTGTTGGTGAACCTGTCTTGGTTTATTAATGGTTCATAGTTGATATACTGAGAAGGTGTAACGGGATCTTCGGGGAATGGTTTTTGTGTTGGATTTTTGTTTGAAAAAAAATTTATCCCCGGAATCTTACGTTACGTTAACGCTCCCGAGAATTGGGGTGTTACAGCCCTTGCCCTATCTGGGGCAAAATTTCTCTTCTTCTGTATGACAGGTTGGTACCACAGCTTCACTCCCAAACGATACGTCATCACTTCTAGGTCTATGCCAGGAATGTCATGGACCAACCATGCGAAAATATCTGTATATTGGTGAAGAAGGGATACAATCCGGGTCCGAATAGGGTCTTTCAATTGGGCACTCACCCTCACGCATCCATCGAGTCGGTCTAAGTCCAATGGTTCTTCTACGAGCTCATCCACCAGCTCAACAGTCTTCGAGTCCTCTGGACCCTCCAACAAAAAACTGACAATGGCGGGAGGGGAAATTCCGACCTCCCTCACATTGGGGCCATGTCCCCGTCATGAATCTTCCTGGGGTTCTAACCGCTCCTGCACGATACCCCTAGCTGCATTGATGGATGCCATGTAGCACTCCCGGGCAAACCTTAGGTCTCCTCTGACTTCTCCAACCCCCGCAACAGTAGGGAACTTAAGCACTATATGGTAAGTACTCTGCACGGCCCGTAGAGCATTTAGTCCCAATCTCCCCATGATCATATTGTAGGCTGAGGGGACCTCTACTACCAAAATGTCTAACATGACATGGGAAGACCGAGAACCCTTTCCAAGAGTTAACGAGAGCTGGAACATACAGTCCGCATATACCATTTCCCCGTCGAATCCAATCAAAGGGACCTGAGCTGGCTTCAACTGTTCTATCTTGTATCCCATGCCCAAGAAGGCCTGTCAATATAAAACCTCAAAGGAGCTCCCTAGGTCCACAAGGTTCCGCCGAAACTCTCATTTTTCCAATTTTGCTGTGATGACCAATGGATCATTAGAAACCGGATACCTGGGTAAGTCATCGTCCGTAAAGGAGATAACATCCCCTAATCGAGCCCTCGAGTCCCATGTTTCGATGCAGATCAGAACTTTCCCCTGACTCCTTGCCTGGCACTGCCCAAGCCGCTAGAGTGTGAAAAATTAAATGTTGTGGGGGACTCCCCACCCCTTGGCGACTCTCTCTCCTAGGCGGGGTTCTGGTCCTACGCCTTTCTTGGGATCTACCACGTCTATGATGGGGGCTCCTTGATATCCGACGTTCGCCCCTTTGTGGCTCAGTATCCTTAACTACGAACCTCCTCAGGAAACCCCGATTGATAAGCTCCTGAATCTCTTCCTTCAGCTAATGGCACTCCTCCGTATCATGTCCATGATGTAGATGGAATCGGCAATACTTGTCTTTACTCCTTTTGTTAGCCGGGGCCTTCATAGGTCTCGATTTTTTCAAGTAATCCTTATTCTCAATTGTAGCCAAGATCTCAGCCCGAGAGGTATTAAACAAGGTGAACCTGACCGGACTCCATCGGGGGCCCGACCTTTCCCTCCGTTGGCACGGTTTATCTTCAGGCTTTTGCTCCCTATTCTGACTTTTCTTCTCTTTCATATCCGTGTACTCAATTCTCTTGGCCCGCATTACCTCCTTGGCATTAATGTGCTTGATGGCTCGGCTCAGGATCTCTGTGAACATCTGGGAAGGCCTCTTAGCCAGTGACTGGGTAAAAGGGTCAGCCCTCAAGGCATTCTGAAAAGCCACCATAATAATACTCTGATCAAAATTCTCAATGCTCAATGACTTCATATTAAATCTGGCCACAAAATCTGTTAATGACTCCCCTTAGTTCTACTTGAGATTCACCAGGGTCATAGTTGACCTTCGGTGCCTTCGGAGGGTAGCGAAATAAGCCAAGAACTTGTTCCAAAGCTGTCCGAAGTTAGCAATCAACCAGTGTGCCAAACTTGAATACCAGGCCCGTGCATGTCCTTCCAAAGTAGCTGGGAAGACTCTACATCACATAGCATCAGGTGCCGCCTAGACCATCATGTGAGAGGCGAAGAGATTCAAGTGGTCAACAGAATCGGTTGTGCCTCCATATGCCTTAATGGTTGGGATCATTGCTGTTAAAATCCCGATTTTACGCGTACGATTTTACGGTTCGAAGACCCCCAAACGATTCAAGTCCCATGTAAAATCTAATTTAAGATAAAATCCTATAAAATCTCGATTTTACATGTACAATTTTATGATTTTACACTTCAAATTGGAACTTGATTTAACATTGATTGCATAAGTTTCAATGTCACATAGCATCTAATTAATGCATAAGTTCCAATTTACTTGATTTAAATTATAATTTTTACTTGATTTAACAGTGATTGCATAAGTAAATCAAGACAAACAAATAATTAATTAATGGATCACCCAACTCCAAATCGGGATATTACTTGATTTAATCAATGTTAAATCAAGAAAAAATTGCAATCTAAATCTAATGGAAGACGTTGGAAGCATCCTCTAAAGAATTTTAAGCTATATTTTACCTCTAAATTACCTATATTTTGCCTCCAAATTGTCTATACCAACCTGTTAGTTTTTGAGCTATATTTTAAAAGTATCATCTTTTGAATTATAATAAGGAAAAATCAGGTTATTAAATGATATTAATTTATTTTCTACAAAATTATGTTATTATACACATATATTTACAAAAATTAAAGGATATTTTTAATTATCTCTAAAATCTTACGATTTTACGATTCGATTTTACGATACGATTTTATAGACTCTTTGTCGATCCCACTTAAAATTCCGATTTTAACAACCTTGGCTGGGATTCATTCAAGTGGTCAGCAGGATCGGTTGTGCCTCCATATGCCTTAATGGCTGGGATTCGAAGGCGCTCGGATAGAATAATTACTATGATCTCCCGACTTAATGGCTGATTAAAAACAATGTATGTGGCTCTTCCTCCCTCCGTCTCAACTCTGCAACCTCCCTTTCCAAATGCCACAAACTCCTTTCTCGTTGAGCCCCTCGGGTCCGGGCATAATTGGGACTAGAGGACTCCTCTTCCTCTAAGCTCAGACTCCCATACTCGCCATGCCTGGAGGGTCCACTCCGTCTCTCGTCCCGATAGGACTCCTTCCCAGCGCGGGGGGATCCGCCACCTTGGAATTCTATATGACTAGAGTGGCGGTCCCCCTGGTGCCGACTGTCATGGTTGGAGTGCTCCCCTTGTCTCACCTCTAGAGGTTGTTGTTGAGTCAAAAAGGTATTGAGCAATTCCGTCAAACGTTGGACCTATCCCTCTAACTAGGCCACACGATACTATGATGGCGAGGGATTCGAGGGATGACCTCCTACGGGGCCGCTCCCGGGAGGGTGGTTTTGACTCTGATCTGAAACGGATTGGGTATTAGCAACTCAAGATGGGTTTCTTCTCGTCGCCATAACAGGGGGGGCAACTTGAGCTCGTCCGAGGTACTCGACGAACAAGAGCAGATAGAGCAATCGGCCACACGATGGGCGCCAAATGATGATACTGGACCGATCACCAAGATCTGCCTCGAACCAAGTACTTGCAAGGGCGGAGCTTTAATCCCCCAGCAGGACTCCAATGCTCAAGTGAGTAGAAGAAGATACCCAAAATAGAAAGTCACTCAGTAATCAGATACTCATACCTACAGAAGTTGACCTCCATTTATAAATGGAGTAAAGCTCCCTCCAAAGAGATAAGATGACCTCTGAAAGATGACATTAAAAAAAATCTCGATTGGCCGAATCTCTCTCGTTCAAATCAAATCTAGGATGGAAATCCGAAGGACACGTGGTGCTTCCTGAGATAGACACGTGACAATACCAAGCTAGTAGTCTCCGAAGGTAGTAGAGTAAATTTGCTCTTAGTGAAATATCTCCTCACCACTATTTTAAATACTTTTAAGAAAAACAGTTAAAAATTTCAAGAGCACCCACTTAAAATTAAAATTTGATGTACATAATACACTTACTAAATATTGATAGTCCAAAATTGATCTTGAATATGTAAGATTGGTCCTGAAAACATAAATACACATAAAGTTGCCATTGCAAACGTAATGGTGTGTGTGTGTATATATATATATATATATTGACATTTACATAATTTTGTGTCTCTTAATTTTGATCATACATTTGTTACATATAACTCTAAATGCACATATACTGTTTAAAATAGGATTTCATATTTTTGGAGAAAAAGGGGTTGGAGTTTATTGTCTTATTATTTTCAGCAAACAAATCTGAAAGGGCAATTTGGTTAAAAAAAATTGAATTAATTTAGAAAAGTTATATTCTCGGCTCTCTTGGAGAGGACATGAAAAATAATTGTCTATTAATAAAATTACTTTGATAAATTGTGACACACCAAAGATATGACATTCCAAGAACTGCCACTGACGTTTCACAAGACAAGTACTAGCATGCTGCAACAAGCAAACCTGAGAATAATAACTGTCCTTGTGCTACGTGAATTTCTTGGTAGGGAGGGCTTTTGACAGTGCTGCAACTCTCATCAGACAGCTGGTCTGGCCCGGCTCCTACTGTAGTTTGGTGGCTTACTCTTGGCAACATCAACAGTTATCATCCAGCCATTGATGATCTGCAAGGAACAGGTTGAGAATTCGTGCTAAAGCTCTAAATTGTATGTATATAGCTCAAGTGAGATAAAAGACTCGTTGTTGTGTCTACCTTGCCGTTCATCTCTTTGAGGGCTACACCTG
Organism: Diospyros lotus; assembly: GCF_014633365.1. Lineage (NCBI taxonomy): Eukaryota > Viridiplantae > Streptophyta > Magnoliopsida > Ericales > Ebenaceae > Diospyros > Diospyros lotus. The sequence continues at coordinate 18,303,681 of NC_068344.1, forward strand.
CGGCCGCCTCAGTCGTGTACTCAACAAAGCCATAGCCTTTGGACCTTTTTGAAATTTTGTCCATTATAATTTTAACTGTCATGAAAAGTAGCACAAATCAAAGCATGGCATTCTACGTAATCTCTTCTGTGATCCAGTGGAGACAAGTGGAGATACCTTCAACAACCTCACCGAATCCCTCAAAGGCTGCGCGCAAAGTCTTCTCCGATGTGTAAAATGATAGACCTGGTTGGGGAGGAGAAGAATAGCATACCAATAAAGCAGATTCAAAATGCAGTACCAGGTGCTACTAAATTAAGTATGAGATAAAGATTCACAAAAAGAATGCTCAAATAGTTCAAAAAAATTTAGCATTGGAGGTATTGAGATTTTTGCAATTACAATTGCATTATTATATCAAAAATCTGCACCGAGCCCTTACCTCTTAACTTTTGCGATGGATGTACTCAAAAATCACATCCAAGAATAAGTGTTTTAGTGTATGTTATTTGCAAACGACAATCATGGTTGAGACAAGGGAAGGCGTGAAGACTAAACCCGGATTATGGAACAAGAATTTAGAATTCAAAGACTTCAAGTTGAGCATGTCAAAAACAAATATATGAACTTACAAAAAGAAATAAATATATGGAATACATGTTGGTCAAAATAGAGGAAAATTAAAGAAACTTGGAGAAAAATCAGCGTGAGATATAATTACCTCATGACTACTGATAGAGTTGACCAGAGTGCTAAAATTTATGTTGTAACGACCCGATATTTTGGGGAAAGAATAAATGGAAAGGAATGAGTCGATTAATTCTATATTAAGTTAATTATGGCTTACTAGCAGTATGTGGGCTAAGTGGAGGATCACATGTGATATTGATGGTCAAAATAGCTAAATTTGGTGTTGGAAGTTCAAAGTCAAAGGTGAAGTGAAATACAGAAAAGCCAAGCAAAGGAAATTATGTGGGTATGTGACGTTGAGTAATCAAAGTCAAAGAAGGAATGATTGCTAGCAGTCGACAGATAGAGCAAGGTTGTCAACCAATTAATGTAATGGACACTGTCAGTCGACAAATGGTGTTAAAGCTGTCAACCGTTTGAAGTGGTTTGAGGATGTTTGAGAAGATTTGGCTTCTGTTGATTGTCTGTTCCATGTAGTTTGTTGACCGTTCAAAGGGGAAAGATGAGATAACTGTCGACCAATTGTGTTGAATCTGTCAACTGATTGTGTAGCCTAGCCTCTGGCTGTCGACAAATGCCTTCGGGCTGTCGACCATTTTTCCGCCAGGGCACGATTTTCCAATCCATCCAAAGGATAAATTTAAGAGGGATCGGGGGAGAAGCTTGTGGAAGTTGGTAAAAGGAAAGAGCCTCATGAGGTGGTGGGTTTTTCTCCTCTTTTCCTTTTCTTCTTCTCTCTTTCTTCCTTGGTCAACGATGCTTCAAGAAGGAATTTTGGAGAGTGGTGGTTGATCTTCCGTCATCTTCTTCCTTCCCTTGGGTGGTTTCTTCTAGGTTGGTGAAGATAGGATCCTTGTAGAAGCAGCTTAGATCAAGGGTGAAGCATAATTAGGCAAGTTCTTATTCCTTCTTTTCATTGAAGAAGCAAGTCCCTCTTGTTCATCTCTTTCATATGCAAGTTATTTTTGCTCTTGTTGGTTCTCCTTCCTCTGCTTTTCTATTCAGGAACAAGTTTCATGTACTTGGGTTGATTCTCCATGGCAAGATCTCTATCCTCCTTATTCTTCGTGGAGCCAAGTTTTAATTCTCCTCTTAGTTTTAGAACCCTGAATCATGAGATCTTGGTGGCTTATTCATGAAAACTCCCTATTTTTGGAGAAGAGTCTTGAAAAATGTCTATGTAGAAAACTCTGTAAATCTCCCTTCATTCTTGACAATTCTTGTTGAAGCCTCTTGGATCCTAAAAAAGGGTTTGTCCCACCCTATAATTCCTTGAGAATGATGCATTTCTTGTTAGGGTGTAGAACATGCAAGGGTTTTGGTGTGGCTTGCATGTGAAGATGTTGAAAATCCCCTGTCGTGAGTTGAAAAGCGTTCTGTCAGTCGACAGATGCTTTGAGAGTTATCAACCGATTAGCCTAAAATAGGAGAACTGTCAACCGTTTTTAGAGGGTTGTCGACCGATGTTGGTGTCTTTCCATTATTGAATTCAAGTTATTTCTTAAGCACTTTCCATCTTGGTTCCATTTCTCGAGTAAATGTTTTGGGGGTTGAATGTGCATGCATGGACATGATAAAGGAGTCGATGTTGGGCTATAAGAAAGTTTGTGTGTGAAAGGCATTTCATGAGCATGTTTTATAAATAATGTGATGTGTAGATATGTTGGAAATGGACCCTTGTATAATATGTAAGCATGTGCAATTTACACATAATGTGATGAATGGTGTGTGCACGATATTCATGTATATAAAGGTTAGCGCACCTATTATTTTGCACGACAACCATGTACCGTGTGTGGGGAAAAGGATATCCTAACAAGCCGGTAGGCACTTACCTGACCGTGGGGGCCTTGGCTCATAAAGCTCACTCGGTATGAAACCGAAGCGCAGGTGGACAATGGTCCACAATTTATCTCATAAAGCTCGCTCGGTATAAAATCGAAGTGCGGGTGGACAGTGGCCCACAAGTTAATGGTAAATGATATTGTTGTTCGGTTTGTTATGCGTGGGCCTTGGGTTGAGCAAGCTGTGACTGGGCCCCAAGAGCCATGCGTGTGCACCTATATGTATGATTATATTCTTATGTATGGTGTGGGCATATGAGCATACATGCATGTGTGGGTTGTGGCTATGCGTGACATGGATGCGTGGGCATAGATGCATGTATTCATGTTTGTTCTAGAATAAGACGAGGCATGGCTGGTGAACATAATCTCGTTCATTGTGCATATGGGAATGATGCATGGCATGGGTACATGTAATGATGTTAATGGGGTTGTGTTGCATTGCTCCTCATCGATGAGTATACCCATTATTGACTTGAGCTATGGTGTCTCCATTCATTGTTGACTCATGTCATCATATTTTACATTTGATATAGACTCATACGATAGTGTATTCCCATCATTTGATGGTTCATGTTGCTTCATGTTATTGATGGTTTGGTATCCCATGAGTCTACTTAGCGTTGCAGACTATATTCTCATGCCTTGTTCTTTCATACTATACTTGCTAGGTCTTGTGGCTTATTCTTGTTTTATATCATTCCAAGTAAAGGCAAGGTTGAGGTGAAGGGTGATTCTAGTGGGGCATGTTCCGTTGGGTTAGATGTGTACAAAGCTCTCCAGAGTAAAAGGTCTTGGGAATGGTTTGGGTGTAAGGGAAGGTAGTTTATGTTTGTTGTCCTTCCATTAAGTGATTTGGGCAGTTGAGCCCTCATGTATGTATTAAATAAATGAGGTTGTAAGTAGTGGCTTATGGTTTCCATTGTCATATGAGAAAGCCTAGTGAGATGCAAAGAATGATATTTATGTTATTTGGGATGGGGAATGGCTGTGGTCCTTGTTATTTTTGTGTGATGGTTTGGATGTTTTTAAGCAAATTTTATCTTGTACTCATTCTTTTTAATGCTTTCTCTCGGTTTCCTTGGTAAACCTTGGTTGTGGGGACTCCAGGAGCGGGGCCGTTACATATGTAGTTGTTTCACATGATGGATAAGGCTTGTGATGGTGATAATAATGAATGCTTAAACCCTGATGAGGTAAGTGACAACATTTCATCACTAGCTTAACCAACAGAATCATAAATTTATGTCACATATAATATGAAATCCTATGAGTAGAAGAAATGAATCTTGATGAACTGATATAGCCTACAACATTATTTGTCCATCAGATTTAGAATCATCAATTGAATGCATCAGTAATCAGAGATGTATGATGCCAACTACATGGTGAGTATAAGGAACAAAACTTGAAGTCATTTCACACTTGAGCAAAAAGAGTTACAGTCAAATGGTTAATTGAGCATAGCCACTGCCACATACCAGTCACAAATAGCTTCTTTGTTTTTATGTCCGTTGTTCCATTTGATGCTGAACTGTCCAGGGAGTTGCTGAACTGCGGCAAATTCTCACCTGGAGTACAAGATTTTGTTACAAAGGCTGGAGATATTGCAGAATGGCAGCTTAGAACGTCAGCAGAAAATATTTCAAAAATTGCCCCTATATAACTACAACTAAAGAAAACAAAGATGTGGACCAAACAATTATGAGAACATGTATTCCAAGAAATAGCAGGAACAGCCCCCCCCCCCCCCCCCCCCCCCAAACCAAAAAAAAGGGGGGGGAAATATATATATAAAGTAAAAAAAATAACTGAGAAGAATGGACTATTAATCGAACGCTATCTGACGTTGGGATATGTCCGTAGATACTGAAATGTTTTAATTACAGAATTTTTCAAAACTTAAAATAAAAATAAGAACCCCGTGAGGACACAAGCCTCCCAACCAACCACTTGGTGTTAGCTACCCAGTTATTTTTTCCCCACCTTCACAGAGGACATAGCCTTAAAACAGAGAACGAACAGTTTTGCATTTGTTGTAAACACAGGCCTACATAAGATAACCAAAATGCCAGAAAAGGCACAAGGTCATACAAACAGCTAAATAAAGGGAATACTGAAACTTTTTCCCTCCTTTTGGAACTAGATTTTTCGATAGAAACAAAAACAATAAGAAAAGAAAATAACTTATGTATATGCTCTTTTTTTTTTGGCTAGGTTTATGCATATGCATTTTAACATGCACATGAGAATATTTATTTCACAAATCCTAACTCCAAAAATAGTGTTAGTGAAATCAGGGGTAAGCACAGAAAGCAGAGATTTAACTAAGCCCTAATATCAACAATTTGTTATTGCTAAGGCATCAATTTGACAAGAACATATCTTCAGCCCTTTATTCTCGACTCTTGATCCTGCAAAGTATCTCCAGCTCTTAGATGCGTAATTCAACTATACTGCTGCCACTGGATATTTCTTATTGAAGAACTGAGAATGAATCTGGTTGTTTGACTCACATAAAGGTATAGGAGAAGCAGAGTTTAGTTGCACTATTCTACAATTAAAAGTTTTTGAAGTCATGGTTGACTCTTGATTCAATGCATTGTGACTAGTTGAACCATAGTTAGCTAGATGAAATATTACTGGACAATGAAATGGTTCAATGAAACAAATAACCTTTTTACTTCAGATGCTGTTTGGAAAAGTGAAAATGTCAGACTAAATGACAGTCAAATGAATATTAACTTGCTAGCAAACTGTTCTGCTCTGGCATAAAAAAAAAAAAAAAATCTCATCAAATTATTCCTATAAAAGATCAGTTTACATATCTCAAAGCAATTGTTCAAAAAGAAGGGGAGATATTCGAGGACGTTAATCATAGAATCATGGCAATATGGTTAAAGAGGAGAAGTGCGTCTAAGACTTTATGCAGTCATAAAATCTTTCAATGCTAAAAAGGAAGATTTATAGGATGGCTATCAGATCATCATTGTTTTATCACTTAGAATGTTAAGGAATTAAGTACCACCTTAATTCCACTATGTGCAAAATACAAGTGTAACTGAGATGAGGATGTTAAAGCGAATTGTGGTCATACAAAAAAAAATAGAATTAGAAGTGAAAGTGTACATGATAAGATTAGGAGGGTGAAACTGAATCAAGATGGTCTCAGTAAGTGAGGAAAAGACTAATTAGGCACCTATGAGAGACTAAGGAAAACATGCTGGGAAATCCTTAAACATGATATGATTATAATAGCTTACAAAAGTTATGGCCATAGATAGAGATGGTTGAAAAGCTAGAATTCATGTTGCTAGCCCCACCTAGTGGGATGTAAGGCTTGCAATTGTTGTTGTTCGGATGATCTAACATTAGGAGTGGGAGAAAAGCAAAGGTAGTATGAGTTTCCATGTTGTCAACATAATTGGGCACGTGTTACAATAAAGAAAAATTCCTCGTCAATAAGTTTTTGTAGCTTTTTATTTCCTTTTCCTCTACTATTCCCTCCCCCCTCTATTTTTCAGGCTCATAATGATAACAGGATGTTATACTTATTACTCTCCCAAAGAAACAGTTGGGTTATTGAACCACTATCACAACTATAGATATGAGTTCAATACCAACATATCTGAGGATTCTAATGAATAAAGAAAGATAAATGGTGAGAATATGCTGTTCAGTGATCTCTCAGCATGCTGGTACTTATTCACAAATTCTGGGTCTTCTGTGCAATTTCATTACAACAAACAATGAGGAAAGGAAAAGAAAGAAATCCATTTGTCCTGGTGATCATTTCGATTGAGTTTCTTGCAATGTGCTGGATTCAACCATTTTAATTGAGATTTTATGGGGTTTATCCATTTGGGCTTCTCATTTCAAAATGACTTGATGCCTTATGCTATGGTGCAAAATAACTCATTTAAGAATTGATCGAAGTACAACAATGAAGTTTATTTCCCTGCTAGTCCACAAACGTAGCACAGCTCAAAACTGTACTCGGATCATAATTCTAAAAGCAAAAAAGTGCCAATCATCCTTCAAAGTTAAACAATCAGACAAACCTCCACGATCCTCATTAGCATGCTCAAAATTTTCAATGGGCCGAACGGATAATACACCAGGCACACCTGCACCATAATGATACATTAATACTTCACCAGGGTGCGCACTGAAAAGGTGGGTCTGAAGATTACAGGACAGCATATACCAACCAGCTAGTTCTCGTGCACATTCCTCATCTAGTTCACAACAAAATCCAAAGTTGGATTGCCAGGAGACATGATATATACACATCTGGGCATCTGTCTCGCTGTAGAGATTTTCATTCCAACTTGAGAACAATAGTAAGGACAGCATTAAAAGAAGCAGAACAGAAGAAACTTAAGACTGATACCTACTTTCCCATCACCTTAGAAAGTACTTGAGTATAATAATCAACTATCTGCGGTTTTGTGACAACTGCAAGTGCCGGCTTGTCCACGCTTACAAGCCAAAGCTTGGTGTTCCCCGCAGGAAATAATAGAGCACTTCTAGTTGACGTGTTTGAGAGATAACCTAACTGGACCTCCGAATTCCTATAGTCTTTTTCCATGGCGCCATAATTGGGGTCTGGCCTAACAGCTAATACTCCAGGTAAACCTGTAAGCATGTGACGTTCATCTAATAGTAAATTTGACGTCATAGCCTCTTAACACTGCAATAACTCTTCAATATATATTGCATAAACACGTTAGGAAAACAAAAGGCTCATAACTTTATCTCCAAATTAAATGATGCCGCTTCTATGTGTTTAATAAGGCAGACAACTAACAAATGCAAAAGGAAGCCAAAGGCCATGCAGAGAAATAAACAAGACACTAAAACTTACCAGCTAGCTCACGCGAAATTTCTTCATCAATATCACAGCAGAAACCAAAATGGGTATCTGAAGAAGCATGATATATAGACATCTGGGCATCTTTTTCACTGTTCAAACAAGAATTCAGGCACACAGCAAACACACTTTCAAGAACTTATACGTACCAGGCCTAAAATAAAAATATTTAGGACTATGCTTGGTTGATTTTCTTTCCTCCTTTCAAATATCCAAAAGAGAGAAAGTTGTTTTCCTCTAAATTTCGCGTTCCAATTTCCTTCAAAAACCCAAGGAAGATGCCAATTTTCCTATAATTTATCTTTCCCTTCCTAAAGTTCAAACAGATGTGGAAGCATTTCTTCAAGAAATTAGAAATACTCACCTGCCCAAAACATTCTGCAAGGTTTTAACGAAGTAATCAACGATTTCAGGTTTCGAATTGACCCCTTCCTGGGGAGGCTCCATCACCACCATCCAGTGGTGATTTTTAACCGACGATGAAGTTGTCAAAGTGGAAGCCGTGGATGCAGTTGATGTTGCATTTCTCCTTATTGACAAAGATTCAACAGAAGAAGAAGAAGAAGAAGAAAGGGCGAAGAGATGATTATCTCTGTTGAAAGCATAGGAACGAGTGTTGCTGTTGTTCTTGGGATTGAGCTTGAGGGTTACTGGGAAGAGAGTGAAAATGTGGAGTGGTGTTTCTGGAAGCTTAACAGAGGGATTTGGGGTTGTGTTCAAGAAGGTGGTGGTAGAGAAGGCTACCCCTTCCATGGCTCCTTCCGACTTCAATTCCAGAGACAGTCCACAGCCTGCAACCCACAAGGGGAACTCTCGGGCAAAGATATTAATAATAAGAAGTACGGCGATATCAGATCAGATTTTTCAAGCCGAATAAGAGAGAGTTTACTCCACCGTTGCATTTACACCTATACCCATTTTAGACCAAATAACAAATATTATTATTCGAACAATAAGAGTTAGTTATACATTATACTCATCACCTAAGGTTTTCATTAAATTAGGTTCAACTTTTCAGATTATATTAATCTTTTTTCAATCAAATAATATACTAAGAGTGCTGTGTAATCTTATAAACTTTTAGTGCATTGGCTTAATATAAATCTAATTTTAAGAGAAAATTTGATATAATTTTTGAATAATTAAAACAATTAGTAGATTTTTTTTAAAATGAGATGCAGTTTTATATATTTATATTAGTTTTAATTTAGTCTAACAATACTTGTATACTAAATTACATGAAAACGGAAATTAAATTGTTTTTGATGGAAAACGGAAAAGGAAAAATGATATTTTTTAAAAAAAAATAAGAAATAAAAATATGAGATAAAATATAAATTAAAAAAATATAAGATTTCTTTATAAATATAATTTTTAACATAAAAAATTATAAAAACTGATTATTCAATTTAAAAGTAAATATAGATTATTTTCATAATAAATTCAAACAAATATAAATATAAATCTCATAATGCATTGCATTCAAACAAACATAACTATAAATTTCATAATACATTCAAACAAATATAAATATAACTTTCACAATGCATTCAAATAAATATAAACATAAAGTTTACAATGCATTCAAATGGCGACAACCAAATCAACGAGCCGAGAACTGAGCAACCAAATCAACGACAGCAAAAGGGAGTACACAAGCACCGACTACCGATCAACCAAATTGATAGCAACAACAAGAGAAAATGACACCAAGAGGACCGAGGCTAGAATCTACGGCAACACGAGCATTGAGCAATAAACAATTGCCAAAAAATGACAACAACAACTAACAAACGTGAGAATGAGAACAGCAAAAAAAGGTTTGAGGCGAGGCGATTTTTGGATTCAAAAATTAAGGCTGAAGGCAGAGTGAGTGAAGACTGAAAAGAAGGAGAAGAAGAATATATATATATATATGTCTCTAACCAAATTCGGTCGCTGAAAATGAGTTTCCAATTGGAAACGGGTGTTTGAAAGTTTTCTTTAATTGCAAAACACCCCAAAAAAGTTTCAAAATTTACAAAAAATACCCAAAAAATGTTTCAACCTATCTTTAACGTTTTTGAAACAAGAAATATCTCAAAAAAGTCAAAACGACATCTCTAAGTCGTTTTCGTGCATTAGAGCTTGTATATAACAATAATTTTATTTTTCCTTTTTAATATTTTTCTAGTAGATTTTACTTTTTTTCTTTTTCCTAAATCCTTTTATTAATGTGTCATAGACAAAGTCTATTAAAAACAGTGTTCTAAAAAGCGGCCGCCTAAGCGCTAAGCAGCCCTTGGTCGTCGCGATTAAGGCCAAATTGGCCCCTTTAAGTGCCGGCTCGTTTAATGGGTCCCAGTCAGGGCCTAGGCTGCCCAAGCGACTGTGTAACGACCCGTTATAGGGCATAGCATTTATTCATAATTAGTTAATTAATTATTGAAGTAATTAATTAAGAGAACTTGCCATTTAATTTTCAATGTGGCAATTTAGAATATTTTCTTTTTTATTGAGAGATCAGCATTTAATTCCTTATTTAGTGCTGAAATTAAATGCAAGGACTTGAGGGTCATTTAAGAAGTTATTATTTATTTAATTAGTTAATAAGAGTTATTATGAGATTAGGAGTCCAGGTGCAAGAAGGCTTGGGCTTAGAAGTCTCCAAGTTATAATGGGAATGTGAGATGGAATTATGGCTGTTTATATATATATATATTTGACCATAGCCATATGTTCTTCACGCCGCAGGAACAAAGAGTCAAGAAGCAGTCAGTGAGTTCAAGGATTTGCATAGAAGGCTCTCGGGAGATCATTCAAGGGTTCGATCAGAGAGTCTAAGGCAAGTATCCCATTTGTAATTCCTTTCATTATAGATTCATAATAGTTTGTCCTTAGTTTATTCCAGCGTTCCATTGAGTTCTCAGATTTATATCAATTGCAGTATATATATATATATATGTATACGTAGAACAGTGAGTGCATGAGGAAGTTATGTGGGATTCTTCTAGTGAATCTTTTAAATATGATCTTCAAATCATATTAGCAGTGATCTCAGAATACCAAGACTCATTGATTTGGGTTCCCAGTTTAATCAGATGGTATGTTCAAGAATATGTATATAGATTCATGCGATATATCCATGTCCAGTGAGATATGATAAGTCATGCACAATTCTTTTCAGCGTTTTCTTTCCTAAGCGATTGATTTAATATATCTTGATATTATTTTATATCAATTGGGATTGTTCTCCCAAGATTTCTTTTGGAATGGTGTAGTGATGCTAAGTTTTGATTCAAGATATGGCCTCTGTTATCGTGAGTTTTATGTCTGATAATATTCCAGTCATTCGAATGAGTCTTGTGTCATTCGAATGAGTTTCGAAGCATCTGAATGAGTTTTCAGTGTCATCATAAGTTTTTCCCTTATAATGTATCAATCATTCGAATGAGTCATTTATCATTCGAATGAGTCATGTGTTATCATATCATTCGTATGTATTCTTTGAAGTTTTGAGACTATCATTCGAATGAGTCTTCTTGTCATTCGAATGAGCCCTTGAAGATTTGAATAAGTTGTTGCTTTGTATAGTCTAGCATTCGAATGAGTCTCTCTGTCATTCGAATGACCCGTGAGTACCCCATAAATTCATTCGAATGAGGGTACTGTTGCATTCGAATTAGTCGCTTTTTGCCAGTTCAAAAGTTGGAAGTTGTCAAAATTCATTCGAATGAATTTGTGAGTCATTCGAATGAGTCCTTGATCAGATCCGAATAGCCTTTGTTATATATCATCTATCATTCGAATGAGCCTCTGTCATTCGAATGAGCTTCTATCATTCGAATGAGTTTCTTCCATTCGAATGAACTTGCTGTAATCCATTTTTTTCATTCGAATGGGCTGTTGTTTCATTCAAATTACTTCCTTATGCTTCCTCAATCATCCAAATAGTATCATATCGCATCCGAATGGCTTCCAATAAATTCTTAATGCAAGTCTTAAATTTAATATAAATATTCAATAATTCAAATATTGAATTTTTATGCCAAGATATGATAAAGATCCAATATGCCATGCTTATACTCAGAAATTTCAGAATATTTGTATCTCAATATGGCTGGTAAAAAAATCATATACCATGTTTAGTAGTTAATTATGACATGATCAGCATTATTTTGTGAGATTATGTGCATACCCATTTGTATGAGCATTGAGCATGACTTTATATGGAGCACTACATATCATGTGCCAGCACTTATATGAGCATTGCATTATGCGTGCCAGGTGGCTTGTCCGCAGGGATCCCACTAGTATCAGTTTAGTTATATCTCAATTATGAGTCGCTCGCCTGTTGTCGACCAGGGGGCTAGGGGCATATTGCCCACAGTATGTGCTTACAGTTTTTATGTTTGCAGGACTCAAATTAGTCAGGTATGTATTACAGTTATGTGGGCCTACGTGCCAAAGTTGCATACCTGCATTTAGTTACAGTTTATGTGCATTACATCTTATAAATGTCATCCAATGATTATTATATCTCTCAGTACAAGTTCAGTAAGTATTTTTATCAGTATCGATATTCTTCGATTCAGCTTCAGTTATTCACTTTAGTTTATTACTTGCTGAGCTTTGTAGCTCACCTTGTACTCCTCACCATTCCAGGTCCTAGTGGGGGAGTACCAGATGTGGGGCCTAGCAATAGTGTCCAGTAGTGTGTGTACGTGGAGCCGCTCAAGACCAAAGATGTCTGGGAGTTTGTTAGTTGGTGTTTTATTAGTTTAGGTTTATTTTATATTTCGGTTTAGGGATTTTCCCTTAGATGTAGTTTATGGTTTTCAGTTGATGTTGACTCTGAGTTTTATTTCAGTTGATTGAGATATTCAATATTGATATCAAATTTCAGTTTATCATTCAGTTTATTTTATTTTCCCGTAGCACCTCTTCTCAGGTAATTCTAGGAGAGAGGGTGTTACAGACTGTAACACCCTTCCTTCGAGCCCACCCAAATCACCAGGAAAATCGAGAGAATAGAGTGTTATAGAACCATAAAAGACTTGAGAGCCATATAAACAAACTTTCATGAACCCAAGAACTTTATGTTGGGTCGAGACAACTCTTGGCCAAAACTCATAACAATAAACAAAATAGAGCCAACAAACATTCACAGAGGTTTCGATATTTCAAGCATGCAAATAAACAAGAAACATAAATAGAACGTAAGCGATTTTACCGTAGTTCACCCATTAATGAGGGTTACATCCACGTTGAACTCCGGCAAAGAGAACTCACTGCACTATCAAAAAAAAAAAAAAATTGATTACAGCCTCAATATACACAAACTCACTCTCTAATCTCACTGTATAAAACCAACTCTCAACTTAAATCTGCCCTATAACCACAAAACTACAAGTTAGAGGCACAAACCCTAGAAAGAAAATAACATTCATATAAACTATATAGAGAGAAAGAAAACATAGAGAATGAATCAGGAAAACCCTAGCAATGAGATCAGAGGCTGTGCGCTAAAGATCTCAAGGCAACTGTGGATGATATAAAAGGGACAGCAGCGGTGAGGATTGCATCGAATAAAGGCAACATCGACGATCAGGGAAGAGGCGGGCTAAAAGACAAGAGAAAGCATGCCATATGAAACGGCAAGAGGGGTTGTCATTTTGGCCATCCACTCAGGGCCCAAAACGCTGCCATTTTGGGCAGCCACGGGGGTTGCTAAAAGATTGTCATGCCCCTCCGTTAAACTCTGATGTTTTGAAGCTTCACATAAATACAACAATCTCCACCTTGAAGCTTCAATTATCAAGGGATAATTCTCTAACAACAGTGCAACATGCTATAACCTTTGCCATCATTACTCATGTTGGTTGTTCCTTTAACCAACCTTGACATGCAGCACGCCCAAACAATGTTTGAACTTGGCTACAGTCACAATTTTTGTTCCCATATCTACTGGGTTATTGTCTGTAAGGACCTTTTGAATAATTACATTTCCTTTGGCCACTTGTCCCTTACATAGTGGTATTTAACATCTACATGTTTTGTTCTTTCATGGTATACAGGGTTCTTACACAAATGAATAACACTTTGGCTATCAAAAAAAAACACCACCTTACCTTGTAGCATTTGAATTTCTTTCAAGAGTCATTGATGCTAGATGGCTTCCTTAAAAGCATCAGTTATAGCCACATACTCAGCCTTAATGGAAGACAGTGCAACCAAAGGCTGCAACTGTGACTTCCGGCTGATACAATTACCACTTAGGGTAAAGTAATAGGCTGTAGTGGATTTTCTTGAATCTCGGTCTCCTACAAAATCAGAATCTACAAACCCTACCAAATCAAGTGCATCAGGTATTTTCATATAATTTAAACCAACATTCAAAAAGCCATTAATATATCTTAACAAAAATTTTAAGGCTTCCTAATGAGGTTTCCCAGGGTTAGACATAAAATCTGCTAAGCAAAGAAATTGAAAATGCAAGGTCTGGCCTGGTACTAATCATAGAATACATGATGGTTCAAATTACATTAGCATAAGGAATAGTTTCCACTTTCAGTTTTTTTGAATCTGATGATGGGCATTGGGATTTAGACAAGATAAAGTGACCTCCTAAAGGTGTATATTCACTGGTTTGCAATTTGACATACCAAACTTTTATACAACCTTTAATAAATAGTCATGTTAGTGAATTTTTAAATAATTTTTACTTCTATTTCTTTCAATTACCATCCCTAAAACCTTCTTAGCAGAACCTAAGTCTTTCATATCAAAGTTAGTATTCAACATTGATTTTAGTTCATTTATCTTTGACTTAGATTGGCTAATCAACAAAATGTCATCAACATATAGCAACAAATATACAGGGATATCTGAGAGAATAAAGTAAAGACAATTGTCATATTCACTCCTAACAAAGCCAATCCCAGTTATAAAATTATCAAATTTATTGTACTATTGTCTTAAGGATTGCTTTAGACCATTCAAAAACTTTTTTAACAAACAAACATAATCAGGATGATGTTTATTAACATAACCAACAGACTGTTCCATATAAATAAGTTCATCTAAATCACCATGCAAGAAGGCAGTCTTAACATCAAGTTGTTCTAATTATAAGTCATACTGAACAACTATGAAAAGCATCATACGAATAGTTTTGAACTTAACAACTGGAGAAAAACTCTCAGTACAATCTATGCCCTCCCTCTGAGTAAACCCTTTAGCTACTAATGTAGCTTTAAATTTTAAGGGATTAGTGGGTAACGTACCTTCTTTAATTTTAAACAGCCATTTACACTTCACCAGCTTTTATTTTTGAGGTCTTGGGACCAATTCCTAGGTGTTGTTGGTTATCAAAGAGGTCATTTCTTCCTCCGTTGCACACTATTATTTTGAGCAGTCTTGAAAGCTGACAACCTCCTCATATGAGGAAGGCTCATTGCCTCTCATTTCCATTCCTGCCACTAAGGCACAATGAACAATGTCTGAATATGCATACCTAGCAAGGGGTCTTACTGACCTCCTACTCCTATCACAAGCTAACTGATAATCCCTTAAGTTTTGTTGAGGAGAGACATGATGCTCCACCTCAGCCTCAAGGATATCAGTTGTCTCCTCATGATCACTATCATGATTAGAGGATGAATCATTATCGGGGCTGGGATTATCAAGGATTGGGGCAGCTAGCAAGTTAGGTATACATGCTGGATGCCCCACCTGAAACTAGGTATTACTAGTTATCACAAAATCTTCTAGGACACTAGGTTTAGGGTCTGTTTCTAGGTTTTCTAATCTGCAAGGGAAAACATTTCCATTAAATATAACATCTCTACTTATGATTATTTTAACTCCTCCAAAACTCCTATCCCATAACCTATAGCCAGTTCCATCTTGGTACCCTACAAAAACACACTTTGAGGACCTATGGTCTAATTTTCCCATAGATTGGTGAACATAGGCTTAACACCCAAAGACTTTTAAATGATTTAAGTTCATTTTTCTACCTAACCATTTTTCTTCAGGGCACATTAAATTTAAAACTGTGGAGAGGCTTTTGTTTGTCTGGTAGACAGCAGTGGAAAGGGCTTCTCCCCAAAATGTTTTAGGCATACCGGTTGTGAACAATAAACATCTAACCTTTTCTACGAGAGTCCTATTCATTCTTTCAGCAACCCCATTTTGTTGGGGTGTGTTCCTAACAGTCTTGTGCCTAGTAATGCCTTGTAAGTTGCAGAATTCATCAAAATCTCTATTACAGAATTCTAATCCATTGTCTGTTATTAAAAATTTAACCATCTTATCAGTCTGATTTTCGACTAAGTCCTTCCATATTTTAAATTTTTTTAATATTTGGTCTTTAGTCCTAAGAGGGAACACCCACACTTTCCTAGTAAAGTCATCAACAATGGATAAGAAATACTTGTTGCCACCAAGAGTTGGTGTTTGAGAAGGACCCCATAGGTCTACATGCAAGTACTCTAAACATGCATTCGCCAGGTGAGTTCCTTTATGGAAACTCAGCCTGTGTTGCTTACCTAGAGTACAAGGCTCAAAAACTTTTAGGGACACTGCAGTTACTGAATCAAGGTAACCCTGAGATGTCAATGCCTGCAGACCTTTCTGCCTCAAGTGACCAAGTCTCAAATACAAGAGATCTGTCTTATCAGCTTTAACTATGCATGTAGTAGAAACAGGGGAAAGAGAACAACCATTTAACACATATAAACCATGCTTTTTAGTACCAGTCAGAATTAGGTCATTGTTTTTAAACACATGCATGAAACCATTTTCAACAGTATAAGAATAGCCTAACTTATCAAGAGTACCAAGAGAAATTAAATTTCGTTTTAGTCCAGGCACATATCTAACATTAAAGAGCATTCTGACTTTGTTATTATGCATTTTAAAGGTTATGTCACCTATTCCTTTTACACTACATGATTGATTGTTACCCATATACACAGTGTCAAATTCTTTGTTACTAAAGTTTTGAAACCATGCAATGTTAGGACACATATGGAATGAACATCCAGAGTCCATTATCCACTTATTAGTAACAGATTCATTAGAAACAGTAAGAACTTCAGCTAAAGTATTGTTACTAGAAACTATGGTTGCATTACCCCTTGTTTCTATTTTCTTAAAAGATCATAACAATATTTTTTAATATGTCCCTCCTTACCACAATGATAGCACTTCCACTTAGGTTTTTGTTTGCCCTTCTTTTCCTTGTTTTTACCCTTATTCCCAAAACCCCCATATTGATCTCCATTTCCGGTGTTGTTTTTCTTTTCAAACTTACCTTTTATAAACAAGTTATTAGCAGGTTTTTTATATGCATTTAACTCTAGCTCCCTAGCTTTAATTCCAGATATGACCAAATCTAAGCTAGGTACAATTCTCGTATATTGAAGAGCATTCTTAACTACATTATATTCATCAAGTAATGAGTTTAAAAAGATCATAGCCTCACTAGTACCACCTAGAGCTTGATTAGTTCCTCTTAACAGTAAAGCAAGTCTAGTAAACTCATCTATGTTTTTATCCATAGATTTAGAAACATTCATTTTAAAGTTGAATAACATACCCTTTAAATAAACTAAATTAGGAGCAGACAATACAAAATATAATGATTCAAGTTTGTTCCACAGTTCAATAGGGGTATTCATGCCATCAACTTTACGAATAACACTATCACCAAGACGTAAGAAAATAAGATTATATGCTTCTTCCCTTACCTTATCAGTTTTAGACAACTGATTTGCCGACCATTTTCTGTCGTCGAGCTCAAGTGCGAAAAGCACTTTGTGATGAGAGAAAAAGACTCTCATCCTCTTTTTCCAACTATATATCGAAGTCACTTTTTCCGTCAAATGTACCGATTTCAAATCGGGTTGATGTCATCTTCGTTTTGCACGAAGGTACCCTAAAACCCTATACGCTGACAGAGACTCACACAGTAAACCCTCAACTGACAGAGACTCACAACAAACCCTAGTAAATCAGACCAACACAAGCAAAGTAAAAATATGACTCAGAAGATGGAAATAGCGCAGGCTTCGAAAACCCTAGACCGTGAATACCATAAAAATGGCTCTGATACCACTGTTGGGTCGAGACAACTCTCGACCAAAACTCATAACAGTAAACAAAATAGAGCCAACAAACATTCACAGAGGCTTCGATATTTCAAGCATACAAATAAACAAGAAACATAAACAAAACGCAAGCAATTTTACCATGGTTCACCCGTTAATGAGGGTTACATCCACGTTGAGCTCTGGCAAAGAGAACTCACTGCACTATCGAAAAAAATTCGATTACAATCTCAATATACATAGACTCACTCTCTAATCTCACTATACAAAACTAACACTCAACTCAAATTGGCCCCATAACCATAGAACTATAGGTTAGAGGCACAAACCCTAAAGAGAAAAGAACATTCGTATAAACTATACAAAGAGAAAGAAAACACAGAGAATGAATCGGAAAACCCTAACCGAGGCAATGAGATCGGAGGCTATGCGCTAAAAATCTCGAGACAATTGTAAACGATATAAAGGGGACAGCAACGGTGAGGATTGCATCGAATAAAGGCAACATTGACGATCGAGGAAGAGGTAGGCTAAATGTAATATCCTAGTACTTTGAGAATAATAATAATAATTAATTTTTATATTTAAAATATTTTTTGACATCCATTAGAGATTATAATTGAGAAAATTAATGAGCTTAGAGTTAGTGGGCTAAGTTGAAAAATGAAAGACTAAGTAAATGGGCTTAGAGTTAGTGGGCTAAGTTGAAAAAAAGGAAAGACTAAGTAAATGGGTTTAGAATTAGTAGGCTAAGAAAGTAAACTTAAAATTAATGAATTAAATGAAAGAATAATCTATTCAAAAGAAGATTTAGTGAAAAATAATTAAGGTGAAAAAAAAAAATTAAAGATAGTGAGTGAAATAATTGAGAAATTTGGGAGACAAAGTAGAGTGTGGACAAATAATTAAAGATTATGGGTAAGATTTAGTGAAAAATAATTAAAAATGTGACAAAATAATTAAATATAATGGATAAAATAATTGAGAAATGTGGGAGACAAAGTAGGGTGTGAACAAATAATTAAAGATTATTGGAGAGATTTAGTGAAAAATAATTAAGAAATATGACAAAATAATTAAAGATAAGAGTTAAAATAATTGAGAAATGTGGGAGACAAAGTAGGGTATGGACAAATAATCAAAGATAATGGATGAAATAATAGAAAAATGTAGGAAAAGAAGTTGGGTGTGGACAAATAATTAAAAATTACGGGAGAAATTTAGTGAAAAATAATTAAAAAATATAACAAAAAAATTAAAGATAGTGGGTTACTACAATTATAATAAGCTTAATTTAACCTTCTATAAATAAAGGAAACTTGAAAGGTTTGAGAACTTAAATTAGAAAGAGAAAAGTTGTAAGAAAAAAAATTTGAGAGTGAGAGAGAGATTTGAAAAGGAGAAAGAAAGAAAATAAAAAAAATAAAATATAGAGAAAAATATCAAAAATTCCTAGAAAAATATTATAGGCTGGGTTTAGTAGTTCGTGTAAAAATTTGTGATAGAAGACGTCGTTGAATACGCAAACCGAGGCTTCGTCGCAGTATAGAAGAATACCGAATCGCTCCGCAGGAAGGTGAGTTATCTTCGAAATTTTTTTCAAAAATTCCAAAATATGATAATGCTATTTTAGAATTTTTGATGATGAAATTGGAAGAGAAATGCATGATTGGTATTTATTATTGATTTTTGAGACAATAGATGCTTGAAAATCAAACACAAAATGAGAAATAAATAGAACATGGATTCTGAAAATTGTGAAGAAATTTCTGGGGCTTAGGAATTATTGTGAAGAGAAATTGAGAAAATTTTATGAGAAAATATTTATTTCATAATTTTGAGGAAATAATAGGAGAAAATTGGAGAAATTAGGAAAATTAGAGAAAATTAGAAATTTGATTTTTTTTTAAGTAATTATGATGCCCAGGGTACATCAAGTTTCATAATTGAGTACGATTGGAAGTACGATCGAATTTTGAGGCAAAATTACGTTAGGGGCAAAATTATCTTTTTGTAGGGTAAGTGATACTTCCTAACTGAATTTAGTTTTATGAAAATGCTTGGTTTGTAAATGGTTTGACCCAAGATTTTATGTAAATGATTTAGTCATGTTGTTATGCCTTGATGTGAGTATGTCATGTAGATTGCATTTATGTGTTTTGATTTATGAAATATACATATGAGCATGATGAGATTCACGGTCATACGTTGCATGGGTTTGGGATTAAGTACTGGCACTGTTGCTTTGCCAAGGGTTCACCCATACACCCCGGTCTGGTAAGGAGACTGTACAAATGGCGGGTAATCTTAAGATACAGTCAACCCAAACATGAGAGTTTGCATATATATATGAGAATTAAATGTTTTGTTCACTTACTTAGATGATTCATCATCTAACTTTGGCTTTGCCCTTGGAATAGTCAAACGTTCCAAATGGAGATTGTAGTAGAAACAAGGATGAATGAGGTATAAAATGGCACTTAGCAAAGTGCATGATGAGTTGTATGATGAGTTGAAAGTATATTATGTAGCCCATGTATTTAAGTTCTACTACTTTGAATTCTGAACGTTTTGAGAAATGAAAATGTATAGTCTCATTTATAGTTAATGATGATGTATAACCTTATTTATGGTTAATGAGAATGTAAGAATTGATTTATGATTAATGTTAAGATGATAGGTTCGATTCTAACTTCCGCATTTAATGTTTGTGTTGATTGTCTTTCGAGATAAATGTATAGAAATTTTGGGATGGATAAGAGCAATAATATGGTTTAGTTTTAGTAGTATTGAAAAAAAATTTATATCCCAGAATTGTCCTAAGTTATACCGCGCTCAGAAAATGGGGCGTTACACTAAAAGACAAGAGAAAGCATGCCATATGAAACGATAAGGGGGGTTGCCATTTTGGCCATCCACCTAGGGCCCAAAATACTGCCGTTCTGGGCAACCACGAGGGTTGCCGAAAGACTGTCCTGCCCCTCTGTTAAACGCTGCTATTTTGAAGCTTTACATAAATACAACACTTTACATTCATACATGACATATCATCTAATTCTCATTCATTTAAGATTCCAAAACATACATAAGGTACTTACATAATCGGCCAAAACAGTTGTCCCTTCATTTACTATTACATGCTCCCTTTACAAATAAGAAAAAACATAGGCATCAGCTTTGCAAAACCACTCCCACGATCTTTTAACTGAGAGTGCCTTGGCACACACATCTAACCATCCACCCTACTGGGATTCTCCTCAACTATCCCTTTTCCCTTACCTAGAAAGCTGAGGAATACAAGTATAACCCACAAGACTCAACAAGTATGAAACAATAAAGTAACATAGTTGAAAACATGGCACAAAAAAGGGTTGGTGGGTGATGTTCGATACAAGCATAGTAAATCATTTTCATAACTTCCATTCACCCACCCATGATAGATCATGCAAGCGTATGCCGGTAAACACATATGGCCAATCGACCCACATAAATATAATACATACCGACTTGTCTCTGAATATCTCCAGCCTGCTGAATAATAACAAGTCTCGCGCCCACATAATCTCACCCATGGTCATCACCAATGGGCGCACTCCCAAGTCGTCACCAAATGAGTGTAAACCCTAGTCAAACATAAGTCTACTGGTTTTGGCGGATATATCCTACGGAATCATCTGCCTCATGCGCAGTATCTTTCCATGCAATGTAATGCATCATTTTCGTGTTCGCATACATAAATGCTCGTGTAACAATTAAAAATTTGTGAATAATGCTCACACATGCCCACTATAGATATCATTATGCTTGCACTGTGTCATACCCATGAGGCACATATACCACACAACTCAAGTCATGCCACAATAGGAATTAACATTTATGATATCATAAGCTTTTCCACTTGATAAGCAAGGTTAAATGTCTTATTTTGTCCTAATTAAAGGCTTAGCTAAACTTGGAATCATGATAGATTAAATTTGGAGTAAATCGAAACATTTTTATAAACTCTTGCCAGATTAGTCGACTAAAGATGTGGGTGAGTTGACTAATGGTTGGGTTTAGTCGACTGTTGAGTTGGCTTAGTTGACTAGACCGAGAATTGGTTTCTTTGGATTGGGTTAGATTAGTCGATTTGACAGAGGCTGCATTTTTGGATAGTTGACTCACGGTAAGTCGACTAAGGCATTCTTGAGTCAACTAGACACAATTAGTCAACTAAAATTTGGCTAAGTCGATTATTCAAGCTATGAGACCAAAAAGGAAAGCAAGAACCAAGGCATGGAAAAGGCCAAATCTTTCACCATACTTTGGTTAAACAAAAATCACCACCCCTTGAAAAATCTTGGGGTGAAACAAACCCCACTTGGCTCACAACAAAAGTTTTAAAAGGATTTAAAGCCAAAACTCTAGAAAATACAACCCACCACCTTTACCCCTTCATACCTTGAGTTTCATCCTAAAACGCATACCATCCCATGGATCCCTATACTTATAATCCTACCTACATCTCACTTCTCTTTTCAAAACCACCAAAAGAAACTTTAATACTTGGGAATTGAGGAAAAGAAAAGAAACTTGTCTTATTTACTCCTTCCTTTAACTCTTAATGGCCTTGGAGTCTTTCAAGAGGAAGAAACTTGCTTGAGGATGAAAGAAGAATGGTGGATTAGAGAGAAAAGGGTGACCCATGAGACTCCTTACCAAAATGCTTTCTTCCTTTCCATTTTGAGATTTCTTTCCCTTTTTATATTTTTTTACTATTTTTCCCTTTTCTTGTGTTAATTTTCCACCACACAATTTCTCTCTTTTTAAACACTTATATTAATCCAAAATTGTCCCTTATCACTAACATTATGTTTCTAGAAGGTCTTCCCTTGCCCTTTTTTGACTTAGTCTTCATCAACTTCATGCTTCTAGAAGCCATCTTCACTTGCCTTCATGTGCCATCCCAGAATTCCACTTCTCCAATCCCAATTTAGCCATTTTTACTTTTCAACTCCACCTTCTTGCTTGACTTTTCCACTTCCCATTTCCTCTTTTGACTTTAGACTTTTCCACTAAGTTCTCCATTGACATCCTTTGAATTTTCAACTATGCTTAAACTAACTAAAAATTTATTACCTTACATTTTACCCAAACAGTTTACATAAATTATTGGGAGCACATTAAACAAGAAATCTACATACCCGATTTCTCAAACAAAAACTGTCTATTCCCCAGCCAACCCGTCTGTTAAGAATTCCTATGAAATAAATCACACAACCACAACTTTGGAAGTACCAAGATCCAATTAGAAAACAAAATCGATGAAACAAAATACGAATGCACACACACTACACAAAGGAAACAAAATCAAAGAATACCGCATGTACGTGTTTGGATCAAAAGATCTTACTCGTGGTAGGGGTTTTGCCCCTAGTCAATCCACTATAATGATAACAAGTGGATTTACAACCAATTACAGAGATTACACAACAATCTACAAGAACCAAATAAGACCACTTACAGTATCGCACACAAGAAGAAAATCGAGTACAAAGCTCAATGCCCCGAGCCATTCCCAACACTCACAACATTCTTCTTCATCCTCTCTCACACGCCACATAGGGAATTTCATAAAGAAGATTGATACAAAAACAAGGGTTTCTTTCTTACCAGATTATTGCCTCTCTTGAGGTTCTGTGCTTCTGCTCTGTGCGCATTTTTCTTACCCAATTAGGGCTTCTCAATTTGTGTGTGTTTTTCACTTTGATTTCCATGAATTCATTCTTATATATATATGCAGGCCAAGGGATGCGGCTGGAATTAACAACAAAGATAAATTGCATGAGTTCGACTTGCTAGGCTGCATACTCCAGTCGCCCAAAACCAATATATTTATTTGACCCAATTCATTTTGAGTAAAAAATATAACAAATTCCACCTTAACTCAAGAATGGATTGATGATGGATTTGACTAAAGACCTTGCAACTCTCCCAATTACGTCAGGAGCACATTTGACCAAAAAATTAATTGCATTGCTCAAACTTATAACCTAGACAAACTCTAGCTTATACAGGCCTCCAAAGATAACATGACCATCTAACTCTATCTGAGCCTACTATGATAAACGCAATAGGATCAAGAAGATAATACAAACCAAGAATAGAACTCTAAGTCAAACCAGCGATTACAATAGATTACATTGACTTATAACAAGAACTCAAGAAATACAATATTGCAACGAAAATCGATTATTTGACAATAACTCTCAATGTCTGACAACCCGTCACTAACTCCCAATATCTGACAATAATTAAATTAGGCTTCTTGGATCGAATATTTTGATAATTAAATTACCAAAGAAAATCAGGGCGTTATAGCAACGCCTAGCCGCGTGGGTCGCACGCAACCTGGACTTGTCGTCGCTTAGGTTACACGAGGCCTGGACTTGTCACCACCTGGGTCGTTCACTCTCTCTTATCGGACGTAGCCTGGACTTGTCGTCACTTGGGTCGTGCGCTGCCTGGACTTGTTGCCTTGCTCCTTGTTGCACCATCTTCATCCTTGCTTCTTGCTTACAGCAAGCCATCTTTCTCTTACAGCAAGCAACAACCATCATCTTGTTATTGTTGGTGCTTCTTCATCTTAAATAACATCAAAAAATTAAAATTAAGAATATATATATTTTTCATAGGAGCTAAGCCCCCGTCTGGTGCCTGACTAACGCCTAATGCATTTTAGAACACTGATTAAAAGACCAAAAAATCTTTAAAGTCTAAAATAACTTTTTGGGCTAAAAAAATATAATTTTTTCCTAATCTATGGAAAAGGGCCGAATAAAGCGTAAACTAGATAATTCCAACATTAGAAAATCCTTTCGAGAGTTCTACGAAAAAGATAAACATTATCCATAAAGATCCTAATTCTAATGGATTCAGAAATGTTAGGATAAACGTTATTAATAAAAATCTTGATATTAGTGAATCTTAGAATATTAGGATAAACATTATTTGGAAGAATCCTAATTCTAAGGGGATTTAGGAAAGCTCAATGCTCCATTATAAAAAGATAAGCCTACATTCCAAAAGAGATACATTTTTGACATTGGTTTCAATACAACATTCAAATCTTTAGTGTCTAATTTAAGCATCAAAATGTTTGCACAGAGACTTCCCTATGCTCTCTTATCGTTCTCTTTCTTGCAAACTCTAAGTGCTTTGACAACTACGTTTCCAGTTAATAAATTTATTAATGTGTTCAAGCGATAACATTTATAAAATTTTAGTACATTAGTGTAACATAAATCTAATTTTAAGAGACAACTTAATATAATTTTTGAATAATTAAAACAATTAGAATATTTTTTAAAAAATAAGATACACTTTTATATTGGTTAATTAAACTGTTGTATCCTGAACTTAAGGTGAATTTTCAATTTTATCCAATTTTGACCTTTGTTTCAATTTAGTCATTAAACTTTAACTTTTGTTTCAATTTTATCCTCGATCTAGAAACCGCATGCCCAGCTTACATGGCTGGCTGATGTGTCTATTAATGGACATGTTAGCAAAACGATGCCACTTTTCGGTTTGGTTCGTGAATGCAAACAACAAAACGATGTTGTTTTGCTTATGCATAAATCACCCATCTCATGACTTAGGGTTTTAGAAGATGAGAAGAATAAAGTTGATGGACGACGATAGAGAAGCACATGAGGGAGACAAAAGGTGACTCACGACGAGGAATCGAAGGTGACAGCAACAGTCGAGGAAGCGAACCGAATTGATGGTGATGGAATCGACGAATGGGTTTGATAGTGATAGAATTGATTTATACTGGGATGGTGACATAATCGATGCACAAGTTTGATTGTGAAGGAATCGATAGCAACAGATTCAACAATTTTGGAATCAATGGCAATGGCAATCATCTGCACCAACTAGGCATCGACTTCTCTCTATAGGTCGCATACCAATATTCTCACTCAACTTATCTCTCTTGTTCGAATTGCATATTGGTTCCTTTGCTTTATACAATGCATTGCAGGACTTTAATAATAGTTTTTTATGTTATGTGTTAAGTGAAGCTCGTGGCCACCCCTCTTCCATGGAAAATTGTGAATCAATGGTCCCAAATCCGTGGTCCCCAAAGGCTGTGTTCTATTCTCACCATGGGAAAAAGGCAGAAAAGATAACGAGGGTAAGAATCTATGGTCCCCTACATGTGTTTTGTCCATGCCTCTTCCATATCGTGTCCATGTTATGCAACAATGTGCAACAATTACGTTATTAAATTATTTAATTACTATTTTGTCCATTATTGTCCATCTCATTATTTGATAACAATGTGAAACATGTTTTGTCCATTACCTTATTTGATAACTATAAGCCCGAATATATATGCAATAATTTTGTCCCCTAACATCTTAAATACTGTGTGAACATCTGCCCTAATGTATACACTGTTAAAGCATGTTTTCTCCATTATGTTTTATGCAATATGTTATTTCACAATAATGATAAATTTAGAGAAAAAAATATGTTACATAAACATAAACTTAATGTTTTATGCAATATGCTACATCTTTATGTTTTATATACTGTATTCATGCATAATGTTGATAAGAACATTATAAAAATTTTAATAATGTTTTTATTATCCACCAACTCTCCCTAAACCCAATTGCATGCATGCAGGCACACATCTCCAAATTTTTCCCTATTTTGAGTTATAATAGTTTGGTTTTTGACATATACAAGACATGGATGCATGTCTTCTATAAATTGAATTCATGTATAGATTTTTATATGTTTATTTAATTTATATTATTTATGAACCATGCATTATGTGTGTTTGTATTCATGAGACTGTTTTGCATTATGGTGACAGCAAACCAGTGGAGTTATGGCATGGGGGTACTTTTGTTAGTGAACTCATGATGATGTATGAGGGTGGTGAGGCTGTTTTGATTCAAAATATGGAAGGGTTGACATTGAGGGATTTAGTAAATAAAATAAAATACTTGGGGTACAGTTACATAATGAATGTGGCGTATCAAATGCCTAGATCTAAAGGTTGGGAAGGGTTGGTGTTTGTGGGAAATGACAATGAATTCTTTCAAATAACTAAAGTTGGTTTAGGGTATGAGTTCTTAAAGGTATATGTTCAAGCTAACAATAATAAGAATGTTGTAGTTGAAGATAGGTTACATCCAGTTGAAGTGTGTGGACATACAACAAAGAAAGATGCAACAGCTAATGAAATAAAAGAAGAGGATGAGGGTAAGGATGATGATGACAGTCAAGATGATGACTACCAGCCCGTTAAGGCAGAAAAGTCAAGGAGCTTGTCAAGTTCTGGTCCATAATCCTCTGATGATGATGACTGTGACATTGCAAGCCAAAATAGGAGGAGTCTGAGAAGAACTAGAATAGACCATGGATATGGTTTAAGCCTTGATAATATGGACAGTAGAACTACACATTACTTTATTAGGGGTGGCGAAGATGATGATGGAAATAGAGTGAATGCTAGTTATGAAAATGGTTGCCACAGTGTATATAATGACACTGACTATAATGATAAGACACCAGACAATAGTGAGGAAAGGGAACTGACTGTTAGGGTGCAAAGGAAGAAGAAATGAAACATTTACAACCCTAGTTGTGACCACAAGGAGTTTGACTTTTCTATTGGTATGATATTTGACAATGCTACACAATTCAAACAAGTTGTTCAGAAGTATGAAATCAATCAAGGGTACAACATAAGATGGGTGAGAAAATTTGATACAAGGATGGAAGCAAAGTGTAATGAGGCCTTCAAGTGGAGGATATATGCCTCTCAAAACAAGAGTGAGAGAAATTTTGTAGTTAAGACTTATGATTCCATCCACACATGTTTTAGATCCATGAGCAACAAGCAAGACACAACAAAGTGGTCGGCAATAGAATATTTATCAGAGTTTAGGAAAAACCCGAACTATTAAGTATAGGCAATGGAAAAGGATTTGATGGAGAGATATGCCCTATCTGTTAGTAGAGGTTCATGTTATAGGGCAAGGAAAAAGGCCTTGACCAAAAATAAAGAAACTCTGCAAAGAACATTATGGATGGTTGAGGGATTATATTCTTGAGTTAAAAAGGGTGGTTCCTGAAGGCACATTTGAGCTAGGAGTAGATAGTGATAATCAGAATAATGAACCTATATTAAATGGTTGTATATAGGTTTCAGTAGTTTGAGAAAAGGGTTTAACGAGGGTTGTATGCCTGTGATCAATATTGATGATGCTTTCTTGGAGACTCTAACCAGTGGGGCCCTTTTAACTGCAATTGGAAGAGATGGAAACAACCAGATGTTTCCAATTGCATGGGTAGTTGTGAGAGCTAAGACTAAAGTTACTTGGATGTGGTTTTTTTTCCTATTGGCAACAGATCTAAGGATGGACATTGGGCTTGGTTACTACTATAATCAGTGACCAACAAAAGGTTAATCACTTTAACTTGTTTATTTTTCTCTTTTACTTAGTTACAATGATGTTTCTTTTTGCATATGTTATTAACTCAAAATTTGTTTGTCTTTTATATAAGGCCTATTAAATGCTATGGCCAATCTCTTCGTACATGTTGAGCATCGAAATTGTGCAAGGCAAATCTATGCAAACTAGAAAGTGGTGCACAAGGGATAGGAGCTGAAATTTCGATTTTGGAAGGTTGTGAATGCAATTTATGAGGTTGATTTTAATGTTGTTATCAAGGAATTAGGGGATGAAGTATCACAAGCTGCTAAAGATTTCTTGAGCAAAGAAGTACACTAATTTTGTAAGGCATTTATAAGCATTATTCCTAAATGTGGTAACATGGATAACAATATTACTAAAATCTTTAATAGTTGTGTTTGTAAGGCAAGAATAATGCCTCTTATTTGGATGTTAGAGGAGATTAGGACAACACTTATGGAGAGGATGCACAACAAAATGAACATGATGCTAAAATGTGATGATGTGTTGTGTCTAAGAATTAGAAAGAAAATTGAAAAGCTGAAGCTAGATTCATTATGGTGCACTCCTAAACCAGCCACAAACAATAAGTTCCAAGTTAAAGTTAAGGAATATCAGTTTATTATGGATTTAAATGCATGTACCTATTCATACAGATTATGAAGTGTCAATAGTATTCCTTGTTGTCATGCTATATCTTGCATTCATCACATGAAGCATGACGTTGTTGATTATGCAGATGACTATTTTAAGGAAAATGCTTACTACTCGACCTATAAGTATGCATTGGAGCCTAGAAATGGTAAAAGGATGTGGCTAACTACAGATGGAGGAAAAGTGAAACCCCCATCTTACAAGAAGGGTCCTGGTAGACTTAAAATTAGCAAGAAAAAAATAGTTGATGAGAGAGAAACATCCTCCTAAAAGATGTCGAGAGTTGGGGTTAAAATGCAATGCCAGATTTGTTATGAATATGGGCACAATAAAAGGGGATCTACAAGAAAAGAAAACCCTCAACCTCTTCCATCAAGCCAAGATAATTCAGTGAGTTTTCTAACTCTTTTAGTTTTATATTCTTTTTGTGTTACATTTGACTATTTTGAGTTGGAATGGTTTTTGTATATTATTGTAGTCATCGAGAAGGAAAAAGGCCAAAGAGAACCAAGCTAGTTCATCTCAAACTCAGCGTACTCCCAATTCATCACAGACTCAGTTTATTCTTGTTAAGGCACAACAACTAATGGAAACACAAGCTAGTCAAATAAGTCAAAGGTAAATAATAAACAAAGCGAGAGCTCAAGTATAATTATTAAATTCAGTCTCAATAATTTTATTTGGTTTCCATATTGATGCACTCATTTTAGTTTGCTTTCCATAGACTAGAAAAGGGATATGGAGTGAGGTTGTTCTCTGAGATTGGGAATATGTATTTATAGGTAAGCGTATAAAACTTCTCAATATGTTCATTTCAATTTTAATTTGCATATATTGAATTCTTTGTATTGTTTTTAATATTTTCCATAGATGCAAGGACAAACAAATATTAGATTTGTGAGTGAGCCTTCTGCAATAGCAACTACTACTAAGGTAGTCTCCAAAAGAGTGGTTGTTGAGGTAGTCCCCAAACGAGCAGTTGATCAGGCAGTGTCTACTTCATCTAGTTATCATCTAGTGTGGAAGTCATCTAGGATTGCATGTGAGACCCCTGCCCAAATACCCCAACCAAGCCGCAAAACCCAAGCAAGAGCCCCCACGAGGGGTAAAGAAACAAAATAGAAACCACCTTGACCTGCCAGGCATGCTCAACTAGGATCATCCATACTCATACATAAGAAACGACAGCGAAAGCATAACACACATCCTAGGCATGCATAAAAAGATAACCGGTCACAAGGTTACATGGCATATACATGAACATATACAAAATTGTGCCAAGCACTCAAAAGTTAAACGTCTATGATACAACACTACAAGATACACACACCAAAACAGGATCTACTAGGACTGCCCTATACACCACCTATCGAAAAAGCTCAAGGACCGCTAGCCTTACCCCCATACTTAGCCTTACCCTTACCTAGAATGAAGATAAACAAGAGTGAGTCACAAGACTCAGAAAGCATATAAGAAATGAAAGGCTGACAAGAGTATGGAAACTAAAGAGTAATCTGCACCCCACGTGCAATAACAGTACATCACATGACAGGTATATAAAAATTTAGCATAATAAAACATGCAATTATTAGTCCTTAGGGCCCACATAAGACACATGACACCCAAGTACTTATCACAAACCTGTCGCTGTCCTGAAAGGCAGTATAAGTAACATCCTGAGCCGAAACTCCCCCGAGTCGGTGCAATCGAAAACCAAAAAATCAAACCCCGGTACAGAATATCTGTCTGAAAACCTTAACACGTAACCAAGGCCAAAAACCTCGACACGACGTAGCTGTCCGAAAAACATCACCACACACACACAACGCCAGTAACTATGCAATGCACAAATATAATGCAGTGGCATAATGAGCATAAACGATGATACAAAGCTCCCATAAGCCATGCATCAAGCCCTGCTTGCCCATATAGGAAATCACATACAATGCAGTGCTCATGTATAATGCAGAGGCATAGTGAGCATAAACGATGATACGCCCCCATAAGCCATGCATCAAGCCCTGCTCGCCCCAATAGGAGGACACATAGAATGCAATATACCTGTGGCTATAACGACCCGTTAGCGGATCCGGGTGTTAATTGTGGGAATAAAATATTTGCTTTGTTTGAGCCATTATTTTTGAAGGATTATATGTGATGTTCTTAGTTGGTTTGGCACAAAAGGTAAAATGGTGGAAAAGTCAGGGATTTGACTATGATGAAAAGGGACCCACTACTTTGCAATGTATGTGTGTAAGATATTATATGAGAAATGGAAAAGAAAAGAATTATGCATTTATATCAAGAGGATTTATTTAAATGAATTATAGGATATTTGCATTTACATAGATGGCTAAGGGACATGGAGGGAATAAGAGCTAAACTTAAGGGTCAAAT
This sequence comes from Diospyros lotus, assembly GCF_014633365.1. Lineage (NCBI taxonomy): Eukaryota > Viridiplantae > Streptophyta > Magnoliopsida > Ericales > Ebenaceae > Diospyros > Diospyros lotus. The sequence continues at coordinate 18,334,690 of NC_068344.1, forward strand.
GGGTAAATGGGGGAAAGAATAAAAAGGGAGGAGGTGGTGGTGGCGTGAGCCACTTTTCCTTCTTTACTTCTCCTTCTTCTTCATTTTCTTCTTTCTTCCTTTCTTCTTCAACATCCCTTTTTCTCCTCTTGGCATTTCTCTCTCTCCATAGATTTGAAGCTTTAGGAGAAAAAGATAGTATCGTGTGTGGCTTGGAAGCTTAGTGGGGCTAGCAAAATCCACAAGGCAAGTTCTAAACTCCTTTTTCTTCCCTTTGATTCCTTTAGCTTTGGTATTTTTCAAGAAAAGATTGATTTGGAAAGCTATGTATGTAAAAATTGTTGTAAATCTCTCAAACCCTTTGTTTGATTTTGTTGGTTTCATTTGGTTCTTGAAATAGAGGTTGTAGCACCTTTGAGATGAGGGATTATGGTGGAATTGGAGTTTATTGGAGTATTGGAAGGTTTGGAAGGGGTTTGAAGGATTTTTGGGTGTTTTGTCCGTCATTTTTGGGTTCTGGAGGTTCAACAGTCGAATCTGGGGTGTTAGAAGTCGACTTTGCATGAAGGGTTCTCGGCTAGGTCGACTCTGGTCATGTGACAGTCAACTTTGACTCGAGAGTCAACTCCCGGGTGTCGAAAATCGACTCCCACGGTAGACTACACTACGCACCCTATACTATTTCAGCCATAACTTTTTGTGTAGATATCTGATTGACAAACCGTTTGAAGTTTCATAAACTAGAATCAATAAGCATCGATTTGGTATATAATTTGTGGATATTTAGATAAAAATTGGATGAGTTGAAGCCTGATGAACAAGAAGCTAGAAATTAAAATCTTCAATTCCAATCCAATAATGCTTTTGTGTTTGAGGCATAACTATTTGTGGCATTGTCCAACTTGAAATCCATTTTTGTACAAAAAAAACTAGGCTTATTAAGCTTTGTTTTAGAATGTATCTTGGATCATTTGAATATGTTTTGAGGCTATAGCAATCCAGCCAATCTTGGCATAGAATATGGAGTTCTTCCGTTTGAGAAATTTGCTTTACCCCAATGTTCGGGAGATAAATAGTTTATTTTTGGGCATCATTGGAATATGATGAGATTCACTGATAGGCAAGATTATAATGCTTTTAGATGTAATTCTTTATGAGAATAGAAAAGGTTCCCTGAGCATTACTGATGCATTTTGTATTTGCTAGCCAAGTAGGGCTACTTCTCCCTACATTTCTTTGTGGAATGATGCTGAACCTTATCGGGGTAGGATCCAAGTGGTTTCTATTTGGGGTGGTGTTATATTTTGATTTATTTATTATTACACATTGCATGGTAATGCATTGGGACATTGGGCTATGGGTTTGCATACATCTGAGATCATGTTTTGTGTTCAGTGGTGGCGTGAGCATTGGCAGACATGGTTGGCTTGTGAGTTCTGACCTGTGTATTGTAGGTGAGCATGGACACATGGAGCATGTGTATGTGTGAGTTCTTATGTGGGAGTAGCATGGCCTGATGTTTGGCTTATGGGGGCCTTGACATCATGTTTATGCTGCATAAGCCGTGCATTTCTTTATTTGTTGCATTGAATGTTGAGGATATGGGACTCTGGGGAATGATCTGGTGTATACCTCAGGAGTCTTTGGATGTGGAAGTTGTTTGGTCCCGGTGGGGAATGATTTGATGTATACTCCACGGGTGTACTTTTAGACTTCGGGGAATGATCTGGTGTATACCTCGGAAGTCTATAGTAGCCTATATTGGGTTATAACACGTTTGTATGCGGGACTTGGGGGCCAATGTGTGTCTTATCTTATGTGGACCCCAAGGACTATGTGTGTGCATTGATGCATTTACGTTATGATTTGGTATCGTGGTACATGGCATGGTTTGATATGCGTTACATATCATGGGTGGGTATGTTTATGGGCGAATTAGCTATCAGACATGTTATCCTTTTTTTTTTATATACACTTGCTAAGTCTTATGACTCACTCTTGCTTTTCATCATTCCAGGTAAGCGTGGAAAAGCAGTCGAGAGTGGGACCAAGCTTAGTTCTCCCTATGTTAGATATTGTGTATAGAGGCACCCTAATCGGAAGATTCTTGGACGTTTTGTCTTGTTTTGAGTCCAGGAAGGATATTGTCTTGCTATGCTAGACATGGTGTTTTTGTGTGCGCGGGCATGTGAGCCCTAATGTTGTCATCAAAGAATGTATACTATAAGATTTTTGCTTCCGTTGTGTATATTAATGTAAATCTCATTTGAGATATTTTGTTGAAGTTTGCATCTGTATCCTTTCCGTGAGGGCTTCCTCTTGAAACTCCTGTGTTTATGGGACTTTCGGGAGCGGGTCCTTACAGTGGCCAAGCACACAAGTCCCATGGAAACCCCCAAATGCATATCCCCAACTCTATAGGCATTTGAAATAATAAAATACTGGAAATTAAATTTACAGAGACCACATGCATACTCTCGGCCATAACACATGCCTTCACTACCCATTGGGAACCAACCCATATACATCCTAGCTTCATTCCAGCAACAATAGAAGGGAAAACAAGTCCTTCCACGCTAACAAGATAAGATCCATCAACTGGCAAAGATTCAACCAAAATGAAGAAATTACCAAAAAGAGGCTATAATCCTCAAAATATACCATTTGTAACGCATTGTGAAGAAACCCTCAAATAAATTCTTAATAACAAGCTTATCATAAAAGATCCAACTACAACCAATAATACAATATAACTTAATAGTAAGGAAAATAAACCATTAAATCTCAAGAATGGCAGACTCTCTTACACACAACACATCCATTATTAAGAAGGTAATAAGGGGATGGAGCTTGCGTAATCAAAGTAGGAGAAGAAGAAGGAACTTGCATATACAAAGGAAAAGGAACGGGAAGCTTGTCTGAACAAGAATAAAGCTAACTCCAGAAGCTAAGCCCAACCTTCTTTTCTTCTTTCTCTTCTTCTTCTTCCTCCTAGCTCTCGGCCACTCTCTATAAAATCCTTTTATTCTCTCTATAATCCCTCTAAATATATAGGGAAGGCAAGAGACAGAGAATAATGGCTTAGATGCCCCGACAGCATGAAAAGTCTCTACCACCACTCTAATGTCGAGAAAATGGCTCGGGAACTCATTTCTAGAAAAATGCATCTGTCTAATTTAAGAAGATATCTGGATACGCAGGCCCATATCTGGATATGAGAGGCTTTAATGAAAAATGGAGGATTCTGGATAAATTCAACATCCTTTGGAATTTTGGGCATAGATCTCTCGTTTGAGTTCTGATTGAGGTGATTCAAGATGATATGGAAAGACAAGAGAAAGATGTACAACTTTCATGTTTAGCATTTTGAGAGATTCGGGCTTTAACAAGGTTAAAATTGGGCTGAAAGGGGAAATTGAATTCCTGAAAGATGGGGCATCTGAATACCTTAGCCCATATCTAAATATCACTAAATCATATCCGGATATTACTCACAAAAACTCAAAGAAGCCATCCGGATAAGCTATTGTAGCATCCGATATCACTCACATCAAAATCATTTTTGACTTCTTGCATTCGGATCTCTCACCCCACATCCGGATGTCACTCAAAAAAATTCAAACAGACATCCGAATATGCCTCAAGCCATCCGGATGCTTCCTGCCTATATTTAGATGCCTCACCACCACATCCAGATATCTGAAGCTCCTATTCAAAAATAATTAAATTCATTCGGATACCCCAAACATATAAGAAACACTTAATTATAATCACCAAAAACAACATATTAAACAGCAAGGCTAACCAATTCAACCTCAAGGCATAACACAACATCAAATAACTAAATTCGGGTCATTACATTACAAGTCAAGTCAATAGTGGTTCTAGCAAGAGCACTAAGCATATTATTATTAATTGAAATAGTAATTACAATTGGTGTTAGTGTTATTATTCCAAGACGAGGTGGGTTTACAAAATGTGAATGATTGTGGTTTATTGTTATTTTCTAGATACGAGTTTACAACAAGCTTATGTTGTTATGAATGCTTGTGATGATGTTGTTGCTATTATTGTTGTTGATGATGATGATGATGATGATGTTGGTGTTATGAATTGTTATTGGTTTTTTTTAAGCATATGTGTTACAAAACAGACATTTTTGTTGGCATTTTTATGAGATAGGCATATTTGATATGAATGCTTTTGTTTTGAAATAGGCATATTTGTTGGTGTTTTGAAACATGCTGCTATTATTAGGATATGAATGCTTTTGTTAGGATGCTAATTTTTTTCCCGATGTTCTGTACTTGTTTGTGTTTTCTGATTGGTAATGCTTTTCTTATGAAACAGGCATATCTATTGACTCATATTATCCGAAATAACAAACATTGTGTTCATGCTAAGGCATTGACTAAGACACAAGCATTAAGATAATTAATTATCATACTAATAACTAAGATAACAATAAATTGCAAATACATAATTAACAAACAACAAACGTACTTATATCACTTAGATGGACATACATTAACTTACAACTATTCATACACTGATTACACTAAAGCAAAAATACTTAAAGCTACTTCCTTCATTTTTCATCAAACATAAAATCAACAGAAAACAACTCAACCCTAACATTATCTGGCCCCTAAAAAACTAATTTTCTTTTGTCCTATACTTTTGGAACTTCATTTTCAATTGAAAATTTTATTTCAAAATACACCTATGGTTTTTCTCAACCTTTGGTAGCTTTTCTTTTCTCCTTAAGGCTTTTTCTTCAAATACCCTCGCTTGTTCTTGTAGTGTTCACTCATTTTCAACCATTTTTGCCATGTTACATTTGATTCCATTCAATTTGTCCAACAAAACACCACATAATGCTTTCTCATGAGCTGTGCATTCATCATCGATCCATTGAAATCATCTGCAATCACCATCTTGTCCACCAAACTATCCAACAATCAATTCCATTCACATTAACTATTTTTTCATTTATAAAATAACAAATTACATTCCTGAATCGGCACCTCAAGAATTTCCTTCCAAGAGTAGCCTTACTCCATGATATGTAGCACCAAACAGATATACCATACTAACACATGATTCTTTGATTCAAGGTAGAGGAGTTTACTGAGGCTTTACCCATTTCCTCATTGGATGCCATTTAATTGAGACAAAATAGTAAAATTTGATTCAGTTTAATGATTGTAGCTAAAAGGCTTCAACATTGTCAATATCCTCCAATTTATGCACTACAAAGTATGTAAAGAACATTACTAAACATTACCGATTTATACACTATAAAATATGTAAAGAAAATTATTAAACATTACCAATTCATACGCTATAAAGTATGTAAAAAACATTACTAAACCAATTTATGCAACAGTTTAATTAACATCGGCGTGTTCATATTACCCTCTTCATAGCCATCGTCGTTGTCCTTTCGTCGCCATCGTCAAGGTTTGGTTCTGTATTCGTTGTTGTGCGTCAATTCCGTCAGTGTCGATGTGGGTCATTTTTGTTATCGTTGTCGTCCCTTCCTCTCTGTGAGCCACGATCACTGTCGCCCTCACCGTCAAGTTCCATCAACTTCATCCTCCTCTTGTAAAACCCTAACTCACGAGGGGGGTGCTTTATGCATAGGTAAAATGGCATCGTTTTGCCTTGTGCAACAGCACGACAAAACGATGTTGTTTCTCCGTTTGGATTAACGGACCAAATCTAGAATCAGTGTCGTTTTGATGACAAGTACATCAATAGACACATCAGCATGCCACATCAACCGCTACGTAAGCTGGGCACATGCTTGCTCGATCGAAAATAAAATTGAAACAAAAGTTAAAATTCCATTACGAAATTGAAGCAACAATTAAAACTGGATAAAATAAAAAATTGAACATAAGTTCATAATATAACAGTCTAATTGGCCTTTTATATTTATAGCAAAGCTAAAGGGTTATAGTTTTAATTTACTCTAACAATACCTGTGTATGACGATACTTCTATTTTTCTTTTTTTAATATTTTTCTAGTAAATTTTACTTTTTGTTTTTTTTTGCCTAAATCCTTCTACTGGTGTTGTATACTATATATTTGTCTGTGTCCTCTCTCTCTCTCTTATATTTCTTTTTAGGGTAAATTATTAAAAAGACGAATTGTCAACATCTTTGTATATCGTATACTTGGGTTTATTTAGTTTTTGAGAATATATAAGATTACTCTTGGGGAAAAGAAAAAATAAAAAACTTGTTTAAATACAAAAATGAGATAGCAAAAATGCAATTTTACATAATTACATTGAACTTAAAAGACTCATAAAATGACATTTCTAAATTTTTCTTTGAAGATAAAAGAAACCACTTTGCACGTAATTTTTCTCAAACTATCTCCACCTCAAACACAAGTTGCATAAGTTCTCCAAATCTTTTTTTTTTTTTTTCAATTTTCATTTTTTTATGCTTGAATTTAATTTTAAACCTTAAACTCTAAATCTTATCTCCGCAACCTCTTTCTTTTTTCCTAAAACACTCCTAGAGCCTGCCTTCCACACTTATAAAGCCATCTTGATACCACCATTTCCAAAAACCCCATCACAAATGCTATTAAACATAACTTGCATGGTTATTCATTGTCATTGAGAGAAACTAACCACTATCTTTGAGTGTATGGATAAATGGGAAAATTATGGTTCTCTTTTTTTTTGCAATAATTAGTAATTCTTAATTATTATATTTCAATGTGAGACCAAGTTGCACCACAAATGTAATCACCCGCCATTTTTTCCAACTTATAAATGGAAAAAATATGGGATATTTTTTTATGTAAAATATAATTCTTATTGCCCATATTTGAATTGTGGGATCGGGTTGCACAACGAAGCCATTAATGAGAAATCTTGTGATTTTTTTATTGGTCATATAACTATCATGAGATTTAATTCTTGAAATATTCAAACCATCATTTAAACTCCTAATTTTTTTTGCTAATAAAACAGTCATAATCCGACTTTGTGTAAAAATACCAAATGCAAAGGACAACACTTGACCTTTCAAGAAATTTCATAAAGTCAACTATTCATTATTATGTTGTTGTGATACACTTCAATAGTTTAAATATTTCAGTGACCAAATCTTCATCTTTTCATACGATCCATTAATGGAAAACTTACTCAATGATCTATTATATCTCCCAATTTCATTTTATTTTGTGAAGGTTTGACCCTCCCAAGTTGGACTCAAAATCAACTAGTCTGATCAAGCGACTATATTGTGTAATTGTGTGACTAAATTGAACATATCTTTTTATATAAAATAAGAATGGATCTGAAACTAGATTTGTTAGAAAGTATACTTCATTTTACATGATGCAAAACTTTTTTATGATTTGTAATCTCATCTACTATTTTTAGTAATTCACTGAAGTACACTAATATACAACAAATTTTCATTTCAGACTATTTAAGCAAGGTTCACGAGAAAAATCATTTTTCAATATATACTTGTGCCAAAAGTTTCACAAGAAATTCTAGTTTATGATAAAAATATATTTTAAGATATAGTAGATTGATAAACACCCTACCCAAGCCCAAAATTGTAACACTCCAAATTTTGGAGATAAAAAAAATAATTATTAATTCCAGTATTTGAGATCGTTAGGAAATATTTGAGGATTTAAGACAAAATAATAATTTATATTATTTTTAGGAAAAGAGCAATTAGGACAATTAATTATTTTATTTGAGAATAATAATAATAATAATAATAATAAAAGAATTAAATTGGTGGACTTCTAGAATATTCGGGGTGTAAGTGAAATAAGGGGAAATAAAGTCTGGGTTGTGTGTATATTCCCAGAAGTTTTGGGGTGCTAGCGCAATTCCGCAAAGAGGGCTAAGGGTCTTCTTAGAATGTTCAAGTGGGTGCACGCGAGGCTGGGGGATTTCGCCTATTTAATTTGGCCAAGGGAGGGTCGAAACGACAGTGTGCGCGACCCGGTAGCTGCCACGTGACCGCACCTCAGCCTTCCATTTTGCCAATTTAAAGGCCAATTTCTGCCTTCTCTGAGCCAACAAATAGAGAGTGATTAAGGGAAAAAGAAGAAGAAGAAGAAGGCGCACAACAATGAAGGACGGAAAAGTGATGAAATTAGGGGAAATCTTGAGATTGTTTGGCATTTAAAATATCTAGGTAAGTGGGTAAAAATTAATAGAAGCGTTATATGTTTAGATTATGTATTTTACGTGATTAGATTTGATTATTATGAGCCTCAATCTTATCATTTGTTGTGAAACGTTTTACTTCACAGCAGGAGTGCAAGAAGGTCGAGAAACGACAGTTTAAAGGTAAGTTTCTAACCCTCTCCTTGCATTCTTAAGTTCTTACATAAATCTCCATGGTTTTCTATATTTTATTTCTTTCCTTACCATGACTCGGTTCCACGCATTAATAATGTAAATCCACGTGGTAACCATTCTACGACTTGAGTTTTATTATTGGGCTTTTTGTCGATAAGATAAGTCAAGTAAATGGTTCTCTGGTGTCGTTGAATTCGTCCGCCACGGGGCTTTGTATTGCCCCGCTTCCCTTGGGAATGATGTCGAACCCGTTGTGGTTAGGTTCTTAGAAGGGCTGGCTATGGTTTTATAGGGTTATGCTAAAAGTCTTAATGACAAAAGGATAATGTTCAGTGACATGAGTGTCGAGGCATGTTCTTATGCATGATAAGAGACAAGATCAAGAATGGTATATTAAGGTTTATGTTGACAAGTGCTTAAAGAGTCATGGGAAAAGGTTATGGAGTGCTAATTCTAATGTATATAAGTCTAGCGGTATCTTTGGGTGTCTAAGGGTATGGGGTACAAACCCACTGATTGTCGACCGTGGGTCGTGGCAGCCGATGGCTGGATGTATGGGTGACAGTCATCAACTGTGACGATAAATGATAGACAAGCCAAATGAGCTAGTATTGCCAGATTCCTGACCTGACTTTGTGCATATCATGATGTCTGTGATGTATGGGGATTGGGTTGCATTCATTAGGGGGAACATGTTTTGTATGTGATGGGATGTGTGCACATTGGCGTGACCCGATTAGTCTAAGAGCCAACTTGGGTATACTAGGGGGGCATATACATTTAGAGCATTTCGCATGTGTGTATTCTTATGTAGGCGTAGCATATCTTGATGCTTGGTTTATGGAGGCCTTGACATCATGTTTATGCTACCAAAGCCATTGCATTCCTTATGTGTTACATTACATAGCGGTGAGTCTTTGGATATTGGAATTGTTTATGGCCAACGAGGAATGATCTGGTGTAAACTCCACAGGTGTTTTTTGAGACTCCGGGGAATGATCTGGTGTAAACCTCAAGAGTCTTTGGATATTGAAATCGCTTCGGGCTAGTGGGGAATTATATGGTGTAAACTCCACGGGTGTTCTTTAAGACTCTGGGGAATGATTTAGTGTATACCTTGGGAGTCCTTAGTATCCTGCTATAGGCTGCCAACAGGTATGTATGCGAGACTTGGGCGCCAATGTGTGTACTTTATGTAGGCCCTAAGGACCTTCTATGTGCACCTTACTTTATGTGTATGCATTTAGAGTTAAGGCACGTACTAATCATGGCATGATGTGTTGCTGCATTGACATGTGATGCATGGGATGTTGGGGAAGTCTATCTCTAACCTATGGCCTTTCTTTCTTGAGCTTGTTGAGTCTTGTGACTCACCCTTGCTTTCCATCATTCCAGGTAAGAGGAGTGCCTGAGTTAGCGATACGTTCGACGATGTTGGGTTTAGATCGTCGAGTCATGATAGCAGATGCAGAGTTCTCCCGAAACTAGGGTCCTGGGTGTCGTTTTGGTACTGTCAGGTTAATGTATTGTGTCTTTGGAAACCGAGGCAGGTTATGTAACCGGGTTATGGGATATGGTATGTATGGTTATGTAAGGATGGTTCTGATATGTTATGTGATCAAAAGGCTATGGTTTCTAACGTGTTGAGTTTGATGCATGTATGGGCTTGTGCTATTGTCCGATATCATCCAAATAATGACCCTCTCATGGATTCTCTTTGTGCACGGGGGCTTTGGGAGGTGGGCCATTAAAATAATAATAGCATCAAAACATAGTCCTACACTAAATATGAAAACTACAAACAATCAAGATGTCTCCATTACGTAAATATAAATAGTAGTCTTCTAAAGAACTTTTTGGCTCACAAGCCCCTTCCAAACATCTAAAAATGTTGGAGATATAACTATGAACTTCACAAGCTTAGTAAGTTTCAGAGCATACAAACCATGGATTCAAAACCCCTAACCCACATCTCCATATTTTCTAGGCTTTCAACTTAGGACATCCTACCTTCGAATAAAAGACCACTCCTACCCTTGGGTATTAATGTCTCGAGATTCCAAGTACATAGAGCACATGTTGCCATGACATAGACATATATACCCATATAAAAAAATAAAATATGTAACCAAGGATGTCATTAAAATGCCATGTGACAAATGTTATGCACAAGAACTGGAGGTAAAGGAAAACTTACAAGAGGTGTTGGTTATGCCTAAATGCTCTTCCCAACCATAGGTTTTCTAACCTTTGTTATTTTGCTCTTAGTTTTGGTTTTGATTTTGATAATGAAAAATAATCTATTTTTATAATGACAACACAAACTATTTATTACGTGCACTATTTAAATGCATTATAAGTTTCCTAAATGAAAATCAATTTCAACTCATCTTAAAATGCAAATTATTTCTTTCTCAAAATGTCTTGATGGAGATTGGACAAACAAAAATTTTATGTTTAAAAGATTCTCCTAAATCTGATTCAAAATTGGTTTTAAAATGTTGGAGAAAATGGAGCAAAATCTTTTAAAAAACAAAGGATAAGCTGTTGAACAGTTCTAAGGAACTATCGACCATTTTGTTCCTTCTTGTCAACCAGCCTTCATGGGCTATCTACCGATCAAATGTTAGCTCTTAGCCAAGTGCGATCGACAGCTACTACATCAAAATTGGTCAACTATTTTTCAGCATGTCAACCATTTTAGCTCCTCACGTCGACCATTTTCCAAATTTATGCATTAACTTGTCGACCGATTCTTAGAATCTGTTGACCGTTTTGCTGACAAACTTTTCTAATAGCTAGTTCGACAATTAATTAAATGCCCCCAACTACCACCAATAGCTAATTTTTTTCAAATGGCTAGTCAAGCTCTATAAATACAAATATGGTGGAGCAATTAATAGGATTAGAGAATTTATCACAAGCATTCAAGTGCTCAATTGTTCTATATTTTTTCTCTAAAATAAGCATTTAATTTGTATCATTTGATTTCAAGCCTTGTATTTAATTTTGAGAGATCTTATAACTAAGAGATTTATCTCTTAGATTCTCTGCTACTATAAAATCTCTTATATTTTCCTAGCAAGGTTGCTAGAGGGCCTACTCTATTTACATAACCAATGTTCGTCGAGTAAATGTAAACTAGCATCCAACCTATGGGAAGCCAACAATGCTCATGGATTAACTTACGAAGTTAGTTGATGACCACCTCATTTTCCTTGGATGTCTTTACATCCACTAATCATGAAACAAAAGGTAAACAATAAAAGAGAAAGAAATATGAATACATGGCTCAGTAAGACATATCATAGGAACACAAGTGTATGGGTTGTGCAACATGTATACATTCATGATTGACAAAACATTTCAATCAACTACAAGATTCAACTAATCTGTTACATGTGGAATAGCCTATTAAACTTCCAACCTTTTTCATCAAATGAGAATTTATCCTATCACACTGCAACTAACGTCTCTCCCAATACTAGGAACATTTTATGGAAATCAATCTTACATTTCGCTAGATCGTACGAGCACAACGAATACACCTTAGATTACCATCCCAGATGCTCGCAAACAATTAATACCCACCCTGGATAGTTTCGACCCACCTTATCTGTCCTTATTTGACTTAGATTTCTTCGTCGTAGTAATTCTATAAAAATGCATGCAACACTTACACATTAACATTAGGATGTAAGTTTCACTATGACCCTCAAACTTCAAAAAATTACATTTAATCCCAAAATTATGTCTTATTTACATTAAGTCTCATTTAGTTTCCAATAAACCCTTTTTAACCCAAATGGTTACTATTGAAATAATGGAAATGGAAGACCTACTCAGCTAATGGGGTTGCTTACTTGGGTTAACTTTTACTAAAGAAGATTATGTTTCTTTATGTATAGATATGGAATGTACAGATAGTCTTTTTCTATAATTAGTTAGGTTCTTAATTGTACAAGTTTCTTTAGTAACTAGTTTCCTTGGAAGATAGATTGCTAGTTTCTTTATAAAAGAGTCAAGATTTTCCTTAAATATGACTGTGAATCTATTTTGTGAATATACAAGAATTCTAAGAATTACTTCATGGTACTACAGCCATCTTTCTAGGGCAATTATTTCTCTAGCCTTCATTACCTTTCTTTTTTTTTTTTTTTTTGGCCTTCCTTGCCACCACCACATAATTGCAATTCTGCCTTCATCATGGTCTTTATTAATCATTCTCCCTTTTTCATCACAATATGTCAATTGTTCCTTAGGATTCTACCTCAACTGCTATGGGTGAACTGTTGGCCTTGCCTACAACTATCACCACAATAGGAACTAGAAGCGATTTCTAGAGTATAAATCCTTTATATAGGCTTGATTGAAATAACTACCTACAATGGAGTTAAGTGGTTCACAAATTTCTCAAAAGAATAAGGAAGATAGGACATCTTACCAATCCCAGCCCAAAAGAAAAAATCCAAGACTTAAGGCATGGGATGAAGAATATTCGATGATTATGTCCTGGTTATGGAATTCCGTGAAACTAGAGATCAGTAAAAATCTTATGTTTCTTACCATTACAAAGGAAATATGAGAAAATTTACAGCAGACTCAGTCCAAAAAGAAAGATGTAGCATTGATTTATGAGCTGAAGAATCAAGTCAGTTCTACCAAACAAGAGGGTATGTCTGTCACCAAATATTACAACTGGATGACTGGATTTTGGCTAGAAATAAATCACAACAGTGATCTAAAATTGGAATGCATCCATGACATTCAAGTAGTTCAAGAATTACTGGAAAATGATCGAGTATTTAAATTTCTTGCAGGATTAGATACTAAGTATGATCATATTAGAGTTTAGATCCTTGGTAAGGTTCCTATACCAACTCTTCGTGAATGTTTCTCAATTGTTTGTGCTAAAGAAAGTTAAAGAGGTGTTATGCCAAAAACTTGTACACAAAAAGTTGTAGAAATTATCTCTTGTAGACCTAGAGAATGAGGGAATAAAGGAAATAAAAATCGACAGCTAGATGAATCAAGGAAATAGTCTAACAAAGATGGACTGCAATGCACTTACTGCAACAAACCTCACCATATACGTGAGAACTATTTTAAGCTACATGGTAAGGCCCAAGTTTTGGCATGGATAGGAGGACTCAAGGGCTAAGTAAACTGTTAAGGTCAAGGGTAAGTAAATAAGATTTTGATGATAACAAAAAGGGGGAGATTGTTAAGTTCAAGGGTAAGTAAATATGATTTTGATGATAACAAAAATATTTTTATAATATAAATATATTTTTTATTCATGCAAAATATAAATTTATTTTGAATTAAAAGTGGGTACAAAAAGTAAATTTATTTTAAATTAAAGTGGATTGTCTTTAGACATGTTTCCTTGTTTTGATTATTTATTTCTCAAAAGTTTATGTTTAAATTTTCATATCTTGATAAATGCATTTCTTACTCATGCATAAAATAAATTTATTTTGAATTAAAGAATAATTATTTTGAGACATGTTTTCTCTTACTCATGCAAAAAGTAAATTTATTTTGAATTAAAGGAGAATTACTTTTAGACATGTTTTCTTGTTTTAATCATTTATGTTTCAAAATCTTATATTTGAATATTCAATCTTAAATTAAAGGAGAATTATTTTTAGACATATTTTCTCTTACTCATGCAAAAAGTAAATTTATTTTGAATTAAAAGAGATTATTTTTAGACATGTTTTCTTATTTTAATTATTTATGTCTCAAAAGCTTATATTTGAATTTTCAAATCTTGATTTCTCATGTAAAAAGTAAATTTATTTTTAATTAAATGTGAGACATGTTTTCTTATTATTTTTGAGAATGCCTAAACATTTTTTGAATTTCAAACTTCATATTAACTTTTTCTTTAATAGCTAGTGTGTTTGGAAGATATATATATATAGGTTAAGTATGAAGGCTCAAGGTTGAAAACAAACTTGATAGAGCATTCAAACAAGAGTGAGAAGGTTCAAAGTGCTGGAAGTGTACTGGCTGGTGGAATTCTCAACCATTGGTGACTTGTTTGTAATTGCCTCTGGTTGTAAGTTTGTTATTTTACTCACTTGTTGTGTGAGTGAATTATTTTACTCACTTGTTGTGTGAGGCGATTATATTTGCTAATAGTTCTTGCTTAGGCAATGGATTGTATGTTGGTTCTAGTTCCAATTAAAAGTTATTGTTAATTCTTCCTAGTGGAATCTCAAGCTAAGTCTTGAGAGTCTCAAGTTAAGTCTTAAGAGAGAGGATTAGGCTCTTTAGAGCCGAACCTCTATAAATTTTTCTTGTTCCTTGTGGTTGTGTAATTTTATTGTTATTAATCTTACTACAATCACTATATATTAAAATTATAAATTTAAAAGTTTTTAAAAGAGATAAAAATTATTAATTAATTTTTAAAAACCCAATTCACCCCTCTCTTGGGTATTTTTCTGGGCAACATAAACATCCAAGATAATATGGCTAGTAAAAAGTAGTCACTAACTAACACTGCACAGTCCAACAAGAAGAAGTCTACAGAATTTAACAAAGAAGACATAGGAAGATTGAGACGTCTTCTTGAATCCATGGAGAAATCTTCAGGTTCTTGTTCTCTTACCAAAAGTGTTATGTGTCTTATGACCAATTATTTTAAAGTATCACATACTAAAATGGGTAAATGGGTTGTCAATTTAGGGGCAACTGATCATAATACCATGATATATATTTTTCTTTAATTCATGTAGACCAACCTTAGGAAACCAAAAACTTACTGTAGCTAAAGGTTCTCCCACTGACATTACTAGACAAAGAAGTCTTCATCTTACTCCCTCCATATCTCTTACAAATGTCCTTCATATCCCTAACATTTTTACTAATCTTATCTTTGTTCAAAAAATTACTAAAGAACTCTATTACAAAATAGCATTCTTTGACTCTCATTTTGTGTTTCAAGATCAAGTCTTGCGGAAGATGATTGGATTTGCTAGAGAATGTGATGGGTTGTTGTTGTAGCCCGAAAACTACGACAACAAAAATTTGTAAAGTAGGGAAGCCAGAGCCAAGACATAGCGAGGTTGACAGCTGGCAAGAGCCTGCTGATGGAGATAGGCGTCAGGTAGCTTCGGTCCTCGATGTATTGACTGAGGTCGTAGGTGGACACTTGAGGGCATCCTATGGAGCTCCTAGAAGTGGTCTCTTGTATGCTCAGGACATATCTACACTCACAGGAACAAGTTAAAAGGCACGCAGGGATTCCTCACCCGCGTATGCCCTTCAATGCTTAAGTCAGTACAGATAGAAGAGAAGAGTAATAGACAACACTATTATTAAACATAAGATAGTCGTACCTTACCTGGATAAAGAGGGTTGACCATAATACTGTTACACGGAACAGGGGATGGACCTGCACATTAGTAGCATTCGGACGGGCTTAAGAGGAATCCCTCCCTAAGAGTCGGACAGCTTAGGTGGTTCTCCGGGATAAGGTGGGCCTTATGGCGAACTGCCGAAGTAGGGTTTCAACTCCTAAGGGACTTGCTCGGGCATAGCTTCGAGCTGGTTGACGATGCCTTTAGACATTATCTATTTAGCTTTGCACACGGTTCATGGCATCGTGCTATATGTATATTAACAAGTAGTGCATTTCGAACGCCTTCTATGATGTATGACAAATGTATACATAGGCTAAGTGCTCACCCTTGGGAAGCATAATGGAAAGTCCTAGGAGACCGAAGACCATAGAGGTTGGGCCCTACTTCATAAGTGACTTATTGTCATGATGACTAACCTCACGCATCTATGTTGCCTCTTACGCGGATACATGCCATACACATATATAGGGATGCACTATAATGGCCCATGCGTACATGGACTCTCTGGCTATCCCATTGGCACGCATACAAACATATACATGACTTTTCACACAGAAAGCCTTCACGAGCACATAGGCTATGCACATATATATATTATATATCAAAGCTGGCCAAAGCTATGTGTCCCATACTTACACATACACACACATACATATATATATAGTGATACATATAGGGACGAACAGAGAGAGGGAGAAAGAGAGAGATAGGGAAGCAATTCTTCCCAAGAGGCATCGGCAAGGGGTCTCGCTAAGAGACCCCTTCGAGAGGGAGCTTCGTCGAGGGAAGCCATGGTTGCGAGGGGCAACCAACCTCCCGAGAGATAGGCTGCGGAGAGATTAGCACAACCGAAAGACATTGCGCTTGCCGAGAGAGCTGCAGCTCTTCGTGAGATGCAAGTCCTCCCCGAGAGGACCTGTATTACTACTTCACTGCCGAGGGAGAGGGAGACACAGGGAGAAGACTAGAGAGAGAGAGAAAGAAAGAGAGAAAAAAGTTGTAGCGACGTGGAGCTTCCCGAGAGGTCATGGCTCGAGGAGAGTTACCTTACCGAGAGAGATGCCATGGCTTATGGAGAGATGGCTGGCCTTTCCAGGATGAACAACTAAGAGAACACAAAGCTCTCCAAGAGAGTTTGGGCTTGCTAAGAGAATGCAACTTTCTCCGAGAGAGTTGTTGTCATTGATGCCTTCGGGAGCTTGCTGCTCTTTCTCCAAAAGAATACAAAAAAGCTCTCCGAGAAAGCTTGATCTTGCAGGAAGAGAGAAGTATTGCCGAAAAGGGAAAAATCCTCTCCGAGAGAGGAAAATCTCTCTCAGAGAGAGGCAAAGAGCTTCTTTTCCAGCCGCTTTCACCAGGAAGAAGAAGACCCTTTTTGTTTTTTTTTTTTTTACCTTCTTTTTATAGGGGAGACCCCCTACTTTTGCCTTATGCCACTTTTGCCCCTTAAATCCTATATTATTCATTTGGTCTCCAATTTAAATAATTTCTTCGTCGTTCGATCACGGTTTTTTCTTGAGAAACATGTCCCATCTCGGGACAACTTTTAGGGTTCATCCACCTTGTCCTAATGACCAAAATACCCCTAAGTGCCTAATGATTGAAATACCCCTAGGTAGACATTCGGGAATTCTATGGCACAATAGTTGTACTACATTGAGGATCTTGAAAATGGTCAAATAAAGGGAAACCAATCTCCTTTCTCTCAAGCCTTTTTAACCATATATCATAGATAAATAATTTTGGCACATCATCTTCATCTTAGTCATCCATTGTTTTTCATCTTAAAACATATGTTTTCATTGTTGTTTAAAGATATGGTTGTGTCAGATTTTAGTGTGAGGTGTGTCAATTTACAAAACACTATCGTACTTCATTTCCTAAAAATTCAATGAAATGCAATCAGCGTTTTACGTTGATGAATTCTGATATTTGGGAGCTAACAAAAAATCCTGATATTCATGGGGCAATGTGGTTTGTCACTTTCATTAATGATCGCACTAGGGCTACTTGGTTGTTCTTAATGAAAGATAAATCTGAAGTTAGTTCACTGCTTCCTCAAATTCAGAAAAAAAAAAATGATTTTTACTTAGTTTGGAGCAAAAATAAAATGGTTTCGCTCAGATAAGGGATTATTTCAATCAGAATCTCTATCTTTTTTTTTATCAAGAAACCCACAGCAGAATAGAGTGGCAGAAAGGAAAAATCGTCACCTCCTAAAAGTCACCCGTGCACTTCTTTTTCAATCCAATGCTCTAAAATTCCTATAGAGGGAAGTGGTTCTAATAGGTACTTATCTCATAAATTGTCTTCCTTTTAAAGTTTGAGACAATCATAGTCCTATACATGTCTTGTCCAACCATTTTCTAGACATTGTGTCTACTAGAAATCTATCCCAAAAGTATTTGGTTGTGTTGTTTTCTTGTATATTTACAAAACACAACAATCTAAATTGGAACTGTCAAGCTCAAGGGTAACTAAATATAATTTTGATGATAAAAAAAAATTATGATATAAATGTATTTTTTATTCATGAAAAATGTAAATTTATTTTGAATTAAAAGTTGGTACAAAGAGTAAATTTATTTTGAATTAAAAGTGGATTGTCTTTAGATATGTTTCCTTGTTTTGATAATTTATGTTTCAAAAGTTTATATTTAAATTTTCATATCTTGATAAATGCATTTCTTACTCATGTATAAAGAAAATTTATTTTGAATTAAAGGAGAATTGTTTTGAGACATGTTTTCTTTTACTCATCCAAAAAGTAAATTTATTTTGAATTAAAGAAGAATTATTTTTAGAAATGTTTTTTTGTTTTAATCATTTATGTCTTAAAAGCTTATATTTGAATTTTCAAATCTTAAATTAAAGGAGAATTATTTTTAAACAAGTTTTCTCCTACTCATGCAAAAAGTAAATTTATTTTGAATTAAAAGAGAATTATTTTTAGACATGTTTTCTTATTTTAATCATTTATGTCTTAAAAGCTTATATTTGAATTTTTAAATCTTGATTTCTCATGCAAAAAGTAAATTTATTTTGAATTAAATGTGATATATGTTTTCTTATTTATGAGAAAGCCAAAACATTTTTTGAATTTTAAACTTCATATTAACCTTTTATTTAATGACTAGTGTGTTTGGAAGATGTATATATATAGGGTAAGTATAGAGGCTCAAAGTAGAGAACAAATTTGATAGAGCATTCAAACAAGAGTGAGAAGGTTCGAAGTGCTGGAAGTGTACTGGCTGGTGGAATTCTCAATCGTTTGTGACTTGTTTATAATTGTCTCTGGTTGTAAGTTTGTTATTTTTACTCACTTGTTATGTGAGGGGATTATTTTACTCACTTATTGTATGAGGAGATTATATTTGCTAGTAGTATACTAGTGATTCTTACTTATGCAAGGGATTGTATGTTGGTTCTAGCTTCAATTAAAAATGAGTGTTAATTCTCCCTAGTGGAATCTCAAGCTAGGTCTTGAGAGAGAGGATTAGGCTCTTTAGAGCCAAAACTCTATAAATTTCTCTTGTTCCTTGTGGTTGTGTAATTTTATTGTTATTAATCTTACTGTAATCACCACATATTAAAATTACAAATTTAAGAGTTTTTAAATGAGTTAAAAATTATTAATTAATTTTTAAAAACCCAATTCACCCCCTTCTTGAGTATTTTTCTGGACAACAGGAACCCCGAGTAAAGAAGTGTATATTTGTTAGTTATTCTTCTACCTAAAAGGTATACAAAAGTTATGATCCTTCTAGTCGACGCACCTATGTTTCCCTTGATATAACATTCAATGAGTTTCAACCTTTCTATAAACCTCCTCACATCGATCTTCAAAGGGAGCAGTCCAGACACAAAGATGTGTGCTCAAGTTTCATCTCTTTTCTAAAGTTACATGCAAACCTTCTTGATAAACCACCATCATCATCATTATTGCCCTCTCAAACCTAGGGGTGAGTATTCAATCAGTTCAATTACCGAACTAATCAAAATGTTAAAACCAAACAAACCAATATTTTGAAAAATAAAAATAAAAAAATCAAATCGAACCTACAAAACAAACCAAAAAATGGACAAATTGAAAATTAAAATAATTAAAAAATACAAAAAAAATGAATTGACCGAAATAACTTAAAAAATGAAAAAAAAAATCCAGAACAACCCAATAAATGAACAAACTAAAAAAATTGACAAAACTGAAAAAAACCCAAAAAAATAAAAAATATATTTGGGGAATTAAACACATTGCCCATAATACAGTTTAAAACAACTCTAAACTAATATATTTGGGGATTCCTAATCACTTCTTACAATATCAATAAATATGTGAGATAATCTAACGAGTGGCAACTGTGGCATTATTGCATAATATCAAAGCTAAACTGGAGTAAGTAATGAAATAACTAGAGAAAGATACCTAAGTTTGAGGTTTAACCACGCGAAAGTTTCCAACAATCAGAGTAAGACAAAGGGGAATCTATCATTCATACACATTAAAACCCAAAAATTATGAAAAATATATATTTAAATTATGAAAAATGTAGATATAACATTCTTAGTAGAAGTGAAGAACAAGCAAGCATTAGTAACTGAATCAAAGCAAAGAAAAAGGAGAAGGGTCAAAGTAGGTTGGAATTGAAAGGCAAAAAGCTAAAGACTCTATTGAGGCAAAGAGGATAGGGAAGGGAAGGGTCGGGGTTGGTCGCGAGTCACCAATTGGAGCAAAGGGGAAGAAGAAATGTGGGTTGGTCGTGGTTCACTAGTCGAAGCAAAGAAAAAAGGGAAAGGTGGGTCAGTTGTGGGTCACTAGTTGAAGAAGGGAAAAGGTTCAAGGGTGGGTCAATTCGATCAATCACGACTTACTAAAGACAAGAGAAGGCGAAGGTGAAAGGTGGATGGAAAGGCCGAAGAAGAAGGCGATGACGATGGTTAATAAGAGTAAAGAGGATATGTAGGTCTCGATAGACACGACAACGGTCGATGGGAGCAATTTGAGGAAATGAAGGGTTGAAGGCAAAGGGAGCAGTTCTGTCAAAAACTACATCATTTCTTCAGTTTGATTGGTTCGATTATTTGATTTTTTTTCAATACAAAAACCAAACCAAACTGAAATAACCAAAGTTGCCAAAATCTATAATAGAACCAAATTGACTCGTAGCAAAAATCGAACTAAACTGACAATTTTGGTTAATTTGGTTTGGTTATTTCGATTAAACATAAATTTTGCACATTCTTGCTCAAACATTTCCCAACATTATCACCCTAGAAATCTTTGAACAGGTTGCAGTTATCACTACTGCAAAAGACATTATAGCAACTGATACAACATTAAACCTTCCAATGACACTACAAATGTCCTTGAATTTACCAATGCCATTGAACCTACCAATGACACTGCAAATGTTCTTAAACCTACAAATGTCCTTGAACTTGCCAATGCCATTGAACCTACTAATGACATTGCAAATATTCTTGAACCTACCAATTGCACTGCCAATGCCCATGAACATATTCAAATCCATAACTCTTTAAAGCCACTGAAGTAGTATTCAAGAAGAATATAACCCTCACACCCTCTCAAACAAGTCCAAGAATAAACTCCAAGCCTACATAATGTAAACACTTTGAATTTGTACAATTCTGAAATTGATAGTACTATTTTCTATGATGCTCATACAAATTGTGATCTCTATCTTTCTATTGCTTAGAGAAAAGGAACACAAAATTGTACCCCAACATCCCATACCTAATTTCATCTCCTCACAAACTATTCTTTCACAACAAAAGTTTTCTTTCCACCTTGAACTCAATTGAAATACCCAAAACAGTATATGATGCTTTAAAAATAAGAACTAGACATATGCAATGAAGGAGGAAATGAGAGTTTTGGAGAAGAATGAAACAATGGAAATTGGGGTGCGTCCCTAGGAAAAGAAACCAATTGGCTGCAAATGGGTCCACATTGTTAAATTTAAGGTAGATAGAACTATTGAACAGTACTAGACAAGGTTAGTTGCAAAAGGCTACTATGAGATGGATTACTAAGAGACTTTTGCATTGATGGCAAAGATGAACACGATAAGAATTCTATTATCTCTAGTAGTACATTTTAGCTGGGAAAACTAGCAATATGATGTAAAAAATGCATTTTTTCACAAAGATTTAGAAGAAAAGGTGTACATAAGCTACCATTGGGTTTTGATGACAAGTATGGTCGTAATAAAGTTTGTAGACTGAAGAAAGCCTTGTATGGACTAAACTATTGTCCTCGAGGTTGGTTTGGGAGATTCACTAAGGCTATGATTTAGTTTGTGTATAAGCAGAGTCATGGTGACCATACTTTCTTTGTGAAACACTCAGGCAAGGGAAAGATTACAGTTTTATTAGTATATGTAGATGATATTATAGTTACTGGAAGTGATGAAAAAGAAAAAATAAGGCTGAAAATATAATTGGCTCAAGAATTAGAAATGAAAAGGTTAGGAAAATTGAAATACTTGATTAGGATTGAAGTGGCATATTCCAAGGGATATGTATATCCCAACGAAAGTATATTCTCGACCTGCTCAAGGAAATAAGTACCCTTGGATGCAAACCAGTGAGTACACCTATTGATCCAAACCATATAATGAGGTAAGAAAGCATGGAAGGAACAATCATTGATAAAATTCACTATTAAATGTTAGTAGTAAGATTGATTTATCTCTCATACACTAGATCTGACATCGCTTATGATGCGAGAGTAGTTAGTCAGTTTATGCATGATCCTAAGAAAAAATATTTACAAGCAGTTCAGAGAATTCTCAAGTACTTAAAAGCTATTATAGGAAAAGGAAATTTGTTCAAAAAGAGAAGTGACCTAATAGTAAAAGCATACATCGATGCTAACTATGCAGGATCTCTTACAGACAAGAGGTCAACTACAAGTTGTTGCACTTTTATATAAAGACATTTGATTACTTAGAGGAACAAGAAACACAATGTGGTAGCCAAATTAAGTGCAAAAGCATAATTTTGTGCCATGACTCTTGGTGTTTCTGAACTTCTTTGGATCAAAATAATTCTAAAAGATTTAATGATTGAATGAAGTGAATCGATAAAACTATACTATGGTAACAAATCTGCTATCAGTATAACACACAACCCGATTCAAACATGATTGAATAAAGTATGTAGAAGTGGATAAACATTTCATCAAAGAGAAGATTGACAATAGACTCATTATTATCCCTCACGTGAAATCAAGAAACCAATTGGCTAATATTCTAACCAAAAGATTACCCATTTCTTAGTTTCAAGAAATTGTTGGCAAGTTGGGAATGGAAGATAGACCAGTTTGAAATGAAGTGTTAAAATAATGGAAATGGAAGACTTATTCAGCTAATGGGACTACTTACTCGGGTTATCATTGAATAAAAAAAATTATGTTTCCTAATATATAGTGCAACACCCAAGATTTTTAGATTGAAATATGATATAATACTCGAGATTTTTAGATTCGGATACTTGAAGAAATAGGAAATTTCAAGGGATTGTGGAAGTCTTAGACAAAAATTCAGTTTCTGAGCTAGGGGCAAAATCGTAAATATTGAAGTTCAGGTAAAAATGTAATTTACCTAAAATCTTGGGGTATTAGAGTAATTTATCCTTTCTTCGGGAGCTAAAATGCAATTAAAAATGGCCCGAGGACCAAGTTACAATGGCCTAAGTGCAAATTATCTGAAAAGTTCAAGCCAATGTGTAGTTCTTGAAACCTTAAAATATCTCATCAAAATATCTCAAACTAAGTAGTTAAGGTAACCAAATATAGCTAACTAGTTAAAGGTATAATGATGGGAAATGTAGAAAATCAATTAACCATGTGAGAGTAATGACGAGAAATGTAGAAAAATAAATTAAACCATGTGAGATGTAATGATGGACGTGTTGAAAATCTAATTAAGCATGTGAGGCTTAAAATATCAAGGATACATGGCAAGCTTCCATTGGTCATTTGGAAGATGAGATAAGATCACATGATGGTTCATAATGACCCCCTGAGGTGGCATCGCATGATTAGCCAAGAAAAGCTTACTTAGCCTCTAAGTTTACAAAAGTCTCCAAACCTTATCCTTAAGGACATCTGGCAAGCATTTATTTGCCACACATGGAAGGTAATAATGAGGGCTCATGATGATGGGACAAGTTGTAATACCCAAGAACCTTGGGTCATTGTTTTAGAGGAAAAATATAGATTCGGGAAAATTAGGTATCTGAAAAGCCTGAAAAATTTACCGAATTGATCGAAGGGAATACCCTAAAGCTAAAATGTCTAAGGAAATAGGAATACCTCTAACTAGCATCTCAAGGCATGATTTTTAGGACCGAAAGAAATGCAATCAGGAACGATTTTCGGTACAACAAAAATGCAGCCGCCATTTAAGCTAAAAAACTGAATTCTCATAGGAGACTCCCAATGTAACATCCCGATCGAGCGATAGGAAGATCCGGAACAACTTACCCTGATGGGCCTACGTGAACTTCCCAGGGGGGTCACCCATCCCTAGATTACCCTAGGTTAAGCACGCTTAACTTGGGAGTTCTTTGCCAATATTCAGCCCAAAAGGTATTCAGCTGGTGTTGTTTCCTTTCTTACACTATCCTCGATATATACTAACTTCTCTGGGCTCTCAGGGTATTACATTCTCCCCCCCTTAAGCACATAACGTCTCCGTCATGCGACCTTACAACCGGTCCCAGATCTCTCCCCCTTTGCATGGTCGATGTGGGATTCGCCTAAGGTGCCTACACGCACCCCCCATAGGGGCCTCACGCCCCCCTCGGGACTCAGCCTCCTCGCTGAGGTTTGCCCCACCACCGCACTCAGAGGCTCGGGGGTCGGCTCTGATACCATTTGTAACATCTCGATCGAGCGATAGGAAGATCCGGAACAACTTACCCTGATGGGCCTACGTGAACTTCCCAGGGGGGTCACCCATCCCTGGATTACCCCAGGTTAAGCACGCTTAACTTGGGAGTTCTTTGCCAACATTCAGCCCAAAAGGTATCCAGCTGGTGTTGTTTCCTTTCTTACACTATCCTCGATATATACTAACTTCTCTGGGCTCTCAGGGTATTACACCCAAAATGATAACAGAAGCTATGGGAAGCTTCGTTTTATCGATTAGAGCAACCCTTCAGAGGTTTCAGAAAGAAACGAGTAGGTTTAAAGCCTAAACGAAGAAACGGGCCTAAGTGTAATTTTTCAAAGTTGCCTGAGGAGGGTCAAAATGTCATTTTTTGCAAAAGTGGAAAAGAGGAAATTGAAATATTGGAACTTAAGGGGCTCAATGAAAATTGAGGAAAGTGTAGGGGTTGTGAGGAAAGGGGCCAAAATGGAAAAATCGAATCTGAGGGGGGCGAAACTATAATTTCGAAAACTCCATAACCATGGCTTCAGGCAATGGGCTAGCACGAGGGATGATCAGGGATCTCGTAGGAACCATCATGAGTAGACAATGGCCATCAAAGTGGCCAAAATTTCGAGAAATTCGACCATGAAAGCTGGCCGAAAATGGCAACTTGCAACTCGCTTTTTTTCGGTCGGGGAGGGTGTTTCCAAGTCCATCCAGGGGAGGGCAAGACGCTTAAGGTGTTGAGTAAGAGGGCCAAGGCCATTTCAACCTTCGTGTTTGCCTATAAATAGAGCCCTTTGTAGCCGAAAATTGTCAAACTTGGAGCTTCAAATCGAGGGTGAAAACGAACAAATTGGGAGTTTAAATCATAGGGTTTTGTTTACCATGGCCTAAACGTCATTTCTAGAGAATTTCAAGCATTTTGGTGGTGATTTAAAGGAAAAATCGAAGCTCGCCGGAAACCTAGGTGGTCCGCCTGGCTGAGACTTCAAGGCCTCCGTTGGCCGGCTTTCCAACCTCCTTTGGAGCCCATTTAGGTACCCCTGTGATCGAATGGACACAAGCTTTCATTTGGTATAGCTTTTGAAATTTTTCGGCTAGCTGTTGCTAGAGAAGATAACCGGCGCGTGGGCCACACGCACCAGTCTCACTCGCCCTGGCACACGCCAGCGCGTGTGGGCGCGTGTGGGCTTGGTTTTTCGTGCAATTTTTTTTAAATAACTTAGAAAAATATTTTAGAACTTCCTATGTAAAAATATTTGGAGAAAAATAGGTGTAGGTATTTATTTTGGAATATTAGTGAGGAAAAATTGAAGAAAAATAGAGAAAAAGACAAGAAAATAGAGGGAAAATAGTGTTTATTGATTTTTTTGAATAAACATCTTGCCTAGGGTGCTTTTGGACTTGAGTTGAACCATTTGGTGCAAATTTCAAAATTTGGCACGCAAATCGAGGCAATTTGCATGTTTTTCGAGGCATCCTAATTTTTGTGAAAGGTGAGTGGTTTTATCCCTATAACTCATATATGATATGATTTCCTTGCTATGCATAATATTTTCACATGTTATGATTATTTTCGTTCATATATTGTTGCATGGAAAAACGTGATATATGCACGACACGATATTTTTGTCATATTGAAACTCGTGCATGGGGTTGGGATGTTACCCTAAGAGTGTAGCTGAAATTCCCCTAGGGCAATTAATGGAACAACGTTAAGCTTATCTTACAAGAGATTTGGGATTCTGCCTAGGGTTCCGTGCCCGGCTGGCAAGCCTGGGAAGTTACATTGTAGGTATATGTTTATAATTGTCCATGCATCATGCATCATTCATTCATATTTATCTAACCCTCACTTAGAAGATTTCATCTTTTGATATTGGATTATGTCCCTGAAATATTCCACGTTCAAAGCCAGCCAAGTAGCCGGAAGGGCAAAGAAGTGATTGAGGCATGAATGATATGTATGGGTCCCATGTGGGACTAGAACTATCTATTTTATTCGGATGTATTGTTTAGGTTTTAATTTCGTCTATAATGTTATATTGGGTGAACGATATGTATGTACCCACATATGCTATGTTTTCGAGGTTCCTTATAGGTTCTGATCTTGCTTTCGCTATGCTTAAAATGTATCATTCTCTTACTATGTTTGGGAGTGTTATTAAACAAAAGTCATGTTGAGGATTTATTGCCAGTTTATGTTTGAAAAAAAAAAATCCTAGCATAATTTAATGCCTTGGAATGCGGGGTGTTACACATGTGGTAAAACATGATTGACCAAAAATGTCTATAAATAGGCCTTAAGGTAGTTCACAAGTTTTATAAGAATTTGGGTAAGGTTGAGAGAATCAGAAAAAATGATTTTGTGATAGAGAGTGAGGGGAAAATTCTGCAAAAAGAAAGAGTAATTTTGGTGTAGAAACAGGAGCAAAATAGTCTCACCAAAAAATTTGGGTCATTTCCAACCAAGTTGAGGTAAGTACACTATAAACCATCTACGATGTTTAAGCACGCTCATGAATCATGTTTATGTGATCCCTCATGTTATGTTTCAAGCAAGTTTCATGTTCTCAAGTAAGTTATGGGACCGGGGTTTAATAGCGCTACGCACGGAGGTTCTTACCCCTACAAGTTGGTAGAACCTATCGTGTCCCCCTATGTTATATGTTCATGTTGCAAGTTCATGTCATGTTTGAGTACGTTTGATAGTTCTCTTGTACTTACTAATATTTGCGTAATCTCACCGCTTATGTTTCCTCCTGGTGATCATGAATGAGAAGATCGGGACGTGGACGTGGAGCGTGATGGCTAGTTAAGCGTGGTGGCTAGTTGAGAAAGAATTTTCAAGAATTTAAGTTTTAGTTTCCTTTTGAAACAAAATTTTTAGGGGTTGAACTCTGATCTTTTTCCATATGTATGTCATAAAGCATGTCTTGAATTTTTATTTAATTTAAAGGAAGTATGAGTTTGGTTTTAAGTTCCAGATATTTTTATATATGCTATTGTTATAAAGCATCTTTACGAAGTCTTTCTTTCTTCTGTTGAAACTATGTTTTCCATGTCAAACTTTATATATTACACAAAACATGCTTTGAATTTTATTATGTTCGAAACTTTATTTAAGTTTATAAAAGTTTGGTTTCTCCAATTTCTCTGCGCTAAATCTTAAAGTTCATTCGAATATTATTATTATTGTTAAGCATGTAAGTAAGTTACGAGTGTCACATATAGATATGGTAAGTACAAGTAGTCTTTTTCAATAATTAGTTAGGTTCTTAATGGTATAAGTTTCTTTAGTAGCTAGTTTCCTAAAGAAGATAAATTGATAGTTTCTTCGTGAAGATGTCAAGATTTACCTTAAATATGACTGTAAATCTATTATGTGAATATACAAAAATTTAGAGAATCACTTCATTTACCAATTCATTTTAAGGCCCTAAATAGTATAATATTTACATAAAAATCCCTTAACTTTTATAAATTATATTGTGGCCCTACATTTCATAAAAATCCCACAAAGGCCCCAAAATCGTCACCTACAATTACACCATGACCTTAAAGGTTTTCTTTTATCTTATTTCCAACCGTTAAGCTTTTAGTTTATTGCACAAAAACCCTTGTTTTCACATGAAATCTGTCCCAAAATTAAACTTTTTCCTAATCAATTTCCAGCCCTCATCTCCTAAAATTAACCCATCCCAAGTCTGTACCAAACTTATAGATACCATTGCCAAAGCAATTTGGACCCCAAAAAAATGGCTGAAAATGATGGAAAGGGACTTATTTTATGTCAAAATTCTGTCCAAAAATTAAACTTCTTAAACTTCAATTAAATATTAACCATATGAAAACATAAAGAGACTTATTTTATGCTAGAATTTTATTAGAAAATTAAACTTCTTAAACTTCAATTAAACCCTCAATTTCTTGCAAATTAACCACATGAAAGCACCAGCCTAGGGACTCCATTAGGGTTAAGTACACCCAAAAATTGGAAAAAAAAATTGAGGTAAAACCTTGAAAAAATATGTTTATCTAAACTATTCTTGTTTCACCACAACCATGGCCAAAATAAAACTAGTGCAAGCTCTTGTTTTAACTCTTTTTTTCGTCAAATTAGCACGTACAAGGCATTTCCCAAGTTGTAGATGCTTTTTTCCAAGCAAACTATGGCTCTAAACCTTGCAAAAAAAATAAGAAATATGGGTTCATTGAAGTTGTCACTTGTTTCGCGTCACATTGACTTTTGGTGATCTCCTCCTCCAATGAGACCTTCTAGTCCATGTGAGCCTTCAGGTTCCACTCATTTCTTCCTCCATTTTCTTTTTTTTTTTTCATTCTTTTTTTTTTTTTCTTGCTTCCTTTTCTCTTCTTGCTTATAAGTGCAATTTCTATAAATTACACATTTACCCCAAATAATCTTCCTTAATTCACTTGGACATTTTTTCTATTTCACTTAAGCCCTACAAGTTTTCAAAAATTTTATAAATACCTTTTTAAATTTCTCAACATTTCTTAATTTCTCACTTTGACTCAAAGCTTTAATTATAATTTCTTTAATTTTCTTGTGACCTCAAGAATCCTCAAAACATGTGAATCAACCATTTGTATTCCAGCCGTGCCCAATTGAGTTCCTTGACTTTTTCTTGTTACCTCTTATTTTTTTTTAACCAAGAAAAATATATAATATAGGATATTATATTTTATGTCATTAATATTATATTGTGTGATAATTGTATGGTATGTGCCATATTGTCATTTTTTGCTTATATAATATTATTATGATATGTCATGTACGAAAATGGTTTACAGACGCCATTTGAACATTTTCAAAATATTTTTTATTTTTTAAACTCCAAAACATTTTTGTATTGAAAAGTATTACTACCTAGAGATAAGTTGAAAATATTGAAAACATCTTTTTGCTATAAAAATGCGTTTCCGTCCATAAACAAAGTTAGAGAAAAAAATTATCTCTAAGCAGCATATATTACCTCAAAGATTGTCCTACCCCAATCTCTATTTATTTGATCGTCATCTTATCATCGTTCCTTCTTATTGTCTCATTGTTTGATGTTCAGTGTTATCGTTGATTCACAACTCCAATTGTTTGGTGCTATCGTTAATTCACAAGCATAAAATGTATGAGTGAGTTGGTTTTTTGATTAACAACCAATGGTTAATGGCTACCATCATAATTATTATATATCTATATCTATTATTTGCATGTATTAATTTATGTTATATATATAAATGTATTTAATATGATTATATGTAATATTTATTTTTCTAATTCAATAATATATGATATATAACATTAATAATTATGTGTGTAATACTTATATAATATTTATAAAACTTATGTTTATTTTTTGAATGTATTATAAAATGTTTATTTATTTTTATATTACATAATTATTTTTTATAATTATATATTAAAATTTATATTAATAAAAAAATTATATTTTTGTATTTACGCGTTTATATATCTTTTTTTATTTTTTAAAAAATTACTACTTTCATTTCGTATCTTAATCGTTCCGTACAACTTAAATTACGATATTTTATGTAAAAGTAATATAATAACTTATCGAAGTCAATATTACATATAATAATAACATAATAATACTATATAAATGGGGGTATGCAAGGGCATTTCAGTCATTTAAGCGTACAATTATGAGCCCTAAGGATTTTGTCCCGAGAGAGGTAGGTAGTACTTCTAAAGTAATTGCAGAAAACAGAAGAAAATATTTTCAATTTCACATTAAAGAAAGGAAATGAAAGGAAGAATATCCCAAACCCTGCCAATCTCCTCCGACCGACAAAATACGATCAAATCAAATCAACCATAGCCTGCCACCGTCCGATTCGATCCATTCAATAGTGACCAACGGCGCAGATTAAATCTTGCGAAGCTTCTCGGCCTTGATCACGGGATTGGCCTTTGCAATGGCCTCCTTCCCCAAAGACTTAAAATCGAAGGTGCAGGCGTGCTGCTCGGGGTGCCGATGGGCCCCGCAGAACGTGGCCTCGCACCGGCACTTGAACCCCGTCAGCCCCACGCGCCGCTTGCACTCGCCACACCTCCCCGCCGTCTGCACCGCCGCCTTCGCCGGAGCCGCCGCCGCCGCCGCCTCCGACACCTCGCAGTCGGAAGAAGCCGATCCTACGGATCCCGGCGAAGACGAAGCGGATGGAGCTAAGGATTTCTCGATGGCCAGTTTGGCGGTGGAGGCCTGTTGCTCCTTGAGACAGTGGTCTCGGTAGCACTTGGAGCAGAGGTTGAGCGTGGTGGAGCTGCCGAAGAATCCGCAGTTGTTGGCGCAGAGGCGGTGGTGGTGGTGAGCCTCCGGTTCCTGCCAGTTCTGCTCCTCAGCCATATCCGATTCCGGTCTCTCCTTTCCCGATCAAGCTTTCAGGATCGAATATAGAGGAACGAACAAACCAAAAAACAATTCGTCTATATATATGAGCGATTGGTTTGGCGTAAATCAATCGCTCAATATATAAGGATGCAGAGCGATCTGCAATCAGATTAAAGCCTGCAGAAAGAGGGAGAGGGAGAGAGAGAGAGAGAGAGAGAGAAACGCACACAAAGAGACAACGGATTAGAAATTTATTGGGAAAACAGAATCGAATAGAAAATCGAAAGATTTTGATGGAGGACGACGATGCGTGCGTGACGGAGAAATCGGAGGAGTTTTGAGAGATCGAGATTGAGATTGAAGCAGCGGATGGGGCACGAAATCGGATGCTTTACGATCGTGATATAAAGGATGCGAGAACGAATGACGTGAGAGGGATTGGGACATAAAGGGGAAAGGAAAAGGAAATAAAATGGTAATATTCAATGAACTATATATATTCTTATTTTATTTTAAAATATTCTTTTATATCATGTGTAATGCAATTATGTTGCTCAGAAAATAAATGCGATATAAAATAAAAATAAAAAATATTTTTTAAAAAATAATATAAAATAAAAATATAAAAATGCATAAATAAATAAATATAAGAAATTTTTGTAAATATAATGTTTAATATAAAAATAGTTATTTAATTTAAAAATAAATATAAATTTTATAATATATTAAAATAAATATAAATATAAGTTCTATTATTCATAAAATATAATTTATTAAAAATTTTCGCTTCATCATTTATCTTCTCTATAATATAATTTGCATCTTCATTAAGGAGTGTAATCTTGAACTCTCATTTAATTTAGGTTAAAAAATTTGATTTAGATATAAAATTTAAAATTCAGTGTCTAACCTCTTCATGAATAAAAGTGCGTTTTTAAATTAAAAATACGTTTTTTATATTTTTTTAATATTATAAAAGAATTCTAAAATATTTTTAAAATTATAAAAATAATTTAAAAATATTTTTTGATATTTTGATATAAAAAATATTTCAAAAATAACAAAACGACATCCTAATATGTTCTCATGTATCATAGTAATATGTAATGTAAATATGTGTTTTACGTATAGAAATTTTTTATTTGTATAATATATTTTTTATATTGTATAAGATTTCTATGTTATATGTTATATTTTTTATATTGTAAAATATTTCAATATTAATACACTTTTTTATTACAATTTTTTTATTTTTGATATTGTTGTTAGTGATTATTAAAATTAATGTAATGATATTCTAAATATTTTATATAATAAAATTATCATTATAAAATAAAACCAACAAACATTGGACAATCGCTTAAAGCGTAAAATATATTATTAATATCATTTAAAAATGATACAAAACTTTTAATAGAAGGCATAGTTCGACTTTCTCTTGATTAAAGTTCTTTGGTTTCTAGAAAATGGGCGGTGGAGCGTCTTCGAAGGCACGTGGAGGCGGCGGCGGAGCAGTGCGGCGGCATAGCTTTCAGGCTAAGTGTGGGGCAGTCTCTTGACTCTTTCCATACGGCTTAAGTCCGTTTGGGGCAATGCGTTTGACTCTTTCCGTATATGAATTGACCCAAGACTTCTACTTCCAGCCTCCCAGTTTTGACCCCTAAATGCTGGTTATTTTGGGTCAAAATATCATGATTTGAGCATCAAGGTAATTACTTGATTTGGGTTTGTGATTCACATAAACAAATGGGATAAATTTCACGCGGTAGAAAGGGATAGATTATTTAAAAAAAATAAATAAATTACACTGAAAATTTTTTGAATTTGATAAAATGACGAGATGTTTCACATATGAGAAATAAAATAATTTTCTTTAACCATAGAACTATAACTATACTTTTCTTATATAATTATTAAAAGTGTAATAAGATAAAATCACCTTTTAATTTTACTCCTCCTTTTTTACCCTCATCTTTTGTCCAGTGAACTAGTTAGAATCTAAGGTGTATTTGATAACATAAAAATTCTATAAAAAAATGTCACGTCCAATAAATTGAATTCCATATTTATTGTCTGATACATTGCATTTTTTATGGAATTAAATTTCATGATACAATCATTAAAGCATGTTTTGACCTATTTTTTATGAAAAATTCCGTCTAGGAAGGTGATTTTTATTTTCTATACAAGTTGAAAAATATTTTCTTTTCTAACTAAATGCTATCAAACGGGCCTATTAGTTGGTCAATTTATTTCTTTATCTTTAATTCAATGATAGCTTAACCTAAACTGTAGAAAGAGCGAGACCAATGGATAGTTGCATTTTGGATAGTTTACTAAGTGAGGAGAAGAAAAGAAAGATTTAAAAATATGAGAGCATTTTCATTATGTTAACATTGTGAACATTTATAAAGTAACAGAAAGAGAAAGTGTAGTTGAAGTTGTAAAATTATTAGATACCTCTATCATTTCTTAAATATTAAAGGTGTCCTAGTCTTTTTATCAAACCTAAATAGTGTTGAGTGCAATTTATCTTTTTTGTAAATTAACAGTGACATCTCTTTAACTCTTTTAACCCGTGTAACACTTTCCCTTGTAGACTTACGTTAGATTAAGAGTGTTCCTTGCAACAAAGTTTAGATGTTCAGATAAATGCCCATATAATAGATAAATTTATATTAAGAGGGTTCCTTGCAATAGTATGGGCTTTCAAATGTTTGTAAATTTTTAGAATGTTTGAATAACCTTGATTCAAAAGTCTAAATAAGATTTAAGAATAAGAATACTTGCTAGACATTCTTCATATGTTTGAGACCTCTAATATTTAGGATACGTTATGAAGATGCTCCAAATATCTATAATTTAGGTTTTAGACATCTCTTAAAAGGCCTAAGACTAGACTGCACATTGGACATCTGTAAGACATTTGTGACACAACCTTTGAACATTTGTATAAAATGTTTAAACTAGTCTACAATTTTTATGAGTTCAAGATGTCATAATATATGTTTTAGATGTCTATTTAAAGGTTAGAATATGGTTGACTTTCTACGACTAGTTCAGATGTCTATTAATGCCCTTTTGGACGTCTATTGCTTTTGAGATGTATGAATATCATCATTCTTTTGAGATGTTTGAATATTATCGTTGAAACGTTCGAAATGTTTCAAAAATTTTAAAACTCAATCTTAAGTTTGTGTTATTTTTTTTTTTTTGTGATAAAAAATATTTTTGTTATCATTAAAACCAAAATATTTGACATCAACAACAACTTATTTTATGGGTCTTCTCACAATAAAAGATGAGAGAGAACATTGTCGAATATGCTTTCACAAAATTCAAAAGAAAGGAGAAAAATAAATAAATAAACTTTTACTTGACAAAAATGCCCAAATTCCTTAGTAGTATAAAAGAGGCCTAGTAATCCATTCTTCTCCTTTTAGTAAAACGGACAAGATGGCTTGATAATGGCTATGAGCAAGGAGGAAAAGAAAAAGAGAAAAAGAGAAATAATAGGATAGAGGAAAGGAGAGAGGGAGAACTCGAAAAAAATATATATGTACATATGGACAAAAAAAAGAGAAATAATAAGATAAAGGAAAGAAAATAGGGAGAACTCGAAAAAAAAATATATGTATATATGGACAAATTAATGGACTGGATATGTATGGCGAGTGGATCGAGATAAGAACTTAGAAATTAAGATTTACCATATCCAAGTAGGATATGGATTAACAATAGTGTAACCTAAACCAATTGGAATAACCAATTTTTGTTGAAGATGAATTTTATAGTAATAGATATTAACAAATGAGATGGGCATGCAAGTAGATAAAAAAGATACAAACACCTTGTTGAGGATGAACTCCATAGGATTAGAAGTCCAATAGATAATTAGAAATATATCTAGGCAAGTAGATATATCTATACTATTACAAACATGGATGGATTTAAAAGATAATCTAAAACATATACAAAGAATAAAAATAATGAACTAGATATACACATATATTACAATAAAGTTGTGCAACCAACATTTGGAAACAAATAAATATCGAAGATAAAAAAAAAAATAATAATAATCACTTGTTTAAAAATAAATAAAGCAATTATTCACTAAAGAATGACTTATAGAACTAAATTCATTTTGAATATAGATTATGTTTCTAAATAAGTATGCCTATGTTTCTAAATAAGTACTAAAACATATATATGTGAGTGTGTGTTATACCAAATTCGTGTGGGGATAACAAGTATACTAGAGTAATGTATATCCAAAAAGGAGAAGAATGTAGGTTTAGTATACTAGAGTAATGTTTTTCTAAATAAAGCATTAGGGACTTTTTTTATATGGTATTTTGGGAATTTAGAGATTTTCTTGTAAGAAAAAAAATATATTCAAAAAAAATTCTAGAACAGTGACACGTCTTTGGAGGGCAGGTTGTTATAGCTCCATCCCCTTGACATCCATGCATGAGTCAAGCCAGATTCCTCAGTCTCTTACTGAGTTGTTACAAAACAAAATCATATAAAAATACAGGCATATATAATACACACCGGTTATCACTACTATATTCCTATATGAATGTATTTTGTTTAAACGGTTCAGTACATGCATCTACATCCATGTATTACAACGAGTTAGTTTTTAATTAGTTTTGTCTTCACTTGAGTGCCTTGTCTATAGATTGACGGCCTTTGGTCTACAATCTTGAATAATCTATCTCGAATCTTTTGAATATGACATTCCTAAAGTTATCAACATAATGCTGTTGGAGACTCTGGGTGTTTCTTGCTTTTGAAGCATTTATGGCCTTTGTTGTCGCCAATTGCATGGTCCCACCTGTGTAGGGCTTGAGGGGACTAGTATTGAACGCCATTTATCTTTCACCCAATGGAGCAGATGCAGCGATTGAGAGACAAGAGTGGTTGCAGAACAAGCTGTTGTAGAAGTGTTGATAATTAATCTCCTCTCGTTGGCACCTCTTGCAGCTCATTAACTCTTGCCTCCACTTGAACTAGAAGGCACCATTTTGCTCTATAATACTCTCGAGCTTGGGGAAAGACATATATAAGGAAACTGACAAGCTCGAGGTATCGCCATATACTTGGGTTGGGATAAGATGGACCTAAGAAATCGATCGACCCATTCATCCATAAGAAAGAAGCTGCTTTACTTTTGAATGACTTCAGGACTTGTTCTCCCTTAGGAACCGACATGATTAGGGAGTTATTAACCTCATCATCAAATCCCAGCTCAAGAAGTGCATGCATGAGAGGCACATATCCTAGTGTTTCCCACATCATTTGATTGATTGCCAAGCGACTTACCTTGAGAACTCTCAAGAAGGACAATGGGAATGTATGCTTTTCCATGTATGTCCAACATAATAGTAGGGGAAAAGTCTTGGAAGGCCTATAATAGTAGGAGAAAAACCTCGCAGAATCTTCTCAGAGGATTTGGAAACTTAGCCAAGAGGAGGTGTTGCATATTAAGGCGCAAGTATTGCTGAGTGTTTCCATACTGAAATGGCATTTTCACACATATAGCCTTTATAGATTGTCCCAAGGTTGATGACTTCTCGTTTATTTCTCATAGACAGTGCCAAATTATTAGTGTCTAACTACAACAATTAAATTATTTGTCTTGGGAACAACTAGGGCGATCAGGGGTCAATGGGAACCGAAATCTGACTTGAGAAAGGTTGAGGCTTTGGGGTCCTTGAAGGGTCTTAAGAGTATTCAGGGTCAATTGACCTTGGGGGTCTTCGAGTGACTATCTTTAGGGTCTTCCAGGGAACTGTTCTTTGGGTCTTCGGGGTATGGTCCTCAGGTATCTACAGCACAAAGGAAGTTAGAAAACACGTGGGGATCTTCCTCATACGGGCCTTCGATGCCTAAGTCAGACATTGATGTGCAAAAAATAAAGTACAGATACAAGTATGAATGTATGTAGTATGTCTAATGTAGGTCTTTGGGGGAGTTGTTTCCCGATGAGTTTTGTAAGGTCTAGAGTCTTAGTCTCTGGGTTTAGAAAGAGTCCAAAAATAGTATAAAGGTTTGAAAAGGTTCCAAAGAATCTGAAAAAGGTCGAAAAGAATCCATTTGACTTGGAGTAGGTAGGTATTTATAGACTCTTAGTGGGGTCCACAGATGAGAGTCTTCAAACTCTTCGAGGAGATGCATCAGGCAACGCCGAAAGGTTTGAAGGTCTTCGGGGTGAAAATGCCCCAATGAGTTTCCTTCAGGTGGGTTCGAAAACTTTTCGAAGCCACAAGGTAAACTGAGTCTGGAAGACTCTAGGTGAGTTTTTGGGCTATACAATACTAATGCTCAACCATCTCGGAGATTGTTTGGGGACTTTAGGGACATTGCCTCGGGATCATCTAGATATGCAAAATATTTAAGAAATTTGTTGGGATTTTGATATTTTAAGAATTTCTCAAGGCATCCCACAATAAAAGGATAAATTGATAATTTTATATATTTATTGAATAATAGCTGTGGTCAAATGTTTAAAAAAAAAAAAAACAAACTTAAGATGATTGCTCTTGTGCGACCATTGATACTCATGCCCTCGATAGTTTAGAGAAGTAAATTATAAGTGGGGTTTTTGGCTCTTACGCAGGACGAGTATTGAATTCATAATCTATTGATCAACATCGATATATTGTTCATTCGATCACTCAATTTATATCATGAAAGTATAATTTCACCAACTCAAGAAGTACTCTTTACAAGTTATATCAATAACCTAAAAAAAAAGAAGGGGGGCACAAAGTGCTTTTCGTGGTGAATCTTGGATCAAGACTGAGGATTGAGTCTCGCAAGCGGCAGTATGGGGGTACCTCTCTCCAAAGTGAGGGGGGCTTTTTGTGCGCGGTGAACCCGGGTTTAGCTACTGCATCCGACTATATCACCATGATTAATCTCCTCTCATGTCTTGTCGGGTTAGATATGAGAGATACTCGGAATAAGCGAGTTCACCATTTGGACCTAAAAAGAAAAGAATACCCGTCTTCGTAATCCCAAAAGGAGTTGGGACAGTTTTCCAGCGGTCTACGGGAGGGATTGGGAGACTATAAGAGGAGTGAGTGTGGCACGTGAGACGGAAGAGCACACGCCTCAGCCAGCGTCCCTTGCACTCGTCAAACCCTATCCTCCCTCTCCTCTCGTCTCAAACATCTCTCTCTCTCTCTCTCTCTCTCTCTCTCTACGATTTCGTGCCCTAATCCCTTTTCTCTTTATCACCCACCCACCGAATTCATGAAATTCGTCCAACCTTTCCAGGCCAGGGTTCACGCCATCTCAAATTTGAGCTCAGATTGATGATATCTTCGATTCGCACGCCCTAGAATTCGTCGATCCCTAAGAGCCGCCGCGGATGGAGGGCTCCGCGTCATCTGTGGAGGATCTCGGATGCGCGCCGCCAGATTCATGGGAGGTTGCCGACTTGGAGGCCACCGTCGGCCGCTTAATGCTCGCTTCCAAGAACAAGGACTCTTCTTCCTCCAACCAATCATCTTCGTCTTCTTCGAGCTCTGCTTCTCATGAGCTTCCCGATGGGTCGGCTTCGTCGACTTCTCAGAAAATTGGGGGTGGTGTTTCTGAGGAGGTCATCAATTCGGTGGATCAGTTTCTTCGCGAAGCTCTGCAGAATCCCCGGGAGAGGCTTAATGGTAAGCTCCAACCGCTCTAGTTGGATGGTAATATTTGTCTCCCTCTTCTTCGTATAATTGGACTTCCTGCTGATATGGATATCCTGCTGATATGGATATTTGTTACCGAGGTCACTAAATGGGAACTGTTTGTTTCTGTCCATATGGTACAGTTTTTTTCACATGGTGTTCAAGTTTGTTGTTTTTCTTTGCCTTTTTTTTTAATTGCGCGCATGTTAATTTTTTCCCCCCTATGGCGTTGTTCAAGTGTGTTTTTCTTAATTGCCCACATGTTAATTTTCTCCATCTGGGGCGTTTTTATTGTGTCCTTAAGTTAGGTACGTTTGGAATTAGTTCCATTGTTTTAAGGTTGGTGCTTCTAGGGCAACTGAGAAGTATATAAATTTCTAGGAAACAATTTTGACTCCCACATGTTGCAGAATCTTTAAAGAGAAGGATAGGTCTATAAAAAGATGTTAAGATGTAAAATTTGAAGTGTAATAACGAAACCTTCCTTCTTTTGAAGTGGTTCCATTCCACCCTCAAGTTCCCAGAGGTGTTGTTTGTCATTGTACTTTCTTCTGAATTGTTGCTTGTTTTTTCTTTACTGCCCCTACAAGATGTATAATATTGGACTCTGGACCACCTTTTCCTTATTCAGCATTCTAGTGTTTCTTAGTAGAGAAGTCAGAAAGAAAGAAAGGAAGAAGCTGTTCTAGTTGGCTATTCTAAATGTTACATGATTTAATGCTAAATCTGCCAATCCCAAAGAGTGTTCAGTAGATAACCAACTCAGAGTTCTTCTGTGATTATTAATGACATCATTAGTACTGTTACTAGAACAATTCAACCATGGTAGAATGGCAAAATATTGCTATTTTAGTGTCAAGTTGAGTGTTTTTTTTTTTCACTCCTTTCTTTTCTTTTCCCAATTTTGTTCAGTTCTAAGGATGGAGCAAGATGTTGAAAAGTTCATTCGAGATCCCACTCAGCAGCAAATGGAGTTCCAGCAACTGCCAACATCCTATCTACGGTTGGCCGCCCACCGTGTGGCCCAACACTATTCACTTCAGTCGATGGTTTTATTGGACAATAACTTGCCTGATGGTTCTGGTTCTCGAATTATTATCCGCAAGACTTCTGAATGTCAACCTCCTTTGATTCGACTGGCAGACATACCTGCAAACTTGCCAACAGAAGACAGTGGTGTAATTAAGGTTGCCATTAAGCAGAGGCCACAGAAAGGATCAACAAATGTTGCCAGTGCAAATTCACATTCCATAAAGGCCAATAGTGCAAGAAGTGTGGAGGAGAGGAAAGAGGAATATAATAGGGCTCGTGCACGGATATTTAACTCTAGTAGTTCTATTGGGGGTAATACTGGGAGACTAGAAAGTGAACCAAGAACACAAGATAATATCCAGCAAAATTTATTAGGGATGTCAAAGGTGGAAGAAAAATCTGTTCCAGGAGGATCTTGTGTTAACAATAGCAGGGGTGTAATTGATCCTCCAACAAGTAGCAGTAGATTAGCTAGAAGTAGGATAGAGAAGGAGCCCGTTGGTAGGTCTAAAACAAACAGTAGAGTTGCTATTTTCCGGGACCGCGAAGTTGAGCGCAAGGACCCTGATTATGATCGAAGCTATGACAGGTATCCTTCTATTTTTTGTTCTTATTCCCTCCTTAGTGTTGTGTGGCATCTGTATTCAATATTATATTATATTTTGCCTTCTCATATAATATATTGTGATTGAACTTCTATTTAACATTTTTGTTATGCTTAAATTTTTTTCCTTGATTCTACATTTGATTTTGGGGCCTGTATCATTATTGTTTTCAGCCTGACAAGGAAGTCTTTTTTTAGCATGCATTGTTTTATTTATCCTGTGTAACCATGGCTTATAGGGCATTATGTTTCAGTCTTCTTTCATTAAAAGCTGTCTTCTTGTTGAATATTGTAATTATTGTATAGTTGGCCCAGCTGATTAGCTGATTTATAGTCTGATTTGATAGACTGATTTATAGCTCTCAGGCATTCAGAAAATTCTCTCCTCACACTTA
Source organism: Diospyros lotus (assembly GCF_014633365.1). Classification (NCBI taxonomy): domain Eukaryota; kingdom Viridiplantae; phylum Streptophyta; class Magnoliopsida; order Ericales; family Ebenaceae; genus Diospyros; species Diospyros lotus. The sequence goes on from NC_068344.1 coordinate 18,375,393, forward strand.
TAAAAAATAATTAAAAGAAATCTAACTTATTTTCCTTTTTTCCTACACCTTTCCATGTTAACCTGTTGGATCTGTGGATGGAAGTACCAGAGTTAATGAATTGTCTTTTCTGGGACTATAATCTGTATAGGTTTGGGCTTGGACGTGGATACATGACCAAATTCTAGTGCCTTTTCAGTCCTTGGTCCTATTCCTATAACTTATTTGTTAAAACCAAAGCACTTATATGTCAAGCCCTCAGATTATGGGCTGGACAATTGAGGGAATTCCGATTGAATTTCGAGAAGGAAATAAATGTAGGAAGACAGATAGAATGAGGAAGGGAGAAAGACAAAACGAGAGAGAGATAGAAATGAAGGAAAGACTTTTGTATTATTCTCCAATGATACTTTCTCATACTGCTGTAAGTCTCTTATGGAGCCTCCAACAACCATAATAACATTCTAACAATATAACACTAACATAACAGCTAAGATAGTAAACTAATTCCCTAACCACTTAACCCCCATCTAGTTAGCAACTAACATCACATACAAGTAGTTATTAATGACCATTTATTGATTCACCCCTAGGGTCGTGACAATCCCCACCCCTTCAAACAATTCTTGTCCCCAAGAATTGACAGTAAAGGCTATGGTTCAACCAATCCCTACCTTCAATACTTGCAGCCTCCTCCTCTTCTTCTTACTGTTTTGCTCTTCCCCTTTGAGTAGTAGAAGTGTAGCAGCGCTCACAGCCTTTGGCTGTTCCACCGCTGCCTTAACCATTCCTTCAAATACTTCAGTTGGTATAGAATGCAATTGTGATTCCTCCCTGATGATCACCTTGCACTCACCGGTTTCTTCATGGGAAATCTCCTCCTCCTTGTCTTCCTTTTCCCCATCATAACCTTCCATATTCATCAGCAGCCTCCTACACTGATGGTTGGGGCTAAATTTATCTCCACACCTAAAACGTAGCCCCAGTTGTCTCTTCTACTCTATCAGATTACCCTTTCTGCCATTATTATAGGACTTTGCTTTGGCTACCTCTTGATTAGGCCCTGCAAGCAAGCCTAGAGTTACCACCTTCGTATTGCCCGACCAATAAACTCAGCTCGTAGTGAACATTATGTTTCTTGAAAATGGCCTCTAAGGTCATTTCTTGTAGCCTAGCTTTTTCTGTAGCTTGCCTCACAGATAAGGGGTTATCATTTTCACCATGGGCCGCAACTCCTCCTTCAATCCACTAATAAAACTGGATATCAAGTATTGTTCAGTTAGTCTTGGCTACACAGTACATAACATGGATCTCAGCTCTTCGAATTGGGCTTGGTACTCCATTACAGTCGCTTCCTGCTTCAACTTGCTGAATTCTTCTATAACATTTACCATATTCTTCTCCCCAAAGCGCTCACATAGCCCTTTAGAGAAATTTGTCCAATCCCTTTGCAGCCCTTCATCTTGGACCCACCTTCGACACCAAGAATTTGTCACTTCATTCAAATAGGTCGTCGCTAGGGTAATCTTTTGATCTTCGGGAATCCAGTAGAATTGAAAGAACCTTTCACACCTCCTTACTCACCACTATGGTTTCTTCCCCTCGAACATGGGAATCTCCAACCTTGGCATAGGTACATTGGCGTGCGTCAATTGTTGCAGATTTCTTCCTAGATTTTCTTGGATTGTATGTTGATCCACTTTTTCCAAAATTCCTGGAGTTCCTGACTGATTGCCCTGATGAGGCAAGATTGGTTTAGATGCCTGCTTTGGCAAGAATTCTGGCGGCAATCGGAATTGGGGCAGAGAGGCCAACATGTTTAACATGCTGTTGATCCTTTGCCTCTATTGCTCTACCATTTCTTAACACTTATCGATAGCTTCTTGCTGCTTATCTGTTGCAACTTGCATGGCTTCCTTCCAATCCGCTAATTCTTCTCGCGTTTGGTGCATGACATCTTGGGTATGGGACATCCCAACTTCCATTGTCTTCAATCTAGTCTCCAATTACTTCAATCTTGTACCTTCTGCCATCTGTCTAGACTTCAATTCACCACTTCACGCCTTCCAATCCTAATTCCAATCAAACAACAGTCGAGAACCGTCTCCTATTTCACTTATAGAATTTGATCTGCAAGTGAAACGATCCTCAAATCCGAACTGCTTCTAGGCTCTGAATCTTTTAGCAAGATTGCTTCTTGAATCCATAAATCTGAATTGAAATGCTGAAATCCGACAAAAATTAACAAGGGTGGGAGAAGACGAAAGCCCAGAACTACTTCGCCACCCTCCTATGACCCAATTGATCTTGGGTTGATCTTGATCAGATGGCCAAAAATCAACGAAACTCATAGCCGCGTATTACCTCTTGTTTCGTCTTCAATGTTAGACAATGCACTTCTCTGATCACACCGTCACGACCTTCGTTAGCCAATTCCGACGCCCAATCACCGTCCAATGGCCACCTCCTGCTTCACCTTCCACTCTCGCTGAAATCCCAGTGCGCCTGTTGGGGTCCCTTGTCGTCAAAGCATCGCTCAATTACGCTTCCAACTCCCAAATCGATGAACCCCCCAACCACCACTTATCTCTTTGTCGTCGGTTCCTGCAGTCCGATCGTGCCTACTCCATTGACTCCTTATGGACCCACTTTGTCGGCGGCCAAGATCGCCGGTTCTGATACCACTTTGTCAAGCCCTTAGATTATGGGCTGGACAATTGAGAGAATTTCGATTGAATTCCGAGAAGGAAATGAATGTAGGAAGACAGATAGAATGAGGGAGGGAGAAAGACAGAACGAGAGAGATACAAAAATGAAATAAAGACTTTTGTATTATTCTCCAATGATACTGTTTGTCATGAACCCAAGGTTTAATATGGGTTTAAACGGGTAATCGGAAGAATCCGATTGATTTAGAACCAAGAATTGACAGATTTGGGGAAGAAAATGAGAAGAAAGAGAGGGAGAAATAGAAGAATAGAAGAGTGAGAAAGAAGAACGAGAGAGGAAGAATGGTAGAGAGAAGAAATTAGAATTTCAATTCCATAATTTTTCAACATACTCCAACAAACCAATAGCAGTAGCCTTATATATTGGCATTACAAGCTCAATAGTGGCCTAGCACATGCACCCCATGTGCTTTTAAAATATCTCCTAACTATTATTATAATACTATTACTATATTACCCTTTAATTACTACTTGGGTCATGGCAATTCCCCCCTCCTTGAGAGAGTTCTTGTCCCCAAGAACTTACAACAATTTAGCCATTGCTCCTCAACCAATACCAACTCTATCTGGCTTGGTTGTTCTTCCTTTTATCATTCCCTTTTTAGGCCGCTCTTCTTTGTTCTTGGATACTCCTTAGCTAAAACAAAAATGATAATCAGTGCAATCAAAGCTGCATCTTCCTCCAAGGAGCGGCATATCATTTCTCGTGGGTTAGTGATAACTACCGAATTAAGATAGCTTGTACCCATAGATTGAGGATCCAATATGATGCCAAATCCAGTCACTATATCCTCATTTAGTGCCTTCATTGAATTTAGCTGCTTCTGGTCACAGGCAACAATTGAAACTTGCAGTCCTTCAGCCTTCAATTGATGTTTTTCCTCAACCTCAAAATTTATAGCAACATTGTGGCACATTTTAGGATTAGTTCTACACACCTTCACAACATTGGAAGATATTTCAGCTACAAGTAGGCCATCTTCATAGTAGTTCTCATCATCTATCTGATTTGTAGACTGATTCTCAACACAATTTTTAGCTTCTTTCTCTTGCAAAATTTGGCCTAAACTGATGTCTTTATAACCTCTCATTACTTTTTCAGAATCATTAGTTACCCTTGACAAGTTTTCTTCAATTCCAACCAATGGTTCTTTAGTCCCAACATGATTTATCGCTTGTTTAATAACTGAATTTTCATCCACATGAGGAGACAAATTTCCAACATTAAGCTTGGTAGCTTGCAGATCTCTATTATCAACTGATCTAGGCTTCCCATCCGGTTTAAAATCATCTGGCAGCTCATCATGTCAGTTGGATGGGGCAGAATTTTCACTGCGGTGTTCACCACGCTCCTCGTTCCGCCTTTCCTTCATTTTTGATTCATGCTCCAACTCTTCCATAAAATGATCAATGCTCCTTGCTTCCTTGTTTGCTCTTTCTTTCAGCTTCTCCTCCTCTTTAGGCTGCTCCACCCCAAGGAATTCCTCCTTGTTAAAACTTCCGTGATAATCATCAAAATATTCTACCGAAAAGTTGTAATGATACTTCTTTATAAGTATTGTTGCAAACTCCTATAGCTTCTCGGGGAACTAACGGCCAAATTCCTCGCACTCTTCATAATTCCTCGCACTCTTCATGAATCCCATTACTTGTTCCTTTGTCCTTGTTGCTGCCAACTGAAAATGTAGTCTCCTTTGGCTGCCATTGAGGCTCCATTCCAGCTGAAAATGAAGCATTCTTCTGCTGCAATTGAGGTTCCACTGCTCTCCTTTTGCACTACTCCTCCTGGCCGAAATCTCACTAGCTGAAAAAGCAATAGGCCAAGAAATCGCAGCTCTTTCCATCATAATTCCCCACACTTCCTTTCTGTTTCTATCTGAAATTTCCATTAAAACTAACTGCAACTTCTGGGCTGACAGTTACTTCTCCTCTTCGGTTATGATCGACAATCGAACTTGCTGGAATAATTTGCTTTGCCTTACTAACAACACCTGCAACAGCCTCGGCAAAATCAATAGTATATCAACTTGCCCTTCCACTTCGATGAATCGTCGAACCTTCCTTGGAGACGTCTTGTCTGTTCGTTTGCAAGCTCCGACCAACATTTACTGAATTTCAAACCGAGAGCCACCAAATGCACTGTCAGAACCACTTGGCCAAGTCGCCTCCAGCACAGCCTCCCGAATAGATCAACTTAGCTATTCAATCCATTCCTTGTTGTGTCCAGGATTGCTTCTTGTGATCCTTCGCGTTCAGCAACCTTCGTCAGTGGAACTCCTTTCAGTCCCAATTGGGTGATATTTCCGATTGGAGGTGTTCAATCTGTTCGCCCAGACTACTGGACTCACCTCGGGTCCTTCCTTTGGTTCTGCCCAATCATCGACCATTGAAAATGGCCGCGACACCCATTGCACTGCCGTGAGCAATCTGTTGCACAATTGCTAGACCTACTGCAATTAACTTGGCTGCAACACTAACTTCCTTTCCCGACCAAACCGCGATTGCTTTGAACTCCTGCACCAGTCGCTTACTCCAGTCGCGACCCACCTGGATGTCCACGTCACCTCCTTTGGCGGACTCCCACACCAATCGTGAATTCTCCTCTGTACTGATCGATGATGGGCTTAAGTCCGGTAGATCTTCGTGACGCTTCAAGTATGTTCGCCTATCGACCCACTCCAATCGCAAACTCTCCTCTGTACTACCAACTTTCGTAATCGATTCTGAACAACGTCTTGATAATTGCTTGAATTACAGCGCCTATGAAATCATTTCTGGAGTTCTTCCTCGCCTTCAATCGAGGATTGTATGTTCTACTTCAAATCGACTTGTTTACCTCAAAATCGGATCGGACGACTACTGAACTCACAGTCAAGGAACGAATGCTTTGGTCGGAATCACCTTTCGATCCAAATGAGCAGCACACTGTTGAGCCCCAATTGGATTCGCCTTCAAATTGGAGTTGCAACAGAATCATAGCCGAGGATGGTACGGCTCTGATACCAATTTGTCATGAACCCAAGGTTTAATTGGGTTTAAAAGGGTAATCGGAAGAATCCGATTGATTTAGAACCAAGAATTGACAGATTTGGAGAAGAAAATGAGAAGAAAGAGAGGGAGAAATAGAAGAACAGAAGAAAGAGAAAGAAGAACGAGAGAGGAAGAATGGTAGAGAGAAGAAATTAGAATTTCAATTCCATAATTTTTCAGCATACCCCAACAAACCAATGGCAGTAGCCTTATATAGGCATTACAAGCTCAATAGTGGCCTAGCACATGCACCCCATGTGCTTCTAAAATATCTCCTAACTATTATTATAATACTATTATTACTATATTGCCCTTTAATTACTACTTGGGTCATGACACTGTTGTAGGTCTCTTATAGAGCTTCCAGCAGCAACCATAACAACATTCTAACAATATAACAACTAACTAACATAACAGCCAAAATAATAAGCTAATTCCCTAACCACTTAACCCCCATCTAGTTAGCAACTAACAGTCCATACAAGTAGTTATTAATGACCATTTACTGATTCACCCCTAGGGTCGTGACATAATATTGTCCAATTAATCACTCAATACTCATTGAATCAATGACAATGCATACACAAAACAGAAAGTAAAGGAACGGCAGAATTTAAAATAGAAAAGAAGATCAAACCACAAGTCTTTGCATGCCGATTTTACCCTGGTTCATGCCATAGAAATGGCACTACATCTAGCAACTCCACCGAGAGAACAATTCACTAAGAATGTAAGAAATCTGTACAAGGAATCACTCGCCCTCTCTTTACACTTAAGTACAATTCTCTCAAAAAACTCCAAGAACTATCTTTCTTACAGCTCTTTCTCGTTTTCACTGCACTCAAACAAGAGAATGAAATGATTTAATGATTGATGATCATAACAGATCCCTCACCCTCATATTTATAAACTAAAAGGGCGGATCTACCTATGGACATAACTGACTATTTCAAAGTCTAAACTACCCCTAATGTTTTCAGTTAATTACAGAGATATCTTGCACGCTAACTGCCATCCGATCATCATCTTAGACTCCTCTGATTTCTTTTAAGCTTCCAGCATACTAACTTGAGCAAAATATCAACATTATTGTTATTATTATTTGTCAATGGTCATATGCCTATCTTTTCTTAAAGTGATGCCACCTCTACAGCTATGCTCCCTTGACCAGAATCTTATTCCTTTTAATTACAATTTGCAAACGTGTTTAGCTAATGGCTAGTTTACATTTCCTAAGTGTTTGTTTGTCAAAGTTTTCAGTCTTAGTTTTCATTTTTTTATGTTTGGTTTTGTTTTCATTTAAAAAATTTAAACTTGACATGTTTAATGGCTATGGATTTTCTCAATTTTGTCTTTGACATTCCAGTGCTGACAACCAGAGTCATCATCTGAGAGGACAATAAGGGAGTGGAAGAAAAATGAAAATGGAATGGAAAATGCGAGAACACCTTTTTTTCTTTTTTTAAATGTTTTTTTAATTTTTTAAAAATCAAAACAAGTAAAGAAAAACCATTTTCTATTTTGGTTTTCAAAATGATATAAGCAAAAACAGAAAACTAAAAATGAAATGCTTATGCTAGGTGAATTTGTGGAAACAAAATACAGGGAAAATATTTTGATTTAATTTTGATTCTGATGTTCATATTTCTCTTGAGATGCTTGTTACCCTTTTGGTATAAAAGATCCATCCAAAAGCTTGACCTAATTTATTTGTCCACAATTTGGGTTTATTACTAGTTCTCCATATTCCTATGTTTGTTATGCCAATTTATCCTGCCACCAACTCTAGCTGACAAGTTAATTCACCAATTATTTGTCTTCAAAGAAATCGAAGCAACTTGGGTCCCTTCAACAATTCGTTTCCAACTTAAGAAACTTAAAGTATGTATTGTTGAATAGATTCAAGAAACTGTTCAGGAAATTTGTGTCAACAACTCTAGTTCCATAAATCAAAGTGAAATTGTTTTCCCTGGTTAAGAAAATTGTTTCCAAAGTTTTCATTCTTTTCAGTTTCAGAAACTCATATCTCAACTTCTCTTTCGGTGCCACATCTAGCTTATGACTTTAGAGACCTAGGATTGAATCCTGCCTTAGCATAGAAAAAGAAAAAGATGAAGAAGAATTTGGTCTACCATCATACAAATTTATCTGGACCAGTGAAGATGGCTATCCTTCATTGTTTAGTCTACTTTGAATGACCAAAACTAAAAAGAAAAATAATAAAAAAGAGTTCAGATTTGCCTTTATAATTTCTTGTTGATTGTAAATTGTGAAATCTTGCTGGCAAGATTCCGTCCAACTCATTATTACTATTTCCTATATATGTATGTATATATATATGTTAGTAGGTCAATGATTGCGCTTGTTCTTTATCAGGTATATACAGAGATTTGATCCTGGATTTGGGTTCAGTGGAGGACCATACACCATTCAACCTATGTACGCCCCTGCATTGAATTACAACACTGAATTCCCACAACTTGGAACAGCCCATAGGCCTTCATTATCTACGGAACACCAACCTCGGCCGCTTCCTCAACATCTACCTGGGCCATGGGCTGCACCATCAAGCCCTGCTGGTATTAGTTATGGTCATCCAGATGCCATGATCTCCCCATTCAGTACCAATCATGTTGGTGCACGCTCCACCTCCTCCTTATATTTGCATTCAGCTCAATATCCTTGCCAGCGCCCTGCAATGCCGTTCATCCATCCACACGAACAGGTTCACCAATCCTTTTCACAGGTAAGACTATGTCATTGGTTTTTCTTTCCCTGATGTCAACCTGATTCGAACTGCTGAAAGTGCTTGAAATGTGGAGGTTCTACCTACTCCCTACATCTTCCTCCCTTGTTTTTTCCTTTTCACAGTATTGTTTATGGTCCCCTTTCTCTTGCAGCCATATTAAAGCAGTTTCACCTTTTCATACTTGCGATGCTGTAGTGTTAACTATGTTCCTTGGAACTCAAACAAGTTGGTATTGTTGATGAACTTAGCAGAGAACCTGGGCTCAAATTTGGAGATGCTTCAAATGAGAGTTAAATGATATGATATATAACAAAATTAGAGGTTATCATTCTTCTAAAAGATTAAGATTTTTCAATTCCTTCAACTTAATTCTAATTCTCATTTGAAGCATCTCTAAAAAACTAGGGTTATCATTCCCCCCTACCTAGCAAAAAGAAAAACCTAGAGTTATCATTCCCCGCTCTCTTTCGGCAAATCTCTTTGGTTTAGAACTGAAGCTTTTTCCTTATTTTTTGCAGTTTGTTAAAAGAAAAACTCTGTTTGAGAAATAATCTCTTTTCTTTTTTCCATTTTGTTGAAATGAAATGTTATAGAGAACCAAGTTAAATTCTGGCCTGTAGAATGAGCAAAGATAAAATTTAGGACAGCATTGTTAAAGTCAAATAGAATATACTCTTAGCTTATAGGATGAGTACTGTGAATCTTTTGTTCGTTTATGCATTGGGTTAATAGCTGCTGTTTGTTAAAAGAAAAACTCTTTGAGAAACAGTCTCTGTAATCCCAGTCTTCCGCCTCACACAATCAATCTCTCAATACACAATAACAGTAGGGAACACTCCACACACGAAAGAGAAAACATAGAATATAGAAAAGAATAGAAACAGAACAAACACACACAAGAAGTCGGGATTTTATCGTGGTTCAGTTCTCCAAATGAAGAATCTACGTCCAGATTGCCTTTGGCCTTTCTTCCATTATCTTGAAAACACAGTAGATGATTACATGTATTGCTCACAGTTTTCTCACAGCCCTATACCTGTAGGCTATACAGAATTTTGAGATTACAAAGCCAGACTACTTTTCTCTCACACATAGCACATACTCAATCCCTTCCCACTCAAGATAGAAAAACAATGTCTCAAATGAGACCCCCCGACCCCTTATTTATAATACATAAGGGGCGGATATTACAAGATAACAAATTGGCCATTATAATAACTGTTACAATACTAACCAACCTTCTAGAAACTAACATTCGAAATACCAAATACATCCTTGACCAATATCCTCCCGAGCCTTTTAACTAATTTAAGACAAATGATTTAACAAATTCTCCACCCATTTGAGTTAGATTAGTTTTCCTCAGGACTGCTACCTGCACCCTCCCATATTGCCATGTTCTTCTTTACTTAGCATCTTGAATTACCTGTAGCATCTTCATGCAATGCTTTAGCTTTGCGATAGGTACATCTTTTGTAAACATGTCAGCTGCATTCTCTTCATTTGAAACTTTGGTTAGTATGACATCTTGTTTTTCAATTATTTCCCTAATGAAGTGGAGCCTAGCATCTATATGCTTAGTTCTTTTATGGTGAGCCTGGTTCTTTGACAAATGTATAGTACTTTGACTATCACACATCAAAGTGACTTTCACATCTGACCCTAGGAGCTTGCTAACTAGACCCTTAAGCCACATAACTTCTTTTATAGCTTCTGATACAGCTATGTATTTAGCTTCGGTTGTAGATAAAGCCACTACATATTGGAGGCTTGATTTCCAATTGATTGTTGAGTTCCACAACTTAAATACATACCTAGTTGTGGACCTCCTCTTATCGAAATTAGCAGCAGAGTTTGCATATGAGAATCTTATGATGCTAGCTGGTTCTCCTATGCTTACTCTACTATAAGACGAAACAGTATTATATGAGCTCTTTAGATACCTAAATACCCATTTTACTGCATTCCAGTGGGTTTTACTTGGGTTTGTCATAAACCGACTTACAACACTCATTGCATGAGCTAAGTTAGGCCTAGTGCACACCATACTATACATTAAGCTTCTCACAACACTCGAGAATGGAATATTTTCCATTTCCTTCATACTTTCTTCATCCTTGGGTGATTGATCCGAGGACAACTTAAAATGAGAGGCAAATGGCACATTCACTGCCTTAGCATTTGCCTTTCCAAACCTAGATATTAGGTTTTCTACATAGGATTTTTGAGATAGGTAAATTTTCCTTTGTTGTTTGCTTCTAGAGATTTCTATCCCTAGATTTTTCTTTGCTTCACCTAGTTCCTTCATCTCAAATTCATATTTTAGTCTTAGCTTTTAGTTGTTGAATCTCTTGCTCGGATTGACTTGCTATAAGCATGTCATCAACATAGAGAAGCAAGTAGATTGAGATGTTAGATGAGATATGTTTAAAGTAAACACAACAATCATAGGAACTTCTAAAATACCCTTGATTCATCATAACAGTATCAAATTTTCTATACCATTGTCTTGGAGACTGCTTAAGCCCATAAAGGAATTTCTTAAGCAAACACACCTTCTCCACCTTTCCTCTAGACTCAAAAGCCTTTAGGTTGATCCATTAGAATTCTCTCATCTAAGTCTTCATGAGGGAAAGCTATTGTTACATCCATCTGCTCTAATTTTAGGTTTAAGTGAGCAGTGATGGCCAACAACACTCTGATACTTGGGTAAAGCCCTTAACAACCAACCTAGCCTTATACCTAAGTTTAGGGTTATCTCCAGCCCCTTCCTTTATTTTGTAAAGCCATTTACAACCCACTATATGTTGTCCTTTTGGCTTATCAACCAGATCCCAAGTCTGGTTCTTCCTTAAGGATGCAATTTCTAACTTCATGGCTTCTATCCACTTTCCTGATTCTTTAGAGGCCACTGCCTCTTCATAGGTGAGGGGTTCATCTCCTACACTTTCTAATGCACTTGTTAGTGCATATGCCACCAAGTCTGAGAAACCATATCGCTGGGGAGGCCTTCAGCTCCTGTGTTGCCTATCCCTAGCCACACTGTATCTAGATGTGTCTGACTATTTCCCAGGCTGGAGTATGGATCACTACCTTCTTCACTCTCCTCATATTGAGTTGAGTCCTTATCCTGATTTTCTTCTTGGACCTGATCATTTTCAGATACTTCTTGGGTGTTTTCAGACACCACTCCTTTAATTTCAACATCTATGGACTCAGCATTTCCCCCCAAGTCTGGTTGGGTTTCCTTATTTCTTGTTTTCATGGTAGAACTTTCATCAAATGTCACATCTCTTGTGACAATTGTTCTTGGCCCTTCTGGTTCAAGATTCTATAATTTGTAGCCTTTTACACCAAAAGGGTAGCCTATGAATAAACATTTCTTGGCCCTAGGTTCCAGCTTGCCTTGTTTCACATGAGCATAGGCTAAGCATCCAAATACCCTAAGGTGATGTAGACTTGGCTTATGCCCTATCCATCTTTCATAGGGGGTTTGAAATTCAATGGCAGCTATGGTGACACGTTTATAACATGGGTTGCAGTTGAAACTGCCTCTCCTCAGAATGGCTTGGGCATATTTGCATGGAAGAGCATGCATCTTACTCTTTCCAATAGGGTCCTATTTATTCTTTTGGCCAACCCATTTTGTTTAGGGTTACCTAGGGTAGTCAAGTGTCTAACAATCTTGCTATCCTTGCACATTTGGTTGAACTCCCTATTGCAGAATTCAAGTCCATTATCATTTCTTATGGTTTTGATAGACCTGTCCTTTTGGTTCTCTACTATCTTTTTCCATGTCCTAAAAGCCTCAAAGGTATGATCATTTGTTTTTAAGACATAAACCCATAACATTATAGAGTAGTCATCAATGATTGATAGGAAATACCGAGAGCCACCATGGGTTAGGGTTTGGGCTAGCCCCCACAAATCCGAGTGAATATAATCTAGGGGTGATTTAGATGAATGAATGGATGTCTTGCTAAACTTTACTTTGGCAGCTTTGCCATAGATATAGGACTCACATTTACTTAGTCCAATAACTTGACCATGCCCTAAAATACCTTGCTTGGCAAGTTCTTTGAGCCCTTGATCATTTATTAGTGACATCTGTAGATGCCACAACCTTGCTTGGTTTTGGGCATTGCTGCTTGCCATTGCAGCTTCACCACTCAAGGTGGTTGGTTGCATAAGGTATATGCCATTTTGCAGCACTACCTTCATGCATTCTAGGGATCCCTTTGATATTTTCAATACTGCACCCTTGCCCTTAAATTTAAGGCCATTCTTATCCAACTCACCAAGAGAAATTAAGTTTCTCTTGACTTCTAGAACGTGCCTCACTGCAGTGAGGGTTCTATATGATCCATCATTCATTTTCAGCCTTACATCACCAATCCCTAATACTTTACACTCATGGTCATTGCCTAGCAAGACCTTTCCCCCATTTATTTCTTGATAATTAAGCAGCCAATGCTTCTTAGGAGTCATGTGGTAAGAGTAGCTGGAGTCAATAACCCAATCATTAGACTTGGCTCTTTCTGAAACCACTAGTGCATCAACACTATCTTACCCAAATTCACACATTTACACCCCCATCAGCATTCTCCTTATCGAGAAAGTCCTTTTTCTTGGGGTAGTGTCTCTTAATGTGGCCTTCTACATGACGATGGTAACATCTTATAGGATTCTTTCCTTTCCTAGACCTCGACCTAGATTTTCCCCTTCCTCTAGTGTCTCTCTTAAAGCTTCTAGATCTTACAATCAGGACATCCTCGGTGGAGGATTTTCCCTCCACCTCACTCATTAAATCCTTAGAATTTAGGACACCTATCACATCCTCTAGTGTTAAGGTGTGTCTACCGTTTCAAGATATCAACAAAAGTCTCATAAGACCTAGGTAAAGAATGGAGCAAGACTAAAGCCTTGTCCTCATCATCGTATTTCACATCTATGTTTTCAACATCTAAACCGAATTTACTAAACTCATCTATGTGATCTTGAAGTCCTTGATTATCATGCATTTTAAAAGCAAAGAACCTGGCCTTTAGGTAGAGACGGCTGGAAAGGGACTTTGTCATGTAGAGACTCTCCAACTTGAGCCAAATCTCCACTGCCGTCTTCATTTTGGACACCTCCCTTGAAACCTTATCATCGAGGCTTAGAATTAGCGTGTTGTAGGCCTTCTTGAGGATATCCTTCTTTTGTTCTTCCTATAGGTTTTGGGCATTTTAGATTCTCCTTCCCGTGCCTCCTTAAGGCCAAGATTGTCGAGGAGAGCACTTATCTTCATCTTCCAGAAGGCAAAGTCGTTTTATCCATCAAACTTCTCAATGTCATGCCTTGAGATGGATGAAGAAGAAGCCATGATCAACTGCCCTTATTGATTCCCTTTTCTTGAGGTTCTTCATTTCTTGAAAGGTGACGACACCTGCTCTGATACCAAATTGTAATCCTAGTCTTCTGCCTCACACAATCAATCTCTCAATATGCAAGAACAGTAGGGAACACTACACACACAAAAGAGAAAACACAATATAGAAAATAATAAAAACAGAACAAACACACACAAGAAGTCGGGATTTTATCTTGATTCAGTTCTCCAAATGAACAACCTATGTCCAGACTGCCTTTGGCCTTTCTTCCATTATCTTGAAAACACAGTAGATGATTACATGTATTTCTCACAGTTCTCTCATAGCCCTATACCCGCAGGCTATACAAAATTTTGAAATTAGTAAATTACAAAGCCATACTACTTTTCTCTCACACACAACACATACTCAATCTCTTCCCGCTCAAGATAGAAAAACAATGTCTCAAATGAGACCCCCCTATTTATAATACATGAGGGGCGGACATTACAAGGTAACAAATCGGCCGTTATAATAGCCGTTACAATACTAACCAGCCGTTACAATACTAACCAACCTTCTAGAAACTAACCCTGATTTAACCCTGATCCTCCTGAGCCTTTTAACTAATCTAAGACAAATGATTTAACAGTCTCTTTTCCCTTTTTTTGTTGAATAAAATGTTATAGAGAACCAAGTTAAATTCTGGCCTGTAGAACGAGCAAAGATAAAATTTAGGACGGCATTGTTAAAGTCAAATAGAATATACTCTTAGCTTTTAGGATGAGAGCTGTGAATCTACTGTTCGTTTATGTATTGGGTTAAAGATAGCTGTAGATCATTTTCAGAACACTGTTCCTATTTCCCAAGATTCGCCCTTTTTTGTTGGTTAACTCATGCACAAACAGCAACTGCTGCACATGCCATGCAACACTGACCCACCAATTTATGTTTTGAATTTTAGTTAATAATAAATCACTTGACTTTTTTTCCGGTTATATTACACTAGCAACCATTACTTGGTTAAATCAAAATGAACCTCCACTTTAGATTAACTCGGGTTTTCAATCATTGTTTTTGTCGCATGTGTCTGCACAGTCTCACCAGCAACCTGATGCAAGTTTTGGATTAGCTCGGCCCCGGTAAGGGGCCTGCGCCATGCCTGCAGCCTGCCAGAACGTTACGAGCTTGAGATGTTAAATGCTCTTTAGAGTACAGCCGCATGTTATCTCAACTGGCAGGTATGCAGGCATGAGCCAGCCGAGGTGGACAGGGATGGGCAGGTGATCAAATACGGCGTACGCCAACTTTGACCTATTCCACCACTCTCGGTTCATTTAGAGCTTCTTGGAGACTTGAGGAAGCTCACTGGTTGACCGGCAGTTCCCTTTGGTGAGATCTCCAAGAGTTCTGCTATATGACTGATGATGATGAAGAAGCACGAACTTAAGAGAAGAATTTAACCTGAGCAGAGAAATGATATTTTCAATGGGGTGGCGGTATGCCCTGTGCCCGCACTAATTCTAGTTCCTGTTTAATTTCTAAGTTCTTTGTTCTATTCTAGGTTATTAATATTTTTAAAACTTTAAGCTTGTTTCGTCCTGTTTCAGCACCATAGAGGATGGAGAGGAATGTGGATAGTATGATACTCAAGAAAGAGGTGGCTCTTGGTTTCTGCCCCTGGAATCTTTTGGTGCAACCCAGTTGTCTTCTTTGCGAAAGCTCTGGCCAAAATCTCTAGTTGCTGTTTTGTTCCAAACGCTATGTGACAAATAAGAATTGCAAACTGTGTGGTATACTATCAGGATACATTTCCTTTTTTTTTGGGTTTTTGTTGTATATTTACTCCGATTGATAGTTTACATGAACTAGCAAATTTACCCCTGGGTTGCAGCAACACTGGTAATATGATATGTGGTAGCTGCTAAGCATTGAACTTGAGCATGTTCTTCAGTTTGACGGTGCCCCCTACTGAACAAAATTATCCAGGGCCTTCATCGATCAAATTCCTTGCGTGCGCTTTCATAGATCCTCTTCTTTTGGGGGAAAATTTCCGGTAGGAAGTTGGCATATGGTGCAATTCGTGTAGGTATGGTGGAAAACCATTTCCATTTGGGTGATTGTCTTTCGTACTTGGCAAACGTAAAATCCTTGAACACTGATTGGAGCCCGATTTCCTCGTTTAAGAGCATGGTATGGTGAAAGGGTAAAATGACGATTTTATTATTGTTTTTCATTTTGCCCGTGCTGTGCTTCTTGGCAGGCAAAATCCGGCTCCAATCATCACTCAAAATCTTTTTGCCCCCTACTGCATTTGACACAAGGAGGGCACGATGTTAATAACATTCGTCATTCCGTTATGTACTGGCTAAACTACCTACCTTAATTTATTTATTTTTTTAATTTTTTTCTGGTTTATGGGCTTTCTTTGCTGGTCACGCGAGCTTTTGTTGATTAACGTTTCTTAGTTTCAGGCGTAACAAACATCGTTTTTACGCGACAGGCACCAAAAGTGAAGCAAATGAATCAAACCCCAAGTGAGAGGCAAGTGGCCCATATTGTATGATATTAATGATATTGAGAGTGGGCCGGCCGGCCCTGCTATAGTACCCTGTACAATACTAGTGATGTAAAAATAATGGGAGATTAATGTGACAACAAAAAGAAGTGCAATGCATTTTAAAGGTAAGAAACAACAACAGCAGTACCTTATAGAATTGGCCTTATTGAGAGAGAGAGAGAGAGTATTACGTGGATAGATGGGTGAGTAATAGCCAAAAGTGATGCTTCAGAACGTGGGGAAGCAATCAGCTGCATGCCAAACGATAGAGGGAGGGGAGCAAAGGGTTTTCCACGTGCGATGCTCTCAAAAGGCTTGAATCTTTTTCTTCTACTTGTGCACTTGCTGAGGGTTAAAGTCGGCAAAAGCCTGGCCTTTTCTCTGTTGGGGCTGGAGAGGAGGCGTGACCTCCTCCTCCTTTTGGCTCCACCATCCGTCATTTAGCGCTCTGCTTTCTTCTTCCCCCTTGCCTTTCAAGCTGCTCTTTCCCTATATATATATATACACACACAAACAAACCATATATGGGTTTTATGGTCTCTGTCTCACTATATATATATATATATATATATAAACCATGGCTGGGTTTGGGCGTTCTCATAATTCCAGAGGATGTTAAAATCTTGGGTTGGGTTCTCCATCAGTAGCCATTTTCACAAAGAGTAATGCTCTCTTTCTGGCTTTCATTTTCTTCGTCATCACTCAACTCTCTCCCCCAACAACACTTATCATGAATCACCCTTCACGGAAACTTATTCTGTGCCTTCGAAGCACCATGTCCCGTCAATAACAAACCTAAGATTTGCTGCCACGTGTTAATGGTAGTATTATTTGAGGATTTATTTATGCTACCATCAACACGTGTGGCTGGCAGCGAATAATTAATTGGTTTGAAACACCAAAATTTTATGAGATGTGAGGTGATATCTCTCCAAGGCACAAAATTAGATAACTCCATCCATCCTTCATCCCCTCCTCTCTCTTATTTCGAATAAATTTTTCTTTCTCTTCAAGAGTAAATTTTTCTAGCTTCTTTTTTTTTTTTTATAATTTCAGTAGTTGTTGAAGTCGCAAATCATCTGGCATCGGGGGTGGGGACAGGGCGGAGCAGAGATGGAGAAGATAAACTCCGATCTCTACGTGCAGAACTGCCAAATTATCCAAGAAAACGAGAAGCTGAGGAAGAAGGCAGAGAGGCTGAACCAGGAGAACCAAGCACTGCTGTCCCAGCTCAAGCAGAAGCAGAAGCAGAAAATGGGTGGACTCAGCTCCACTTCCAATCAGAGATCCCAACACAACACTTGCTCCCCTTCAATCGATTCCAATTCCACCACCAAGTCCTGATGAAAATCATACATACATACATGTGCATGCACATTAGAGGGGTGTCACGTGTCATACTCGTGCGAATCAATAAATAAATAAATTATTTATTTAATTATCTATTTTATGTGAAGTTATCTATGTGTGTGTGTGGATGGAAAAATATAGTAAGTTGAGATGTTACTAATATAAAAAAAGCTATGAAAAATAAATTTTTATCCAAATTACAGACCAAATTTCAGAAAATGATAACTTATCATCTGCTTCTCAATTTAATCAGCTTTTAAAAGTTAAAATAATTATCATTTTTCATATATATATATATGAAATTATAGGAAATAATCAATTTTAATCTATTTTTAAGATTGATTAATTACTGAAAAAAGACTCATCTTTTATGATATGTTCAATTATATATTAAATTTTATTTTTTTAATACCAAACACCAAACTTTTGATTTGTTTTAAATTTGAGCCATCATTTATCTTTCATTAAAATTATTCACTAAAAAGCTAATGATCTTTAACTGATATATATATATATTCACTTTGTCGAATGTATCAAATTCTTGATTGGCATTACTTAAATGTCCAATTCAGTTAATTATGTTTAGTAAGTAGAAGATTTTGAAAGACATGATATGACATTTCAACCCACCTTAAAATGATTGTGTTTAGTAAAATAATTTATTATTTTTAAGCTCAATATTTGGATTATAAGTGGCTTATATGCAACATAATCCATTAAAACAAATATATTTTAATTATTTTTATTCCCAAGTGGTTTGGATAAAAAGATACATAATATTCATGTACTTCAAAAATTAACAAAACTTTTATTTTAATTTGATTTTAGTAAAATATTTATTTTTTAAATGTAACAGATTCATTTATGTTGTAAAATATATAAAAATTAGATATTTTATTAAAACAAGAAATTAAAATTATTACCCAATAATAAATACGATAAATTATAACTACCACACATCTAATGTCACTCATTCAACAATAACTAATTGGGTTAACATCATCATAATCGGTTCATAATTCCATATCCCATCGCAATGGGTTTATAACCTAAGGGGTTGATCTGTTGTCTGTTCGATGCAGACATGCAGGGGTTACGCCCCCCTCTAATTTTGCCTGCATCAGATAAACCTTCTATTGTTTGATGTGGACAATATAATAATTTTTTTATAACCTAATATGGGAGAGACTTTAACTCATAGCTGTAAATATAATATTAGATAAATATTCAAATTTGTCAACAATACAAGCAAAATAATACCAAGTATCATTTTAGATTTATAATAAATTAATAATATAAATTATAAACATAATAAGATTTTCAATAAAATATCATATTTTAATTTAATATTTAGAAAAACTAATCAATATACATAACCTCATATAAGAAAAAAAAAGCATATAACCCAAAAAATAAATATTCTTAAATAACCAATTTAACACTGCCTAGCAAAACATAAGTTGACAGTAGATCAAATTCATGTAATCAACATAAAGAAATAAACATCCAAAATTTCAAAAAAATAAAATAAAAATGCATAACATAAATATAAGAATTCCTTCTACTTAACGTTCAATTCCAAAATAATAATACAATCAAAGCTAACATTCCTTCTAATAGGGACAAAATTGTATTATCTTATAAGATTAATCGACTAAGAGTTAATTTTAATAGAGTATTATCTTTTTTAATCGAGTAACAAAATTATATAATCGATTAATGATATACCTCTTTGAAAACTTTAACCAAATAAGATTGTTCATTAGTCAATTCGTAGCTAACTCTATATCTTGTCGGCACTAGCTCATTGGACTAGTTTGCATCTCTTTGGCGAGCTCTCTCTCCCTTTCTCCCCTTCTTTGTGTTCCTTTTGCTTTCTATGTCTCAAAATAAAAAAATGAACCTAATTTTTTATAAGTTAAAAGTTTTCACTTTTAAACTTCCATATGTGTATATTTAACAGAATAAAGAGTCTTTTCATTAAGTTGCAATAGAAGTCTTTTAGAGATAAGAGTATTAATAGCTCTTGTTAACTTCCAAATTGTTTGTTAGCATCCAATGGTTGAGATTAAAACAAAATGGATAGTGAAGATTGTTTCAACTGAATATTGTAGCTTGTCAATTAAATAAGGCAGTTCTTACTATTCAGTGTATATGTAGCTCTTGTACTCAAATAATGCATTGATTTTTCATTTAGTTGAATTAATACAAATCTCAGCCTTCTTCAAGTTCTTTGTTTCTTTCTATTTTTCTCATTTCTCCACATGATATCAGAGCCAAAGAGTTGAGCATTGTTAATCATGTCATCTTATCTTTGTGCAATCAAATTTGGATTTCTCCTCTTTAGAGAAAGTATTAAACTTCCATCTAATTAAACTCGAATTCGATAACGATCTATTCAAGAAAGCACAAATCTCTACTACAATTCAAGCATTCAACCTAAGAAGGTTTATATCAAACCCTAAAAAGCCTCCTAAAATAGTTTTGGGAATAGAAACTTCTTGTGGTAAAATTGAATGAGGATTATCAATCTTGGATGAAGTTTGATCAATTATTACATGGTTGTTTTCAACTTTGGTTAAAGAAGTTTTAGCTAAGTTGTGAATTATGAATCATCAGTTGTTCTCTATACATTATTAAAAGGACTTTACTCTTAGCAAACAACAACCAAATCCTTTCAACTTAAACAATTGTTACAAAATTAAAGAAAACATCAATGTCTATCACTAATTACATCCTAAATGTCAAAATAATGCAACATGCTTTGGCAGCCATTGCAGAATGAATTTAAAAAAAAAAAAATGGTGTTGACTATTATCAACAAATTAAATTCTAAGTATGAGAGTGCAGTATCTTTGATTACTTATCAAATGGAAGATATTGATCTGCAAAGAGTTCGATATTTGCTGTTAATGCATGAATAAACATTGAGTAATCAGAGTTCATTTGGAATACTTGAATAAATCTTTTTTTGTAAACCTTATAATTGGAAATTTTACTTTTGTTTCTGCTTCAAATGAAAATAGAGGTGGAGGCAACATGAAAAGAAGAGGTTGAGGTAAAGGAAGATTTGGTTAATACATCTACTCTTTATGGTTAAAGCTAATTTCTTTGCAAATTAAAGGCATAACCCTAATACCATATATGCCACTTCAGAATCAATAAATGATCCAACTTGGTATGTGTTGTTGCCAAAAATACAGTAATTAAAATTTATAGTGTGGGAAGATTAAGCAAGGTGGAGTGAGGTACAGAACACAAGGTGACAACTGGTCTAGGAGAAAGGGAAATGATGTTCCCTTGAAGAAGCAACTATGGGCTCGAACAAGTATCAGTGTTGTTAAAGTGGGAGAGAGATGGATGACTGCCTAAAGGAGAGCTCCGTTGTCCAGGAGAGAGTAGTTGCAAGGCAAAACAAAGTCAGAAGACATACAGGGATTCCACCAAAAATACAACACTGTAAAAAATGGGGCTACAAATCATATTACATCAAGTTTAAACAATTTAACAGTACATTTAGATAATGATAAGAAACTCTTTATCTCTCATATTGGTAGTAGGGTAATTCCTTTTCATACTAAGCCTTCATTTCCTCTTCTTTTGAAGAAGGTTTTCTATGTTCCTCAAAGTACCAAAAATTTACCTAGTATTTCTCAACTAACTAGGGATAATCACGCAATAGTTGAATTTTTTTGGTTCTTGTGTGATTAAGGACAAGAAATCTAGGGTGGTGTTGCTTCAAGGCAAACTTAAGAATGGTCTTTATCAACTTTAGTCCACTCCTTGTCTCACTTCATCTGCTAATTCAAATTCTCAAGTTCAAGTTTGCTTTCTAATAAAACTTCATCTGCTAATTCAAATCCATGGTGTTGTTGTATTCGAGCTTCTTCTTGTATTCAATCTTTGCTTTCTAATAAAACTTCAAACTATTTTTCATCTTGTTCATCTGTATTACATTCATCTAGTGTCAAAGTTGTGTCTACTACTAATTTTTGTAATCTTTGGTTACAAAACTAGATCATTATTTCTCTCTTATAATACATAAGGTTTTGAATAAAATGAAGATACCTGGTTCTGTTTCTTCATTTTCATTCCTTGATGCTTGTCAATTTGGTAAGGTCTATCAATTACCATTTGTCAAACATCAAATTACAGCTAAGACACCCCTTGAACTAATTTATTTTGATATTTGGGGTCCTGTACCGATTGCTTATGTTGAAGGTTTTAAGTATTACATAATATTTGTGAAGCTTATATTAGATATGCTGGGTTTTATCCCCTCAAACTTAAGTCTCAAGCCTTTCAAATATTTCTCACCTTCAAAGTTTTTGTTGAGCTGCGATATATACTATTAAAATTAGAGCTTTTCATGTCGATAATTGAGGTGAATATAAAAACCTTCCTACAATTCTTTACCCAATAGGGCATTCAACCTCACATTTTTTGTCTCTTTACTCATGATTAGAATGGTGTTCTTGAATGGAAATACAGACATGTGCTTGAAATGGGATTTACTTTTCTTGCCTATGCATAAATGCCTTTTACCTTTTGGGCTGAAGCCTTTAACATTGTTGTATATCTCATAAACAAATTACCATCCTCCATTGGAAAAACCCTTTCTTGACTATTATTTTTTAAAGGTATTTGGTTCTTGTTTTCCCTAGCTTATTAGACCTTTTGGTTCAACCAAGTTTGTCTTTCATTCTACCACGTGTTTTATTGGTTATAGTCAAGCATGCCATGGTTATAAGTGTATGCATCCTTCAAAAGAATTTACATTTTTAGGCATGTTATCTTTAATGAAAAGGAGTATCCTTTCCAACTCTTTTTTCTCTTCTTCCTCCTTTTCTTCTTGCATTTATTCCAATTCTATTTCCTTTTTACCTAGTTCCTATTTAAATTCTTCATATCATTACCTAATTCTTCTTCATTTTCTTTATTATCTTCAGTTCCTGTCGAATCCTCAATGTCTTCTATCAATGCGTCTCAGAATACTGTTTCTACTTCTCCTTTTTCTAATTCTCCATCTCTGGTACATTCCTCTCCTCTCCTCCTCCAATTATGTATTCTTTACCTGTTCATTTTTCTTTTCTAGCTAATTCTTTGCCATCCTCTCGATTGGTGGTTCCTTCTCAACATCTTGTATTTACACACTCTATGACAACCAGAGCTAAAGTTGGGTATTTTTAAGACTAAAATATATTTCTTTTACAATTGCTTATCTTCTACTATTGTTCCTAAGAAAGAGCCCAAGAGTGTTCAAGCTACTTTGCAAAGTCCTAACTAGTAGGTTATTATGAAAGAAAAGTATAATGCTCTCAAATTCAATTATATAAGGGCTCTTGTTCCACACTCTACCACTATGAATCTTGTTGGATGTAAGTGTGTATTTTAAGTTGAATATAATCATAATGGCATAGTTTTAAAGTATAAAGCTTGGTAGTTACTAAAAGATTTCATCAAACTCTTGACATTGTTTTTTTTAGCTACTTTTAGTCTAGTTGTTAAAACACTTATAGTTAGAGTACTTTTTCATTAGATGTGGATATTCAACAACTTGGCATCAATAATATTTTCTTTAATTGATATCTTATTGAAGAAGTGTTTATGCATCAACCTAATGGCCTTACAAATTCTATTTTTCTCACTTATGTTTGTAGATTGAGAAAGGCTCTTTATGGTCTAAAATAGGCACCAAAGAGTCTAGTTTCATAAATTGAAAACAACTCTTTTTTCTTGGGGATTTACCACAGGTATCTCATATGTTTCTCTAATCATTAAACATCTCGATTCCAATGTTCTTTTTGTCCTAGTCCATGAGTTACTAGCTTTGATACCTATTTTATTCAATCTTCTTACAATATGCACCACTTTTACTGATTATGCCTTTTTTAATGTTTCACTCTATAGGAGTATAGTAGGCACTCTTTTCAATATTTGACTTATATAAGACCTAATATAGCTTTTACTATCAATAAACTAGGTCAGTTTCTTGTTTCAACTAAGGAGTAACACTAGTTAACTTGTAAAAGGCTCTTGAGATATCTGCAAGGCACATTGGGTTATAGTATTTTCTTTCAACCTGCTAAAGATTTTACTCTTAGCATTTATACAGATGTTAATGAAGGAGATAGTAACATGACTTGCAAATTCATTCGTGCTTATTGTGCTTCCTTGGGTGGAAATCTAAGGGCCTGTTCTCTTTGGCGCTTTTAGCCCGTTTTGAGTTTTCAGTTTTTCAAAACACTGAAAATGCATTTACTTTGCTATTTTCAAAAACACATTTTCAAAAACAACTAAAAATTTTGTAAAGAAAACCCAAAACAACATTTTGTTGTTTTGGGCGTTTTCAGTGAAAATACACTAAAAACCAAAAACTCAAAAACACGGAAAACACTCAACCCCCCCAACCCCCAAATTCTTGACAAAACTGCTATCTCTCCTCTTTGCTCTCTCTCTCGCAAGCATCAATGGCCTCGCCATCTCTATTGTTGCCACTCTCCTCTTTGCTCTCTCTCTTTGGCAAGCATCAGCCGTCAACCGCATCGCTATCTCCGTCGCTGCCACTCTTCTCTATGCTCTCTCTCTAGCAAGCATCGGCCGTCGACCGCCTCTCCATCGATGTCGCTGCCACTATTCTCTTTGCTTTCTCTCTCACAAGCATCGGCCGTTAACCTCACACGCCACCACAGAAAGCTGCCACTGTCGATCTTGCTGGTTCTATTGAAAGCCATTGTCGCCGTTAATCTTAGATCTATGGAGATTTGTCCATTGGATTTTGCTGGTTTTTGGGTA